>NW_027094124.1:610000-1210000 GCF_029207755.1 Chamaea fasciata | reverse complement strand
CAGTCCTTCCAATGTCAAAAGTTAACAGAGGAGTGGAGTCTATTTCAAATGACTGGCTCTAAACATCTCATAATTACATTAGATAAATTACACTTTACACATAATTGCAACAAGTTTTTGCCTTATTAGGCACCGGTCTGAAATACTTGGCAGTTTCGCAGTGAAACACTATTCCTCTTGATGCATTTGGATGAGGTCCTTACCCTTCTACCATCACAGTCAGGGATCTGCCACTGGCATAAAATTCCAGATGGATAATGCCAGCAATCCTAACTACTTCACAAAACAAACAGGTAAGGAGGGAAATAGATTAATATGCTGTTCTTATCCCCTTTCAACTGACAGAAGTTTTGCATGCTTAAAAAAAACAATCCGGTTTTTCCATGACATCATTCGGCTTGAATACTAATGCTTTTCCTTAATGCAACTACATGTACACGGATGTACAACTTCTCTTCACACAGAAGCAATGCCCAACTTTACATGTTTTTCTTTACTCTGTTTCCCCTGATTATAATTCTAAGATCCTTTCTGATTTTTACGCCATTTCCCTGTCTTAATTCTTCAGTGTTGTTAAATGAAGTGCCCCTCTCCATTCTGTGAAGATAGAGTGATTTACAGCAGCTGAGAATCAGGGGATTGTCCAGTAATTACAGCTTTTCTCAGTAAAGTAGTAGTATTGGATTCATTAACAGTGTTTGGATTCATTAACAATTAAAGTTTATTTCACTGAACAACAAGAACAAAGCTGGGTCAAGCTCCCTTGTTAGGCTTTGACACTTCCTTCAGGAAGACTACAATTCAACCCAGGGTTTCATTTTCTGTTTGGCTGCTTGTAAAATAGAAGGCATCTTGAAAACGATACTTCCATTTAGGGCTCTTACTGTGGACCTTACAGGCACTGTAAATGTGGAGTGGCTTTGTCTTAAACAGCCTAATCCTGCCCATTCCACAGAACAGACATTTGGAGTACAACGACGATGGGAGCATGAAAACGCAACATTAACAACTTCTTCATTGCAAAGAGTAAGCGCAATCCAAGTCTTGCTGTTTCCTTGGTAAGACCATAAGAAATGAGGCAGGGAAAGTGAATGTTTTGGGCTTGCAAGCCATTTTCCTTGAGCTGGGACATCTGCTGATTGCAAGGGTGTTGGGGGTTAGGTTTGTTCTTTTTTTCTCTAAAGAATTTTTTCCCCACAAGTTACCAAGGAGACCAAGTGTTGGATACTTGAGAGTACTTAACCGAAACAAAGAGGTGGACAAAAAGTGGAAGGGGGAGATAACGCAAGTAAAAGACAAAGCTTGAGGCAGCTGCGTGCTTTTCTTCTTCCGGCGTTCGGGGAGACGCGTGTCTGCCGCTCCTCGAGGAGCTCAGCCGCCGCAAAGCATGCCGAGCGGAGAACGGCTGTTGCTGGCTGGAGGAGTTTCACTGTGGCCAAAGGGATCCAGTCCTGGGAAATCTACTATCACCGGTTCGACCTGAATCCTGAGTTTTTCTCTGCCACTCGCGGAAGCTGGGCCGCTTTCTGCCTCACCTTCGGCTTCTTTGGCGCTGCTCCTCTTGCTGCAGCGTGACCCTGCACCCCCTTCGCTGCCGGGACATCCTGCCCCTGCCTGCCGGGACGCCCTGCCATCCCAGCTACCAGCCCGGGACTTTTCCACTGTTTCAGCTTGGTGCTCTGAGGATCCTGCAGAGACACCGAAACCAAACTGCCCTGGGTTTTGTGAAACAAAGCCCTCAAGGTTCTTGGTACTGTTGTCGTTTGTCATTAACGCTGTAGTTGTTTGGTGGGGGGGGAGGTTTTTTTGTGTTTGTTTGCTTTGTATTACATACTAGTGAAGAACTGCTATTCCTATTTCCCAAATCTTTGCCAAAGAGCCTCTGATTGTAATTTTACCTAGCAGATACCTGTCTTCCCAAACCAAGACAGATTTTGGTGCCCAAGTGTGGGGCTTGAGGGCACTGAGAAAAGAAAAGGGAAGAGAAATAGCAGTTCTTAACTAACCTAGTACTTTCTTTTGTGTGCGTTGGATATAAAAACCTCATTAGGCTGCATCATGTGGTCTAACTTAGCCTGGTTTGGGTGGCATGTGGTTGTGGCTGTATTCCTTCCATTTGCAGGCCATTATCTAAACATGGGCCCTGTAACTAAGGCTACTGTGACTGTCATCCAGTTTATTTTATGGCTTAATAAGGTGAAGAACTCATGGATTTTTAATTTCCTCTGGAAGGCAGGCACATGGATTCAGGGCTATCGTACACTAACTGTGTGTTTTTGGAGTTACTTTAACAATGGTACCTACTGTGAGGAAATGACACCGGGGGAAGTTTCTTTTTCCCAACCCTTTACCCATCTCTTTGGGTCTGCCCCACCAGTTTTTGAAGGGTTTAAATCCTCTCTGAATGCTAATGATATCATACAATGGCTGGTGCTGCTAATATGCGTATTCTATTTAGCATTCAGAGATAAGGGAAGACTGACCTGGATAACCACCCTGATACCTAGCCCACAGAATAGGGATGATACCCCAGAGCCTGACTCTGCCCCACAGCCTGCCTCAGAAAGGACCCACCCGGATTGCGTTGAGGTTCTGGTAAAAGAGATGGGCCAGATACTGAAGGAGTACATTTCCCCAGCTCATGAAAAACCCTCCCCCTGCCCCGAGAAGGCAGAGACTGATGGTGCAGCAGTGGAACCCACAGATGTTACAACTGTCCAGGTTCCAGCTGAACCACAAGGGCAGCCACAGCCAGCAGCAGTCGCCCCTGTGGAAACAAGGAAGTGTAAAGTGAAATCGTCAGATCCTGGTATTAAGGATAAGAAAGGAGGGTCCTCACAGTCCACAGAAGAGCCACAGGTTGAGATCATCACTGAGTCCCTGACATATGAAAGTCTACGTAATCTGCAAAAAGATATTGCACGACGAGGACGTGAGGCTTATACAGCCTGGCTACTTCGAGTCTGGGACCTTATGGGTACAGGTGTGCAACTGGATAGTGCTGAAGCAAGGAATTTGGGACCCTTGACCCAGGACTCAGGTATAAATCAGATATTTGTAAGAGAGCAAAGGCCCCTTCCCCTTTGGGAACGACTTCTAATGAGTGTGAGAGAGAGATTTGTCCACAGAGACAGAATGCAAGAGCACAACAATAGAATGCGATGGAAGACCCTTGAGGAAGGAATCCAACAGTTGAGAGAAGTGGCAGTATTGGAAGTACTTTTTGGGAGGACCGGACAGCATGATAATGACCCCGACAAGGTTAAATGCACAGGGCACATGTTGTGGAATCTGGCAACTCATGGACCATCCCAATACGCCACATTCATCGCAACAATTAATGCCGAGGATAACCGAGAGACAGTGGGTTCTGTTGCCAACAAGCTCAGAAATTATGAAAGTATGATCAGTGGCCCAATGCAGGCTCATGTCTCTGCGGTGGTGAAGGAACTCAAAGAGGAGATAAAGGAGGTGAGAGAGGAGATGAGAAGGAACAGTTCCCATGTAGCACCGGTGCGAGTCACAGGCCCCAGAATCAGAGCCCAACATCCCCCAGCGAGAGAGAGAGGGTACACCCCTCGAGCTGACCTGTGGTTTTATTTGCGAGACCACGAGGAGGACATGGGAGCGTGGCATGGGAAACCTACTTCTGTCCTGGCAGCACGGGTACGTGAGCTCAAGGAGAGAAACGCTAACAGAGGGAGTTCCACTAGAATGAAGGTAGCCTCAGCCTCCCATGAGCAAGCTGCCAGGTATTACGGAGGTGGGAATGATGTGTCAGATTCCCTCGAAGGAACCTCTACCATGTATGTCCAAGAAGGGAATAATAACCAGTGTTAGAGGGGCCCTGCCTCTAGCCAGGAAGAGGCACGGGAAAATCGGGTTTTTTGGACTGTGTGGATTCGATGGCCTGGCACATCAGAGCCACAAAAATATGAAGCTTTGGTAGATACTGGGTCGCAGTGTACTCTAATGCCATCAGGACATGTGGGGGCAGAACCGATTTCCATTGCCGGGGTGACGGGGGGATCACAGGAACTGACTCTGGTTGAAGCCGAGGTGAGCCTGACCGGGAAGGAGTGGCAGAAACTTCCGATTGTGACCGGCCCAGAGGCTCCATGTATTCTGGGCATAGACTTCCTCAGGAATGGATATTATAAAGACCCTAAAGGACTCAGATGGGCTTTTGGAATAGCTGCTGTGGAGACAGAGAACATTAAGCAGTTGAACACCTTGCCGGGACTATCAGAGAACCCATCTGCAGTGGGACTCTTGAAGGTAGAAGAACAACAAGTACCTGTTGCCACCTCGACAGTGCACCGTCGGCAGTATCGGACAAATCGGGACGCCGTGATCCCCATCCACAAGATGATCCGTGAGCTGGAGAGCCAAGGGGTGGTCAGCAAAACCCACTCACCCTTCAACAGCCCCATCTGGCCTGTGCGCAAGCCTGATGGAGAATGGAGACTGACTGTGGACTATCGTGCATTGAATGAAGTGACTCCACCGCTGAGCGCTGCTGTGCCGGACATGCTGGAACTTCAGTACGAGCTGGAGTCCAAGGCAGCGAGGTGGTATGCCACTATTGACATTGCCAATGCATTTTTCTCCATTCCTCTGGCTGCAGAATGCAGGCCTCAGTTTGCTTTCACCTGGAGGGGCGTGCAGTACACCTGGAACCGGCTGCCCCAGGGGTGGAAACACAGCCCCACCATCTGCCATGGGCTGATCCAGGCTGCACTGGAGAAAGGTGAGGCTCCGGAACATCTACAGTACATCGATGACATCGTTGTGTGGGGAAAGACTGCAGCTGAAGTATTCGAGAAAGGAGAGAGGATCATCCAGATTTTGCTGAAAGCCGGGTTTGCCATCAAGAAGAGCAAAGTCAAGGGACCTGCCAGAGAGATCCAGTTCCTGGGAGTAAAGTGGCAAGATGGACGGCGGCAGATCCCCACTGAGGTCATTGATAAGATCACAGCAATGTCTCCACCGACCAGCAAAAAGGAAACACAAGCTTTCCTAGGAGCCATAGGTTTTTGGAGGATGCACATTCCTGAGTACAGTCAGATCGTGAGCCCTCTCTACCTAGTTACCCGCAAGAAGAACAATTTCCACTGGGGCCCTGAACAGCAACAAGCCTTTGCCCAGATCAAGCAGGAGATTGCTCATGCAGTAGCCCTTGGCCCAGTCAGGACGGGACCAGATGTGAAGAATGTGCTTTATTCTGCAGCCGGGAACAACGGTTTGTCCTGGAGCCTTTGGCAGAAGGTGCCAGGGGAGACCCGAGGCCGACCACTGGGTTTCTGGAGTCGAAGTTACAGAGGATCTGAAGCCAACTACACTCCCACAGAGAAGGAGATCTTGGCCGCCTATGAAGGAGTTCAAGCCGCCTCAGAAGTGATTGGCACAGAAGCACAACTCCTCTTGGCACCCCGACTACCAGTGCTGGGGTGGATGTCTAAAGGAAAGGCTCCCTCCACGCACCATGCCACCGATGCCACATGGAGCAAATGGACTGCCCTCATCACACAGCGTGCCCGTATTGGAAACCCAAATCGCCCTGGGATTTTAGAGATAATTACAAACTGGCTGGAAGGAGAAAACTTCGGTTTCACGGACGAAGAGGAGCAGGAACAAGTGACACGGGCTGAAGAAGCTCCTCCGTACAACCAACTGCCAGCAGAAGAAACACACTACGCTCTTTTCACTGATGGTTCCTGTCGCATCGTGGGAATGAACCGTAAGTGGAAAGCAGCCGTATGGAGCCCCACATGACAGGTTGCAGAAGCCACTGAAGGAGACGGGGGATCAAGTCAGCTTGCTGAACTCAAAGCTGTTCAATTAGCCCTTGACATTGCTGAAAGAGAGAAGTGGCCAAAGCTCTACCTCTACACTGATTCGTGGATGGTAGCCAATGCTCTGTGGGGCTGGCTGGAAAGGTGGAAAAAGGCCAACTGGCAGCGTAGAGGAAAACCAATCTGGGCTGCTGATGAATGGAAGGACGTTGCCACTCGTGTAGAGAAGCTGCCTGTGAAAGTCCGCCATGTAGATGCCCATGTTCCCAAGAGTCGGGCTAATGAGGAACACCAAAACAACAAGCAGGTAGATCAGGCTGCCAAGATAGAAGTGTCAAAGATAGATTTAGATTGGCAACACAAGGGAGAGTTGTTCCTAGCCCGATGGGCCCATGATGCCTCGGGTCATCAGGGCAGAGATGCCACCTATAAGTGGGCCCGAGACCGAGGGGTGGATTTAACCATGGACAGTATTTCTCAGGTTATCCATGACTGTGAGACATGTGCTGCAATCAAACAAGCCAAGCGGGTGAAGCCCTTATGGTATGGTGGGCGGTGGTCCAAATATAAATATGGGGAAGCCTGGCAGATTGACTACATCACCCTTCCCCAAACTCGCCAGGGCAAGCGTTATGTGCTAACCATAGTGGAAGCCACCACTGGATGGTTGGAGACCTACCCTGTGCCTCATGCTACTGCCTGGAACACCATCCTGGGCCTGGAAAAACAAGTCCTGTGGAGACATGGCACCCCTGAGAGAATCGAGTCAGACAATGGGACTCATTTCAAGAATAGTCTTATAAGCACCTGGGCTAGAGAACATGGCATTGAGTGGGTGTACCATATTCCTTATCATGCACCAGCAGCCGGGAAAGTTGAACGGTGCAATGGCCTGCTTAAAACTACCTTGAAAGCACTGGGTGGGGGAACCTTCAAGAATTGGGATACTAATTTAGCAAAGGCCACCTGGTTGGTGAACACTCGAGGTTCCACCAACCGAGCAGGTCCTGCCCAATCTGAGCCCTTGCAAAAGACAGACGGAGATAAGGTTCCAGTGGTACACGAGAGGTATGCTGGGAAAAACTGTTTGGATTAATCCTGCCTCCAGCAAAGACAATCCCATCCGTGGGGTTGTCTTCGCTCAGGGACCAGGTTGCACCTGGTGGGTGATGCAAAAGGATGAAGAGACCCGATGCATACCTCAAGGGGACCTTGTTTTGGGGTGAACTACCCATGACAATGTGGCTGTATCCATATTTGCATATATATATGTATTTTTAACAGTTAAAACTCAATGTAATATGTTGGTATGGGAAAAAAATTCGGGGTGGATAATGTTGGGGGTTAGGTTTGTTCCTTTTTTTTCTCTAAAGAAATTTTCCCCACAAGTTACCAAGGAGACCAAGTGTTGGATACTGGAGAGCACTTAACCGAAACAAAGAGGTGGACAAAAAGTGGAAGGGGGAGATAACGCAGGTAAAAGACAAAGCTTGAGGCAGCTGCGTGCTTTTCTGCTTCCGGCGTTCGGGGAGACGCGTGTCTCCCGCTCCTCAAGGAGCTCAGCCGCCGCAAAGCACACCGAGCGGAGAACGGCTGTTGCTGGCTGGAGGAGTTTCACTGTGGCCAAAGGGATCCAGTCCTGGGAAATCTACTATCACCGGTTCGACCTGAATCCTGAGTTTTTCTCTGCCACTCGCGGAAGCTGGGCCGCTTTCTGCCTCGCCTTCGGCTTCTTTGGCGCTGCTCCTCTTGCTGCAGCGTGACCCTGCACCCCCTGCGCTGCCGGGACACCCTGCCATCCCGGCTACTAGCCTGGGACTTTTCCACTGTTCCAGCTTGGTGCTCTGAGGATCCTGCAGGGACACCGAAACCAAACTGCCCTGGGTTTTGTGAAACAAAGCCCTCAAGGTTCTTGGTACTGTTGTCGTTTGTCATTAATGCTGTAGTTGTTTGGTGGGGGGGAGTTTTTTTATTATTGTGTTTGTTTGCTTTGTATTACATACTAGTAAAGAACTGCTATTCCTATTTCCCAAATCTTTGCCAAAGAGCCTCTGATTGTAATTTTACCTAGCAGATACCTGTCTTCCTAAACCAAGACACCAGGGCTCCGGCAGAGTGCGCTTTGCTTTGCTTTCATTCCTCCTGGAGGTAATTGGATCAATTATCTCTGACCCGAGCTGAGCTTGCTGTAAAGGGGCAGGAGGTTTGTGGAGCCCCAGGAATGGGGAATATTCCTGGGATACTCCAGGAAATGTTCCTGGGATGGCTCCAGGGAATCCTGGTGTGCCACAAAAAGCTCAGGAGCCTTTGATGTTTGTTTGGCTGCAGGGAGAGGAGTCCGTTAGAATCAAAAAGCTGCATTTGATGTAGAATATCCTGAATTTCATCGTTTCAATCTAAGCAGAACTCCCAGTCTTAAAGCTTGGTTTTAAAAGAGATTTTTGTGCAGTGGAGATTTCTTTGACATGCCTGGAAAATTCTCATCTTCCCGAGGGACATTTTGGGTGAAAGTTCTGGATTCTGGAGGACAATGAGGGGACCCAAAGGAGCAGTTTGGGAGCTCCCTGTCCCCCTGAGCTGTCCTGGTCCTTTCTGGGCTCCTCGGGACCAGCTCTGAGGCTTTGATTGGACGCTTTCCTTGTGAATTTGGGGTGTTTTTTAAAGAAAACCTTTCGTTGGACACTGTCACCCGTGCTTTTTGGTTGTTGAGGGTTCTGGTGTTGCCTTCGTAGGCTTTAGGAAGGGAACTTTATCCCAAGAAATCCTCCCTTTTCCAGGGACCTCTCACTAGAGGTCAGCACTGCCACGTTGCCGGCTCGGGAATGTTGGATGGTTGGGATTAAAACCACCGAGGCTGCAGCTGCTGGGGCTTGTTTGGGTGCCTGATGTGCACCAGCCTTGGTCCTGGCACGAGGTGTCCATCCTGGGGTGTCCATCCCTGGCAGTGTCCAAGGCCGGGCTGGACATTGGGGTTTGGAGCACCCTGGCGTGGTGGAAGGTGATTTTGAAGGTCCTTCCAGCCCAAACCAGTCTGTGATCCCATGGAACCGAGTCCAGTCTTTGGGAAAAGCACCTCAGTGCCTTCAATCAGCTTCTCTTTGAATGTTTATTAATGGAAGGCAAAGCAAAGGGATGAGCTGGGAGGGAAAAAAGGGGAGTGGCATGGTCTGAGGGCTGAAGACATGGAGCTGTCAAAAGGGAGGAAGGGTGGAGGGAAAAGGGACGGATGGTGTAGCAAGGCATGGAGAGGGTTGAAGGCACGGGAGCTTCCCACAGGCATCAGCTGCGTCAATCATCAGCTGTGCCTGGAGCTCCGGCTCCTCCGTCTCCAGGCGGTCTCATCTTCTGTGGCCCCTGAAGGTCTTCTAAGGCCACCGGTTCTTCTGAGCTAGCAGATGACTGCAGTTCTGCAATTCGCTCCTCGAACATCAGCTGGACAAAGAGGCTTATCTGGGAGGGGCTGTCGTCGTCTCTCAGGGCCTGAAGAGCTGGAAGAGACAGGCACAGAGCCCCGGTCAGAGCCCGGATGTGCGGGAGTCCAAGGAGACCCTCCTGCCAAGGGCCATCCGAGCCAGCTCCTGCCGTGGCCGCCACAAGAGAGGAGAGAGAGGCCAACGGGATTCGCCGCAAGGTGCTAAACACGAATCGCCCCGCACGCGTCCCCGAAATCTCTCCGTGTTCTGCGCACGCCAGCCCTTGTCCGCACAGGGAGCCAGGCCCTCCGCAGGCAGGACAGGGATTGCAGCCCCCTGCGCGAGCATTGCGGCTCCCCCCGGCAGCCCCGCTGAGAACCCGCTGCCCTCACTCACCCTCGCTGAGGGCCTGGAGCTCTTCCTTCTGCCTCCTCAGGCGCACCCCGGCGATCCCTGGGAACACAGAGCCTGTCAGGGCCCCAGCGGCACGGCGCCCTGCCAGCGGCGCTGCCAGCCCTGTGGCCACACGGCCTCCTGCCCCGGCAGGGCTCGGCCCGGGCCCTTGCCGCATCCTGCCGCCCAAGGGCACGGCCGCAGAGGGCGGCAGCAGCCCCGAGGGCAGGCGCGGCTCCACGGCGCCGGGCGCGGATGCCGCTGCCGGGACGGGGGCTGGGGCTGGGGCTGGGGCTGGGGCTGGGAGGGAGCCCGGGCTCGTGGCTCACCGATGAGCTTGATGGCCGCCTCTCGCAGGGGCTCCTGTGGGTGCTCCAGGTAGGGCAGGGCCAGGCGCAGGTGTTCGGCCGCTCGGCTCCTGTCGTCTGCCAGCTGGAGAGAACGGCAGGAGGGAGGGAAGGGTTGGCGCGGGCTCAGCCCCTCGGCCGGGCGCTCCCGGCGCCCAGCCCCGGCCTGCGCTGCCCGCACAGCCCCGAGGCCCGGCCAGCGGGCGCCGGGCTCCGGAGGGGGCGGAGGGCCGGGTGCTGCCCGGGGAGCCGCGGTGCCGCCCCGCCCCGCGGCCCCGCTGGGCCGGCGCTCCGTCGGCGCCCGACTCGGGGCACAGGAGCCTGGAGAAGAGCCCGCGCGGCCCCACGGAAGGGAGCGGCGTGTGGGGCGCAGGCCGGAGCCCCTGCGTGCGGCGCTGGGCAGGGGCCACGGCTGCCAGCCCCGCACACCGAGCCCCGCCGTCAGGGGGCTCCCCCAGAGGCCGTCCTTACCACGCACTCGGCGAACTTGAACAGCTTCTCCGTCTTCAGCATGTGCTCGAGGTCGCTCCTCTTCAGGAAGCCGGCCGCACAATGCAGCGTTTCCCGAGAGGCCTGGAGAGCAGCAGAGATGGGAGCTGGCAGCGCAGCCCAGCCCAGGGCACGGGCCCTGCGTCCCTGCGCCAGGGCCAGCAGGAGGCTGCGAGCCGGGAGAGGTGCCCGGGCAGGAGGCAGCCGAGCCCCCTGTCAGGGATGCACCGGCATCACACAACGCCTCACCTTGGCCACGCGCTCGTTCACCTCGTGGCAGTGCAAGTAGAGTGGGAGCAGGCTCTGGCTCACAACTGTGTTCAGTGGCTCTTTGCCCTCATCCGCTACCAAGCCCATCACCTTTTGGAAAAGCTGAATGGAGAGCAGCTGCACCTGGCTGTTGTCCTGAAGGAAAGGAAGCGGAGGAGGCCTCAGCACCAATTTCTCCAGCCCAGCCGGGCAAAAGCCTAAAAATCCCCAGGGCACAAAGTTTCTGGGCAGCAGCTAATGCCCGTGGCACGCAGAGCCTTACGTTTCCAAAGAGCGACAGGAGGAGGTCGGCTAGCTTCAGGGCAGTGGTCCTGCCGATCACGGAGTCTTTCCGCTGGCACACATTGGTGAGCGCAGAGAGGGACATGGCGACCACCTCTCCGTCGGCATCCCCAAGCCGCTCCAGGAGGCTTGGAAGCAGGCTGCGTACACCTCCGGCCTGTATGGAACACAAGGCTGTGCTGGGAAGCCACCAAGAGCTGCAGCGCCAACACCGCCCTGGCTCTGCTAGCCCACCCTGCCGCTGCTGGGCCCAGAGGCCAAAGGCCTGTCTCGAAGCACTCGAGCAGCTGGAGCAGGAGGCAGGAGAGCTGGGAGCAGCTGCCTCAGCTCCTGAAGCCCAGCCAGCCCAAGGGGCTGCTTTCCCCAGCGCAGCTTCAGCCGCTGCCCCCTTCTCACCATCGAGGGCTCCTCGCTGAGCAGCACAAGGCCTTTGAGCGCCAGGTGACGTCTCTGCCTGCACGTGCCCCGCAGGTGCCTTGACATCTCCTCCAGGACACGGCCTGCACATTCCCTCAGGTCCAGGAACTTGATGACCTGAAAGGCACAGGGCAGTGACAGGTGACCCGAACAGCAGGAGCCCAGAAGCGCACAGGGCCGGGCCCAGGCAGCAGCAGCAGCAGCAGCACAGGGCTCGGGCACCGGCCCAGGCAGCTGCAGCTACGAGAGGGCAGAGGGCTGAGAGGCAGCTGAGCGAGGCAGCGCTGGCTCACCTCCACCAGGAATGCCAGGGAGGGCAGATCCCAGCGTGGCTCCTCCCTGCTTAGTGGCTGGAGTAGGTAGAAGCCAATGCGGGAACAGCTGTGGCCCAAGTGACGGCGCATCTCCCTGTCAGGGGGAAAAAGGCAGCAAGAGCCTGAGGTGGGGGGGACAGTCTTCTCCCAGGAGGTCTAACTCACAGGTCCGGTCTTTCCCCAGTATCCCTGGAGGGGGATGTGGGCGCTTTGGGAGGCGGCCCCTTCTGGGCACCCTCCTCTGCCAGCCTTTTCCAGTCGGCTTGGCCGGCCCTCGGTGACGAGGCCCTCGAGGCCATGAGCACAGGGACTGTGTGGGGCACAGGGGACAAATGTGGGAGAGAAGGGGTTCTCACCTGGCCAGCAGACCCACGGCATAGTGCTGGGTGTCAGCACAGAGCAGCGTGTCCCAGCCACGCTTGCGCTCCATAGCCATCATCTCTGTGTTCCACCACATTTGGCTGAACAGAGCCTTCATGGCCTGCACTGCAAACCTGTGTGCAGAGCAAAACCCAGGTCACACGGCGAGCGCTGGCGCCGGCCACAAGGACATTGAAAAGACAGGAGGACTGGCACCTGTTGGGGTTGCTGGGAAGGCCGTGTTCCTCCTGGCACGCTCTCCAGAAGTCAGCAACTTCCACTGGCATCTCTTGTGTGGTGATGACAATGTGGAAGAGGAGAGCAACAAACAGACGGGCTGAATGAAGGAGCACTGCCCTGTGGCATTTGGGCACCTGGACAGTCAGCCACAGCCCCAGAGTTGCCTGCAAAAGAAGCAGCCCGAGACAGAGCTCAGTGCTAAGATGTCCGTGTGGCAGGGCCCGAGGGGAGACGCGGGGGGAGCGACGGGCCTGGAGCCCCCTGAGCCTGCCCTAAGCCAGTGCCTGAGGCAGGGAGAGGACGGAGAGCTGATGGAGAGGCGACCGGGGAGCAAGCAGAGGCCGGTTCCAGAAGCTCACCGCCAGGGCAAAAACGTCCTCGTTGTCGCCATCGGAGGTGGTCGTTGTATGCAGAGGCCAATCCTCCATCACGCGGATGAGTGCTGGCAGCACCTTCTCCGCTGTCACAGCCGACGAGCCTATGGCTCTCCACATGCTTGCAGCAGCTCTGTGGGATTGGAGCTCTGTGTCAGGGCCGTCTCAGTCACAGTAGCATGCCCTGTGCAGCTGTGGAGGCCCAGGTGACAGAGCCCTGGTGCCCTGAGGGGCAGGGAGGGAGCATGGCAGCAGGCTGGTGGAACAGAGGGGCCCAAGGGTCCTGGACCGCTCCGCCTGTCTGGCAGAGCCCATTGGACAGGCTCTGCAGGGCAATGGGCCCTAAAGGCTGCTGAGCCCTGAGCTCTCAAGGCAGGTGGGCCCCATACCTGTCACACGTTGGGGCACAGCGCAGGAGGGTCAGCACAACGTCAGCAGGTTGCTCTTCGGCCAGCCTCAGAAAGTCCAAGCGCATCCTGGCATCCAAAGTGACACAGGCCGCCAGTCTCTGGTGAAGGTCCTTCACCATGGCTGGCACCTGGAGGAGACATGGGGAAGACCTGGAGCGCTGTCCAAGGGAGCAGCTTTCCCCAAGAAGTGCTTCCCCTCCCGCCACACTCTCCTGGCCTCCAAGACTCAGGGTCTCTTTTGTGTTGGTGTTTCTGAAGGCCACGGACTCAGTCACTGCCATGTCTGTATTTGCTGCGTCATTGATTGCAGCATCCAAGCGCTGAGTCAAATCTGGGCTGACATTGGGCTCTGCCTGGAGCTCAGTCGGCCTGCGGTCAGGCTCAGCTGTTGCACGGCTTCTGGTCGTCCTACGCCGAATGGGCACGAGCCTCCGGAACATCTGCAGGAGAGCAAAGGACAGGGAAGAGAGACGCGTTCCATGGAGTGCTCCAAGCGCGGAGCTCGGCCGAGCAGTGACAGCAGGCCCAGCCCAGGCGGGGATGGCTGCACGTACCTTCAGTGATCTGCGGAAGCGGCCACGGGTGGGCTTCTTCTCCTGTGTCTGCTCCATGGTTGCATCTGGCAAAGAGCGAGCGCAGCCAGAGCTGAGGGGTTGCAGGAGCGGCCAGAGAAGCCAGCCCTGCTCTCCCCAGGCAGGGACAGCCCCGGGATGCCCCAGGGGATGGAGCACAGCTGCTGCAGGGGCAGCCTCGGCCCCTCTTCCATCCTGTCAGTGGGCGGAATGGGAACGGGGATGGGATGGGATGGGGCCAAGCTGTCCGCAGCCATCGGCCTTGTGGCCCGGCTCTGCCACTCACCATCCTGCTGTGGCTGGAACTGCTCCAGCTCTTGAGGGGGTTGTGCTGGAGCATCTCCAGGGCTTGTATTTCTTCTCCTCCAGCAAATTGTGAGGAGGTCGCGAAATCTGCCCGCCATGTCAGCGTCTGGCCTCGAGGGCACCTTCAGACAGATGCCTCTGAGGAAACCAGGGAAAACCCTGAGGCAACAAGTCGTGCAGTTGTGCCTTGAAGGCACCTGCGACAAAGAAGCCTCAGGAAGGCTGCAGGACAGCAAGTCCTGCACACTGGTCTTGAGGGCTCCTGCCACAAAGACAGGAGACTCCTCGTGGTGCTTCAGGTCACCAGATCCTGTGGTCTGGCCGCGAGGGCACCGACCGCAGGGTTGGGAGATGCCTCGGGAAAGCTCCGAGTCACCAAGTCCCGCAGTCTGGCCGCGAGGTCAGCTGCAGGAGCAGCGCTTCGGAAAGGCTCCGGGTCGGGCACAAACGAGCGGGCTGTGTGGGAACTCCTCACAGCACCTCTCTGGCGCGTCCTGTCCCGTGGCGTGCTCCGAGCACTGTGGCGTGGCTGCGTTGTTGCCAGCACCTATGTCACCGCGTGTCACAAAGGCTCCTTGGACACCCTGTGCTGTTCCCTGCCACGGTGACCACGCTGCTGCACCATGTCACAAAGGGCCCATGCACACCCTGCCACCTGCCCCGGCCCTGCCCCCGCTCCACCCAAAGTGGCCCAGGTCCGAAGGAATCCCTCGGCCCAAGTGTCTAAGGGAGCCCAACAGGACCTTGAATGATTTGATGGCTCGAGCCATCGGCAACCGCTGCCCTGCTCTGCGGGCTCAGGGCGGCAGAAGGAGCCCCCAGGGCTGCCGACGCAGCCTCAGCGGGAAGGGCACGGGGCCTGCCACAGAAGCTGGCACGGCCTCCCTTCTCTCAGCTGATAATTGTCTTCAACCAAAGTCAGACTTTCACTTCAAACCCAGCTCAGTGCAGGCATCCATCTTTCCATTTGCTGTGTTTCCAAAGCAAGGAAGGGGCATGAGTTTAGGAGGGGCTGGTTCAGCTCAGCCTTGCTGATAAAGCAATTTGGGTTTTCCCTCATCAATCTGTTTCATTAACTACAAATGCAGAATTGGAGAAGTTGTTGGATATTTTTGCGTTTTTCTGCAGCTGGCGGCAGGAGACTTTGCTCAGACTGGGGGTTGGGGCTGTCCAGCCTGGAGAAGAGAAAGACCTGGGGAGATTTCATTGGGGCCTTCCAAGACCACAAGGGAGCCTGAAAGAGCTGCAGAGGGACTTTGGACAAGGACCTGGAGTGCCAGGACAAGGAGGAATGGCTTTAAACTACAGGAGGAGAGATTTAGATGGGATCTTGGGAAGGAATTCCTCCCTGGGAGGGTGGGGAGGGCTGGGCTGGAATTCCCAGAGCAGCTGTGGCTGCCCCTGGATCCTTGGGAGTGTCCAAGGCCAGGTTGGAGCCCCTGGGACAGTGGGAGGTGTCCCTGCCCGTGGCAGGGTGGGGCTTGAAGGTCCTTCCATCCCAAATTCCATGATTCCCACCCAAAGATAACCTGGATTGGAGGCAGCAGTGCCTGGGGGCTAAAGCACCTTCCCAGCTGTTATCAGAACAGGAGTTGCAGACATTTTATCCCTGGGTTTTCTTCATTGTCCCTCAGCTGGGAGGTGATGGGAACGACCAGCAGGAGCTTCCCCAGGCCCTGGGACTGGGACACTGGGAAGGGGACACTGGGAATGGGACACTGGGAGTGGGAAACTTTGGGAATGGGATACTTTGGGAGTGGGACACTGGGACTGGAACACTGGGAATTGGACACTGGGAGTGGGACACTGGGAGTGGGACACTTTGGGAGTGGAACACTGGGAATGGGACACATTGGGACATTTTGGGAGTGGGGACACTGTGGGAATAAGACTCTTTGGGCATGGGACTCTTTGAGAATGGGACACTGGGAATGGGACTCTTTGGGAATGGGACACTAGGAATGGGACACTTTGGGAATGGGACACTGGGAATGGGACACTGGGAATGGGACACTGGGAATGGGACAGTTTGGGACAGTTTGGGAAGGGGACTCTTTGGGAGTGGGACGCTTTGGGAGTGGCACTTTTACAACCACTATTGGCTTTGTGGTTTATCCTGAGACAACAGACCCAACCATAAATTGTCACTTCAGGGCCAGCATTTAGTGCCAGCTCAGGGAAATGCAGGGTGGTTGTGGCAGGTATTAAACACCCCCAATAAATCCTGGAGGAGGATCCCAGGGTAACAATGCCTGCTTGCCAAATCTGTTTGCAGAGCGCACAAAAGCAATGAGGAAAACATTGCAACAGCACAAAGGTTTTCTCACAGCTCCACCCAGGCTTCTGCCTCAGCAAAGCTGATTGTTGGTGCTTTTCTTCCAGCCCCAAACTGGGATTGAGCCAGGCCCTGCATCCATTGGGACTGGGATGCTGTGGCTGTAGGATAAACCCCCAGCCAAGCCCCGCAGGGAGCCATTTATCCTGTTTGGAGCCCGTTTATTTTTCCTCCTTCCCCTGAAGATGTGTGTGAGGAGCAGAGATTCAGCCAGGCCCTCTTCCCAGGCCCATGGGATGTGTGTTTCTTTCCCGTTTCCTGGAAGCGCTCGGTGTTTGGGGAAGGTTGCTGGACCACGAGGAGCTGCTGGACACCATCCACAGCCCCTCTCAGGCATTTTCTGCTGGGTGGGACTCCCTGAAAATCCCTTCAGCTTTGTAGGGAAAGCACTTTTCCTACGGGGCACACAGGGTGTGAGGCTGGCTCTGGGAAAGAAATATTCCCAGGGAAGAAAGGCTGGGAACGTGCTGACGGCAGCACTGTTCTTTCAGGTGTCACTGTAAGAAGCTTCTAAAAAGCTCCATTTCTGCTTGGTGGGCAGAAAGTGCAGGAAAAAGTGCTGGGAATGTGTGGAGTAGGAGCTGAAATGATGTTGGGACAGCTCGGGCTGGAGGCAGGAATGCTCAGCAGGGAAGGAACAGGCAGCCTTAAAAGAAGAGAAAGCTTGAACATGTGAATTCTAGACAAAAGAATTTATACAGAGCTGATGAATTATGACTGATTCGCAGCGTGTTTGGGCTCCTGAAGACACAGATTTGGGGTCCCTGACTGTCAGAGCTGTGCTGTGAATTTTGTGGTGGTGCCATCCCCTCCTCCCCAGCGCCCCCAGAGCAGGGCTCAGCTGGGCCTCATCCCACCCCTTATCTCCAGTGCATCTGCTGGCTCCAATTCCCCGCAAGAATCAGATTTGAAGGAGTGACAAATGCCCTCATCGGTTGTTTCTCCTCTTTGGGTGGGGATGTAAACTCAGAGAAGCCAAGGAAAAGAGCCCAATGCTTCGCAGGGCTTGGGCAGATTCCCAGGGGTGAATTCCCAAAGGAATGAGGAGTCTGTTCCCCAGCAGGCTCCATGTTCAGTTGGATCCAGGGAATTCAGCTGGACATCCTGGAGCCAAGGCCTGCCCCAAAGCTTTTCTTGCTGGGGTGGAACATAAGAAGTGTGAGTTCCCAGTTTGCCAGGCAGCTCAAACAAGGCAGCAAACACCCCACTGAAGGCTGGGATGTTCTGACTTGGCATGGCTCTCTAAAGCGGGATTTTTATCCGTTCCCTTTCCTGAGGTCACTTTTCTCTCCCCATTTTCCCCTCCCTATCGCTTTCCAGAGCCATACCCTTGGCACTGGTTGGCAAATGTCAGATATTTCGACTTGAGTTGTGTTTTCTATGAATGTTTTGTGATGTGGATCTCAAATTTCCAGGAAAAAAAAACACCAACAAACAAACAAACAAACAAACAAACAAACTCAACAACAACAACAACAACAACAAAACAGTATTTACCTTCCAGATAAGGAAAAAAAAAAAAGAAAAAATTCATTCCTTTTTTCTTCAGTTTCTTCTAATCTGACTTCATCTCCTGGTTTCCATGCCGGGAGTGGTGGAGGCCCCAGCCCTGAAAGTGTTTCACAATCCTGTGGATGTGCTGGGTTAACAGCTGGGCTGATGCTCCTGGAGGTCTTTTCCAACTTTAGGGATTCTGGGGTGATTCTAAAAGGACAAAGAACTGGTGGTTCCAAAGGGTTTCAGCTCCTCTGGCTGTAACCCAAGCAGATTCCACAGGAGATGTGCATGGCCAGGTCAGCCTGGTGGGATTTCCTTCCCCATCCAAGGGGAAACTGGTTCCTATGTGCAGTCACAGTCATTTACATGTTAATATCTTTGGGAATGTTGTTCCCAACGGAAGCAGGGAGAGGTAAAATCCCTTGCAGCCTTCCCAAGTCTCTGGGATCCATTCCTCGTGCTGGTGGTCAGGGGTGGGTGGAATTCAGGATTTGCCCAAATGGAAGAACTAAAAACAGAAAGAAACCAAGTTGTGAGGGAAAGCTTCTCACAATTTCCACTAAAACAATCCGAGAACTTGCTTTACTCATTTCCTTCTGCTCAAACCAGGTTCTTGTCAATGAATCCTGTTCTTTTTCCTCCTTCTCAAGGAGCATGTGGAGCCCAGGCCCAGCTGTGACTCAGGTGAAAGCACAGCACCATTTTTCCTGCCTCGGGGGAAGAAGGTGAGTCCTGGAGGTCCCCTAAGAAATGACCAAATTTTGCAAGCCAAGGAAGCTGGGATGAATCTTTCCTTGAAACTCTGGGCTGGGAATAATTCCCTTTGCATTTCCTGAGTGGGGATGAGCTGGTTGTGGTGCCAGGAAAGGCCTGGGGAATATCTCAGATACTCACCTGTAGGATTTGTGTTTTATACACTTGGCATTTGTGGGGAACAGCAAGGCGAACACACTCGTTTCCTTCTCTCAGGCCGTGAATAACACTGAGGAAATTGTTTGCACTTGGAAACCACAAGGTGGGGAGCTCAGGGACATCAAAATGCAAAGAATTGTAATCTGTGGGTGAAACTCTGAAATCGAGTGTTGAGCAAGATGCTTCTAAAGGAAACAATATATTTTCAGAATTAGATCACTAGGGATTTTTTTCTGCTGTGCAAAATAATTTCTCATTCACTCTTTGAAGGAAATAAAGAAGAAAATTGCATTTCACCTCCCTCTCCAGCTCCTTACTTTAATGTATACCTAGGCAGAATTTCTTGTCCTCTAATTTGAATTATCAGTTTGTGAAATGGTTTTTTCCTCCCCTCTTCCAGCTTGTTTCCAATTCTTTGCCTATAAGGAAATGATTGTGCTCCCCCTTTCCCACCCTTTTCTCATCCAAATTAGAGCTTTTTGTCATTTTTTTCCCCCATGGTATCACTTTCTTGGGTTATGAAGCAAAGCCTCATGCTCTGAGATAAACCTGGATACGTGGAGATGACTCAGGATTATTGGAATAATTGTGACTTTTCTTTTTGGGTTTTATTTTAAACCATCTCAACCCAATGAGAACATTTAACACAACCATGTCAGCTACAGGGGTAGAATTTAATTGAATTTCCTCAGATCCAAGGCCTGGCAGAGCTGCTGAGAAGGAATTCCACAGAGGGGAGGAATTAATCTAAAAGTGAGGGATCAGGTGTATCAGCAAAGGAATTCAAGTTGAGGAAACAAGGGGAGCACTGAATCAAGTTGTCTGCTTGGGAAATTCTCCAGGCTGCAGCAGAGAGAAGGAAAGAAACCCAGCCCACCTCAGCCAGGTCTTGGAAAATCTCCAGCAAAGTTCAGGCACTGGAGGGCAGAGGAAATGCCTGAGGAGGAACTTCTGGATGTGCAGAAAACGCTCAGCCCTGGGCGCGGGAGAAGCAGGAGCCTGCCAGGAGCTCTGCCCTTGGGATAAAGAACTGAGGGAGAGAACACAGAGCTCAGAGGGGACAGCAGGAGCCTGCAGTGAGGAGCTGCTGGGCTGTCCCACAGCCCTGGATTTGGGAACAGGATGGTTTCTGTGTCAGCCCTGCCACGTGGGGAGCAGTTCCCTGTCCCATCCATTCTGTGCTCCCAGAGGATGAGGAGCCCTGGTGACAACCAGCTCTCCTCGGCCCTCAGCCAGAGAAGGGAAGCAGAGCCCTTGCCCAGGCTGGGAACTTCCTTCACTCCCAGCCTGGGTGACACCAACCTCCAGCATCTGATTCAGGATCAAAGCTTCCTCCTGCAATTCCAGCCCTTAGCGACGCAATCCTTCGTGTCCATCCCGCTGGAAGAAACTGCAGAGTTTGAAGGAGTTTAAATCTTTTCAGAATGCATCTTTTCAAAGGTGAACTACCCAGGAAATGCTTTGCTTCAGTGGCTCTCAGGCAGCTGCAGTTGTTCAGGATTTCCACCAAATAACCTGGAAGATCCTCCAGGAGTTTGTGTATCCTGAGGAAAACAGGCACAACAGGAAAGTTCGTGCATGGAGCCAAGTTCAGGTGTTACCTAGAAATTCAATTCTGGTCCCCAGAGCCCAAAGCTCTGAATTCCCAGGATCACAGAACCCCAAACTGGTTTGGGTGGGAAGTGACCTTCAAACCATTCACCACACCTTCCACTGGACCAGGCTGCTCCAAACCCTGTCCAACCTGACCTGGAACATTAAAAAAAAAAAAAAAAAAAAAAAAAATTCCTCCTGGAAGTCCTGGCTCAGCTGAGAAGCTGCACATCATTATTGGTGCTCCTGCACTCTCCCAGGGGGTGTTTTTCACTCCATTCCCTGAGCTGGCTGCTGGAGAAGGAGCCTGGCACCAGCTGCCCTCGGGAAAAACTGTGAATTTTGGGGAGGATGCAGAACAGCATTTAACAGTGTGGGACAGCCATAAACCCACCCTGCTGGTGTGACTCAGCAGAGGCAGGAGCTGTTTGCTTTGGCACAGGAGCTTCCTCAGGCCAGGATCTTTGCTCTCACTGAGATTTGTGGGGCAGAAAAGCTCCCTCAGCCTCTTCCCAGCACTCTGAAGACATCAGACTTGTCTTGGGATGGTGCATAAAGGCCCAATAACATTCGAGTGACACAGAGAGGTTCATAATAACCCATTCCTCAGCACATGGAGTGATTCAGAACTGTTTGCATGCCTGTGTGGGACAGATCCTTCATCCTCTGAGGGGAAAACGTGAGATTTTTCCTCCAGAAAGTGGATAATGGGGTACTGATGGTGGAGTCAATTTGATCACGTGAAATACAGCTCCTGCTTGGCTGCAGTTTTGAAGCACCTTCCCAAAGACAGCAATAACTCTGAGGAGCTGAACCCTGAGACTCATCCTTGTCTCCTGGGAGTTTTTACTGCCCTCAGTGCTCCCTGCACCTGCACTGCAAGGAGGGCAGGATTTTATGGCCCCTCGAAAGTCCTGTACACAGCTTTCCCTGCATTTACTGCTGCTAAACACAGCCTTTGTGGGATCCTATGGCACTTTAAGTGCTCTGATTTACAGAGAGGCAGCAACTCCATCTGTAACAAACATCCTAAAGCTGAGTTTAAGAGCGATCCACTGTATTTATTTGGCACATAAACACTCCCCTGCAAGGCATGTGCCTGAACTCACAGGAACATCACGAGCACAGCAAGGTCACAGCCAAGGTGAAGGTGACAGGGGAGAAAGGCAAATCTTGGGAATTAGCAAATGGAAAACCGTCCTTTTCTCCTGGTAAATATTCCGGATACGTGGCTTAAATTTCTTACTCAGATAAAGAGCCTGGTGGTACACAGAACAAGAAAAAGACAACCCCAGGCTCGGTTTAGCTTTAGCTTTTCAAAGTTATCCGTTTTATCTGTGGACAGAAATTGTTTCCCTGGAATTAGGAAACTCCAGGTGGCTCTGTGAGGTCAATTATCTTTGAGCTCCCTCAAGTGGCACTGAAACCTTGGGGTTTGTCACAGAAATCCTTGAGTTTCTTACAAAAAATCCTCGAGTTTGTCATAGAAATCCTCGAGTTTGTCATAGAGATCCTCAAGTTTTTTACAAAAATCCTCAGGTTTGTCATAGAAATCTTGGAGTTCGCAACAGAAATCCTCGAGTTTGTCACTGCAATCCTCAACTTTGTCACAGAAACCCTCGAGTTTTGTACAAAACCCCTCGAGTTTGTCACTGAAATCCTTGAGCTGGTCCCTGAAACTTCCCAATTTGTTGCACAACTCCTTTCCTAACGAAGCCCTGTCATTCGAGCCCGTGTTTTTCACAGCAGCTGTAGCAAACAGAGATGCTTGGGTTTCCAGGAATCGAAACCACTTCAGAGCAGTTGAAGGCGATCCATTTAATAACACAGTTCTCTTCTGACACATCTCTGAAAAGACACGGATCAAGGGAAATGAAGCGTTTTATGTCCAAGAGGAGTTTGCAGCTGATTCCCAACATGATACCTGCGTGTTGTAAGAAGTTGTTTTGACTTTTTTTTTCTTTTTCTGTGGTTCCTTCTCAAATTCATGCCTGAGTCGCTGGAAAGTGAACGTGTTGTTCAACATCTCAGGTAAAACTCAGCCCTTTGCTTTCTACACCTTGAAGAGGTAAATAAATCCTCTGGCTTCAGTCCAGAAGTTTTTTAACGTGGTTTTGCCTCATTAAAAGCACATTTTATTTAAGAAGAACATCTTTTAATCAGAAAGCAATTGATGGGCACACAGGATTCAGGTCGTTTTTGGTGCAAGGAGATGAAATTTGATAGCAGACTGGAGCTTTTCACAGTAAAAAAAAAAAAAAAAAAAAAAAAAAGTAGTAGGTTTTTCAAGGGTTTGAATAATATGGCAAGAACCTTTTGGAGGAAAGAGCTCAAGAACAAAATGACTTTGGAGAAGAGAAAACTTCCAGTGTTTGAAGGAGCTACAGGGAAACTGGAGTGGGAGTGTTCATCAGGGACTGCCAGGACAGGAGGGAATTCATTTCCACTGTGTAAAAAATGAGCTCCACTCTCTTTTCAAATGTTTATGAGTTGAATAAAAATTAAAGACAGACAATTAGGAGACATAAGAGGAAACGTTTCAGCTGGGGTGCCTCACCAGAAAGCAACACCCTTCTCTTTTCAATGGCTGTGTTTTTAAGGATTGCTGTTTGACATATTCAATAGATATTAAAACCTTTTGTTTGCTTGTTTTAAGTTTTCCTAATTATCTTATTTGATCGATTTGTTTGTGGGCGTTTTTCTTGTGTTTGGTAACGTGGGTTTTGGCTGGTTTTATTTTGATAAAGAAACTAGAAATCCAGCAGCTTTTATGTAGGGTGATGACCTCTCCCTCATAATTGTTGGCTTGGTCAGTCTCAGATGTCACAAAGAAAAAAATGAATTTTTCTGCTATTCACACTCTGTCCCAATCAGAAAATGCACTCATCACCTTTCTAAAGATTGACATTTATCTTTACATTGACACTTCTGAGAGGAATGACAGGTTTGTCTTTACAAACAAACTCTGGGTCTGCTGGTGGATAAAACCAGCACTGAGAGAGAAAAGAAACAATGGGAAGGATCCCACTGATTGATGAATGGAAAAGAAGACGTTTGCCTTCACAAACAAACGGTAGGTTTGCTGATAAATGAAAATGGATGTTGAAAGATGAAAGAAACAATGGGGAAACCCCATAAATTCCATAAAAATTCAAAGTTTAAAGGGGGTTGTACGTTAAGGAGGAATTTTGGGTATTGGGCACTCTGGGAAGTATGTAACTCTCAAGCACCTCAGGCAACAGGGGAAGAGAGGGAAACGGGGCCAGGAAATTGGGATAAATAGGAGGCTGCGTCCTCCAAAATTTCACAGACCTCAGGGGAAATGCCCCATGGCCTCTCCCTTTATTCTTTTATTATTAATTATCATTTATAAAGTAAAAGCACTCCTCTGGCTCCTTTTCGCACATAAACCTGTGTCGTTTGCGGGTTAATTTTCCTAGCACTGACATTCACGCTTACACTGACACTGACATATTTTTAATATTTATTTCACGTTCCTATTTCCCAGAGTTCCCCCCCCCGCCCTCAGGCCTCAGTCCGGCGTTGCCGTGGCAACGGGGGGTCACGTGCCGGGCGGGTGACGTGCCGGGCGGGTCACGTGCCGGGCGGGTGACGTGCCGGGGCTCACGCGCGGCGGGCGCGATGGCGGACGAGGAGCAGCGGGCGCTGCTCGGCGCTGAGGGCGGCGATGGCGGCGGCTCCCCGGGCCCTCCCCGCGCTGCCCGCCGCCTGCGATCCCCGCCGCCTCCCGCACCGCCTGCTCGTGCTGGCCCTCATGCGCTTCCTCGGCTTCGGTGCGGGCGGCGCGCGGGGGATCCGTGTGGGGGCCGTGTGAGGGGGGGGCGGGTGTGGGAGCCGGCGCGGAGCCCTGAGCCGTCCCCTTCTCCCCGCAGGCAGCTGCTACGACAACCCGGCCGCTCTGCAAACGCAGGTTCAGCGGGTGAGTCGCTCTCGGGGCGGGGCTTTAAAACAACAGGAGGAGTGATTCTTTCCGTGGGTGTGGGCTAACGGGACAGGGGGGGAGGCTTCCAACTAGGAGAGATGGGATTTTGGGAAGGAATTCCTGGCTGGGAGGGAAACAAAAAAAAAACAAACCCCCAAAAACAAACAAAAACCCCAACAACAACAAAAAAACAAACCAGTATTTACCCTCCAGATAAGGAAAAAAAAAAAAAAAAAAAAAAGGAAAAATTCATTCCTTTTTTCTTCAGTTTCTTCTCATCTGACTTCATCTCCTGGTTCCCATGCAGGGAGTGGTGGAGTCCCCAGCCCTGAAAGTGTTTCACAATCCTGTGGATGTGCTGGGTTAACAGCTGGGCTGATGCTCCTGGAGGTCTTTTCCAACTTTAGGGATTCTGGGGTGATTCTAAAAGGACAAAGAACTGGTGGTTCCAAAGGGTTTCAGCTCCTCTGGCTGTAACCCAAGCAGATTCCACAGGAGATGTGCATGGCCAGGTCAGCCTGGTGGGATTTCCTTCCCCATCCAAGGGGAAACTGGTTCCTATGTGCAGTCACAGTCATTTACATCTTAGTATCTTTGGGAATGTTGTTCCCAGTGGAAGCAGGCAGAGGTAAAATCCCTTGTGGCCTTCCCAAGTCTCTGGGATCCATTCCTCGTGCTGGTGGTCAGGGGTGGTTGGAATTCAGGATTTGCCCAAATGGAAGAACTAAAAATAGAAAGAAACCAAGTTGTGAGGGAAAGCTTCTCACAATTTCCACTAAAACAATCCGAGAACTTGCTTTACTCATTTCCTTCTGCTCAAACCAGGTTCTTGTCAATGAATCCTGTTCTTTTTCCTCCTTCTCAAGGAGCATGTGGAGCCCAGGCCCAGCTGTGACTCAGGTGAAAGCACAGCACCATTTTTCCTGCCTCGGGGGAAGAAGGTGAGTCCTGGAGGTCCCCTAAGAAATGACCAAATTTTGCAAGCCAAGGAAGCTGGGATGAATCTTTCCTTGAAACTCTGGGCTGGGAATAATTCCCTTCACATTTCCTGAGCGGGGATGAGCTGGTTGTGGTGCCAGGAAAGGCCAGGGGAATATCTCAGATACTCACCTGTATCTGAGGATTTGTGTTTTATTCACTTGGCATTTGTGGGGAACAGCAAGGCGAACACACTCGTTTCCTTCTCTCAGGCCGTGAATAACACTGAGGAAATTGTTTGCACTTGGAAACCACAAGGTGGGGAGCTCAGGGACATCAAAATGCAAAGAATTGTAATCTGTGGGTGAAACTCTGAAATCGAGTGTTGAGCAAGATGCTTCTAAAGGAAACAGTATATTTTCAGAATTAGATCACTAGGGATTTTTTTTTTCTGCTGTGCAAAATAATTTCTCATTCACTCTTTGAAGGAAATAAGTTGCAGTAATTACTGCAATAATTACAATTTTCCACATAATGTCCGTAATAACTCTTAGTCTATCTCTTCGTAGTTCTGAGTGAGCTTCAGCTTCAGTTCGTTATCACCTGGTGTGATCTTCCAGATTCCTTCTGGGGCTTTCTTCACTCGGGAGTGATGGATCCAGGCTTTCTGTTCTTTGATCTTGATTGCAGTGAAGGTAGTAAGAAGCACCTGGAATGGTCCTTCTCACTGTGGTTCCAAGGTCTTTTCTGCAAAAGACTTAACATATACATACTGGCTTATCTAATTCTCGGTTTTGAGCTTCGGCCACGTATTTCTCAATTTCTCGAAGTTGTTTATTTAAAGCCTTTATATACTCATGTAGGGTTTCTTCCCCTACTTGCATGGGCGTTGTTCTTTTTTGAACTGCATATGGCCTTCTATACAGTATTTCAAAAGGGCTTAGTTTCTTTTTTTGCCCTTGGTTTTGTTCGAATTTGCAATAGTGCCAATGGGAAAGCCTGGGGCCAGGGCAAATTTACTCCTTGCCCCAATCTCACAATTTGTTGTTTAATCAAGTGGTTCATTTTTTCCACTTGACCACTAGATTGAGGGTGGTATGGGGTATGCAATTCACAATCTATTCCCAGGTGATTACTTATTTGCTGCACAGTTTTTGAAATAAAGTGTGGCCCTCTGTCTGAGGATATGGTGGCTGGAACTCTAAACTTCGGTTTTATTTCTTGTAACAGTGCTTGTTTACCTCTCGGGCCTTAGCTGTCCGGCCGGAAAAGGCTTCTGGCCATCCTGAGAAGGTATCAGCTAACACCAATAGGTAACGATGTCCTCCCTTCCTGGGCAGCTCTGTAAAGTCAATTTGCCATTGTTGCCCAGGTCCACAGCCTTTCCCAATTTGTCCCACTTTAGGCTTTGGAGTATTTTTGAGATTAGTTGGGAGGCAAAGGCTACACTGACGAGTTACTTGTATCACTGTGCCCTGCAATTTCCTGGCCATGATCTTTTTTTTAAATGGTTAGACAGGGCATCCATTCGCCAGTGTGTTTTCTCATGCTCCGTCTGTACTAATACCCACAACAAATAGGAGGGTACTACAAGTTTCCCTTCTTCTGTTACAGCCCATCCCTCCTGGTTATAACTTGCCTTTTCTGCCTTAATGAGTTTTTTATCCTCTTTATTGTATATTGGCTTACCCTCAATAGAAGTTTTTCCATCTGGAATTAATGCTGCTTCAATTGTCTCATTAGGTGTCTCACTTTTTGCTGCTTCTTTTGCCTCTCTATCTGCCAGCATGATCCCCTCTTCCAATTCCGAGCTCACCTTCTGGTGTGCCTTGATATGCATGATGACTGCCTTCTCAGGTAGTTGTACTGCCTCCAACACTCTCAATATTTCTTGTGCGTGTTTAATATTCTTCTTTTGTGAGTTTAGCAGTCCTCTCTTTCTCCAAGTGGCTCCGTGGGCATGCACAACTCCAAATGCATACCTTGAGTCTCTCTGCTTGAGGTAACTGCATACTCAGCATGCTTTTTCCTACTGTTGACATAGCTGCTCCCATCAGTAAAGCAGGTCTGGGCATTTTCAAGTGGGCTATCTTTCAGATCCGGGCGACTGGAGTAGGTGGCGTCAATGGTCTCCAGGCAATCATGGATCGCTGGTTCTCCCATGCTTCCGCTGAGGAAGGAAGCTGGGTTCACAGTGTTAGTTACCACAATCTCAACATCATCCTGTTCCACCAGTATAGCTTGGTGCTTCAGGAATTTCTGTGGGGAGAGCCAATGCCCCCCTTTCGCTTCCAGGACTGTACACACTTTTTGAGACACTAGCACCGTCGTCTTCTGGCCCAGGGTGAACTTGCGTGCCTCTTGGATGTTCACTGCCACTGCTGCAACGGCTCTGAGGCACCCTGGCCACCCCTTAGCTGCCGTATCCAGCTGCTTAGAGAGGTAGGCAACTACCCTTCAATACGGGCCCAGGTTTTGTGCTAGTATCCCTAAAGCGATTCTTTGCTTCTCGTGAGAAAACAAAAAGAATGGCCTACTTACATCTGGAAGTCCCAAGGCTGGTGCTGACATGAGGGCTTTCTTTAGCTGGTCGAAGGCTCGAGCCGCTTCTTTGGTCCACTGAAGATCTCTGCTTCCTTCCGTGATCAAGGCATACAGAGGTTTAACAAGTAATCCGTAATTATAAATCCACAGTCTGCACCATCCTGTGATGCCTGAGAAGGTTCTCAGTTCTTTCACTGTCTGAGGCTTTGGGGTCTGGCATATTGCCTCTTTGCGATCTTGCCCTAAGGTTCTCCGTCCAGCACTCACTTCATAGCCCAGGTAAATTACTGTTTGTCTCACCATTTGGGCTTTCTTCTGGGACACCCGATACCCCTGCAGGCCCAAGAAGTTGAGGAGGCTTACCGTCCAGTCCACACATGTTTCCTGGGTCTGGGTGGCTATTAGGTTATCCACATACTGGAGCAACTGTCCTTCTCCTGGTGGAGGTTCCCAAGACTCCAAATCTTTTGCAAGCTGTTCCCCAAATATGGTGGGGGAGTTTTTGTACTTTTGAGGCAAACACACCATGTGAGCTGAGTTTTTCGTCTACTTTTGGGGTTCTCCCACTCAAATGCAAAGATTTTCTGGCTGGCTTCATGGAGAGGGAGGCAAAAGAAAGCATCTTTCAAATCTAAAACAGTAAACCAGGTTAGTTCAGGGATTAAACGAGTTAAAAAGGTGTAAGGGTTAGCAGCTACTGGATACGAGTCTTCAGTTATCTTATTAACAGCCTTTAAGTCTTGTACTAGCTTGTATGATCTCTTAGGCTTCTTCACTGGCAAGAGAGGAGTGTTAAAATCAGACTGACACTCTTTTAGTAGTCTTATCTTCAAATGTTTTCAATAATTGGACTAATCCCTTCTCTGTCTTCCTTCTTTAGGGGTTATTGTTTAACTTTTACTGGCTGCCTTCTTTCTTTAAGTTTGACCTATACGGATAGTGCATTCTTTGCCCTGCTTGGTATGTCAGAAGCCCACACCCCAGGAAACACTTGATTTATTATTTTTTTGAAATTCTCTTCTTCATTGGCAACTTCAGTTTCTTTGGTTATCATCATTAAGCTTAACAGTTCTACATATTGTTGATCTTTTACCTCCAAAATAATTTTCCAATTCTTAAATACTATTTTTGTCTCCAGCTGCTCTAGCACATCTCTGCCCAAAAGTGCAGATGGAGCTTTAGGCATATATGAAAATCAATGAATTCTTCATTGTTTTTCAATTTATACTTCAATGGTTTGCAAAAAAAGTAAGCTTTTTCAGATTGGCCAGTTGCTCCTTTTACCATAACATAGTCGTTGTTTACAGGTATTAGGACCTTATTCAGCACTGAAAATGTTGCCCCTGTGTCTATTAAGAATTCTCTTTTTTTTTTTTTTTTTTTTTAATGCTTTTTGATCTTATTCTAATTCTTAAGTTTCACTTGGTATTATTCTGGTACAAAAATATGCTGGCCACACTCAACTTTAGGAATTTGTACTGGTTTCTTTAAGATCTTTGAAATTTCGTTTTCCAGCAACTCAAATATTTTACTGCTGCGCGGGCTTATGGTTCCACTCTTAGGTACTAGCCACTTGTACCCTTATCGGACCCACGAGCCTTGACAGAGTGCACCACGAAGCACAGTCCACTGCTTACAGTAGCAGCCCCTCCTTGGGCAGGGGAACTCTTTTGAACCAGCTTCCCAATTCTTGTGCCTCCTATTCCTGGGCATATATCAAAATCAACACAAGAGAGAAAAAACAACAAAACGAAACAAAAACCAGTTTGTTGACTTTAAAAAGGAAAAAGTTAGCTGTACTTTCAGCTGTTGAGGAAAGAATTATGGTTAAAAAGCAAAAAAGGAAAAATCAAAACAAGGCTCGAGGCATAAAAAGCAAAACAGATGTTTTCAAACTAAGGCTCGAAGCATTACCTGTTGAGACAAGAACTTATGGTTAAGAAAAGGATAAACGTCTTTTTATTAAAGCAAACAAACGAAAAGCAAAAACAGACAAACGAAAACTTTTCCAATCAGTCAGGCACAGTTTTAGGCTCGCAAAGGAAGCAGCCAAGGTGGGGGGGAGATCCTCTATGACTCTGAATACATTCTTAAAATCCTACAGACTTCGGCCGGGACACAGCACAGACCCTCCTGCAGGAAAGGGGGGGCGGGGCTCGATCCCACACTCCCCCTTCGCTCTTCTGCAGTTGCAGCCGAGGACTACAGCACTTTGAAGATATTATCACACACTCTGGCAATTGCAAACTTCCACTTGCCAAAAATCCCTCGGCGTTTTACAAAGAGCTGGGAAACATAGCCTTAGGCTGTGAGTTCAGCCTGTTGTCTGACTACCAAGGTGACACTAAGTACCCTTGATCACCAGCTATGTCAGGCATAGATAGAAAGAGAGGGGAAAAAAATCTCCTTGCCTGTTTTGTTCCTTTTTTTTTTCCTTTTTTTTTTTTTTTTTTCCTCTACAGTTTATTCACTCAGGGGGCTTTTCTACTGAACAACAAACTAATTGAAGTCACACTATCAGTTAAACGATCAAAACTAGCACACAGCCTTCCCGTGAGACGCCACAGCCTTCCCAAATCCCTTCTCCTTCTCAGACAGAGGTATCTCTCCGCCAATGAGCGGGGATTTTAAAATCTCTTCCATGTTGCAGAATTTCCAAAAACACAGAGATTAGAGATTAGTAGCAGATTCCAAAATGACACAAACAGAAACGACTGCTCTACAAGCTTTCACAAACCGCAGCACAAACGGTACAAAATTGATTCACAATCACAAAACCTCGGGATCGCCAAGCAGACACAGATCTGCCCGCAATACACACACACACATCCGGTGCGCGGGCCCACGACTCAAAACGGGACCCTTTGCATCTCAAAACTCAGGCTAGCCCCTCAGATTATGCTTTACCAAGGTGCACCTTTAAACTACAAGCCGAAACCGGAGCTAGTACTGCTTTAGAACCAACAAGACCCTAGACCAGCGGCTCTGCTGCCGCCGTTGCTGCCCCGCCACTCGGGATGCAGCCACCAACTGCCAGGTTCTTTACCTGGAAACAAAACAACCATCTACGATACTCCGCGGAGTTTTTCCAAAACTCATTCAGGCCTCTGCTTTGCATAAGACGTCTCTTATGACTTACAAGCTGCCTCTATTCAAAGGTACCTGTCTTCAGTATTTGTTCTTGACTTTATTTTTTAAACATACCTTTTTGTCCGTAGTTCCAGCAGGCTCTGGTCTGTCTCCGGGGGCGTCAGGGGGTCGCAGGAGCCTTCTACCCAGAAAATCCTGGGGGGCGCCCAAAAGGGTCCTAGACCCCGATGGCCCCCTCAGCGAGAGAGAGCAGGCTCCTGCCTGGCTCGCCATAATGAATTATTAAAAAAATATGAATATCGCCCTAATGCCGATATCCAACTATGACGGACAAAAGACTCTCTAAGAGTTTAAAGTTAGAAAGTGTATGTTTAATTACGATGCCGGGCAGCCTGCGGGATAGCTCCCAAACACACGCGCGCTCACAGAAGATCACAGGGTCTTTTTATCTACAGAAGTATTGAATACCCAAAACACAAATGTATATTCATGACTTTAGTACATCCCATTCCCCGCTTCGTATGGTAATTAGCCAAAAGCTATTAAGCGTGCGTGGTTTGTTCTTTGAAATGGGTCGGTGGTCTTTTTTATGGGGCGGGGTCTCAAAATGATGAAGTAAGTGAGTCTGCTTTGACTTTTTAACCTTTTAGTGTTGCGTGACAACTGAATCCTGTTTTCCCAGGAGTATTTGATTTATGAATTCATTGTCCTTCTTGAAGCCTATTGATTAGTCAGAATACACAAACATAAGTTGACAGGCCCCATGATTTATCAGTTCCTTAAATCCAGCTTCTGCTTATCAAAAGGGAAGTCTATCTGTCTTACTTCAGCAATATCTGGTTCAACTAAAATCTTTAATTCTTCAAAATGAATGTTTCAGGAATGGAGCTGGAGCACCGGGAGAGGCTGAGGGATGTGAAGGGGCTCAGGAGGGACCTCCGTGGTCTCTACAGCTCCCTGACAGGAGGGGCAGCCAGGTGAGGGTCAGGCTCTGCTCTCGGGTGACATGGTGAGGCAGAAAGGCTCCCAGAGGAGGTTTAGGTTGGATCTGAGGGAAAATTCCTCCTGGAAAAGGCAGTCTTGGCCCAGGCTGCCCAGAGCAGGGGGACTCCCCATCCCTGGGGGGGTTTCACAGCTGTGTGGATGTGGCACTTGGGGACGTGGCCAGGGGTGACCACAGCCTTTTCCAACCTCAGCCATCCCCTGATCCCTTTGGGACCAAACACCAAAAACTCCGGGTTAAATTGTGCCTCCCCACCCCGGGGGGCTTTCCTTGGCCTCTCCCCCCAGCCTGCATCCTGCCTGCCCTGCTCTTCCCTCCCTGGAATCCTCCCCCTTTTCCTCTCCCCAGGTGCCGGACGGAGTGCCCCCTTCCCCCCGGCAGGACTCTGGGGTGAGTGGTGACCCCCCCCGGACACTCCCTGACCCCCGTGTCCCCATCCCTGCACCCCAGACCCCCCCTCACCTCAAACCTCACTCCCCCCATCCCCCCCCGCTCGCCGGGGCAGCGGAGAACGCGGGGGCGGGTGGGATTTGAGGGGGCCGAGCTGGGAGGGGTGGGGGACAGGGCAGGGGGGCGCCGGGGAGGTGAGGGGGGCAGAGCAGGGGGGCATTGAGGGGGTCAGGAGGGGCCTGGGGGGGGCAGGGGGCGCTGGGAGGTATGGGGGGGGGCACTGGGGGGCTGGGCACAGCGGGGACAGGGGAGGCACAGCGGGGACAGGGGGGCGCTGCCCGTGTCCCCCCATCCTGTTCAGGTCCTGTCTCCCCCCCACGCCCCCGGGTCCCACCCAGGAGGGGAAGCAGCATCTTATCTTATCTTATCTTATCTTATCTTATCTTATCTTATCTTATCTTATCTTATCTTATCCTATCCTATCCTATCCTATCCTATCCTATCCTATCCTATCCTATCCTATCCTATCCTATCTTATGTAGTCTAATCGCCCATCTCTACGAGAGATTTAAAGGGGTCGTCCACAAAGTCCATGACATCCGTGTTGGGCAGCGAGGCCTGGATGTTTTCAGCCCCTTGCTCCAGGAGGCTGCAGCTGGGGAGGAGATTCTCCGGTGTCTCCTCGTTCCAGGCAACCTCCAGGAAAGCCGCGGCCGTCAGGTTTTCATCCAAGCCCGGCGTGGTGAGGCCGGGCTCGGCGGGGATTTGCTGCTGCTCTTGCTCCCCTGCCGGGCACAGGGGCAACACTTCAGCCAGGGTGGAAGGTGGCAGCTCCAGGTTGTCGAGAGCGAGGAAATCTTGCTCCAGGGAGGGGCTGAGCAGAGCCTCCCAGTCAATGCTGCCCATCAGTGCGGTCAGCTCGTGCGGCTCCTCGGGGTCGCCCGGGGCATCGCTGGGCAGGCAAGAAGCCTCGGCCACCAGGGCTGTGGGGCAGGGCTCTGGGAACTGCTCCGGGAACTGTTCTGGGAACTGCTCTGGGACCTGCTCTGGGAACTGCTCCGGGACCTGCTCTGGGAACTGTTCTGGAAACTGCTCCGGGACCTGCTGCGGGAGCTGCTGCGGGAACTGCTCCGGGACCTGCTGCGGGAACTGCTCTGGGACCTGCTGCCCCTCCTCGTTCCCCATGGGATCGCTGTAGAGGTTGCTCCCAAACTCCTCGAACTCTTGGAGCGGCTGCTGCAGCTCCGCGCCCACCTCGAGGCTGCCATGGGCCGGGCTGGGCGCACGCTGAGCTGCTGGCTGGGCTCGCTTGCTGGAGGCTGGCGGGATTTGCTCTGGAAACGCCCCGCGGCCCTCGGAGCTGCTGCTCTTGGGCCACTTGGTGTATTGAGGGTGAAACTTCCAATAGGCGCCTCTGCCCGGCTCCCCCTTGTCCCAGGGAACTTTGACGAAGCGCTTGTTGACGCACAGGTTGTTCCGGATGGCGCTCTAGATGCAAAAGAGAACAAACCCCAGGGTTGAAGTCCTGCCAACAGCTCCTACCTGCCAGCTGGGATGAGCGCGGCAGAAGTAGCTGAAGTTGTCGCGGATCCACTTGCAGATGGCGGCCAGGGTGAGCTTGGACTTCCCGCTGGCTTCCATGGCCGTGCAGATGAGGGTGGCGTAGGAATAGGGCGGCCTGACGTGCGGGTTGGTTTTGTAGTCGACGTCCTCGGCGGGCGGAGGGGGCCTGGGCACGGTCTGGGGCAGGGACGCAGTCACCTCGCCTGCGCTGGAGGCGGAGGAGGAGGACGCGGCCGTGCTGGGAATGTCGAGGAAGTCGCAGAGCTCCTCGGAGGTCAGGGGAAAACCCGGGCTCTGGAAGTCCACCAGGCTCACCAGGTTCTCCCAGATGCTGCAGCGATCATTGGGATCCTCGGAGATGGGAGGCAGGCCGAGGTCGGCGCCCGTGAGATTGACCAGCCACAGCATGTTGGGCTCCTCGCGGCGCTGCTGCTGCTGCTGCTGCTCCTGGCTGGAGCTGGATTGCTCCTGAGCCTCGAGCACGGGGCTGGGGCTCGCCATGGCCTCGGCGCCAGGCAGGGCTCACGTGGAGGCAGAAAATGCACGGGGCAGATGCTGCAGGGAGAAGAGGCAGAGGGTTGAGGTTCAGCGAGAAGCAGCACCCGGACAGCGCCGGGTGTCCCCGGTGCCGCTGGGTGACACGCGTCCCCGGGGCGCTGGGCGCGGGAGCCGCAACGTCCGCCCCGGGGGGGAGCTTTAGCAGCCCCGAGCCTCGGGGAAATTCCCTCGAAGCCTCGCGACCCCGGGCCCCCCAAAGCCAACCCCGCCCAGTGCCCGGCGAGGTTTTGGCCGCAGAAAGAACGAAAGAAAATCAACATCCCCTCCCCGCCCTCAAACAACACGAATCCAGTCCTTCCCTCCCACCAAGCAAGGCGGTTTCTCACACCTGCCATGGGTCAGGACGGCACCTCAGAGTCCGACACCTCCACCCCACGAACCCTAAACCACTCGTCCATCCCCTCCCGCCCCATCCTATCCCATCCCCGCTCCCTTCGCTCTGCTGCTGTTCGTCATTCCCCCTGCCTCCGGTCCCCCAAACTAACCCGGAGCAGGGATCCACCCCAAGCGCGGCGTCCCTCGGAGCGACCCGGCGGCTTCAGCCTTGGGGAAATGCCGTGCGGGGGACGCGGCCTTGGCTCCGGCCTTGCAAAGCCGGGATGCCGGCGCTGCTTTTGGGCCAGGAGACCGAGAAACGGAGAGAGTCAGAGTGCGGCCGGAGCGCAGCAGCTGCCGCTGTGCGGGCTGGAGCGGCTCTGGGGCAACGGCAGCGCTGCCGAGCCTTGGGCTCGAGGGGGACGCTGCCACCAACGGGCATTTCCCCGCCCGGCTGCTGAACGGGCTCCTCTGGCGCCGTGCGGGGCTGAGCCCAGCCCCCGCCGCTTCCCGCAGCCCCTCGAGGGCAGCCCCCCGAGCTTCACAACTCCATTTCCGGCCATGTAGGCATGGTTTATTGACGCCGTGGGGGGAGCTTGATGCTGATTGGGCCGTAGGGGTGGGGCTGCTCCACTTGCAGCCAATGAGCGGCACCGAGGTCTGGGGGAAAGGGGGCGGGGCTTCAGTGGGCAGAATGTAAGTGGGAAGTGAAGTGGGAGGAGCATAAAGGGGTGGGGTTATAGCAGGGATAATGAAAGTGGGCAGGGCTTGTGTGACCGGGGCTTAAAGTGGAAATAGGCGAGGCTTAAAGGTAAAGGGGTGGGGCTTAAATGGGTGTGGCCAAACGGGAGTGGGCGTAAAATCGGGTTGAGGAAAGTGGGCGGGGCTTCGGTGGGGGGGTTTGAATGACAAGTGGGCGTGGCGTAAAGTGGGTGGGGGATAATGTGGAGGGAAATGAAGAGGTGGGGCTTAAAGCATGGTTGAAGGGGAAGTGGGCGTGGTTTAGGAGAAAGGGGCGTGGCCAAAGCCCACTCAAGCTCGGCCACCGGGGGCGTGGCCATCCCGGCTGAGGATGGCGCCAAGCTCCGCCCCTTCCGGGGGCTGGGCGTGGTCAAGGAGCAGCCTGGGAGGGGGAGGAGGAGAAATTTGGGGAAAAATTCCCAAAATTCCCCGAAAAATTGCGAAAGTTCCCAAAAAATTCCCCCCAAAATTAAAACATTGTAATTAAAAGATCAGGAAAATCAGGCAAAGTTTGGAGAAATTTTGGCCAAAATTTGGGAAAAATTTAATTCAAATTTCATTAAATTTCAATAATTTGTTTTTTAAAATTCGTTAAAAATTGATCCAAAGTTCTGACTCAAAAAATCGCGAAAACTTTCTCCAAAAACACCAGAACTGAACTTGACCAAAATCATCCCGAAAAAGTTTAACAAAACATTCCCTAAAATATTCCAGGAAAATCAGGAAAAAATTCCCGAACTTTTCCCCGAGTTTTCCCAAAGTTTTGATGGTTTTGGGATGAATTTTTGAAGAATTTTGATTCAATTTTTTTACCAAATTTCTACAAATTTTTTTCTTCACAATTTTTCCCCCAAATTTTCCCGATTTTTTCCCAAAATTTTGATGAATTTTGGACAAATTTTAAAACAATTTTGACAAAATTCCAACAAATTTTCACCGACCCCCCCAAAGGATCTCCAAAAAATCCCAAAATTCTCCCCCAAATCCCAAGAAACTTGGAACAATCCCCAAAAATCCCACAAATTTCCCCAAATTCCCAAATTTCGCCCTCAAAATTTCAGGATTTCACCTCGAGATGGAGCGTCGGTGGCTCCGGAACTTCCGGGACGACCTCGGGGGGCGGGGCCGGAAGGGGCGGGATGGTAATGAGGGAGAGAAGTCGTGACATCATCAGGACACGCCCCCTTGACATTCTCACCCTGAGCTCATTTTGTGTTTAAACGCTGTCATGTCCTTTTTAAACCACGCCCACGTCCACTTTTCACGCCGCCAACTTCCTGTTGAAGCTCCTCCCACTCATTAGGGACAATTAAAATTGCCAGAATCTCAATGTCCGGATTTCTCCGCCCACTTCCAGTTCAAAGCCCCACCCATTTCCTGTTTACACGCACACACTTCCGGTTTAAGCTCCACCCGCTGTTGGCCGCCACGTTGGGTTTTTCACCGTTTTATTTTATACATTCTCTCCAGAATTTCTCAATAATTTTACGATTCCTTTGGGAATTTCGCCCCATCTTTGGTCTTGGCCTCGCCCCCGAGTCTCGTTTGGGGCTCTGGCTCCTCCCACTTCCGTTTTAGGCCCCGCCTCTACGTGGGCTCCTCCTCCAGCGGCTCCAGCGAAAGCTCTGAGGAGGGGGAGAGGCAGAATTAGCGAAAAATTCCCAAAAAATCCCAAAATTTCCCCAAAATTTTCTCAAAATCCCTCAAATTTCCAGACATTTTCCTGATTTTCCTGAAATCCCCCAAAATTTTCCCCCAAAATCCGCAAAAAACCCCCAAATCACCAAATTGCACCAAATTCCCAAAAATCTCCCAAAATCCATAAAAATTCTCCAAAATTTCCCCCAAATCCTCCAAATTTCCCCGGAAATTCCCGATTTTCCTGAAAATTTCCCAAAATCCCTCAAAATTGTTCCAAAATTTCCCCAAAATTCCCGAAATTTTCCCCAAAATCTCCAAAATTTCCCCAAAATGTCCCAATTCCCAAAAATTCCTCAAATAATCTCCCCAAATCTATTAAAATTCCCCCAAATCTTCCAAATTTCCCCAAAAATCCCCAATTTTCCCTAAAATTTCCCCAAATTACCTAAAACCACCAAAATTCCCCCAAATTATCCCAAAATTCCCCAAATTTTCCCCAAAATTCCTGATTTTTCCCCAAATTTTTCCCTAAATTTTCTCAATTTTGGACCCAAATTTTCCCAAATTTTCTGAAATTTTTCCCAAATTTCACCAGTTTTGACCCAAGTTTCCCAAATTTCCACCAAAACTTCCCAAAAGCTCCCAAAATCCTTTAAAATTTCCCATGTCCCCCCAAATTTCCCAAATTTCCACCAAAATTTCCAGAATTTTTCAGAAATTTCCTAGTTTTTGGCCCAAATTTTTCAAAATTTACAATTTTCCCCCAAAATTTCTCCAAATTTCTCCATTTTTACCCCAATTTTTCCCAAAATTACCCCAAATCCTCTAAAATTTCCCATGTCCCTCCGAAATTTCCCAAATTTCCACCCAAATTTCTCCAATTTCCCCATTTTTTACCCAAATCTGAGGGATTTCCCCCCATTTCCTCACGTAGGGGGAGGGGCAGCTCCAGCTCCGGCGCCTCCTCTGCGGCAGGAGGGGAGGGGAGAGAAAAAGTCACAGAAATCGTCAAAATTGACCCAAAATTGACCCAAAATGAACCAAAATGTACCAAAAATGATGAAAAGACACAAAGTGGTTCAAAATTGACCCAAAATGGCCGAAAAATGACCCAAAAATATTCAAAAATGAGTCAAAATTGTCCAAAATTGACCCAAAAGGAGCCAAAACCACCCAAAATGATAAAAAGATCAAAAATGTCAAAAATGTCCAAAATTTGGCCCAAAAGGAGCTAAAAATAAGCCAAAAAAAAAAGATAAAAAAATTGACCAAAATTGACCCAAAAAAATGAGGAAAAAAAAGTGAAATGCAATAGGCGAGCAGGGGCCGGCAGCCAGCACGGAGGGGCAGAACCCCGCAGCACCGCTCGGAGCCCCTGCCTACAGCAAGAGGCACTCGAGGGCAACAAGAAGAGTCTTGGTGGGGGCCAGAACAGTCTGCAGACAGTCCAGCTGCTTCTAGCCGAGTGTTCACACCCCTAAGTCACCCAGATGTCTGATCAATTATCCTTCTCTGTGCTGCCAAATTCAGGTCCCTTGTTTTGTGTACAACGCAAACAGTACCTGCAGTAAGACGGATTCTCCCCACACTCCCCTTTTTGATTAAAGTAGCTAAAGCATTGCTATTGTAAATGTACATTGACTCTTTTGTACATGGCAATAGGAAGTTCAAGTATTTAATAAAAACCTGAAGTATGTATTTACACGGTGATCTGATCAATTGATTTTGGTCAAAAGGTGATAGATACAGAAACTACACATTTACTGCTGGAATAAAGATATTTCAGATCCTGTACATTACTTATCCTGGAATTCAAATGTGAACATGATGTTGTGACTAAACCAAACCTTGTCACTCTTCCCCCATCACCCTCTCAGCCACTGAAGGACTAAGCAACAGTTTTCAGTTACTTTGACCAATTCTTCACGACAGTAAAATCAAGGAGTCGCACAGATTTCTGTGCCACTTTCACAACAATAGATTAGAATCCCATTTAGATCTATTTCTTATTTCTTACCAATATTGTCACTAGTTAGTCTAGTCACAGCTAATGAGAAAGTTTCATTAGCTTCCAGCTGTCTTTGAAAACAGATGTAATCATCATGTGTGCATATACTTACATAGATTTACAATGGGCAGCTTAAATTCCTTCAATGCTGTTAGTGATGCAGAAGCCCAGAGAACTTTATTAACCAATTATCTGGTATCAAACTTCTTTTGATCCGCATGTCTAAGGATCAAGGGTTTACAAGATTTGCTGAACTGACATTGGTTTCAACTAAATGAACTCAAGAACTGAATCAGAACACTTTCAAATTCTCCTTAGTTTTACTGTTGTTTCACTCCTCTGGAATAAAGAAATTGACCAGTTGAATGTTAATCTAAAGCAAAAAATATGCAATATTATGGCCACCACTTAAAACCCAAACTTTTGTAATAAAGCATTATTCCATGCACATGTCAAAAATGCTTAATCAACCCAAAGATCAGAAATAATATGCAAGAAAGGAAATAAACATCTGAAAGCCTTTAAAGCTCAGTAACACTGGATATGTTCAATAGCAACTAAGACATAATTGGCTTTATTTTTTTTTCAAGCTCCATCATTAAGAGACTGATTAATTACACAGTGCAGAAATTAAAATCTCATGGCAACTCACTCCAAACAGTCTGCACTGCAAAGCATCTGTAATTCAAATAGAAGTTTCAGATAAATGTAGTGTGCAGTGAATTCCAGCAGTACCTCAGGCTCTGGGGTACTGGGTAGACGGAACCACACAGATGCCAAACCCTGCTGATCTCTCACACAAGTGAGCCTATGTGGCCAAAGGCTTCTTTTGCAAAAACCCAGATGCTTGTGCTGGCAGGCAGAATGCAAAACACAGTGGTCTGTAGCACCTGCCTCTTCTGCATCTTCACATTGGTTAGTCCCCAGAAGTTTTAGTTATGTCTGCTTTATTCTCTGTTCCAGTTCATGCTTGTGTTTAATAAGCCGTTCTATTTCTGTTCCTAAAGTTTGCAGGTTTTCCTTCGTGGGAGGGGAAAAAATGATAAGATAAGTTATACAGGGAAATTAATCCATCAGCACAAAATACACTAATAAGTCAAAATTAGTGTTTATGTCAGCAGGTTGATACTTTCAAGTATCCAGAACAAATGCAAATTATCAGAGTCAGAAAAAAACCAAACTCATTTCAATAAAAAACTCAAAGCTCTTGGCAAGTCCTTTTTTGCAGTTACCAGTACTCCACAGGATGCCCAGAAGGTAGAATGCTAGTTCCCCTAAGCATTTAAGGGAAATGATGATTACAGGAAGAGATCTCCAGCTTGTGCACAACCCTGCAGCCCAGCTGGCAGCCTGCACACCATTTTCCAGCCTGCCAGCTCTCCGTGGCAGCAGAGGTGCTGCCCCAGCAGCTCAGGAGGGCCAGGCAGGCAGAGCCCATGCTCCTGGTTCCACATGCCCAGGGGAGAGCATGGAGAGACCCTGCCCTGCTGAAGGCACAGGCACTCCAGGTCTTATCTCAAGCAGCAGCCCATTAGTGCAGCATACTCTGAGGGTACCAAACTGGAGGAACATGGCATCATGTCACGTAACTCCCCGGTTAACCTCAATGCTATCAGTGGCACCAAATCACAATGAGCTGACTTCTGAAAAGCCTTTCACAGCATGCAGTGAAGGAAGCATCTAAGAACCACAAGAATGTGCACAAGAACTGGCACAGCTACTCACTTTCAATGTAATATTCTTCAGGAATGTATCTTCTAACACAGCCTGAAGCTTCCTGTTTATCTCTAAGGAGAGTTCCAAGGTGAGCCCACTGTCTGCAGGGTGAGATGTATACAGAGATGCCATAATCCCACCACGCCTGCTCAAGTGAACTTTGTTGAAGTCAGAGGCCTCTGATGAGAGGGTTCCAGCCTCTTCCCTCAAAATATAGCTCTGAATAATTCTGGAGGATAAAAAAATAAAAAAACCAACATCATAGCATTGCAAGGCAGAGAAGAGTCTGATGCTGAAATAACTTTAGATTCCTGACATGAGTAATTTTACTTTCAAGCAGTACTGTATTACCAAAAAAAAGCAGTAAAAGTTTACTCCTGCAATTTCTATGCCAGAGGAAAACCTGGGATACCAGTAGTGATACAGGAAATGCTGGCAAATCAAGAGACTACAATGTGCAGCATTTACTTATTTAAAAGTATTCTGAAAAGATACTGGGACAAGAAAGATCTTTCTGGTAAAAAGTCTACTTTTCTTTGCTGAAGGACTCCAGACACGGAATCTTAAGCTTTCTACACATGAGAAAAAAATTACAAAGTCACTTCTCAAGAGTTTAGGAGGGGCTGGTTCAGCTCAGCCTTGCTGATAAAGCAATTTGGGTTTTCCCTCATCAATCTGTTTCATTAACTACAAATGCAGAATTGGAGAAGTTGTTGGATATTTTTGCGTTTTTCTGCAGCTGGCGGCAGGAGACTTTGCTCAGACCGGGGGTTGGGGCTGTCCAGCCTGGAGAAGAGAAAGACCTGGGGAGATTTCACTGGGGCCTTCCAAGACCACAAGGGAGCCTGAAAGAGCTGCAGAGGGACCTTGGACAAGGACCTGGAGTGCCAGGACAAGGGGGAATGGCTTTAAACTACAGGAGGAGAGATTTAGATGGGATCTTGGGAAGGAATTCCTCCCTGGGAGGGTGGGGAGGGCTGGGCTGGAATTCCCAGAGCAGCTGTGGCTGCCCCTGGATCCCTGGGAGTGTCCAAGGCCAGGTTGGAGCCCCTGGGACAGTGGGAGGTGTCCCTGCCCGTGGCAGAGTGGCGCTTGAAGGTCCTTCCACCCCAAATTCCATGATTCCAACCCAAAGATAACCTGGATTGGAGGCAGCAGTGCCTGGGGGCTAAAGCACCTTCCCAGCTGTTATCAGAACAGGAGTTGCAGACATTTTATCCCTGGGTTTTCTTCATTGTCCCTCAGCTGGGAGGTGATGGGAACGACCAGCAGGAGCTTCCCCAGGCCCTGGGAGTGGGACACTGGGAAGGGGACACTGGGAGTGGGACACTTTGGGAACGGGATACTTTGGGAGTGAGACACTGGGAATGGGACACTGGGAGTAGGAGACTGGGAATGGGACTCTTTGGGATACTGTGGGAATGGGACACTTTGGGAATGAGACACTGGGAATGGGACATTTTGGGACAGTTTGGGAAGGGGACTCTTTGGGAGTGGGACGCTTTGGGAGTGGCACTTTTACAACCACTATTGGCTTTGTGGTTTATCCTGAGACAACAGACCCAACCATAAATTGTCACTTCAGGGCCAGCATTTAGTGCCAGCTCAGGGAAATGCAGGGTGGTTGGGGCAGGTATTAAACACCCCCAATAAATCCTGGAGGAGGATCCCAGGGTAACCATGCCTGCTTGCCAAATCTGTTTGCAGAGCGCACAAAAGCAATGAGGAAAACATTGCAACAGCACAAAGGTTTTCTCACAGCTCCACCACAGGCTTCTGCCTCAGCAAAGCTGATTGTTGGTGCTTTTCTTCCAGCCCCAAACTGGGATTGAGCCAGGCCCTGCATCCATTGGGACTGGGATGCTGTGGCTGTAGGATAAACCCCCAGCCAAGCCCCGCAGGGAGCCATTTATCCTGTTTGGAGCCCGTTTATTTTTCCTCCTTCCCCTGAAGATGTGTGTGAGGAGCAGAGATTCAGCCAGGCCCTCTTCCCAGGCCCATGGGATGTGTGTTTCTTTCCCATTTCCTGGAAGCGCTCGGTGTTTGGGGAAGGTTGCTGGGCCACGAGGAGCTGCTGGACACCATCCACAGCCCCTCTCAGGCATTTTCTGCTGGGTGGGACTCCCTGAAAATCCCTTCAGCTTTGTAGGGAAAGCACTTTTCCTACGGGGCACACAGGGTGTGAGGCTGGCTCTGGGAAAGAAATATTCCCAGGGAAGAAAGGCTGGGAACGTGCTGACGGCAGCACTGCTCTTTCAGGTGTCACTGTAAGAAGCTTCTAAAAAGCTCCATTTCTGCTTGGTGGGCAGAAAGTGCAGGAAAAAGTGCTGGGAATGTCCACATGGACTTCAATTAGCATCAAGCAGCATCACAAGTGGTTTCGTCCAGGCAGGAGTCACAGTCACTGTGAGGTGATGAAAACGGAGATGGGATCTGCTTGAGGCGGATGGTGCAGCGGCTGCGCACCTGCGACGTGTATCCCTCAGGGTACCTATTTCTTTAGAACACTATGAAGACTAGAGGGAATTGAAAGTCCACTGCAGTTTAGGTTGTTCTTCACGAGATTGTTCAAGTCGAGCACAGCCATTCTGTTCAGCAGACACACGGGCAGGGGCTTCTTGGAGCGCTGCTCTGGCACCCATTCTTTGGAGGAGGGGATTGCAGGAAAGAAGAAAAGAAGCTCATCAACTACTGAAGAAGAAGAGTCACTGACAGGAAGCAGTGGGTTAAGAAATGTGAGGGGGAAAAAGGCAGAAAACATGAGGTGACAAGTGTGAGAAATGGGAGTGGAAAAAGGAGGGAAGTGTGAGGGAAAAAAGGGAAGGAAACCTGAGTGGGAAAGGCTGAGAAAACTGAGGGGAAAATGGTGAAGACGTGAGTGAAAGTAGGAGAGGAAGGTGAGAGGAGGAAAAGGCAGGAAATATGATGGGAAAATTCTAAGAAACATGATCAGGGAAGGCTGAAAAACATAGAGGAAAAAATGGAGGGAAATGTGAGGGGAAGAGAGGGAGAAAATTACTGGCAGAGAGAGAGAAACAGGCAGAAAATGTGAGTGGAACATTGTGAGAATCCTGAGGGGAAAAGAGGGAGAAACCAGAGGGCAGAAAAAGGCAGAAAACATTAGGGGGAAAAAAGGGTGGGAAGTTGGATGGGAAAAGTGGCAGAAAACAGGAGTGAAAAAAGGGCAGAAAATGCTAGAGGAAAAGTAGAAGCAACATGAATGGGAAAGAATGATAAACGTGAGGGGGAAAGTGGGAGAAATGTAAGAGGGAAAGCCTGGGAAACATGAGGGCAAAAGTGAGAAACATGAGGAGACAACTTGGAGAAAAATGACTGAGGAAAGGAGAAAAGCATGAGGGGAGAAAAGGGCAGGATAAGTGAGGGGAAAATTGTGAGAATCGTGAGAGAACAAAAAAGCAAGAAAAAGCGGGAAGTTGGGGAAATGTGAGAGGCAAAGTGTGAGGAAAGGGAGCTGAAAAGGGTGCAGAAAATAAGTAAAACTTGGGAGGCAAACATGAGAGGAAAACTGTGAGACTCGAGAGGGGGAAGGGGTGGAAATGTGAGAGGGAAAAGAACAGGAAACGTGAAGGGAGAAAAGGAGAGAAGGCAGGATTGGCATGACAGCTGAAATGATTCCTAACACATTCCCCCATGCATTTGCCCATTTATTGCACTAGCCCAGGGCTTCTCTGTATGTCCGTCTCCCCCTGTGCCTTGATTCCTGTTTGGAAGCAGTAGAAGTGCAGGATGTGCCCACCAGCAGGAGCTGCTCCAAGCTGGGAAGGGGCCAGGTGGTGCTGATTTCCAGAGGCTTCTGTGTCCCAGGTGAGGCCAGGGCAGGAGTGGGTTGAAAGGTGCTGCTGCTGCTCCTCTGTGCCAGAGAGCCCTGGCCGGGCAGGGCACGGCGCCCACTGCACTGCGGGCTCTTTCTCCTGCCACAGCTGGGCACACCTGGCAACAAATCATGACGACTTGTGGGGAAACCAAGGGCTTTGTGGAGGCTGCCTTGCTCTGCACACACCCGGGCCACCTGCAGCACAGAGCTTTGGCCCCCAGAAAGGCAAACCCGAGGGGAACAGCTGGAAAAGGTTTCATTTTCACCTGTCGAAAGATGACTTTATTTCAGTGCTGGGTGCGTGGGGAATCACTTTCCTAACACGTGCTCAGCCAGAAATCCCACCTACTCATTAATAACCATGGAAATAAGACCGACTCATTACTGTGCTGAAACTCACAGGCTAAACATTCCCTCAAATTAGTTGACATATTTAAATCACTTCTCAGAAGTTACTGGCAGGAGAGTAGGGCTCTCTTGAGAGTCTCGGCTGGTCATTTGGGGAACATCCCATTCCTGCAATTCTCCTCTGATGCTCAAGAGCCTCCTACAACCACTCTTTTCCCCTTGAATGCATTCCAGCTACATTCTTAGGAAGACTACTCTATTCTCAAGGCTAAGGTAGTCACTTGCACACATCAATCACTGCTCTGGAGGAATAGAGGGCTCAACAGTCTGTTAATGCAAAGGGAATTCACAATTTGTTACAGTTCAATATTTTCTCAAAACCTGCCTTCTCTGGGCATTGCTCACAAGCATTTCTTTAATTCACCTTGAAAATGTTTTTGCTGACTGAAGCCACATTGTGTCTTTCCTTCAGCAATTCAGAAGAAAAACACAAACTGCCTGCTGAAACCCTTCTGCTCCCTTCCAAATCAGTTCACTGCTCAAGCACGAGCCACAGGCTCCTGCCCGATTCCCTCTGTGAGATAGGAGGTAATATTTTGCTGCAGCTGCAGGGTTATGAGAAGAAAGAACGAAAGCTGTTGGTTCTTGGGGTTGTTATTTAGGGTTTGGGTTTGTTCTAGTTGATTTGTTGGGTGTTGCTGTGAGCTGGGAGAGGGGCCAGCGTGAAGACCAAACCAAAAGAGAAGTAGGAGAAGAGGGGAGGGGACAGAAAAGGAGGCGGTGGGGACAGAATACAAGTTTCCTATTTCCCGGCCAAAGGGAAAGGGGACACGGTTCGCCCTGGGCTGGGAAAGGCAATAAAAAGCAGCATTTTCTGTGTGTGTGTTGTGTGTGTGTTTGGCTCTTGGGAGAGGGAGATAGACACCCAGCTCAGGTGAATCCATCCTAAAAAACAGTTCTCTTTGTCTTTGATGACGTTGTCACCCCATTAAATTTCATCTGAGAGTTGGCTCCTCTCTAACACCCCTCTATCTCCCAGCAGCTCAGGGCTGCATTGCACAGTGCTTGCTGTGTGCCAGAGAGCTCAAAGCAGGCTGGCCTGGCGCCCCGGAATATTTCTGCAGAACACTCTGCATTTCACTCTTTTGCTCTGGCTCAGTGCACAACTCCAGCACTGCAGGCGCTTCCTCCCAGAGCCGTGTGAGGCCCCGGCTCCTGCAGATGTGAGCTGACAAGCTGTCCCTGCCTGCCGCTGGCCTCGCTTCCCCCGGCAGAAGCGCCGTGCCTGAAGGAGGCTGCCCTGTGCCGGAGCCTGCGGAGCAGCCCGGCTCCCTCCCCTGTGCCCAGAGCGCTGCACACACTGCTCACCTTGGCCAGGAGTTAGAGGGCAGCCGGCACAAGGGTGGCAATCCTCAGCCAGGCCTGCAGCCCTCGCCTGTGGTTTGCCTTTCTCTGCTCCTGTGCACGCTCCGGACGGCCGATGCCACCGGTCTGTGCTGTGCCCAGCACGGCCACGCTTCCCCTCGGGAGAGCCTTCCCCACTTTCCAACTGTACCAAAGAAGCCATCAATGTCACTCTCCACCTCTAAGAAAAAACTGACACTTCAGAAGAAAATGTTGAGCTTTCTCAGAGGCTCAGAAGGAGGGGAATCTTTGAAAGGAGTTGAGGTTTCACAAACTTTATTTCCAATCCTATGCTACTATCCTACTCCACTGTCCTAGCTGCAATCCTACTCTACAGTCCTATTCTACAATCCTTCTCTATACTGGTGTTGGAGAAAACAGTTGTCTGATTCCTGTCTCCTCCTTCCACTCTTTCACTGAAGTGATCAGTGGCACCAGGCTGGACACAGGCTTGGCTGACGTTACAAATGGATGCTGCACAAAGAAAAAAAAAAAAACAAGAATGAACCATTACTTTGCAAGCTAAGAGCCTCAAAGGCAGGGCAATATTTTTCAAAGGAAAAGGAGATTGAATCAGAGTACGTCTAAGGAGCAACAGTGGGGCCACATTGGCACAGCTTGCTGCAAGAGCTGCTATGTGCCCCAGGCCTGGAAATATCTCCGGTCTGAGCATCCTGATCTCTTGAAAGAGGTCCCTGGTCATATTGCAGGGCACTTGGAGCAGATGACCCTTACAGGCCCTTGCCAGCCCAGCCCAGTCTAGGATTCCTGACTGTTCTCATTTGAACAGCACCAAGAGTGGAGGTGAGGAGGAGGAGGCTCCCCTGATGCCTTGCACTTCAGTGCAGGAGGAGCCCGTCCCTGGGACACTGTTTCCCCTGCAGCCCCTTGGCATTTTACCTGCAGCAGCTCCTTGGCAGACCAGCGCCGCTCCTCGTCTCTCTGCAGGCAGCAGCTCAGGAAGTCACACAGCAAAGGGGAGCGGAGCTTGGCCTGCTGCAGCTTTGGGATCCCTTTGGTGGCTTTCAGGAGTTGAGCCTGAAGAGAAAGGAAACACGAGTTTCTCACCCGCTTCTTTCACGTCTGGAACAGCTCTCCCAGATCCCATTGTTTCAGGTGCACTCTGCAGTGGCACTTTCTGCCGTGGCACAGAGGCAGAGATGACTTTCCTGACCAACAAAACACCCAAAGCCCGATGCAGCCACAGCTTTCCCAGCATCCAGCAGCTTTTGCCTTGGCAGTTGATTTCATTGACTGGCCTTGTTAGTGGAAACAATAGCAGCAAAAGCAGGTTTCCTTCTCTGAGGGTTCACCTGAGCAGCTTGACAGGCTATTTGGAAGAGGGACTTTGCTCTACTAACTCACTCTACTATTTCCAAAGATAATTACATGAAAAGCATCTCTGCAGCTCTTGTTGGTCCCTTAAGCACAGCTGCCATCAAACCAAAGTCATCAAGCTTTTTCCTTGGTTCTTGAAAACAATGGGAATTGCAAGCAAAGAAAGGAAATCCCTCAGTTATTCCTCAGGTAAGGAAACAAACATTTGGAATCTCATCTTCCACACAGACACATGAAGATGCATGCACAAATGTCTTGGGACGAAAATGCCTCTTTGGGCACACAGGAAACACCTGCACCTCCGTCTCTCATCAGACTGCAAATTTCAGCTTCCCTTAGGCAGCAAAAGGAAAATTTTGGTGGTCAAAGCAGAAGAGGGAGAAACGCCATCCATGTGGTAGCCCTCTGCTCATTTGGACACTCAAGTCAATGCATTAATGGCATGGCCATCCTAGAAAGTGCCTGGAAACAAAGGGGTGGGTTTGGCCGGCTCTCCACATGGCCAGGCTTCATCTTAGTGACATGGAGGTGACGGCTTGGGTTAGGAAAGAAAGACGGTCACTGAGTGTTTCAGCAGCACCGCACAAGAAGCACAAGAGACTCTGTGGCCTTCACACCCTCTTGTTAAGGTTTCAGGCAAATTTCCTTGTGAGAAGAATGGGGGTGCACTTCTTCTCTCCAAACCACTGTTTTATAAACATCCTCGTGTTTGGGTTACTTTCCTTCATTTCAGGAAAGATAACACCACTTCTAAGATGCTTGTTTGCTGCTATTAGGGCTGTCTACAAAGCCAAAAGAGCTGGAACGACTTCTAAGCCAAAGCCCAGTGTTGCCTGAGAAGGGAGATTGTTTGCCTGGGCTAAGGCTTGAGTTCCCCCATGGATGCAACCAAAACCCCAGCAGATGCTGATGTGCTGCCGGGACATTTTCAGAAAGGGACTGTGGTGGAAGTAGTTCCAGCGGATGGCAATGGCATTTTGTCCAGTGGCACACACAAAGTGGGATGGGGGAGAAAGACAGCGGGATCAGAGAGTATTTACACCTTACCATGGCAGAATTTTCCTCCCAGTCAGGAGCTTCTCCTTCCACCATTTCAATGACCACGATTCCCAAAGACCATATGTCCACTTTGGGGCCATAGGGTTCACCGTTCACTTCAGGTGCCATCCACTGAAGAGTCCCGACCACCGATCTCCGTCTACTCTGCTCAGGGGTGAGTTGAGCAGAGAGGCCAAAATCAGCTGGGGAGAGAGCAAAAGACCGTTTTTATTTGAATCCTGTGCAATTAGGAAAGCACGCAAAAGAATTTCCCGGTAGAAGTTTGAGAATGTGCTCTTGAATCTCCTGGACAACTGTCCCTGCTCTGTTTCCTCAGGACTTTAGCCAAGGAAATATGGTGCTGGCTGCTTCAGAAATCCCCACATTTTTTACACTGCCTCCAGCAGGGGCTTTTCAAACTTTAGACATGTAGCTCCCTCCCTCTGGAAGGGACACGCACAGAGCAATGCCACTGTGGACTGCTCGAGCCTTGCCATAGGTCTGTGCACGTTGCCACCGCGTGGTCAGCTCACAACAGGCTCCCTGCACTGCCACCAGCGCCATTTTGGGGGGGCTGGCACTCACTCAAAAGCAGCCCCACAGCCCACATATCCCTGGAACGCTGCACCTGCCCAAGAATATACTGACCCAGCTTGACAGAGCCATCCGTTTTGAGAAGGATGTTGAGGCTTTTCAAATCTCTGTGCATCACATGGTTGGCGTGGAGAAAATGCAGTCCTTGCAGGCACTGAGAGAGAAACCAGAAACAGGAGGGCAAATATCAGTGATGTGATTTCATCACACAAGAAAGGAAACAGCTCTCCAAGATTCCCTCTCCAGGGGAATGAGGAGTAATGGCAGAACACAGTGCCACTGAGGGGAAGAGCTCGCTGCTCCAACACAGGCAGAGCAGCACCTTTCTAAAGAAAGGCATGTCAGCTTGCCAAAGAGCAACAGCAACTGCTGGTGTAGACTCTGCCCTGCAAACCAGCCAGGATGACTGCTGCTGCAGTGGATGTGCTCAGAAGCACACAGCACTCTGGCTGCACTGCTAACCTTTCCAGCTGAGGACTCAGAGAAATGAGTCTCTCTTTCTTCTTTGCTGTTCCTTTCAAATGCTCCCACCATCACCACCTTTGCTTTTACAGGCAAGGAATGCAGTGCCAACAGACCAAAGTTTAGAGAGGCAAGATGGAGAAGAGAAAATACAAGAGCCAGAGTGAGAATGCAACAGCAGGAGACAAGAGGACAAGAACAGAGTCCAGTGAGTGCAGGGGCACTGGCAGGCAGTTCATTTGAGAGGCTCTTGCTTGCCCACAGCATATCAGCCACACAGAAACAAAGCCTGGCTCATGGAATCGCTCCTGTTCTGAGCCCCTTTCCCAGACAATCCTGCCCAAGCTCTGGGAAGCACAGCTGGGATCCCCGACTGACCTCCCGACTGATGATGGCAATCTCATCTTCTGTCAGGCGAGTCTTTTGGATTGTGTCGTAAAGACTGCCTCCATCCATGTACTCCATCACCAGCCACAGTTCTTCATGCACAAGGTAGCTGAAAGAAGGGAACAAGGCCATGCAGATGAACATGCATTCGTTGGCTCCTTTGCTTGATTCTTGTTTCCGGGTTGCTTTGTGACAAGGACAGAATTAAAAGAATTAAAGACATTCCCTCCGGGCTGTGGGTTGTTTGCAGTCTGTGCAGTCTCAAGGAGAACAGCACATCTGTCAAAAGGAGATGTCTCTGATGGCCAGCAATCAAAAAGTGCAGTTTAGTAACAGCCAAGATGAAAAACCTGTCCCGCGTGGTATTTCTGGAAAGAAGCACCTAGTGTTCCTGGCATGGCCAGCCCTGGAAAAGAGGGGCAACAACCCAAGGGAAATCCTCCCTAGCATGCTTCATCAGCATTGAAGAAACCTTAAAAAATCCATCCTGAGACAACATGGAGGCAGCCAACTTACAGGGTACTGACTTCTTATGGTAGAGTTGATGCAGGTTTTTGAACAATTTTTCAACTATGTGTTGGAAAGCCAGGGATGACTCACGGAGATAAACTGCACTCTCTTCCCATCCATTGGAGATGAGTAGAGAAATAATAATGAAGCAATAATTAACAGCTTTCTTTTCTGCTAGTGTCCAAAGTGGGGTTTTAACCTTGCATACTTTTACTATGTAAACAAACCTTCATGGGATGAGACCATGACCACTCACCCGTCTAAATAATGGACAAGATGGGGACTCATATTCCTCTTCATGACCGTGATTTCAGTAACAATATCCTCCATCTCGCTCGGTCCCCGAAGATAGATTTTCTTGATAGCCACCTAGAATGACGTTGAAAATCAGTAACTTTAGAAGTTGGAGGAATGAGACCAAAACACACATGGGGAGAGAGATTTTGCAATGACACCGCCAAGCCGTGCCAAAGTGCCTTGTAATTAGACAAAGGAGTAATTAGGAAGTGACATTCCTACAGCCCATTTCTCTGCTCCTTTGGGGGCCAGATCCAGGACACGTGGCCACTGACCACATTTTGCCTTGTCCACTTGTTAGCAATGGTGTGTCAACTCTCACCCCCCCAAAGCTCTGAGCACACTCTCTGTCTGTCTGTACTTGAGAAGAAGTAATGCGTGACTTGGTACTCTGTGGATACATCTCGGGCTATAGGCAGGGCTTGGGGCTTTTAGGGACACCTTGCAGATCTCTCCCTACGTGCAGTTCCCAAGTGCAGCACTGCAGGTGGCTAAGGAACTGCCAGGAACATTCAGATGTATTTGCTGGCAGCCAGAAATGAGAATTCAGGACTCTGAAGCTGTAGCCCCAGAGAGCAGTGAGATGCTCCTTTGTTGGAGCATCTGAGAGCCAGGGAGAGCATCCTTCTCTGAAAGGAACCGCTGTCCTCCTTGCCTTCCTTCTGGCAGCTGAGCAGGACAAAGGCTGCCCCAAATGCAGTTGGCAGGCTGGCACCAGTCTGTGCTTCTTGTGCCTTTGCAGCACAGCTCTAGCCACAGCTGCAGCCGCAGCTGACACGAGACAGGAAAGCCCTGGAGAGCAGCAGAATCTGCAGGGGCTCTTGACATTTACCTCTCCGCCCGTGGCAGTGTCGATCGCTCTGCAAACCTCTCCAAAAGCCCTAGAAACAAAACAGCAGCAAAGAAAGGAGAAGCCATTTAGACCTTGGAGTGAAAGCCAGCCCAGACAGGAGATGTCTGCTGGAAATGCCTCCAACCTGCAGCATGCAGGAGGGCACTGCCAGAAGGCAGATGATGCATGTTCCTCTCCAGTGCATGGGCACTGGGCCTGTTTCTGAAGCATTGGGGTTTAGTGCCTCAGCTCCAAAGGCCAGGTGATTCTTTCATCGTGGATTTCAGTTTCTAAACTGGGCGGTTTTTATCCTCACCACAGACTATTTCCTTCAGCAAACTCTTGGGAAGAAATGCTCCTGAGAAGTGTTATCTGACTGCTATGATAGGGGGTAGGTTGCTGTTTCTGGCAATGAAATAGAAGTGTCTTTGATAATGCCTTCTGACCACACTTCCAAATTCTGGCCGGTACTGAGAGATGGGGCAGACTAACCCGCGTGTCTGAATATGTTTGCAGCTTGCCTGACTTCACACTTGACAGATATTCCAGCAGCAAATCAGCTGCCCTGTGACTGTGTAGAAGCAACTGTGGTTGGACTCACCCTCTGCCAACAATTTCCTTTTCGGTGTATTTCCTCCGGGGATTTTCTGTGCTCACCATTTGCCCTGAGGGAAACAAAATGCAAAATGCTCACTTGAAAGCAGACATCCCACTATCCAAGAGATACAAAAGGCAGCCCTGCTGGGGCTCTACAGTCTGGCCTTCTGAGTCCTTTGTGGCCAGCTGGGTAACAACAACAACAACAACAACAATTGCAACAAGACAGGCAGCTCTGCAGTACAAGCAGGTCAGCACAGAGAATGATTTTCTACAGTCCTTTGAAGAGATGCCTTGGCAGAAAACAAAGCACAGGGAGATGCATTCCCAGGAGAGGAGGGCATCTTCCCCACCTTGCAGAAGTTTCCCAAAGGAATGCCTTTCCCTTTGTAAACCCAAGCAGCTCATGCTCTAACCAACCCCAAGGGGCCTTCAGCAGCAGGACCCTCACCCTTGATGAGCAGGCTGAGCTGGAAGACGCCCTTGCCCATGGCCCACGTGAAGAACCACACTGCTTCTCCTCCCCCTGACAGCAGGGATCAGTCCCTGCCATTGCACTCGCCCTCTCAGCCCCGCACACGTGCCCACCTTCCCGCAGCGGGCAAGGGCAGCAAGGACAGCAGTGCTCCTCAGGTGCCGGCGGGACACGGACAGCTGCCCAGAGGAGATGCTGACCCTCTGTGAGCCCAGCCCAGGCCGCGCAGGAGCCGGCCCAGAGCAGGGGCTGCTGCCTCGGGGCAGCTCCGCGCTGCAGCGGCCGGCCGGCAGCGGCACTCTCCCAGCTAAGGAAGGCTCCAGCCTCGGCGCTCACACCAGCCCTCAGGGCCAGGGCAGCCACCGCCACAAAGCTGCCAAAGCCCAGGCACCAGCACTGACAAGCAATGGCAAGAAGGCACGGCCACACCCAGCCCCTTCCAAGCCGGTGCCCCCACTGAGGACACAGCAGGATTGGCTTGGAGAGCAGACACACCCAGGTGCACGTCAGTGCCCTTTTGTGCCAACAGGTGATGGGAGGCAGAGAGTCAGCTGGGCTCTCTTCTCAGCCCCACCAGGTCTTATCTGAGGGCACAGGACGGGCAGCTGCTCTGGGCAAGAAGCAGCTTCAATGACTTGTGCTGTACAATCACAAAGGGCACTGAGATGAGGAGGATCAATGGGTCCAGCTATGCTGACACGTGCTCACAATACACTGTCCCTCAGAGAAGAAAGACACAAGACGTACTCATGAACCCCAGGAAGTCATCCTCATCATACTCCATCTCCTGTTGCTGAGCAGCAGCTTTGTCAGTGCTGGAGATGAAGGAACTGCCCAGGCTCCACTGCTCAGCTGGGGCAGGCCAGGCCCCTTCAGGTGACACTGCTGCTCCTGCTGCTGCAGCTTCAATAGAAGAGCCTGTGGAGATCTGAGACAACAAAAGAGTTTGTGTCAGAAAAGTGGCTGGCAGAGATTAGCCCCAGATCCCATTTTAAATGCAAGCCCTTAGGAAAGTGCTGTCAGCCAGTGACTGGGAGCTGCTGTCAAGCTCAGCTTTTTCACCTTTCTGCCCACAATTCACATTAATTCAGCCACTTCTTTCTGCTTCCCTGCCCACCTCTGCTTCCATTTTACCAAAAGAACAACCTGGCAACCAAGGCACCAAAATCCCTGACTTGAAGCAGAAACTCCACGTCCCCAGTGTGTCTCTGAAATGCTCCCAGGTAAGCCCAGCCAAGAAGCTCGTGGGGACAAACCGCCCCAAAAAGCTTGTGTTGTCACATCAATACTTTTTGTGCCTGTGGGTACTTGGCGAGTCTGTGGAGGGGGACAGGTGTCCCCAGACCACAGCGTCCCCTACGTATCCACCAAGGCTGAGCACAGTGCCTTTGACATGCTCCCTCCTCTGCAGACAGGGAACCTTCCTGCTCCAGGCTGGCCTCTATCAGAATCCCAGCAAGCTGGGGCCTAAACATGGCAGCTCAAAGCCCATTTTCCAGCTGTCACTGGCTGAGGGGAATGGCTAGGTCTGGCAGGACTGCAGCACTCGGCATCCTCAGCCACCAACAGCAAGAGCTGGCTGCTCAGAAACTTGCAGCTCTGCCTCGCACTAAAGACAGCACCCTCCAGAAGTGGCACTTACCGTCTTGGAAAGTTGCGGCTGTGGTGTGACCACAGCTGGAGCCTTGTGGTCATTTGGCTCCTCTTTGCCTTCTCGTCCAGGAGCAGAGGAAGCCAGAGGAGAGTCTGCTCTTGGTTCTGGGATCTGTGGACAGACAGGAGCGTTAGACACAGGCCATGACCTATCATTTAGAACCTTCTTTCTCTTCAGCTCTAGAACCAGCTCTACTAAGCACAAATCATCAACTTGCAGAGCAAGGGGATTCTAAGTCCCTCAGACTAAATTCTAATGGGCTGATTCAACTGGACACTGCAAATTGCTCCAAATTACATATTCCCCCCTGACTACTATCAGGAAGCACATTCTCTCTGCAAAACTTATCTTTTAGTTCTTTTAAAGCTCTGAAATGGAAAATTAGGAAATAGGCAGTGATGCCTTTGCTCTTGCTGCTGTAGACATGGAAATGGATTTTCTTGCAGCCTACTCATCTGGCCCTCTACACTCTACTGCCACAGGCCAAGCTCACAGCTTGCTGCACAATTCTTAAACGCCAAGAACATCAAATGTTCTTTCCTTACTCACCTTGGGATCAGCACCTCTGAATACCCGGCTCAGGTGACCTGCAGTGGGCAAGGGAAAATGAAGCAGATGCTTTGAGAAAACTGGAGACAACCAGAGCATTTTTAGAAGACCTTCCAAGGCCTCCCAGTCTACATTTTCAAAGTTGTCCTGCTTGACCCAGCAAGGGAGGAATTGGCAAACTCTGCTGCCACAGACTCTCCAACAGAGGGAACGCAACCCCTGCAGGCTCCCTTGCAAATGCTGCCCGCACGGCCGTGGCTACACACACCCCCTTTGGAGCTGAACATGTTGACAGGAGCTTTACCCAAGCGGCATCTGGATGGCCTTTCTGTTTCCAAATGAACTCAGTCACTAAGAAAGAGCAGGAAGACACAAAAACCAGGTTAGGTGACACTCAGGGAAAACCTCTACTTACCTGCCAGGTTAGTTAGGAAATAGCAGGAATAGGCAACTCCATAAACAGTGAAAACTGCAGCGGCGAGTTGCCCAATCATTGTGGCAACTGCTGTGCAAGTTTGCAGACTGCGCTCTAACGCTAGCTAAAAGAAGTCTCCTGTCAGTCAGCAGCTGCCCCCTGACAAAAGCCTCAAGCACAGGACCAAGTTCCTGCACTGAGCAAGGCCAAGAGCTGCTCTGACACCCCTGAGGCCTTCCGTGCACCAAGGCAACCTTGTGATGTCACCACGACCACGTGACAACCGTGCCCTGACGTCACAAAGCAAACGCTCTGCCTTGATCTGGATGGATGGAGGAGGGCACGTGGACTCGACTACTGAGGACTCATTGCAGATGCTAGAATTAAGGGCTGTCCTTTGGATCATTATGAATTGGCCTGATCAGGGTGTAAATATTGTCACAGACTCATGATACGTAGTAGGGGTGGTGCTGCGGATTGAGGATGCATTGATAAAGGATATAAAGAATGACAGGTTATGGGAACTTTTGAGGCAGCTGAGGCAAGCTGTTCGGCTGCGCTCAGCTCCTTTTGCGATTTTGCATATTCGAAGCCACAAATGGTCAGAAGGTTTGGGTCAGGGTAATGCCATAGCTGATCAGTTGGTTTCTGTTGCAGTACCACAAGACGGATTTCAGCAGGCACGTATTGCTCATGAGACTTTTCACCAGAATGCGCGAGGCCTAAAGAAACAGTTTCGCATATCTCTGAATGATGCCCGTGGTATTGTCAGATCCTGTCCTCTCTGTAGTCAGCATGGGCCTGGACTAGGGATGGGAGTAAACCCACGGGGCCTTGGACCCAATCAGATCTGGCAAATGGATGTAACTCACGTATCCTCCTTTGGTAGATTGAAATATGTGCATGTTACAATTGATACTTTCAGTAAATTTATTTGGGCTTCAGCGCAGCCGGGAGAGAAAGCTCTCCACGTGGTACGACACCTAACTACTTGCTTTGCGGTGATGGGGGTGCCAGAACAGATTAAGACAGATAATGGCCCTGCATATGTGAGCAGCAGGATCCAAAGGTTCTTACAGAAGTGGGGTGTGACACACATCACAGGTATCCCACATTCACCAACAGGTCAGGCGATTGTGGAGCGAGCCCACCAAACACTCAAGGATTATCTGTTAAAATATAAGGAGGAGGTGGATGTGCAGACCATGCTATCAAAAACACTATTTGTATTAAACTATCTGTGTGTAATGGGGGACCACTCGGAGCCCCCTGCGGTCATCCACTCAGGCGGAGTAAAGGAGGAAGCAACTAAGCCATTGTTTAAAGTCATGTACCGAGATCCCAAAACTGGAGTATGGGAAGGTCCCGCAGAGGTTCAGTACATGGGTAGAGGTTATGTTTGTGTTCTTACCCCCACAGGGCCCCAATGGATACCTAGTAAATGGATCCGTCCTGCTAATGACCCTGCAAGAGCGACATCGATACTGGACAGCCAGGGTTAGAGGGGGTACACTTAATTGAAGACTTAAGGGCAAGAGAAAACCTACAACTGCTCTGGCAGTTTGACAAGGTAGAACAGAGAGATCACTCCATGTCAATTCATACCCAAATAGCTAAGTTGTAAGAACTCACTAGTCATTTGCAGCAAGACACAGGCTTGGCTTTAACAGATTGGCTATGATCTTTCGGGCTAGGGCCTTGGATAACCTCCCTACTGCAACATGTAATCAATATTGTGATTGTTATTATACTGCTTGTACTTTTTGTATCTTGCTTTTTTTGCTGCTTGCAACAGATGATGTATCGCATAGCAGAAACAGTAACTACTCGACACGCTGCGTTTGCTGCACAAAATAAAAAAGAGGGAATTGTTGAAGAATGGTTAGCAGAGCAAGGCCACGGATCATTAGAGGCCTCATGGCCCGATACCAAGTGCTAGCAGCCTACACGCTGCTAAGATAAGCTTTCCTTGGGACAGCAGTAAGCACGGATACAGGCCAAAGATAAAAGAACTTGTGGTTAATAGAGCGTAGCAGTAAGCACGTATACAAAGTTTTCAGCATGCCAAGGGGAGGAACCTTCTCACGCTTGATATAGCCAATCAAGTATAGATGAGTAGTGTATGCTAACCAATTATAATTTGACAAGTATGCTGAATGCTTGGGGCAAAAGTATAAGAACGGATGTTATGAGCAATAAAGTTGAACAATGCTTTACCAATCATATTGATTGATTGCATTCTTCCCTCGCCGAAATCCTCCGCAGTGCAGCACATCCTGCGTAGGAGATGGTCCTGGTGTCCCAGAGGGAATTGTGCATGGCTTTGGGGACAGTGGTGCAGATGGAGCCCAGGTCGCTGAGGGCCAGGTTGAGCAGGAAGAAGAACATGGGGCTGTGCAGGTGGTGGCCGCAGGCTACGGCGCTGGTGACGAGGCCGTGGCCCAGGAGGGCAGCCAGGGAGATGCCCAGGAAGAGGCAGAAGTGCAGGAGCTGCAGCTGCCGCGTGTCTGCCAACGCCAGCGGGAGGAAGTGGCTGATGGAGCTGCTGTTGGACATTTGCTGTGGCTGCATATGGGCACGTGTTCATGGATAAAGGACAGTGACAAGTCAGGGCTGGCTGCTTTGAGCCAAACCCGTGCCATTCCCTGTAGCCTGTCCTGCTGGTGTTGGTGTCTTTGGGGCGGACCCTGACTGCCGACAAAACAGCAACACATTCGCTTAAGAGCTGGACTAGGTCAGTGCAAAAGATGGCGGCCAGGGCTGAGGGAGCCACACACAAGATGGCGGCCAGGGCTGGAGAGCCACACACAAGATGGCGGCTGGGGCTGGGCTGCCAGGGCGGCTGATCTCACTAGGAGGCGCAGCCTCAGCCCTCTGGCTGCCATCCTGTGTGGGGCAGGCAGAGCCCCCCTTCAGTGCCTGTTGAAATGGACATTAACGGACACCCGGGAAAAGGACACGGTCTGGCACCTTTGCTCTGTGCACACAAACATAGACCAGCCAGTTTGGAACGCCAACTGGCAGTACTTTGATGTCAAGGCAATTCAAATAGGTGAAAATACGAAACTCCAGGCATTGAATGTTTTAAAAAAAAAACTTTTTTTTTTTTTTTTTGAAAGAGGGCTAAAAGCACTCCTTGTGCACATGGACTCCAATTAGCATCAAGCAGCATCACAAGTGGTTTCGTCCAGGCAGGAGTCACAGTCACTGTGAGATGATGAAAACGGAGATGGGATCTGCTTGAGGCGGATGGTGCAGCGGCTGCGCACCTGCGACGTGTATCCCTCAGGGTACCTATTTCTTTAGAACACTATGAAGACTAGAGGGAATTGAAAGTCCACTGCAGTTTAGGTTGTTCTTCACGAGATTGTTCAAGTCGAGCACAGCCATTCTGTTCAGCAGACACACGGGCAGGGGCTTCTTGGAGCGCTGCTCTGGCACCCATTCTTTGGAGGAGGGGATTGCAGGAAAGAAGAAAAGAAGCTCATCAACTACTGAAGAGGAAGAGTCACTGACAGGAAGCAGTGGGTTAAGAAATGTGAGGGGGAAAAAGGCAGAAAACATGAGGTGACAAGTGTGAGAAATGGGAGTGGAAAAAGGAGGGAAGTGTGAGGGAAAAAAGGGAAGGAAACCTGAGTGGGAAAGGCTGAGAAAACTGAGGGGAAAATGGTGAAGATGTGAGTGAAAGTAGGAGAGGAAGGTGAGAGGAGGAAAAGGCAGGAAATATGATGGGAAAATTCTAAGAAACATGATCAGGGAAGGCTGAAAAACATAGAGGAAAAAATGGAGGGAAATGTGAGGGGAAGAGAGGGAGAAAATTACTGGCAGAGAGAGAGAAACAGGCAGCAAATGTGAGGGGAACATTGTGAGAATCCTGAGGGGAAAAGAGGGAGAAACCAGAGGGCAGAAAAAGGCAGAAAACATTAGGGGGGAAAAAAGGGTGGGAAGTTGGATGGGAAAAGTGGCAGAAAACAGGAGTGTAAAAAGGGCAGAAAATGCTAGAGGAAAAGTAGAAGCAACATGAGGGGGAAAGAATGATAAACGTGAGGGGGAAAGTGGGAGAAATATAAGAGGGAAAGCCTGGGAAACATGAGGGCAAAAGTGAGAAACATGGGGAGACAACTTGGAGAAAAATGACTGAGGAAAGGAGAAAAGCATGAGGGGAGAAAAGGGCAGGATAAGTGAGGGGAAAATTGTGAGAATCGTGAGAGAACAAAAAAGCAGGAAAAAGCGGGAAGTTGGGGAAATGTGAGAGGCAAAGTGTGAGGAAAGGGAGCTGAAAAGGGTGGGGAAAATGAGTAAAACTTGGGAGGCAAACATGAGAGGAAAACTGTGAGACTCGAGAGGGGGAAGGGGTGGAAATGTGAGAGGGAAAAGAACAGGAAACGTGAAGGGAGAAAAGGAGAGAAGGCAGGATTGGCATGACAGCTGAAATGATTCCTAACACATTCCCCCATGCATTTGCCCATTTATTGCACTAGCCCAGGGCTTCTCTGTATGTCCGTCTCCCCCTGTGCCTTGATTCCTGTTCGGAAGCAGTAGAAGTGCAGGATGTGCCCACCAGCAGGAGCTGCTCCAAGCTGGGAAGGGGCCAGGTGGTGCTGATTTCCAGAGGCTTCTGTGTCCCAGGTGAGGCCAAGGCAGGAGTGGGTTGAAAGGTGCTGCTGCTGCTCCTCTGTGCCAGAGAGCCCTGGCCGGGCAGGGCACGGTGCCCACTGCACTGCGGGCTCTTTCTCCTGCCACAGCTGGGCACACCTGGCAACAAATCATGACGACTTGTGGGGAAACCAAGGGCTTTGTGGAGGCTGCCTTGCTCTGCACACACCCGGGCCACCTGCAGCACAGAGCTTTGGCCCCCAGAAAGGCAAACCCGAGGGGAACAGCTGGAAAAGGTTTCATTTTCACCTGTCAATAGTTGACTTTATTTCAGTGCTGGGTGCGTGGGGAATCACTTTCCTAACACGTGCTCAGCCAGAAATCCCACCTACTCATTAATAACCATGGAAATAAGACCGACTCATTACTTTGCTGAAACTCACAGGCTAAACATTCCCTCAAATTAGTTGACATATTTAAATCACTTCTCAGAAGTTACTGACAGGAGAGTAGGGCTCTCTTGAGAGTCTCGGCTGGTCATTTGGGGAACATCCCATTCCTGCAATTCTCCTCTGATGCTCAAGAGCCTCCTACAACCACTCTTTTCCCCCTGAATGCATTCCAGCTACATTCTTGGGAAGACTATTCTCAAGGCTAAGGTAGTCACTTGCACACATCAATCACTGCTCTGGAGGAATAGAGGGCTCAACAGTCTGTTAATGCAAAGGGAATTCACAATTTGTTACAGTTCAATATTTTCTCAAAACCTGCCTTCTCTGGGCATTGCTCACAAGCATTTCTTTAATTCACCTTGAAAATGTTTTTGCTGACTGAAGCCACATTGTGTCTTTCCTTCAGCAATTCAGAAGAAAAACACAAACTGCCTGCTGAAACCCTTCTGCTCCCTTCCAAATCAGTTCACTGCTCAAGCACGAGCCACAGGCTCCTGCCCGATTCCCTCTGTGAGATAGGAGGTAATATTTTGCTGCAGCTGCAGGGTTATGAGAAGAAAGAACGAAAGCTGTTGGTTCTTGGGGTTGTTATTTAGGGTTTGGGTTTGTTCTAGTTGATTTGTTGGGTGTTGCTGTGAGCTGGGAGAGGGGCCAGCGTGAAGACCAAACCAAAAGGGAAGTAGGAGAAGAGGGGAGGGGACAGAAAAGGAGGCGGTGGGGACAGAATACAAGTTTCCTATTTCCCGGCCAAAGGGAAAGGGGACACGGTTCGCCCTGGGCTGGGAAAGGCAATAAAAAGCAGCATTTTCTGTGTGTGTGTTGTGTGTGTGTTTGGCTCTTGGGAGAGGGAGATACACACCCAGCTCAGGTGAATCCATCCTAAAAAACAGTTCTCTTTGGCTTTGATGACGTTGTCACCCCATTAAATTTCATCTGACAGTTGGCTCCTCTCTAACACCTCTCCATCTCCCAGCAGCTCAGGGCTGCATTGCACAGTGCTTGCTGTGTGCCAGAGAGCTCAAAGCAGGCTGGCCTGGCGCCCCGGAATATTTCTGCAGAACACTCTGCATTTCACTCTTTTGCTCTGGCTCAGTGCACAACTCCAGCACTGCAGGCGCTTCCTCCCAGAGCCGTGTGAGGCCCCGGCTCCTGCAGATGTGACCTGACAAGCTGTCCCTGCCTGCCGCTGGCCTCGCTTCCCCCGGCAGAAGCGCCGTGCCTGAAGGAGGCTGCCCTGTGCCGGAGCCTGCGGAGCAGCCCGGCTCCCTCCCCTGTGCCCAGAGCGCTGCACACACTGCTCACCTTGGCCAGGAGTTAGAGGGCAGCCGGCACAAGGGTGGCAATCCTCAGCCAGGCCTGCAGCCCTCGCCTGTGGTTTGCCTTTCTCTGCTCCTGTGCACGCTCCGGACGGCCGATGCCACCGGTCTGTGCTGTGCCCAGCACGGCCACGCTTCCCCTCGGGAGAGCCTTCCCCACTTTCCAACTGTACCAAAGAAGCCATCAATGTCACTCTCCACCTCTAAGAAAAAACTGACACTTCAGAAGAAAATGTTGAGCTTTCTCAGAGGCTCAGAAGGAGGGGAATCTTTGAAAGGAGTTGAGGTTTCACAAACTTTATTTCCAATCCTATGCTACTATCCTACTCCACTGTCCTAGCTGCAATCCTACTCTACAGTCCTATTCTACAATCCTTCTCTATACTGGTGTTGGAGAAAACAGTTGTCTGATTCCTGTCTCCTCCTTCCACTCTTTCACTGAAGTGATCAGTGGCACCAGGCTGGACACAGGCTTGGCTGATGTTACAAATGGATGCTGCAGAAAGAAAAAAAAAAAAAACAAGAATGAACCATTACTTTGCAAGCTAAGAGCCTCAAAGGCAGGGCAATATTTTTCAAAGGAAAAGGAGATTGAATCAGAGTACGTCTAAGGAGCAACAGTGGGGCCACATTGGCACAGCTTGCTGCAAGAGCTGCTAAGTGCCCCAGGCCTGGAAATATCTCCGGTCTGAGCATCCTGATCTCTTGAAAGAGGTCCCTGGTCATATTGCAGGGCACTTGGAGCAGATGACCCTTACAGGCCCTTGCCAGCCCAGCCCAGTCTAGGATTCCTGACTGTTCTCATTTGAACAGCACCAAGAGTGGAGGTGAGGAGGAGGAGGCTCCCCTGATGCCTGGCACTTCAGTGCAGGAGGAGCCCGTCCCTGGGACACTGTTTCCCCTGCAGCCCCTTGGCATTTTACCTGCAGCAGCTCCTTGGCAGACCAGCGCCGCTCCTCGTCTCTCTGCAGGCAGCAGCTCAGGAAGTCACGCAGAAAAGGGGAGCGGAGCTTGGGCTGCTGCAGCTTTGGGATCCCTTTGGTGGCTTTCAGGAGTTGAGCCTGAAGAGAAAGGAAACACGAGTTTCTCACCCGCTTCTTTCACGTCTGGAACTGCTCTCCCAGATCCCATTGTTTCAGTTGCACTCTGCAGTGGCACTTTCTGCCGTGGCACAAAGGCAGAGATGACTTTCCTGGACCAACAAAACACCCAAAGCCCGATGCAGCCACAGCTTTCCCAGCATCCAGCAGCTCTTGCCTTGGCAGTTGATTTCATTGACTGGCCTTGTTAGTGGAAACAATAGCAGCAAAAGCAGGTTTCCTTCTCTGAGGATTCACCTGAGCAGCTTGACAGGCTATTTGGAAGAGGGACTTTGCTCTACTAACTCACTCTACTATTTCCAAAGATAATTACATGAAAAGCATCTCTGCAGCTCTTGTTGGTCCCTTAAGCACAGCTGCCATCAAACCAAAGTCATCAAGCTTTTTCCTTGGTTCTTGAAAACAATGGGAATTGCAAGCAAAGAAAGGAAATCCCTCAGTTATTCCTCAGGTAAGGAAACAAACATTTGGAATCTCATCTTCCACACAGACACATGAAGATGCATGCACAAATGTCTTGGGACGAAAATGCCTCTTTGGGCACACAGGAAACACCTGCACCTCCGTCTCTCATCAGACTGCAAATTTCAGCTTCCCTTAGGCAGCAAAAGGAAAATTTTGGTGGTCAAAGCAGAAGAGGGAGAAACGCCATCCATGTGGTAGCCCTCTGCTCATTTGGACACTCAAGTCAATGCATTAATGGCATGGCCATCCTAGAAAGTGCCTGGAAACAAAGGGGTGGGTTTGGCCGGCTCTCCACATGGCCAGGCTTCATCTTAGTGACATGGAGGTGACGGCTTGGGTTAGGAAAGAAAGACGGTCACTGAGTGTTTCAGCAGCACCGCACAAGAAGCACAAGAGACTCTGTGGCCTTCACACCCTCTTGTCAAGGTTTCAGGCAAATTTCCTTGTGAGAAGACAGGGGGTGCACTTCTTCTCTCCAAACCACTGTTTTATAAACATCCTCGGGTTTGGGTTACTTTCCTTCATTTCAGGAAAGATAACACCACTTCTAAGATGCTTGTTTGCTGCTATTAGGGCTGTCTACAAAGCCAAAAGAGCTGGAACGACTTCTAAGCCAAAGCCCAGTGTTGCCTGAGAAGGGAGATTGTTTGCCTGGGCTAAGGCTTGAGTTCCCCCACGGATGCAACCAAAACCCCAGCAGATGCTGATGTGCTGCCGGGACATTTTCAGAAAGGGACTGTGGTGGAAGTAGTTCCAGCGGATGGCAATGGCATTTTGTCCAGTGGCACACACAAAGTGGGATGGGGGAGAAAGACAGCGGGATCAGAGAGTATTTACACCTTACCATGGCAGAATTTTCCTCCCAGTCAGGAGCTTCTCCTTCCACCATTTCAATGACCACGATTCCCAAAGACCATATGTCCACTTTGGGGCCATAGGGTTCACCGTTCACTTCAGGTGCCATCCACTGAAGAGTCCCGACCACCGATCTCCGTCTACTCTGCTCAGGGGTGAGTTGAGCAGAGAGGCCAAAATCAGCTGGGGAGAGAGCAAAAGACCGTTTTTATTTGAATCCTGTGCAATTAGGAAAGCACGCAAAAGAATTTCCCGGTAGAAGTTTGAGAATGTGCTCTTGAATCTCCTGGACAACTGTCCCTGCTCTGTTTCCTCAGGACTTTAGCCAAGGAAATATGGTGCTGGCTGCTTCAGAAATCCCCACATTTTTTACACTGCCTCCAGCAGGGGCTTTTCAAACTTTAGACATGTAGCTCCCTCCCTCTGGAAGGGACACGCACAGAGCAATGCCACTGTGGACTGCTCGAGCCTTGCCATAGGTCTGTGCACGTTGCCACCGCGTGGTCAGCTCACAACAGGCTCCCTGCACTGCCACCAGCGCCATTTTGGGGGGGCTGGCACTCACTCAAAAGCAGCCCCACAGCCCACATATCCCTGGAACGCTGCACCTGCCCAAGAATATACTGACCCAGCTTGACAGAGCCATCCGTTTTGAGAAGGATGTTGAGGCTTTTCAAATCTCTGTGCATCACATGGTTGGCGTGGAGAAAATGCAGTCCTTGCAGGCACTGAGAGAGAAACCAGAAACAGGAGGGCAAATATCAGTGATGTGATTTCATCACACAAGAAAGGAAACAGCTCTCCAAGATTCCCTCTCCAGGGGAATGAGGAGTAATGGCAGAACACAGTGCCACTGAGGGGAAGAGCTCGCTGCTCCAACACAGGCAGAGCAGCACCTTTCTAAAGAAAGGCATGTCAGCTTGCCAAAGAGCAACAGCAACTGCTGGTGTAGACTCTGCCCTGCAAACCAGCCAGGATGACTGCTGCTGCAGTGGATGTGCTCAGAAGCACACAGCACTCTGGCTGCACTGCTAACCTTTCCAGCTGAGGACTCAGAGAAATGAGTCTCTCTTTCTTCTTTGCTGTTCCTTTCAAATGCTCCCACCATCACCACCTTTGCTTTTACAGGCAAGGAATGCAGTGCCAACAGACCAAAGTTTAGAGAGGCAAGATGGAGAAGAGAAAATACAAGAGCCAGAGTGAGAATGCAACAGCAGGAGACAAGAGGACAAGAACAGAGTCCAGTGAGTGCAGGGGCACTGGCAGGCAGTTCATTTGAGAGGCTCTTGCTTGCCCACAGCATATCAGCCACACAGAAACAAAGCCTGGCTCATGGAATCGCTCCTGTTCTGAGCCCCTTTCCCAGACAATCCTGCCCAAGCTCTGGGAAGCACAGCTGGGATCCCCGACTGACCTCCCGACTGATGATGGCAATCTCATCTTCTGTCAGGCGAGTCTTTTGGATTGTGTCGTAAAGACTGCCTCCATCCATGTACTCCATCACCAGCCACAGTTCTTCATGCACAAGGTAGCTGAAAGAAGGGAACAAGGCCATGCAGATGAACATGCATTCGTTGGCTCCTTTGCTTGATTCTTGTTTCCGGGTTGCTTTGTGACAAGGACAGAATTAAAAGAATTAAAGACATTCCCTCCGGGCTGTGGGTTGTTTGCAGTCTGTGCAGTCTCAAGGAGAACAGCACATCTGTCAAAAGGAGATGTCTCTGATGGCCAGCAATCAAAAAGTGCAGTTTAGTAACAGCCAAGATGAAAAACCTGTCCCGCGTGGTATTTCTGGAAAGAAGCACCTAGTGTTCCTGGCATGGCCAGCCCTGGAAAAGAGGGGCAACAATCCAAGGGAAATCCTCCCTAGCATGCTTCATCAGCATTGAAGAAACCTTAAAAAATCCATCCTGAGACAACATGGAGGCAGCCAACTTACAGGGTACTGACTTCTTATGGTAGAGTTGATGCAGGTTTTTGAACAATTTTTCAACTATGTGTTGGAAAGCCAGGGATGACTCATGGAGACAAACTGCACTCACTTCCCATCCATTGGAGATGAGTAGAGAAATAATAATGAAGCAATAATTAACAGCTTTCTTTTCTGCTAGTGTCCAAAGTGGGGTTTTAACCTTGCATACTTTTACTATGTAAACAAACCTTCATGGGATGAGACCATGACCACTCACCCGTCTAAATAATGGACAAGATGGGGACTCATATTCCTCTTCATGACCGTGATTTCAGTAACAATATCCTCCATCTCGCTCGGTCCCCGAAGATAGATTTTCTTGATAGCCACCTAGAATGACATTGAAAATCAGTAACTTTAGAAGTTGGAGGAATGAGACCAAAACACACATGGGGAGAGAGATTTTGCAATGACACCGCCAAGCCGTGCCAAAGTGCCTTGTAATTAGACAAAGGAGTAATTAGGAAGTGACATTCCTACAGCCCATTTCTCTGCTCCTTTGGGGGCCAGATCCAGGACACGTGGCCACTGACCACATTTTGCCTTGTCCACTTGTTAGCAATGGTGTGTCAACTCTCACCCCCCCAAAGCTCTGAGCACACTCTCTGTCTGTCTGTACTTGAGAAGAAGTAATGCGTGACTTGGTACTCTGTGGATACATCTCGGGCTATAGGCAGGGCTTGGGGCTTTTAGGGACACCTTGCAGATCTCTCCCTACGTGCAGTTCCCAAGTGCAGCACTGCAGGTGCCTAAGGAACTGCCAGGAACATTCAGATGTATTTGCTGGCAGCCAGAAATGAGAATTCAGGACTCTGAAGCCGTAGCCCCAGAGAGCAGTGAGATGCTCCTTTGTTGGAGCAATTGAGAGCCAGGGAGAGCATCATTCTCTGAAAGGAACCGCTGCCCTCCTTGCCTTCCTTCTGGCAGCTGAGCAGGACAAAGACTGCCCCAAATGCAGCTGGCAGGCTGGCACCAGTCTGTGCTTCTTGTGCCTTTGCAGCACAGCTCTAGCCACAGCTGCAGCCGCAGCTGACACGAGACAGGAAAGCCCTGGAGAGCAGCAGAATCTGCAGGGGCTCTTGACATTTACCTCTCCGCCCGTGGCAGTGTCGATGGCTCTGCAAACCTCTCCAAAAGCCCTAGAAACAAAACAGCAGCAAAGAAAGGAGAAGCCATTTAGACCTTGGAGTGAAAGCCAGCCCAGACAGGAGATGTCTGCTGGAAATGCCTCCAACCTGCAGCATGCAGGAGGGCACTGCCAGAAGGCAGATGATGCATGTTCCTCTCCAGTGCATGGGCACTGGGCCTGTTTCTGAAGCATTGGGGTTTAGTGCCTCAGCTCCAAAGGCCAGGTGATTCTTTCATCGTGGATTTCAGTTTCTAAACTGGGCGGTTTTTATCCTCACCACAGACTATTTCCTTCAGCAAACTCTTGGGAAGAAATGCTCCTGAGAAGTGTTATCTGACTGCTATGATAGGGGGTAGGTTGCTGTTTCTGGCAATGAAATAGAAGTGTCTTTGATAATGTCTTCTGACCACACTTCCAAATTCTGGCCGGTACTGAGAGATGGGGCAGACTAACCCGCGTGTCTGAATATGTTTGCAGCTTGCCTGACTTCACACTTGACAGATATTCCAGCAGCAAATCAGCTGCCCTGTGATTGTGTAGAAGCAACTGTGGTTGGACTCACCCTCTGCCAACAATTTCCTTTTCAGTGTATTTCCTCCGGGGATTTTCTGTGCTCACCATTTGCCCTGAGGGAAACAAAATGCAAAATGCTCACTTGAAAGCAGACATCCCACCATCCAAGAGATACAAAAGGCAGCCCTGCTGGGGCTGTACAGTCTGGCCTTCTGAGTCCTTTGTGGCCAGCTGGGTAACAACAACAACAACAACAACAATTGCAACAAGACAGGCAGCTCTGCAGTACAAGCAGGTCAGCACAGAGAATGATTTTCTACAGTCCTTTGAAGAGATGCCTTGGCAGAAAACAAAGCACAGGGAGATGCATTCCCAGGAGAGGAGGGCATCTTCCCCACCTTGCAGCAGTTTCCCAAAAGAATGCCTTTCCCTTTGTAAACCCAAGCAGCTCATGCTCTAACCAATCCCAAGGGGCCTTCAGCAGCAGGACCCTCACCCTTGATGAGCAGGCTGAGCTGGAAGACGCCCTTGCCCGTGGCCCACGTGAAGAACCACACTGCTTCTCCTCCCCCTGACAGCAGGGATCAGTCCCTGCCATTGCACTCGCCCTCTCAGCCCCGCACACGTGCCCACCTTCCCGCAGCGGGCAAGGGCAGCAAGGACAGCAGTGCTCCTCAGGTGCCGGCGGGACACGGACAGCTGCCCAGAGGAGATGCTGACCCTCTGTGAGCCCAGCCCAGGCCGTGCAGGAGCCGGCCCAGAGCAGGGGCTGCTGCCTCGGGGCAGCTCCGCGCTGCAGCGGCCGGCCGGCAGCGGCACTCTCCCAGCTAAGGAAGGCTCCAGCCTCGGCGCTCACACCAGCCCTCAGGGCCAGGGCAGCCACCGCCACAAAGCTGCCAAAGCCCAGGCACCAGCACTGACAAGCAATGGCAAGAAGGCACGGCCACACCCAGCCCCTTCCAAGCTGCTGCCCCCACTGAGGACACAGCAGGATTGGCTTGGAGAGCAGACACACCCAGGTGCACGTCAGTGCCCTTTTGTGCCAACAGGTGATGGGAGGCAGAGAGTCAGCTGGGCTCTCTTCTCAGCCCCACCAGGTCTTATCTGAGGGCACAGGACGGGCAGCTGCTCTGGGCAAGAAGCAGCTTCAATGACTTGTGCTGTACAATCACAAAGGGCACTGAGATGAGGAGGATCAATGGGTCCAGCCATGCTGACACGTGCTCACAATACACTGTCCCTCAGAGAAGAAAGACACAAGACGTACTCATGAACCCCAGGAAGTCATCCTCCTCATACTCCATCTCCTGTTGCTGAGCAGCAGCTTTGTCAGTGCTGGAGATGAAGGAACTGCCCAGGCTCCACTGCTCAGCTGGGGCAGGCCAGGCCCCTTCAGGTGACACTGCTGCTCCTGCTGCTGCAGCTTCAATAGAAGAGCCTGTGGAGATCTGAGACAACAAAAGAGTTTGTGTCAGAAAAGTGGCTGGCAGAGATTAGCCCCAGATCCCATTTTAAATGCAAGCCCTTAGGAAGGTGCTGTCAGCCAGTGACTGGGAGCTGCTGTCAAGCTCAGCTTTTTCACCTTTCTGCCCACAATTCACATTAATTCAGCCACTTCTTTCTGCTTCCCTGCCCACCTCTGCTTCCATTTTACCAAAAGAACAACCTGGCAACCAAGGCACCAAAATCCCTGACTTGAAGCAGAAACTCCACGTCCCCAGTGTGTCTCTGAAATGCTCCCAGGTAAGCACAGCCAAGAAGCTCGTGGGGACAAACCGCCCCAAAAAGCTTGTGTTGTCACATCAATACTTTTTGTGCCTGTGGGTACTTGGCGAGTCTGTGGAGGGGGACAGGTGTCCCCAGACCACAGCGTCCCCTACGTATCCACCAAGGCTGAGCACAGTGCCTTTGACATGCTCCCTCCTCTGCAGACAGGGAACCTTCCTGCTCCAGGCTGGCCTCTATCAGAATCCCAGCAAGCTGGGGCCTAAACATGGCAGCTCAAAGCCCATTTTCCAGCTGTCACTGGCTGAGGGGAATGGCTAGGTCTGGCAGGACTGCAGCACTCGGCATCGTCAGCCACCAACAGCAAGAGCTGGCTGCTCAGAAGCTTGCAGCTCTGCCTCGCACTAAAGACAGCGCCCTCCAGAAGTGGCACTTACCGTCTTGGAAAGTTGCGGCTGTGGTGTGACCACAGCTGGAGCCTTGTGGTCATTTGGCTCTTCTTTGCCTTCTCGTCCAGGAGCAGAGGAAGCCAGAGGAGAGTCTGCTCTTGGTTCTGGGATCTGTGGACAGACAGGAGCGTTAGACACAGGCCATGACCTATCATTTAGAACCTTCTTTCTCTTCAGCTCTAGAACCAGCTCTACTAAGCACAAATCATCAACTTGCAGAGCAAGGGGATTCTAAGTCCCTCAGACTAAATTCTAATGGGCTGATTCAACTGGACACTGCAAATTGCTCCAAATTACATATTCCCCCCTGACTACTATCAGGAAGCACATTCTCTCTGCAAAACTTATCTTTTAGTTCTTTTAAAGCTCTGAAATGGAAAATTAGGAAATAGGCAGTGATGCCTTTGCTCTTGCTGCTGTAGACATGGAAATGGATTTTCTTGCAGCCTACTCAGCTGGCCCTCTACACTCTACTGCCACAGGCCAAGCTCACAGCTTGCTGCACAATTCTTAAACGCCAAGAACATCAAATGTTCTTTCCTTACTCACCTTGGGATCAGCACCTCTGAATACCCGGCTCAGGTGACCTGCAGTGGGCAAGGGAAAATGAAGCAGATGCTTTGAGAAAACTGGAGACAACCAGAGCATTTTTAGAAGACCTTCCAAGGCCTCCCAGTCTACATTTTCAAAGTTGTCCTGCTTGACCCAGCAAGGGAGGAATTGGCAAACTCTGCTGCCACAGACTCTCCAACAGAGGGAACGCAACCCCTGCAGGCTCCCTTGCAAATGCTGCCCGCACGGCCGTGGCTACACACACCCCCTTTGGAGCTGAACATGTTGACAGGAGCTTTACCCAAGCGGCATCTGGATGGCCTTTCTGTTTCCAAATGAACTCAGTCACTAAGAAAGAGCAGGAAGACACAAAAACCAGGTTAGGTGACACTCAGGGAAAACCTCTACTTACCTGCCAGGTTAGTTAGGAAATAGCAGGAATAGGCAACTCCATAAACAGTGAAAACTGCAGCGGCGAGTTGCCCAATCATTGTGGCAACTGCTGTGCAAGTTTGCAGACTGCGCTCTAACGCTAGCTAAAAGAAGTCTCCTGTCAGTCAGCAGCTGCCCCCTGACAAAAGCCTCAAGCACAGGACCAAGTTCCTGCACTGAGCAAGGCCAAGAGCTGCTCTGACACCCCTGAGGCCTTCCGTGCACCAAGGCAACCTTGTGATGTCACCACGACCACGTGACAACCGTGCCCTGACGTCACAAAGCAAACGCTCTGCCTTGATCTGGATGGATGGAGGAGGGCACGTGGACTCGACTACTGAGGACTCATTGCAGATGCTAGAATTAAGGGCTGTCCTTTGGATCATTATGAATTGGCCTGATCAGGGTGTAAATATTGTCACAGACTCATGATACGTAGTAGGGGTGGTGCTGCGGATTGAGGATGCATTGATAAAGGATATAAAGAATGACAGGTTATGGGAACTTTTGAGGCAGCTGAGGCAAGCTGTTCGGCTGCGCTCAGCTCCTTTTGCGATTTTGCATATTCGAAGCCACAAATGGTCAGAAGGTTTGGGTCAGGGTAATGCCATAGCTGATCAGTTGGTTTCTGTTGCAGTACCACAAGACGGATTTCAGCAGGCACGTATTGCTCATGAGACTTTTCACCAGAATGCGCGAGGCCTAAAGAAACAGTTTCGCATATCTCTGAATGATGCCCGTGGTATTGTCAGATCCTGTCCTCTCTGTAGTCAGCATGGGCCTGGACTAGGGATGGGAGTAAACCCACGGGGCCTTGGACCCAATCACATCTGGCAAATGGATGTAACTCACGTATCCTCCTTTGGTAGATTGAAATATGTGCATGTTACAATTGATACTTTCAGTAAATTTATTTGGGCTTCAGCGCAGCCGGGAGAGAAAGCTCTCCACGTGGTACGACACCTAACTACTTGCTTTGCGGTGATGGGGGTGCCAGAACAGATTAAGACAGATAATGGCCCTGCATATGTGAGCAGCAGGATCCAAAGGTTCTTACAGAAGTGGGGTGTGACACACATCACAGGTATCCCACATTCACCAACAGGTCAGGCGATTGTGGAGCGAGCCCACCAAACACTCAAGGATTATCTGTTAAAATATAAGGAGGAGGTGGATGTGCAGACCATGCTATCAAAAACACTATTTGTATTAAACTATCTGTGTGTAATGGGGGACCACTCGGAGCCCCCTGCGGTCATCCACTCAGGCGGAGTAAAGGAGGAAGCAACTAAGCCATTGTTTAAAGTCATGTACCGAGATCCCAAAACTGGAGTATGGGAAGGTCCCGCAGAGGTTCAGTACATGGGTAGAGGTTATGTTTGTGTTCTTACCCCCACAGGGCCCCAATGGATACCTAGTAAATGGATCCGTCCTGCTAATGACCCTGCAAGAGCGACATCGATACTGGACAGCCAGGGTTAGAGGGGGTACACTTAATTGAAGACTTAAGGGCAAGAGAAAACCTACAACTGCTCTGGCAGTTTGACAAGGTAGAACAGAGAGATCACTCCATGTCAATTCATACCCAAATAGCTAAGTTGTAAGAACTCACTAGTCATTTGCAGCAAGACACAGGCTTGGGTTTAACAGATTGGCTATGATCTTTCGGGCTAGGGCCTTGGATAACCTCCCTACTGCAACATGTAATCAATATTGTGATTGTTATTATACTGCTTGTACTTTTTGTATCTCGCTTTTTTTGCTGCTTGCAACAGATGATGTATCGCATAGCAGAAACAGTAACTACTCGACACGCTGCGTTTGCTGCACAAAATAAAAAAGAGGGAATTGTTGAAGAATGGTTAGCAGAGCAAGGCCACGGATCATTAGAGGCCTCATGGCCCGATACCAAGTGCTAGCAGCCTACACGCTGCTAAGATAAGCTTTCCTTGGGACAGCAGTAAGCACGGATACAGGCCAAAGATAAAAGAACTTGTGGTTAATAGAGCGTAGCAGTAAGCACGTATACAAAGTTTTCAGCATGCCAAGGGGAGGAACCTTCTCACGCTTGATATAGCCAATCAAGTATAGATGAGTAGTGTATGCTAACCAATTATAATTTGACAAGTATGCTGAATGCTTGGGGCAAAAGTATAAGAACGGATGTTATGAGCAATAAAGTTGAACAATGCTTTACCAATCATATTGATTGATTGCATTCTTCCCTCGCCGAAATCCTCCGCAGTGCAGCACATCCTGCGTAGGAGATGGTCCTGGTGTCCCAGAGGGAATTGTGCATGGCTTTGGGGACAGTGGTGCAGATGGAGCCCAGGTCGCTGAGGGCCAGGTTGAGCAGGAAGAAGAACATGGGGCTGTGCAGGTGGTGGCCGCAGGCTACGGCGCTGGTGACGAGGCCGTGGCCCAGGAGGGCAGCCAGGGAGATGCCCAGGAAGAGGCAGAAGTGCAGGAGCTGCAGCTGCCGCGTGTCTGCCAACGCCAGCGGGAGGAAGTGGCTGATGGAGCTGCTGTTGGACATTTGCTGTGGCTGCATATGGGCACGTGTTCATGGATAAAGGACAGTGACAAGTCAGGGCTGGCTGCTTTGAGCCAAACCCGTGCCATTCCCTGTAGCCTGTCCTGCTGGTGTTGGTGTCTTTGGGGCGGACCCTGACTGCCGACAAAACAGCAACACATTCGCTTAAGAGCTGGACTAGGTCAGTGCAAAAGATGGCGGCCAGGGCTGAGGGAGCCACACACAAGATGGCGGCCAGGGCTGGAGAGCCACACACAAGATGGCGGCTGGGGCTGGGCTGCCAGGGCGGCTGATCTCACTAGGAGGCGCAGCCTCAGCCCTCTGGCTGCCATCCTGTGTGGGGCAGGCAGAGCCCCCCTTCAGTGCCTGTTGAAATGGACATTAACGGACACCCGGGAAAAGGACACGGTCTGGCACCTTTGCTCTGTGCACACAAACACAGACCAGCCAGTTTGGAACGCCAACTGGCAGTACTTTGATGTCAAGGCAATTCAAATAGGTGAAAATACGAAACTCCAGGCATTGAATGTTTTAAAAAAAAAACTTTTTTTTTTTTTTTTTGAAAGAGGGCTAAAAGCACTCCTTGTGCACATGGACTCCAATTAGCATCAAGCAGCATCACAAGTGGTTTCGTCCAGGCAGGAGTCACAGTCACTGTGAGATGATGAAAACGGAGATGGGATCTGCTTGAGGCGGATGGTGCAGCGGCTGCGCACCTGCGACGTGTATCCCTCAGGGTACCTATTTCTTTAGAACACTATGAAGACTAGAGGGAATTGAAAGTCCACTGCAGTTTAGGTTGTTCTTCACGAGATTGTTCAAGTCGAGCACAGCCATTCTGTTCAGCAGACACACGGGCAGGGGCTTCTTGGAGCGCTGCTCTGGCACCCATTCTTTGGAGGAGGGGATTGCAGGAAAGAAGAAAAGAAGCTCATCAACTACTGAAGAGGAAGAGTCACTGACAGGAAGCAGTGGGTTAAGAAATGTGAGGGGGAAAAAGGCAGAAAACATGAGGTGACAAGTGTGAGAAATGGGAGTGGAAAAAGGAGGGAAGTGTGAGGGAAAAAAGGGAAGGAAACCTGAGTGGGAAAGGCTGAGAAAACTGAGGGGAAAATGGTGAAGATGTGAGTGAAAGTAGGAGAGGAAGGTGAGAGGAGGAAAAGGCAGGAAATATGATGGGAAAATTCTAAGAAACATGATCAGGGAAGGCTGAAAAACATAGAGGAAAAAATGGAGGGAAATGTGAGGGGAAGAGAGTGAGAAAATTACTGGCAGAGAGAGAGAAACAGGCAGCAAATGTGAGGGGAACATTGTGAGAATCCTGAGGGGAAAAGAGGGAGAAACCAGAGGGCAGAAAAAGGCAGAAAACATGAGGGGGGGGGAAAGGATGGGAAGTTTGATGGGAAAAGTGGCAGAAAACAAAAGTGAAAAAAGAGCACAAAATGTGCCAGAAAAGTATAAAGAACATGAGGGGGAAAGAATGATAAATGTGAGGGGAAAAGTGGGAGGAATGGGAGAGGGAAACGCTGGGAAACACAAGGACAAAAGTGAGAAACATGAGGAGAAAACCTGGAGAAAAATGACTGAGGAAAGGAGAAAAGCATGAGGGGAGAAAAGGGCAGGATAAGTGAGGGGAAAATTGTGAGAATCGTGGGAGAACAAAAAAGCAGGAAAAAGCGGGAAGTTGGGGAAATGTGAGAGGCAAAGCGTGAGGAAAGGGAGCTGAAAAGGGTGGGGAAAATGAGTAAAACTTGGGAGGCAAACATGAGAGGAAAACTGTGAGACTCGAGAGGGGGAAGGGGTGGAAATGTGAGAGGGAAAAGAACAGGAAATGTGAAGGGAGAAAAGGAGAGAAGGCAGGTTTGGCATGACAGCTGAAATGATTCCTAACACATTCCCCCATGCATTTGCCCATTTATTGCACTAGCCCAGGGCTTCTCTGTATGTCCGTCTCCCCCTGTGCCTTGATTCCTGTTTGGAAGCAGTAGAAGTGCAGGATGTGCCCACCAGCAGGAGCTGCTCCAAGCTGGGAAGGGGCCAGGTGGTGCTGATTTCCAGAGGCTTCTGTGTCCCAGGTGAGGCCAGGGCAGGAGTGGGTTGAAAGGTGCTGCTGCTGCTCCTCTGTGCCAGAGAGCCCTGGCCGGGCAGGGCACGGCGCCCACTGCACTGCGGGCTCTTTCTCCTGCCACAGCTGGGCACACCTGGCAACAAATCATGACGACTTGTGGGGAAACCAAGGGCTTTGTGGAGGCTGCCTTGCTCTGCACACACCCGGGCCACCTGCAGCACAGAGCTTTGGCCCCCAGAAAGGTAAACCAGAGGGGAACAGCTGGAAAAGGTTTCATTTTCACCTGTCAATGGATGACTTTATTTCAGTGCTGGGTGCGTGGGGAATCACTTTCCTAACACGTGCTCAGCCAAAATCCCACCTACTCATTTGTAACCATGGAAACAAGACCTACTCATTACTTTGCTGAAACTCACAGGCTAAACATTCCCTCAAATTAGTTGACATATTTAAATCACTTCTCAGAAGTTACTGACAGGAGAGTAGGGCTCTCTTGAGAGTCTCGGGTGGTCATTTGGGGAACATCCCATTCCTGCAATTCTCCTCTGATGCTCAAGAGCCTCCTACAACCACTCTTTTCCCCTTGAATGTATTCCAGCTACATTCTTGGGAAGACTATTCTCAAGGCTAAGGTAGTCACTTGCACACATCAATCACTGCTCTGGAGGAATAGAGGGCTCAACAGTCTGTTAATGCAAAGGGAATTCACAATTTGTTACAGTTCAATATTTTCTCAAAACCTGCCTTCTCTGGGCATTGCTCACAAGCATTTCTTTAATTCACCTTGAAAATGTTTTTGCTGACTGAAGCCACATTGTGTCTTTCCTTCAGCAATTCAGAAGAAAAACACAAACTGCCTGCTGAAACCCTTCTGCTCCCTTCCAAATCAGTTCACTGCTCAAGCACGAGCCACAGGCTCCTGCCCGATTCCCTCTGTGAGATAGGAGGTAATATTTTGCTGCAGCTGCAGGGTTATGAGAAGAAAGAACGAAAGCTGTTGGTTCTTGGGGTTGTTATTTAGGGTTTGGGTTTGTTCTAGTTGATTTGTTGGGTGTTGCTGTGAGCTGGGAGAGGGGCCAGCGTGAAGACCAAACCAAAAGGGAAGTAGGAGAAGAGGGGAGGGGACAGAAAAGGAGGCGGTGGGGACAGAATACAAGTTTCCTATTTCCCGGCCAAAGGGAAAGGGGACACGGTTCGCCCTGGGCTGGGAAAGGCAATAAAAAGCAGCATTTTCTGTGTGTGTGTTGTGTGTGTGTTTGGCTCTTGGGAGAGGGAGATACACACCCAGCTCAGGTGAATCCATCCTAAAAAACAGTTCTCTTTGGCTTTGATGACGTTGTCACCCCATTAAATTTCATCTGACAGTTGGCTCCTCTCTAACACCTCTCTATCTCCCAGCAGCTCAGGGCTGCATTGCACAGTGCTTGCTGTGTGCCAGAGAGCTCAAAGCAGGCTGGCCTGGCGCCCCGGAATATTTCTGCAGAACACTCTGCATTTCACTCTTTTGCTCTGGCTCAGTGCACAACTCCAGCACTGCAGGCGCTTCCTCCCAGAGCCGTGTGAGGCCCCGGCTCCTGCAGATGTGAGCTGACAAGCTGTCCCTGCCTGCCGCTGGCCTCGCTTCCCCCGGCAGAAGCGCCGTGCCTGAAGGAGGCTGCCCTGTGCCGGAGCCTGCGGAGCAGCCCGGCTCCCTCCCCTGTGCCCAGAGCGCTGCACACACTGCTCACCTTGGCCAGGAGTTAGAGGGCAGCCGGCACAAGGGTGGCAATCCTCAGCCAGGCCTGCAGCCCTCGCCTGTGGTTTGCCTTTCTCTGCTCCTGTGCACGCTCCGGACGGCCGATGCCACCGGTCTGTGCTGTGCCCAGCACGGCCACGCTTCCCCTCGGGAGAGCCTTCCCCACTTTCCAACTGTACCAAAGAAGCCATCAATGTCACTCTCCACCTCTAAGAAAAAACTGACACTTCAGAAGAAAATGTTGAGCTTTCTCAGAGGCTCAGAAGGAGGGGAATCTTTGAAAGGAGTTGAGGTTTCACAAACTTTATTTCCAATCCTATGCTACTATCCTACTCCACTGTCCTAGCTGCAATCCTACTCTACAGTCCTATTCTACAATCCTTCTCTATACTGGTGTTGGAGAAAACAGTTGTCTGATTCCTGTCTCCTCCTTCCACTCTTTCACTGAAGTGATCAGTGGCACCAGGCTGGACACAGGCTTGGCTGACGTTACAAATGGATGCTGCACAAAGAAAAAAAAAAAAACAAGAATGAACCATTACTTTGCAAGCTAAGAGCCTCAAAGGCAGGGCAATATTTTTCAAAGGAAAAGGAGATTGAATCAGAGTACATCTAAGGAGCAACAGTGGGGCCACATTGGCACAGCTTGCTGCAAGAGCTGCTATGTGCCCCAGGCCTGGAAATATCTCCGGTCTGAGCATCCTGATCTCTTGAAAGAGGTCCCTGGTCATATTGCAGGGCACTTGGAGCAGATGACCCTTACAGGCCCTTGCCAGCCCAGCCCAGTCTAGGATTCCTGACTGTTCTCATTTGAACAGCACCAAGAGTGGAGGTGAGGAGGAGGAGGCTCCCCTGATGCCTTGCACTTCAGTGCAGGAGGAGCCCGTCCCTGGGACACTGTTTCCCCTGCAGCCCCTTGGCATTTTACCTGCAGCAGCTCCTTGGCAGACCAGCGCCGCGCCTCGTCTCTCTGCAGGCAGCAGCTCAGGAAGTCACGCAGCAAAGGGGAGCGGAGCTTGGGCTGCTGCAGCTTTGGGATCCCTTTGGTGGCTTTCAGGAGTTGAGCCTGAAGAGAAAGGAAACACGAGTTTCTCACCCGCTTCTTTCACGTCTGGAACTGCTCTCCCAGATCCCATTGTTTCAGGTGCACTCTGCAGTGGCACTTTCTGCCGTGGCACAGAGGCAGAGATGACTTTCCTGACCAACAAAACACCCAAAGCCCGATGCAGCCACAGCTTTCCCAGCATCCAGCAGCTCTTGCCTTGGCAGTTGATTTCATTGACTGGCCTTGTTAGTGGAAACAATAGCAGCAAAAGCAGGTTTCCTTCTCTGAGGGTTCACCTGAGCAGCTTGACAGGCTATTTGGAAGAGGGACTTTGCTCTACTAACTCACTCTACTATTTCCAAAGATAATTACATGAAAAGCATCTCTGCAGCTCTTGTTGGTCCCTTAAGCACAGCTGCCATCAAACCAAAGTCATCAAGCTTTTTCCTTGGTTCTTGAAAACAATGGGAATTGCAAGCAAAGAAAGGAAATCCCTCAGTTATTCCTCAGGTAAGGAAACAAACATTTGGAATCTCATCTTCCACACAGACACATGAAGATGCATGCACAAATGTCTTGGGACGAAAATGCCTCTTTGGGCACACAGGAAACACCTGCACCTCCGTCTCTCATCAGACTGCAAATTTCAGCTTCCCTTAGGCAGCAAAAGGAAAATTTTGGTGGTCAAAGCAGAAGAGGGAGAAACGCCATCCATGTGGTAGCCCTCTGCTCATTTGGACACTCAAGTCAATGCATTAATGGCATGGCCATCCTAGAAAGTGCCTGGAAACAAAGGGGTGGGTTTGGCCGGCTCTCCACATGGCCAGGCTTCATCTTAGTGACATGGAGGTGACGGCTTGGGTTAGGAAAGAAAGACGGTCACTGAGTGTTTCAGCAGCACCGCACAAGAAGCACAAGAGACTCTGTGGCCTTCACACCCTCTTGTTAAGGTTTCAGGCAAATTTCCTTGTGAGAAGAATGGGGGTGCACTTCTTCTCTCCAAACCACTGTTTTATAAACATCCTCGGGTTTGGGTTACTTTCCTTCATTTCAGGAAAGATAACACCACTTCTAAGATGCTTGTTTGCTGCTATTAGGGCTGTCTACAAAGCCAAAAGAGCTGGAACGACTTCTAAGCCAAAGCCCAGTGTTGCCTGAGAAGGGAGATTGTTTGCCTGGGCTAAGGCTTGAGTTCCCCCACGGATGCAACCAAAACCCCAGCAGATGCTGATGTGCTGCCGGGACATTTTCAGAAAGAGACTGTGGTGGAAGTAGTTCCAGCGGATGGCAATGGCATTTTGTCCAGTGGCACACACAAAGTGGGATGGGGGAGAAAGACAGCGGGATCAGAGAGTATTTACACCTTACCATGGCAGAATTTTCCTCCCAGTCAGGAGCTTCTCCTTCCACCATTTCAATGACCACGATTCCCAAAGACCATATGTCCACTTTGGGGCCATAGGGTTCACCGTTCACTTCAGGTGCCATCCACTGAAGAGTCCCGACCACCGATCTCCGTCTACTCTGCTCAGGGGTGAGTTGAGCAGAGAGGCCAAAATCAGCTGGGGAGAGAGCAAAAGACCGTTTTTATTTGAATCCTGTGCAATTAGGAAAGCACGCAAAAGAATTTCCCGGTAGAAGTTTGAGAATGTGCTCTTGAATCTCCTGGACAACTGTCCCTGCTCTGTTTCCTCAGGACTTTAGCCAAGGAAATATGGTGCTGGCTGCTTCAGAAATCCCCACATTTTTTACACTGCCTCCAGCAGGGGCTTTTCAAACTTTAGACATCTAGCTCCCTCCCTCTGGAAGGGACACGCACAGAGCAATGCCACTGTGGACTGCTCGAGCCTTGCCATAGGTCTGTGCACGTTGCCACCGCGTGGTCAGCTCACAACAGGCTCCCTGCACTGCCACCAGCGCCATTTTGGGGGGGCTGGCACTCACTCAAAAGCAGCCCCACAGCCCACATATCCCTGGAACGCTGCACCTGCCCAAGAATATACTGACCCAGCTTGACAGAGCCATCCGTTTTGAGAAGGATGTTGAGGCTTTTCAAATCTCTGTGCATCACATGGTTGGCGTGGAGAAAATGCAGTCCTTGCAGGCACTGAGAGAGAAACCAGAAACAGGAGGGCAAATATCAGTGATGTGATTTCATCACACAAGAAAGGAAACAGCTCTCCAAGATTCCCTCTGCAGGGGAATGAGGAGTAATGGCAGAACACAGTGCCACTGAGGGGAAGAGCTCGCTGCTCCAACACAGGCAGAGCAGCACCTTTCTAAAGAAAGGCATGTCAGCTTGCCAAAGAGCAACAGCAACTGCTGGTGTAGACTCTGCCCTGCAAACCAGCCAGGATGACTGCTGCTGCAGTGGATGTGCTCAGAAGCACACAGCACTCTGGCTGCACTGCTAACCTTTCCAGCTGAGGACTCAGAGAAATGAGTCTCTCTTTCTTCTTTGCTGTTCCTTTCAAATGCTCCCACCATCACCACCTTTGCTTTTACAGGCAAGGAATGCAGTGCCAACAGACCAAAGTTTAGAGAGGCAAGATGGAGAAGAGCAAATACAAGAGCCAGAGTGAAAATGCAACAGCAGGAGACAAGAGGACAAGAACAGAGTCCAGTGAGTGCAGGGGCACTGGCAGGCAGTTCATTTGAGAGGCTCTTGCTTGCCCAGAGCATATCAGCCACACAGAAACAAAGCCTGGCTCATGGAATCGCTCCTGTTCTGAGCCCCTTTCCCAGACAATCCTGCCCAAGCTCTGGGAAGCACAGCTGGGATCCCCGACTGACCTCCCGACTGATGATGGCAATCTCGTCTTCTGTCAGGCGAGTCTTTTGGATTGTGTCGTAAAGACTGCCTCCATCCATGTACTCCATCACCAGCCACAGTTCTTCATGCACAAGGTAGCTGAAAGAAGGGAACAAGGCCATGCAGATGAACATGCATTCGTTGGCTCCTTTGCTTGATTCTTGTTTCTGGGTTGCTTTGTGACAAGGACAGAATTAAAAGAATTAAAGACATTCCCTCCGGGCTGTGGGTTGTTTGCAGTCTGTGCAGTCTCAAGGAGAACAGCACATCTGTCAAAAGGAGATGTCTCTGATGGCCAGCAATCAAAAAGTGCAGTTTAGTAACAGCCAAGATGAAAAACCTGTCCCGCGTGGTATTTCTGGAAAGAAGCCCCTAGTGCCATGGAAATGGACAGCCCTGGAAAAGAGGGGCAACAATCCAAGGGAAATCCTCCCTAGCATGCTTCATCAGCATTGAAGAAACCTTAAAAAATCCATCCTGAGACAACATGGAGGCAGCCAACTTACAGGGTACTGACTTCTTATGGTAGAGTTGATGCAGGTTTTTGAACAATTTTTCAACTATGTGTTGGAAAGCCAGGGATGACTCACGGAGATAAACTGCACTCTCTTCCCATCCATTGGAGATGAGTAGAGAAATAATAATGAAGCAATAATTAACAGCTTTCTTTTCTGCTAGTGTCCAAAGTGGGGTTTTAACCTTGCATACTTTTACTATGTAAACAAACCTTCATGGGATGAGACCATGACCACTCACCCGTCTAAATAATGGACAAGATGGGGACTCATATTGCTCTTCATGACCGTGATTTCAGTAACAATATCATCCATCTCGCTCGGTCCCCGAAGATAGATTTTCTTGATGGCCACCTAGAATGACATTGAAAATCAGTAACTTTAGAAGTTGGAGGAATGAGACCAAAACACACATGGGGAGAGAGATTTTGCAATGACACCGCCAAGCCGTGCCAAAGTGCCTTGTAATTAGACAAAGGAGTAATTAGGAAGTGACATTCCTACAGCCCATTTCTCTGCTCCTTTGGGGGCCAGATCCAGGACACGTGGCCACTGACCACATTTTGCCTTGTCCACTTGTTAGCAATGGTGTGTCAACTCTCACCCCCCCAAAGCTCTGAGCACACTCTCTGTCTGTCTGTACTTGAGAAGTAATGCGTGACTTGGTACTCTGTGGATACATCTCGGGCTATAGGCAGGGCTTGGGGCTTTTAGGGACACCTTGCAGATCTCTCCCTACGTGCAGTTCCCAAGTGCAGCACTGCAGGTGGCTAAGGAACTGCCAGGAACATTCAGATGTATTTGCTGGCAGCCAGAAATGAGAATTCAGGACTCTGAAGCCGTAGCCCCAGAGAGCAGTGAGATGCTCCTTTGTTGGAGCAATTGAGAGCCAGGGAGAGCATCCTTCTCTGAAAGGAACCGCTGCCCTCCTTGCCTTCCTTCTGGCAGCTGAGCAGGACAAAGACTGTCCCAAATGCAGCTGGCAGGCTGGCACCAGTCTGTGCTTCTTGTGCCTTTGCAGCACAGCTCTAGCCACAGCTGCAGCCGCAGCTGACACGAGACAGGAAAGCCCTGGAGAGCAGCAGAATCTGCAGGGGCTCTTGACATTTACCTCTCCGCCCGTGGCAGTGTCGATCGCTCTGCAAACCTCTCCAAAAGCCCTAGAAACAAAACAGCAGCAAAGAAAGGAGAAGCCATTTAGACCTTGGAGTGAAAGCCAGCCCAGACAGGAGATGTCTGCTGGAAATGCCTCCAACCTGCAGCATGCAGGAGGGCACTGCCAGAAGGCAGATGATGCATGTTCCTCTCCAGTGCATGGGCACTGGGCCTGTTTCTGAAGCATTGGGGTTTAGTGCCTCAGCTCCAAAGGCCAGGTGATTCTTTCATCGTGGATTTCAGTTTCTAAACTGGGCGGTTTTTATCCTCACCACAGACTATTTCCTTCAGCAAACTCTTGGGAAGAAATGCTCCTGAGAAGTGTTATCTGACTGCTATGATAGGGGGTAGGTTGCTGTTTCTGGCAATGAAATAGAAGTGTCTTTGATAATGCCTTCTGACCACACTTCCAAATTCTGGCCGGTACTGAGAGATGGGGCAGACTAACCCGCGTGTCTGAATATGTTTGCAGCTTGCCTGACTTCACACTTGACAGATATTCCAGCAGCAAATCAGCTGCCCCATGACTGTGTAGAAGCAACTGTGGTTGGACTCACCCTCTGCCAACAATTTCCTTTTCGGTGTATTTCCTCCGGGGATTTTCTGTGCTCACCATTTGCCCTGAGGGAAACAAAATGCAAAATGCTCACTTGAAAGCAGACATCCCACTATCCAAGAGATACAAAAGGCAGCCCTGCTGGGGCTCTACAGTCTGGCCTTCTGAGTCCTTTGTGGCCAGCTGGGTAACAACAACAACAACAACAACAATTGCAACAAGACAGGCAGCTCTGCAGTACAAGCAGGTCAGCACAGAGAATGATTTTCTACAGTCCTTTGAAGAGATGCCTTGACAGAAAACAAAGCACAGGGAGATGCATTCTCAGGAGAGGAGGGCATCTTCCCCACCTTGCAGCAGTTTCCCAAAGGAATGCCTTTCCCTTTGTAAACCCAAGCAGCTCATGCTCTAACCAACCCCAAGGGGCCTTCAGCAGCAGGACCCTCACCCTTGATGAGCAGGCTGAGCTGGAAGACGCCCTTGCCCGTGGCCCACGTGAAGAACCACACTGCTTCTCCTCCCCCTGACAGCAGGGATCAGTCCCTGCCATTGCACTCGCCCTCTCAGCCCCGCACACGTGCCCACCTTCCCGCAGCGGGCAAGGGCAGCAAGGACAGCAGTGCTCCTCAGGTGCCGGCGGGACACGGACAGCTGCCCAGAGGAGATGCTGACCCTCTGTGAGCCCAGCCCAGGCCGTGCAGGAGCCGGCCCAGAGCAGGGGCTGCTGCCTCGGGGCAGCTCCGCGCTGCAGCGGCCGGCCGGCAGCGGCACTCTCCCAGCTAAGGAAGGCTCCAGCCTCGGCGCTCACACCAGCCCTCAGGGCCAGGGCAGCCACCGCCACAAAGCTGCCAAAGCCCAGGCACCAGCACTGACAAGCAATGGCAAGAAGGCACGGCCACACCCAGCCCCTTCCAAGCTGGTGCCCCCACTGAGGACACAGCAGGATTGGCTTGGAGAGCAGACACACCCAGGTGCACGGCAGTGCCCTTTTGTGCCAACAGGTGATGGGAGGCAGAGAGTCAGCTGGGCTCTCTTCTCAGCCCCACCAGGTCTTATCTGAGGGCACAGCACCGGCAGCTGCTCTGGGCAAGAAGCAGCTTCAATGACTTGTGCTGTACAATCACAAAGGGCACTGAGATGAGGAGGATCAATGGGTCCAGCTATGCTGACACATGCTCACAATACACTGTCCCTCAGAGAAGAAAGACACAAGACGTACTCATGAACCCCAGGAAGTCATCCTCATCATACTCCATCTCCTGTTGCTGAGCAGCAGCTTTGTCAGTGCTGGAGATGAAGGAACTGCCCAGGCTCCACTGCTCAGCTGGGGCAGGCCAGGCCCCTTCAGGTGACACTGCTGCTCCTGCTGCTGCAGCTTCAATAGAAGAGCCTGTGGAGATCTGAGACAACAAAAGAGTTTGTGTCAGAAAAGTGGCTGGCAGAGATTAGCCCCAGATCCCATTTTAAATGCAAGCCCTTAGGAAGGTGCTGTCAGCCAGTGACTGGGAGCTGCTGTCAGGCTCAGCTTTTTCACCTTTCTGCCCACAATTCACATTAATTCAGCCACTTCTTTCTGCTTCCCTGCCCACCTCTGCTTCCATTTTACCAAAAGAACAACCTGGCAACCAAGGCACCAAAATCCCTGACTTGAAGCAGAAACTCCACGTCCCCAGTGTGTCTCTGAAATGCTCCCAGGTAAGCACAGCCAAGAAGCTCATGGGGACAAACCGCCCCAAAAAGCTTGTGTTGTCACATCAATACTTTTTGTGCCTGTGGGTACTTGGCGAGTCTGTGGAGGGGGACAGGTGTCCCCAGACCACAGCGTCCCCTACGTATCCACCAAGGCTGAGCACAGTGCCTTTGACATGCTCCCTCCTCTGCAGACAGGGAACCTTCCTGCTCCAGGCTGGCCTCTATCAGAATCCCAGCAAGCTGGGGCCTAAACATGGCAGCTCAAAGCCCATTTTCCAGCTGTCACTGGCTGAGGGGAATGGCTAGGTCTGGCAGGACTGCAGCACTCGGCATCCTCAGCCACCAACAGCAAGAGCTGGCTGCTCAGAAACTTGCAGCTCTGCCTCGCACTAAAGACAGCACCCTCCAGAAGTGGCACTTACTGGCTGGGAAAGTTGTGGCTGTGGTGTGACCACAGCTGGAGCCTTGTGGTCATTTGGCTCCTCGTTGGCTTCTTGTCCAGGAGCAGAGGAAGCCGGAGGGGAGTCTGTTCTTCCTTCAGTGATCTGTGGACAGACAGGAGCGTGAGACACAGGCTCATTTAGAACCTTCCTTCTCTTCAGCTCTAGAACCAGCTCTACTAAGCACAAATCATCAACTTGGAGAGCAAGGATATTCTAAGTCCCTCAGACTAAATTCTAATGGGCTGATTCAACTGGACTTGGCAAATTGCTCTGAATTAGACATTCCCCCCTGGCTACTATCAGGAAGCAACGTTCTCTCTGCAAAACTGGGCTTTTAGTTCTTTTAAAGCTCTGAAATGGAAAATTAGGAAATAGGCAGTGATGCCTTTGCTCTTCCTGCTGTAGACATGGAAATGGATTTTCTTGCAGCCTACTCAGCTGGCCCTCTACACTCTACTGCCACAGGCCAAGCTCACAGCTTGCTGCACAATTCTTAAACCCCAGGAACATCAAATGTGCCTTTCTTACTCACCTCAGCATCAGAACCTCTGAATACCCGGCTCAGGTGACCTGCAGTGGGCAAGGGAAAATGAAGCAGATGCTTTGAGAAAACTGGAGACAACCACAGCATTTTTAGAAGATCTCCCAAGAAGGCCTCCCAGTCTACATTTTCAGAGTTGTCCTGCTTGACCCAGCAAATGGAGGAAATGACAGACTCTGCTGCCACAGACGCTCCCATGGAGGGAACGCAACCCCTGCAGGTTCCCTTGCAAATGCTGCCCGCACGGCCGTGGCTACAGACAGCCCGTTTTGAACTGAACGTGTTGACAGCACCTTTACCCAAGTGGCATCCAAAAGGTCTTTCTGTTTCCAAATCAACTCAATGCCCAAGAAAGAGCAGGAAGACATACAAAAGGCAAGTTAGGTGACACCCAGGGAAAACCTCTACTTACGTGCCAGGTGAGTCAGGAAATAGGTGGAATATCCAACTCCATAAACGGAGCAAACTACAGCAGCCAGTTGCCCAATCATTGTGGCAACTGCTGTGCAAGTTTGCCAACTGTTCTCTAACACTATCAAAAAGCAAGTCTCCTGTCAGTGTGCACGTGCCCACTGACAGTCGCCTCAAGCTGTAGGACGCTCCTGCACTGAGCAAGCTCAAGAGCTGCTCTGACACCCCTGAGGCCTTCCGTGCAGCAAGGCAACCTCGTGATGTCACCACGACCACGTGGCAACTGTGCCCTGACATCACAAAGCAAAGCCCTGTGACGGTCTGTGAATTGATAGAGACGGATAGAGTGATGTTTTTGTTGGTCTAGGCTGCATTTTTACCTCTTTCCCCCACTCAGCTGCCTGTTTCAGCTCTTGTTTCTCCCCCTGTGCCCCCTGTGTCCCCTGTGGCTGTGCTGGGTCCGAGCTGGCGGCCGGGCCGGGCGGAGCAGCAGTTCCAGCCCCGGGTGTCCCTGGAGCGCTGGGAGCTGCCGGTGGCCCCAGGCACTGTCCCCTGAGGAGCTGCTGAAGGACGGGGAGACACAGGGGGCTGAGGGGGCCGAGGAGGCGCTGACGCTGCAGGGACGGTGACCTTGAGCTGCTGGGGGACTGAGGGCTGTGGGGGAGCAGAGGGCCATGGTGGCACTGAGGTGACAGGGAAGGGGCGCAGGCTGAGGGGGGTCTAAGGGGCCGGGATGGGTCAAAGGGATTGAGTGGGGTGAGAGGACTGGCAGGGGCTGAAGAAACCCAAGGGGGCCGGGGGTTTGCCGAGGGGACGGTGGGGCTGAGGGGATGGAGGGGGCCAGCAGGGAGCACAGAGGGCTGCGGGCCTGCAGCTCTGCCAGGCCTTGGAACCAATTCCAGAGGCTCCACTTTTGCCACGGCTGCCCTGCAGACCTTGAGGACAGGCAGAGAGTGACAGGAGGCAGCAGGGAGAAGCTGAAGGCCACCAGCTCCAGCAGGGACCAGGGAGCTGCTGCTGCCAGCCCAGAGCCCGGCTGAGGCCGCAGGGCCGGTGAGGCAGCTGGGGGTGAGGGTGGCCTGGGCTTTGGCCGTGGGCTTTGGCCGAACTTTTTCTTTCTCACCCTCCTGGGGAGGCGCTGAGATTTTCCCTTCCCTGACTGAAGGGCAGGTGCTGCCAAGGGAAACATCTGGATTCTTACTCAGTGTTCCCTTTGCTTTCGCACATGTGCCATCTGCTGTCCTTGTCCAGGGGTGCTGCTCTGCAGGGGAGGAAGCAAGAACAGAGTGAAAGGCTTTGAAGATGGGGTGACTGGAATCCCTCTGCTTAGATTTCTGTTTAAAGATATATGGACTGTAGCATAGAGAGGAATAATTACATGGATATTTATATATGCAAGTTACTATTTGTATAGGAATATTTCTGTATGTATCTTGGTATATTTATAATTGTATGCTACATATATATGTGTCTGTACATATGCATACATCTTTGTAATAACATATGTATATATGGATGTAAGTATATGTATATGTAAGTACGCTGTTCTATGTGTGTTTTAATTCTATTTCCTATGAATACAGTTGTGTAGGTATTTCTATTTATGCAGTTGGAGTTATATGGCTCTTTAAATAGGTATATTGGTATTCCTAGAAGTAAATATATCTAGCTTTCTATTTACATATGTGTATTGACTTCTGTATTTTGAGGTGGGTGTATCTGGGTGTATCTTTCTATTTAAACATGTATGGAGATGTATAGTTGTGTCATTGTATCAATTGAGATCTTTGTAGACGACTGTTTAGATAGAAATACTGATATTTTTGTATTCCTAGATGGGCTTTAGGCTTGCAGTAATATGTAATAAATTAAGTTGCTAAACACCTAATTGATCTTTGTGTCTAGTGAGTTGTTGTAGATGTTGGCAATAAATTAAGGTTTTCTTAACTGAAGTGGATATTTCTATATTTTTACATAGCATTGTTGTAAAAATCTAATAAATTCCTTTTTTTAAACTTAAATTGACATCAGCATAGTTCTGTATTGTCAGCGCGGGTGTAGCGATTTGTAATAAATGACATTTTCCATGTGAAATCAATTCTGGTGTATTTGTTGATCAGCAGCGCAGCTGTAGGAATCTGCAAGAAATTACAATTGTCAACTGTGATGGGTGTTTTGTGATTTGTGCTGTCCAGAGCAATGAGCAGTTGTAAATCCTGGAGGATTTTGGCCGTGGAAATCTCCATCCATGCCCAGCACATGCCCCACTTTCACTCAGGCTGGGCAGGGCAGGTGCAGATTTGGGATGGCAGCAGAGCCACACCTTGGCTGAGAACTCGCTACAAAGGCAGCTGAGAAAACTCCGGGACTCCACGGAGCATCCAGCTCCAACCAGAGCCACCCAGGGAGGGCAAATCCACCCACCATGCCACGGGCAGCTCTTCAGGAAGCGCTCCAAGTGTCCCTCTGAAGGTCATCCTGGAGCCCAGGAGCCAACAGGGATCCTGAGCCAGCTCCGCTGCCTTTGGCAGCACTTTGCAAATGAGCTGCAGCAAGGGGGAGGCCGCAGGGGCTGTGAGTGCTGCAGGCTGGGGATGAAGGAAGGGCCATGGACACCTGTGCTGACATGCTCAGAAATCCACAAGGATGGTGAAGAACTGGGAAGCAACAAGTTCCCACAGCCACAACAGTGATGGAAGCCCTTGGTGTGAAGTTCCCTGGAGGAACTCCCAGGGGAGTTGCTGCTCGGATCAGCAGCAGCAGAAGCCAGCAGGATCTGCTGCTTTTCCTGGCTCTGTGTGCAGGGCACAGGCTGTGATGGCCCCTGCCCCACAAAGCCCTTGCCCATGGAGGCTGCAGGCTCAAAGCAATCCCATTGCAGAGAGAGGCTTTGCAGTTGAAGTCCACTGCCCTTGTGTTTCGGGCTGGAATGGCTCTCGTGCCAAAGCACAGCAGGTAACCAGGGCTTTGGGAGGCAGAGCCTTTAGAGGGAAAGAGAGGTCAGGCACTCACATGCCTGAAACTCCTTCAGCTCTCTTCTTTTGTAGAATGAAAAAGAAGCAAGCTGGGGAGAGGCACATGCAGTCCTTTGAAAAACCACAGTGTCTAACAAGTCCTGTGGCAGAAGAAAAATAGCTGGCAACCTTGCCTTGTTTTCATAGCCTGCATCTTCTGCAGAGGAGACACTGGGATGGGCAGGAGGAAGGGAAGGGCAGGGGAGGGATGACTGTGCTAACCCAGTCTGCCTTGCTGTGTACTGCTCTACTTTGTAGCAGTGAACATTAGAGGTAATGCCAAATTCCTATTTAGCACCATGACACGCTGCTGCTTCATTGCAAAACTGCCTCAGTGTTGTTATAAATACATACTGTTTGGCTTTTTACAAATATGAAAATGAATCTTATATGTGTTATGGTAGAAAGTTATGCTACAGTAATATACCCTCTTGTAGTAGTGGGATAAATACAGTTTTTAGGCTATAGCAGATGCTTTTTGTAACTAGCTCAAAAAAAATAAAAATAAAAGAACCAAAACCAAAAAACAAACAAACAAACAAAACAAATGGGAGAAGCAATTAAGAAATTACTCACAGCCTCTCATGTGGATAGACATAACAGCAAGGACACCAAGGACTCCAACAAGAAGAATTTATTGCCTTCGTTATCAAGAGATTTGCGACTTTGTGAAGCCACAAAAACTTTATGTGCAGGAAAGAATGGTGGGGGAGAAAAGTTGCAATTAAGCAGAAACACCTAAAGTCAAAAGGAATGTTTAAATCGCAGATGAAATGTATGAATATGCCATACCTATGGTATTTAAAGGTCCTTTGTTGGCAAGCCGTGCCTTGAGTGGAAACACCAGGCACCCAGATGTCTGTCATTTTGCTTTTCTTATGTCTCTTCTTGTCTTATTGTTTATTATTAAACTTTTAAGATTTTAACAAAAACTGAACTGTGTTTTTCACAGAGAAAATCAGCTGAATTTCTTGTTAGTTACATTAGGTGTGGTGAGAAACAGAGACAGTGATTCAAACAGGTTTTCTAACCTCATCATCCAAAGGGAATTTAGTGTTCCCTTTTCTTCATTGTATGCACAACATTTTGGAGTTGTTCTGGATTCTTCAAGGGGGTATCCACTACAGACCAAAAAAGAAAAGGGGGATTATTGCATTCATTCTCTTTTAACACCTATTTGCACTAAGCTGTAGCTTCAACTTAGTAAGGAAAAGGAGAGATTTTCTTTAGTCATGCAGTGTGGAATCAATGGTGTAGAACAGCCACCATCCCAGCTGTAAGAACAGCGTGTTCTTGCTCTTAACAGCACATTGTGGACAAAAAAGCACCACAATGCTCATGATTCACGTCTTAGGTAAAACCAGAATGGTTCATGGTGTCAAACTAGCAGGTGATAGAAATAACAAATGTCCCTGGGCTGGGGCAGAAGCAGAAGTTTCCCTCTTTTCCCCCGTTGCCTGAGGTACTTGAGAGTTACATACTTCCCAGAGTGCCCAATACCCAAAATTCCTCCTTAACGTACAACCCCCTTTAAACTTTGAATTTTTATGGAATTTATGGGGTTTCCCCATTGTTTCTTTCATCTTTCAACATCCATTTTCATTTATCAGCAAACCCACCGTTTGTTTGTGAAGGCAAACGTCTTCTTTTCCATTCATCAATCAGTGGGATCCTTCCCATTGTTTCTTTTCTCTCTCAGTGCTGGTTTTATCCACCAGCAGACCCAGAGTTTGTTTGTAAAGACAAACCTGTCATTCCTCTCAGAAGTGTCAATGTCAAGATAAATGTCAATCTTTAGAAAGGTGATGAGTGTATTTTCTGATTGGGACAGAGTGTGAATAGCAGAAAAATTCATTTTTTTCTTTGTGACATCTGAGACTGACCAAGCCAACAATTATGAGGGAGAGGTCATCACCCTACATAAAAGCTGCTGGATTTCTAGTTTCTCTATCAAAATAAAACCAGCCAAAACCCATGTTACCAAACACAATAAAAAGGCCCACAAACAAATCGATCAAATAAGATAATTAGCAAAACTTTAAACAAGCAAACAAAAAGTTGTAATATCTATTGAATATGCAAAACAGCAATCCTTAAAAACACAGCCATTGAAAAGAGAAGGGTGTGTGCTTTCTGGTGAGGCACCCCAGCTGAAACGTTTGCTCTTATGTCTCCTAATTGTCTGTCTTTAATTTTTATTAAACTCATAAACATTTGAAAAGAGAGTGGAGCTCGTTTTTCACACAGTGCAAATGAATTCCCTCCTGTCCTGGCAGTCCCTGATGAACACTCCCACTCCGGTTTCCCTGTAGATCTTTCAAACACTGCAAGTTTTCTCTTCTCCAAAGTCATTTTGTTCTTGAGCTCTTTGCTCCAAAAGGTTCTTGCCATATTATTCAAACCCTTGGAAAAGCTATTTTTTTTAACTGTGAAAAGCTCCAGTCTGCTATCAAATTTCATCTCCTTGCACCAAAAACGACCTGAATCCTGTGTGCCCATCAATTGCTTTCTGATTAAAAAATGTTCTTCTTAAATAAAATGTGCTTTTAACGAGGCAAAACCACATTAAAAAACCTCTGGATTGAAGCCAGAGGATTTATTTACCTCTTCAAGGTGTAGAAAGCAAAGGGCTGAGTTTTACCTGAGATGTTGAACAACACGTTCACTTTCCAGCGACTCTGGCATGAATTTGAGAAGGAACCACAGAAGAAAAAAAAAAAAAAAGGTCAAAACAACTTCTCACAACACGCAGGTATCATGTTGGGAATCAGCTGCAAACTCCTCTTGGACATAAAACGCTTCATTTCCCTTGATCCGTGTCTTTTCAGAGATGTGTCAGAAGAGAACTGTGTTATTAAATGGATCGCCTTCAACTGCTCTGAAGTGGTTTCGATTCCTGGAAACCCGAGCATCTCCGTTTGCTACAGCTGCTGTGAAAAACACGGGCTCGAATGACAGGGCTTCGTTAGGAAAGGAGTTGTGCAACAAATTGGGAAGTTTCAGGGACCAGCTCAAGGATTTCAGTGACAAACTCGAGGGGTTTTGTACAAAACTCGAGGGTTTCTGTGACAAAGTTGAGGATTGCAGTGACAAACTCGGGGATTTCTATTGCAAACTCCAAGATTTCTATGACAAACTCGAGGATTTTTATGACAAACTCCAGGATCTCTATGACAAACTCGAGAATTTCTATGACAAACTCGAGAATTTTTTGTAAGAAACTCAAGGATTTCTGTGACAAACCCCAAGGTTTCAGTGCCGCTTGAGGGAGCTCAAAGATAATTGACCTCGCAGAGCCACCTGGAGTTTCCTAATTCCAGGGAAACAATTTCTATCCACAGATAAAACGCATAACTTTGGAAAGCTAAAGCTAAACCGAGCCTGGGGTTGTCTTTTTCTTGTTCTGTGTAACACCAGGCTCTTTATCCTAGGAAGAAATCTCAGCCACGTATCCGGAATATTTACCAGGAGAAAAGGACGGTTTTCCATTTGCTAATTCCCAAGATTTGCCTTTCTCCCCTGTCACCTTCAGCTTGGCTGTGACCTTGCTGTGCCCGTGATATTCCTGTGAGTTCAGGCACATGCCTTGCAGGGGAGTGTTTATGTGCCAAATAAATACAGTGGATCGCTCTTAAACTCAGCTTTAGGATGTTTGTTACAGATGGAGTTGCTGCCTCTCTGTAAATCAGAGCACTTAAAGTGCCATATGATCCCACAAAGGCTGTGTTTAGCAGCAGTAAATGCAGGAAAAGCTGTGTACAGGACTTTCGAGGGGCCATAAAATCCTGCCCTCCTTGCAGTGCAGGTGCAGGGAGCACTGAGGGCAGTAAAAACTCCCAGGAGACAAGGATGAGTCTCAGGGTTCAGCTCCTCAGAGTTATTGCTGTCTTTGGGAAGGTGCTTCAAAACTGCAGCCAAGCAGGAGCTGTATTTCACGTGATTAAATGGACTCCACCATCAGTACCCCATTATCCAGTTTCTGGAGGAAAAATCTCACGTTTTCCCCTCAGAGGATGAAGGATCTGTCCCACACAGGCATGCAAACAGTTCTGAATCACTCCGTGTGCTGAGGAATGGGTTATTATAAACCTCTCTGTATCACTCGAATGTTATTGGGTGTTTATGCACCATCCCAAGACAAGTCTGATGTCTTCAGAGTGCTGGGAAGAGGCTGAGGGAGCTTTTCTGCCCCACAAATCTCAGTGAGAGCAAAGATCCTGGCCTGAGGAAGCTCCTGTGCCAAAGCAAACAGCTCCTGCCTCTGCTGAGTCACACCAGCAGGGTGGGTTTATGGCTGTCCCACACTGTTAAATGCTGTTCTGCATCCTCCCCAAAATTCACAGCTTTTCCCGAGGGCAGCTGGTGCCAGGCTCCTTCTCCAGCAGCCAGCTCAGGGAATGGAGTGAAAAACACCCCCTGGGAGAGTGCAGGAGCACCAATAATGATGTGCAGCTTCTCAGCTGAGCCAGGACTTCCAGGAGGAATTTTTTTTTTTTTTTTTTGATGCTCCAGGTCATGTTGGACAGGGCTTGGAGCAGCCTGGTCCAGTGGAAGGTGTGGTGAATGGTTTGAAGGTCCCTTCCCACCCAAACCAGTCTGGGGTTCCTTGATCCTGGGAATTCAGAGCTTTGGGCTCTGGGGACCAGAATTGAATTTCTAGGTAACACCTGAACTTGGCTCCATGCACAAACTTTCCTGTTGTGCCTGTTTTCCTCAACATACACAAACTCCTGGAGGATCTTCCAGGTTATTTGGTGGAAATCCTGAACAACTGCAGCTGCCTGCGAGCCACTGAAGCAAAGCATTTCCTGGGTAGTTCACCTTTGAAAAGATGCATTCTGAAAAGATTTAAACTCCTTCAAACTCTGCTGTTTCTTCCAGCGGGATGGACACGAAGGATTGCGTCGCTAAGGGCTGGAATTGCAGGAGGAAGCTTTGATCCTGAATCAGATGCTGGAGGTTGGTGTCACCCAGGCTGGGAGTGAAGGAAGTTCCCAGCCTGGGCAAGGGCTCTGCTTCCCTTCTCTGGCTGAGGGCCGAGGAGAGCTGGTTGTCACCAGGGCTCCTCATCCTCTGGGAGCACAGAATGGATGGGACAGGGAACTGCTCCCCACGTGGCAGGGCTGACACAGAAACCATCCTGTTCCCAAATCCAGGGCTGTGGGACAGCCCAGCAGCTCCTCACTGCAGGCTCCTGCTGTCCCCTCTGAGCTCTGTGTTCTCTCCCTCAGTTCTTTATCCCAAGGGCAGAGCTCCAGGCAGGCTCCTGCTTCTCCCGCGCCCAGGGCTGAGCGTTTTCTGCACATCCAGAAGTTCCTCCTCAGGCATTTCCTCTGCCCTCCAGTGCCTGAACTTTGCTGGAGACTTTCCAAGACCTGGCTGAGGTGGGCTGGGTTTCTTTCCTTCTCTCTGCTGCAGCCTGGAGAATTTCCCAAGCAGACAACTTGATTCAGTGCTCCCCTTGTTTCCTCAACTTGAATTCCTTTGCTGATACACCTGATCCCTCACTTTTAGATTAATTCCTCCCCTCTGTGGAATTCCTTCTCAGCAGCTCTGCCAGGCCTTGGATCTGAGGAAATTCAATTAAATTCTACCCCTGTAGCTGACATGGTTGTGTTAAATATTCTCATTGGGTTGAGATGGTTTAAAATAAAACCCAAAAAGAAAAGTCACAATTATTCCAATAATCCTGAGTCATCTCCACGTATCCAGGTTTATCTCAGAGCATGAGGCTTTGCTTCATAACCCAAGAAAGTGATACCATGGGGGAAAAAAATGACAAAAAGCTCTAATTTGGATGAGAAAAAGGTGGGAAAGGGGGAGCACAATCATTTCCTTATAGGCAAAGAATTGGAAACAAGCTGGAAGAGGGGAGGAAAAAACCATTTCACAAACTGATAATTCAAATTAGAGGACAAGAAATTCTGCCTAGGTATACATTAAAGTAAGGAGCTGGAGAGGGAGGTGAAATGCAATTTTCTTCTTTATTTCCTTCAAAGAGTGAATGAGAAATTATTTTGCACAGCAGAAAAAAATCCCTAGTGATCTAATTCTGAAAATATATTGTTTCCTTTAGAAGCAACTTGCTCAACACTCGATTTCAGAGTTTCACCCACAGATTACAATTCTTTGCATTTTGATGTCCCTGAGCTCCCCACCTTGTGGTTTCCAAGTGCAAACAATTTCCTCAGTGTTATTCACGGCCTGAGAGAAGGAAACGAGTGTGTTCGCCTTGCTGTTCCCCACAAATGCCAAGTGTATAAAACACAAATCCTACAGGTGAGTATCTGAGATATTCCCCTGGCCTTTCCTGGCACCACAACCAGCTCATCCCCACTCAGGAAATGCGAAGGGAATTATTCCCAGCCCAGAGTTTCAAGGAAAGATTCATCCCAGCTTCCTTGGCTTGCAAAATTTGGTCATTTCTTAGGGGACCTCCAGGACTCACCTTCTTCCCCCGAGGCAGGAAAAATGGTGCTGTGCTTTCACCTGAGTCACAGCTGGGCCTGGGCTCCACATGCTCCTTGAGAAGGAGGAAAAAGAACAGGATTCATTGACAAGAACCTGGTTTGAGCAGAAGGAAATGAGTAAAGCAAGTTCTCGGATTGTTTTAGTGGAAATTGTGAGAAGCTTTCCCTCACAACTTGGTTTCTTTCTATTTTTAGTTCTTCCATTTGGGCAAATCCTGAATTCCACCCACCCCTGACCACCAGCACGAGGAATGGACATCCCAGCCTACAGTGGAGTGTTTGCTGCCTTGTTTGAGCTGCCTGGCAAACTGGGAACTCACACTTCTTATGTTCCACCCCAGCAAGAAAAGCTTTGGAGCAGGCCTTGGCTCCAGGATGTCCAGCTGAATTCCCTGGATCCAACTGAACATGGAGCCTGCTGGGGAACAGACTCCTCATTCCTTTGGGAATTCACCCCTGGGACTCTGCCCAAGCCCTGCGAAGCACTGGGCTCTTTTCCTTGGCTTCTGTGAGTTTACATCCCCACCAAAAGAGGAGAAACAACCGATGAGGGCTTTTGTCACTCCTTCAAATCTGATTCTTGCGGGGAATTGGAGCCAGCAGATGCACCAGAGATAAGGGGTGGGATGAGGCCCAGCTGAGCCCTGCTCTGGGGGTGCTGGGGAGGAGGGGATGGCACCACCACAAAATTCACAGCACAGCTCTGACAGTCAGGGACCCCAAATCTGTGTCTTCAGGAGCCCAAACACGCTGCAAATCGGTCATAATTCATCAGCTCTGTATAAATTCTTTTGTCTAGAATTCACATGTTCAAGCTTTCTCTTCCTTTCAAGGCTGCCTGTTCCTTCCCTGCTGAGCATTCCTGCCTCCAGCCCGAGCTGTCCCAACATCCTTTCAGCTCCTACTCCACACATTCCCAGCACTTTTTCCTGCACTTTCTGCCCACCAAGCAGAAATGGAGCTTTTTAGAAGCTTCTTACAGTGACACCTGAAAGAGCGGTGCTGCCGTCAGCACGTTCCCAGCCTTTCTTCCCTGGGAATATTTCTTTCCCAGAGCCAGCCTCACACCCTGTGTGCCCCGTAGGAAAAGTGCTTTCCCTACAAAGCTGAAGGGATTTTCAGGGAGTCCCACCCAGCAGAAAATGCCTGAGAGGGGCTGTGGATGGTGTCCAGCAGCTCCTCGTGGCCCAGCAACCTTCCCCAAACACCGAGCGCTTCCAGGAAACGGGAAAGAAACACACATCCCATGGGCCTGGGAAGAGGGCCTGGCTGAATCTCTGCTCCTCACACACATCTTCAGGGGAAGGAGGAAAAATAAACGGGCTCCAAACAGGATAAATGGCTCCCTGCGGGGCTTGGCTGGGGGTCTATCCTACAGCCACAGCATCCCAGTCCCAATGGATGCAGGGCCTGGCTCAATCCCAGTTTGGGGCTGGAAGAAAAGCACCAACAATCAGCTTTGCTGAGGCAGCAGCCTGTGGTGGAGCTGTGAGAAAACCTTTGTGCTGTTGCAGTGTTTTCCTCGTTGCTTTTGTGCGCTCTGCAAACAGATTTGGCAAGCAGGCATGGTTACCCTGGGATCCTCCTCCAGGATTTATTGGGGGTGTTTAATACCTGCCACAACCACCCTGCATTTCCCTGAGCTGGCACTAAATGCTGGCCCTGAAGTGACAATTTATGGTTGGGTCTGTTGTCTCAGGATAAACCACAAAGCCAATAGTGGTTGTAAAAGTGCCACTCCCAAAGCGTCCCACTCCCAAGTAGTCCCCTTCCCAAACTGTCCCAAAATGTCCCATTCCCAGTGTCCCATTCCAAGTGTCCCCTTCCCAAACTGTCCCAAAATGTCCCATTCCCAGTGTCTCATTCCCAAAGTGTCCCATTCCCACAGTATCCCAGAGTCCCATTCCCAGTCTCCTACTCCCAGTGTCCCATTCCCAAAGTGTCCCACTCCCAAAGTTTCCCACTCCCAGTGTCCCATTCCCAGTGTTCCACTCCCAGTGTCCCACTCCCAAAGTATCCCATTCCCAAAGTGTCCCACTCCCAGTGTCCCCTTCCCAGTGTCCCACTCCCAGGGCCTGGGGAAGCTCCTGCTGGTCGTTCCCATCACCTCCCAGCTGAGGGACAAGGAAGAAAACCCAGGGATAAAATGTCTGCAACTCCTGTTCTGATAACAGCTGGGAAGGTGCTTTAGCCCCCAGGCACTGCTGCCTCCAATCCAGGTTATCTTTGGGTTGGAATCATGGAATTTGGGATGGAAGGACCTTCAAGCCCCACCCTGCCACGGGCAGGGACACCTCCCACTGTCCCAGGGGCTCCAAGCTGGCCTTGGACACTCCCAGGGATCCAGGGGCAGCCACAGCTGCTCTGGGAATTCCAGCCCAGCCCTCCCCACCCTCCCAGGGAGGAATTCCTTCCCAAGATCCCATCTAAATCTCTCCTCCTGTAGTTTAAAGCCATTCCCCCTTGTCCTGGCTCTCCAGGTCCTTGTCCAAGGTCCCTCTGCAGCTCTTTCAGGCTCCCTTGTGGTCTTGGGAGGCCCCAATGAAATCTCCCCAGGTCTTTCTCTTCTCCAGGCTGGACAGCCCCAACCCCCGGTCTGAGCAAAGTCTCCTGCTGCCAGCTGCAGAAAAACGCAAAAATATCCAACAACTTCTCCAATTCTGCATTTTTAGTTAATGAAACAGATTGATGAGGGAAAACCCAAATTGCTTTATCAGCAAGGCTGAGCTGAACCAGCCCCTCCTAAACTCCTGCCCCTTCCTTGCTTTGGAAACACAGCAAATGGAAAGATGGATGCCTGCACTGAGCTGGCTTTGAAGTGAAAGTCTGACTTTGGTTGAAGACAATTGTCAGCTGAGAGAAGGGAGGCCGTGCCAGCTTCTGCGGCAGGCCCCGTGCCCTTCCGGCTGCGGCTGCGTCAGCAGCCCTGGGGGCTCCTTCTGCCGCCCTGAGCCCGCAGAGCAGGGCAGCGGTTGCCGATGGCTCGAGCCATCAAATCATTCAAGGTCCTGTTGGGCTCTCTTAGACACTTGGGCCGAGGGATTCCTTCCGACCTGGGCCACTTTGGGTGGAGCGGGGGCAGGGCCGGGGCAGGTGGCAGGGTGTGCATGGGCCCTTTGTGACACGGTGCAGCAGCGTGGTCACCGTGGCAGGGAACAGCACAGGGTGCCCGAGGAGCCTTTGTGACACGCGGTGACATAGGTGCTGGCAACAACGCAGCCACGCCACAGTGCTCGGAGCACGCCACGGGACAGGACGCGCCAGAGAGGTGCTGTGAGGAGTTCCCACACAGCCCGCTCGTTTGTGCCCGACCCGGAGCCTTTCCGAAGCGCTGCTCCTGCAGCTGACCTCGCGGCCAGACTGCGGGACTTGGTGACTCGGAGCTTTCCCGAGGCATCTCCCAACCCTGCGGTCGGTGCCCTCGCGGCCAGACCACAGGATCTGGTGACCTGAAGCACCACAAGGAGTCTCCTGTCGTTGTGGCAGGAGCCCTCAAGACCAGTGTGCAGGACTTGCTGTCCTGCAGCCTTCCTGAGGCTTCTTTGTCGCAGGTGCCTTCAAGGCACAACTGCATGACTTGTTGCCTCAGGGTTTTCCCTAGTTTCCTCAGAGGCATCTGTCTGAAGGTGCCCTCGAGGCCAGACACTGACATGGCGGGCAGATTTCGCGACCTCTTCACAGTTTGCTGGAGGAGAAGAAATACAAGCCCTGGAGATGCTCCAGCACAACCCCCTCAAGAGCTGGAGCAGTTCCAGCCACAGCAGGATGGTGAGTGGCAGAGCCGGGCCACAAGGCCGATGGCTGCGGAAAGCTTGGCCCCATCCCATCCCCGTTCCCATTCCGCCCACTGACAGCATGGAAGAGGGGCCGAGGCTGCCCCTGCAGCAGCTGTGCTCCATCCCCTGGGGCATCCCGGGGCTGTCCCTGCCTGGGGAGAGCAGGGCTGGCTTCTCTGGCCTCTCCTGCAACCCCTCAGCTCTGGCTACGCTCGCTCTTTGCCAGATGCAGCCATGGAGCAGACACAGGAGAAGAAGCCCACCCGTGGCCGCTTCCGCAGATCACTGAAGGTACGTGCAGCCATCCCCGCCTGGGCTGGGCCTGCTGTCACTGCTTGGCCGAGCTCCGCGCTTGGAGCACTCCATGGAACGCGTCTCTCTTCCCTGTCCTTTGCTCTTCTGCAGATGTTCCGGAGGCTCGTGCCCATTCGACGTAGGATGACCAGAAGCCGTGCAACAGCTGAGCCTGACCGCAGGCCGACTGAGCTCCAGGCAGAGCCCAATGTCAGCCCAGATTTGACTCAGCGCTTGGATGCTGCAATCAATGACGCAGCAAATACGGACATGGCAGTGACTGAGTGCGTGGTCTTCAGAAACACCAACACAAAGGAGACCCTGAGTCTTGGAGGCCAGGAGAGTGTGGCAGGAGGGGAAGCACTTCTTGGGGAAAGCTGCTCCCTTGGACAGCGCTCCAGGTCTTCCCCATGTATCCTCCAGGTGCCAGCCATGGTGAAGGACCTTCACCAGAGACTGGCGGCCTGTGTCACTTTGGATGCCAGGATGCGCTTGGACTTTCTGAGGCTGGCCGAAGAGCAACCTGCTGACGTTGTGCTGACCCTCCTGCGCTGTGCCCCAACGTGTGACAGGTATGGGGCCCACCTGCCTTGAGAGCTCAGGGCTCAGCAGCCTTTAGGGCCCATTGCCCTGCAGAGCCTGTCCAATGGGCTCTGCCAGACAGGCGGAGCGGTCCAGGACCCTTGGGCCCCTCTGTTCCACCAGCCTGCTGCCATGCTCCCTCCCTGCCCCTCAGGGCACCAGGGCTCTGTCACCTGGGCCTCCACAGCTGCACAGGGCATGCTACTGTGACTGAGACGGCCCTGACACAGAGCTCCAATCCCACAGAGCTGCTGCAAGCATGTGGAGAGCCATAGGCTCGTCGGCTGTGACAGCGGAGAAGGTGCTGCCAGCACTCATCCGCGTGATGGAGGATTGGCCTCTGCATACAACGACCACCTCCGATGGCGACGACGAGGACGTTTTTGCCCTGGCGGTGAGCTTCTGGAACCGGCCTCTGCTCGCTCCCCGGTCGCCTCTCCATCAGCTCTCCGTCCTCTCCCTGCCTCAGGCACTGGCTTAGGGCAGGCTCAGGGGGCTCCAGGCCCGTCGCTCCCCCTGCGTCTCCCCTCTGGCCCTGCCACACGGACATCTTAGCACTGAGCTCTGTCTTGGGCTGCTTCTTTTGCAGGCAACTCTGGGGCTGTGGCTGACTGTCCAGGTGCCCAAATGCCACAGGGCAGTGCTCCTTCATTCAGCCCGTCTGTTTGTTGCTCTCCTCTTCCACATTGTCATCACCACACAAGAGATGCCAGTGGAAGTTGCTAACTTCTGGAGAGCGTGCCAGGAGGAACACGGCCTTCCCAGCAACCCCAACAGGTGCCAGTCCTCCTGTCTTTTCAATGTCCTTGTGGCCGGCGCCAGCGCTCGCCGTGTGACCTGGGTTTTGCTCTGCACACAGGTTTGCGGTGCAGGCCATGAAGGCTCTGTTCAGCCAAATGTGGTGGAACACAGAGATGATGGCTATGGAGCGCAAGCGTGGCTGGGACACGCTGCTCTGTGCTGACACCCAGCACTATGCCGTGGGTCTGCTGGCCAGGTGAGCACCCCTTCTCTCCCACATTTGTCCCCTGTGCCCCACACAGTCCCTGTGCTCATGGCCTCGAGGGCCTCGTCACCGAGGGACGGCCAAGCCGACTGGAAAAGGCTGGCAGAGGAGGGTGCCCAGAAGGGGCCGCCTCCCAAAGCGCCCACATCCCCCTCCAGAGATACTGGGGAAAGACCGGACTTGTGAGTTAGACCTCCTGGGAGAAGACTGTCCCCCCCACCTCAGGCTCTTGCTGCCTTTTTCCCCCTGACAGGGAGATGTGCCGTCACTTGGGCCACAGCTGTTCCCGCATTGGCTTCTACCTACTCCAGCCACTAAGCAGGGAGGAGCCACGCTGGGATCTGCCCTCCCTGGCATTCCTGGTGGAGGTGAGCCAGCGCTGCCTCGCTCAGCTGCCTCTCAGCCCTCTGCCCTCTCGTAGCTGCAGCTGCCTGGGCCGGTGCCCGAGCCCTGTGCTGCTGCTGCTGCTGCTGCCTGGGCCCGGCCCTGTGCGCTTCTGGGCTCCTGCTGTTCGGGTCACCTGTCACTGCCCTGTGCCTTTCAGGTCATCAAGTTCCTGGACCTGAGGGAATGCGCAGGCCGTGTCCTGGAGGAGATGTCAAGGCACCTGCGGGGCACGTGCAGGCAGAGACGTCACCTGGCGCTCAAAGGCCTTGTGCTGCTCAGCGAGGAGCCCTCGATGGTGAGAAGGGGGCAGCGGCTGAAGCCGCGCTGGGGAAAGCAGCCCCTTGGGCTGGCTGGGCTTCAGGAGCTGAGGCAGCTGCTCCCAGCTCTCCTGCCTCCTGCTCCAGCTGCTCGAGGGCTTCGGGACAGGCCTTTGGCCTCTGGGCCCTGCAGCGGCAGGGTGGGCTAGCAGAGCCAGGGCGGTGTTGGCGCTGCAGCTGTTGGTGGCTTCCCAGCACAGCCTTGTGTTCCATACAGGCCGGACGTGTACGCAGCCTGCTTCCAAGCCTCCTGGAGCGGCTTGGGGATGCCGACGGAGAGGTGGTCGCCATGTCCCTCTCTGCGCTCACCAATGTGTGCCAGCGGAAAGACTCCGTGATCGGCAGGACCACTGCCCTGAAGCTAGCCGACCTCCTCCTGTCGCTCTTTGGAAACGTAAGGCTCTGCGTGCCACGGGCATTAGCTGCTGCGCAGAAACTTTGTGCCCTGGGGATTTTTAGGCTTTTGCCCGGCTGGGCTGGAGAAATTGGTGCTGAGGCCTCTTCTGCTTCCTTTCCTTCAGGACAACAGCCAGGTGCAGCTGCTCTCCATTCAGCTTTTCCAAAAGGTGATGGGCTTGGTAGCGGATGAGGGCAAAGAGCCACTGAACACAGTTGTGAGCCAGAGCCTGCTCCCACTCTACTTGCACTGCCACGAGGTGAACGAGCGCGTGGCCAAGGTGAGGCGTTGTGTGATGCCGGTGCATCCCTGACAGGGGGCTCGGCTGCCTCCTGCCCGGGCACCTCTCCCGGCTCGCAGCCTCCTGCTGGCCCTGGCGCAGGGACGCAGGGCCCGTGCCCTGGGCTGGGCTGCGCTGCCAGCTCCCGTCTCTGCTGCTCTCCAGGCCTCTCGGGAAACGCTGCATTGTGCGGCCGGCTTCCTGAAGAGGAGCGACCTCGAGCACGTGCTGAAGACGGAGAAGCTGTTCAAGTTCGCCGAGTGCGTGGTAAGGACGGCCTCTGGAGAAGCCCCCTGACGGCGGGGCTCGGTGTGCGGGGCTGGCAGCCGTGGCCCCTGCCCAGCGCCGCACGCAGGGGCTCCGGCCTGCGCCCCACACGCCGCTCCCTTCCGTGGGGCCGCGCGGGCTCTTCTCCAGGCTCCTGTGCCCCGAGTCGGGCGCCGACGGAGCGCCGGCCCAGCGGGGCCGCGGGGCGGGGCGGCACCGCGGCTCCCCGGGCAGCGCCCGGCCCTCCGCCCCCTCCGGAGCCCGGCGCCCGCTGGCCGGGCCTCGGGGCTGTGCGGGCAGCGCAGGCCGGGGCTGGGCGCCGGGAGCGCCCGGCCGAGGGGCTGAGCCCGCGCCAACCCTTCCCTCCCTCCTGCCGTTCTCTCCAGCTGGCAGACGACAGGAGCCGAGCGGCCGAACACCTGCGCCTGGCCCTGCCCTACCTGGAGCACCCACAGGAGCCCCTGCGAGAGGCGGCCATCAAGCTCATCGGTGAGCCACGAGCCCGGGCTCCCTCCCAGCCCCAGCCCCAGCCCCAGCCCCCGTCCCGGCAGCGGCATCCGCGCCCGGCGCCGTGGAGCCGCGCCTGCCCTCGGGGCTGCTGCCGCCCTCTGCGGCCGTGCCCTGGGGCGGCAGGATGCGGCAAGGGCCCGGGCCGAGCCCTGCCGGGGCAGGAGGCCGTGTGGCCACAGGGCTGGCAGCGCCGCTGGCAGGGCGCCGTGCCGCTGGGGCCCTGACAGGCTCTGTGTTCCCAGGGATCGCCGGGGTGCGCCTGAGGAGGCAGAAGGAAGAGCTCCAGGCCCTCAGCGAGGGTGAGTGAGGGCAGCGGGTTCTCAGCGGGGCTGCCGGGGGGAGCCGCAATGCTCGCGCAGGGGGCTGCAATCCCTGTCCTGGCTGCGGAGGGCCTGGCTCCCTGTGCGGACAAGGGCTGGCGTGCGCAGAACACGGAGAGATTTCAGGGACGCGGGCGGGGCGATTCGTGTTTAGCACCTTGCGGCGAATCCCGTTGGCCCCTCTCTCCTCTCTTGTGGTGGCCACGGCAGGAGCTGGCTCGGATGGCCCTTGGCAGGAGGGTCTCCTTGGACTCCCGCACATCCGGGCTCTGACCGGGGCTCTGTGCCTGTCTCTTCCAGCTCTTCAGGCCCTGAGAGATGACGACAGCCCCTCCTGGATAAGCCTCTTTGTCCAGCTGATGTTCGAGGAGCGAATTGCAGAACTGCGGTCATCTGCTAGCTCGGAAGAACTGGTGGCCTTAGAAGACCTTCAGGGGCCACAGAAGATGAGACCGCCTGGAGACGGAGGAGCCGGAGCTCCAGGCACAGCTGATGATTGACGCAGCTGATGCCTGTGGGAAGCTCCCGTGCCTTCAACCCTCTCCATGCCTTGCTACACCATCCGTCCCTTTTCCCTCCACCCTTCCTCCCTTTTGACAGCTCCATGTCTTCAGCCCTCAGACCATGCCCCTCCCCTTTTTTCCCTCCCAGCTCATCCCTTTGCTTTGCCTTCCATTAATAAACATTCAAAGAGAAGTTGATTGAAGGCACTGAGGTACTTTTCCCAAAGACTGGACTCGGTTCCATGGGATCACAGACTGGTTTGGGCTGGAAGGACCTTCAAAATCACCTTCCACCACGCCAGGGTGCTCCAAACCCCAATGTCCAGCCCGGCCTTGGACACTGCCAGGGATGGACACCCCAGGATGGACACCTCGTGCCAGGACCAAGGCTGGTGCACATCAGGCACCCAAACAAGCCCCAGCAGCTGCAGCCTCGGTGGTTTAAATCCCAACCATCCAACATTCCCGAGCCGGCAGCGTGGCAGTGCTGACCTCTAGTGAGAGGTCCCTGGAAAAGGGAGGATTTCTTGGGATAAAGTTCCCTTCCCAAAGCCTCCGAAGGCAACACCAGAACCCTCAACAACCAAAAAGCACGGGTGACAGTGTCCAACGAAAGGTTTTCTTTAAAAAACACCCCAAATTCACAAGGAAAGCGTCCAATCAAAGCCTCAGGGCTGGTCCCGAGGAGCCCAGAAAGGACCAGGACAGCTCAGGGGGACAGGGAGCTCCCAAACTGCTCCTTTGGGTCCCCTCATTGTCCTCCAGAATCCAGAACTTTCACCCAAAATGTCCCTCGGGAAGATGAGAATTTTCCAGGCACGTCAAAGAAATCTCCACTGCACAAAAATCTCTTTTAAAACCAAGCTTTAAGACTGGGAGTTCTGCTTAGATTGAAACGATGAAATTCAGGATATTCTACATCAAATGCAGCTTTTTGATTCTAACGGACTCCTCTCCCTGCAGCCAAACAAACGTCAAAGGCTCCTGAGCTTTTTGTGGCACACCAGGATTCCCTGGAGCCATCCCAGGAACATTTCCTGGAGTATCCCAGGAATATTCCCCATTCCTGGGGCTCCACAAACCTCCTGCCCCTTTACAGCAAGCTCAGCTCGGGTCAGAGATAATTGATCCAATTACCTATAGGAGGAATGAAAGCAAAGCAAAGCGCACTCTGCAGGAGCCCTGGGAAGTCCCTGTTCAGCAAGGAGCTTCCCACTGAAATGATGGGAAAATGATGAGTTCCAGCATGAAATTCAAGGCTTTTCCCTCTGGAAGCAAAATCCAGTCCTTGCATTACCTCTTTTTATTGGTTTTAGTCACTAAGTCTTAAAAAATAAATCGGTTTTCACATTGTTCAGGCTTGGAGAGGTTAGTGCTTTTCCTGAGCTGGGATAAATTCCTGAGGCTGGGCACTTTTTGTACTTCTGGAACTGGAGATTCCTCTGCAATATTCCCTGGGGAGCTTCTCCTCACCTTTTCCTCCCCCAGAAAAACGAAGCAGAGCAAGGAAGGTGTCCAAGAAGGAGAGGCTGGAGAAGCCCCACCTCCCTCCAGGCTCATCCCAGCACTTTCCTGATGGAATTTTCCCATTTCACAGCCAGAGAGCAACCCCTGGCCCCTGACTCAGCTACTCATGGAGTAATTCGAGCCAAGAGGCTGGAGCAGGTACTCAGAGGTTCCACCAGAGCCACCATCCCCCATCAGGATCCTCTGGATTGTCCAGGAAGGAGGAATTTTTAGGCAATATTGGAAATCTAGGATCTAGGCTTGCCGCAAAGCATGGAGCATCTGCTGGCGCTGGGCTCTGCATCCCAGGAAATTCAGTGGATTCCTGCTTCTCCACAGGGCCAAGCTGCTATTTCAACACACTTCTGTGGGCCAGGGTTGAGAAACAGGAGGAGTAATGAGCTGGGAGCTGCAAAAAAATAAAATTCAAGACATTCCTCAGCTTCTGAAATGGGCTAACCTTCGAATCCTTTCTCTTCATTAGATTTTTCATTACTGGGAGGTTTCTTCCTGAGAAAAAATCCCAGGGATTTCACTCAGAGGTGGAGTTGCTGGCTGGTAAAAACAACCAAATCCTTTAAATAAACCCCTCAGCATTCTGGTTTTTAATCAGTGATACCTGAGTTCCAAGTTTGGACAGGTATTTATTCCTTAAACTAAAGGCATCAGCTTTTGGCAGCAATTTGGCCAAATCATCGTCCTTCTGTCTCCTGAGCCTCTCCTGCTCTTCTGCTCTGCAAAAGGAAAGCGGCGAAAGATGGTTTGCCCTGAGGGAAAAGCCTGCCAAAGCAGGGAACTGCTGTTATTTGAGTGTTAGTTCATATTTTAATGTTGTTGTTGTTGTTTGAACACCTAGGAAACGCTTTGGGGCAGCAGGTGAACGACCCTGAGAGGCGCAGGGCTCAGTAACTCAGTGTAAAGAAAGAGAGAGGCTGATTTCTGCAGGTTCCTTTTATTTCACTCCAAGATTTCAGTAGAAAGAGAAACCTTTTGGTTTTTCCCCAGATTACAAGGTGCTCCTTTTAGGATTTTTTCAGATGTATCTCAGGAGGAAAGAGCATTTACCTCACTCACCTGTGGAAGCAGCCTGGGTTTGTGCACACTGCCAGAAAGAGTCAAACATGCCCACAGGCTTCAGTGTGTGTTGCTTAAACACATGCTCTGGACATTTTCCTACTGGCAGCAGAAAGGATGATGGGGACAGTTACATCAATCGAACTGAACTCTAGAATTCCATATCTAGTTTTTTAGTTCCTTTTTTTATGCATTTGCAAACCATCATCTTACCTTCTGCCCCTTCTCTTACTGTTATTGGATATTGTCTTGTTGGATGTAATGTTTTAGGGTAGCTCAAAATAAATTTTAACAGCTTGAGATTTCCTGACACCTTAATTATAGAGGTTGTAAGTCAGTCCGTATTTTTTTCTGACAGATGCCTCATTTTTATACCTCAAGCTTAGTGTATTAAAGTCTCTACTGTTTCAGAACCCACAGTTATCATGGATACAAAGAACAGTTTAAAATGCATCATTTAGTAATAGATACAAAGCTGAGGGGCAAATGGGCATCATGTACCCTTTGTGAGAAACCAACTCCAAAAGCTGTACAGACACATTGCCACTCACATCTCAGGGAAGGGATAGATTTTTTCATTTAGGTCAGCAGGAAATGGAAATTTTCTGGCAGTTTGAAACTTATCACCAACTCCTGAAGTTTTGTGCAAAATCCCAGTGTGCAACATCTGGGTATTTTGCAAAGTCACCTGGCTGCAAACCTCAGCCTCCAACAAATGAAGTGCAGCTCAGCTGTGAGGATTTTTCTGTAACATCTTTAGAACATAAGAGGTAATTAAAACCAGTTCTGTTGCCTAGTGTTACAAAATTGATTACAACTACATGCAGTAACTGCTTTAGACTTGGGAGTTATTTTTAAAAGAAAAAAAGTCCACCACATAAAACATTGCCCAAAAAATCCCCTTGCAAGGTAGTTTTAATGAATCTTTCATGGTCCAATGAGCTATTGTATTAGGTCATTCTCCTGATGAAGCAATGCTCCAGTCTCATTACATTTAGTCAGAAAGAAATAAGCTGCTAGTGTTATTGGATTTCTTATAATTAGTTAAAAAGCAATTTTTTAGAATTTCCTTTCATAGGGTTGGGGGAGGAGGGAAGTTGAGACGAGTAATATTGTGCTGCATATAAGTAAAATATAGTGCTCCACACACAATAACCATTCCCAGCTGAGATGTGCTTTAAGGTTTGGGTAAGTCAGCCTCTTTCTCCTGTATCCTTCCTTCCCGCTCCTGTCATCTCTGCTTTTCCAAACAGCAAACCTGAGAACGATCTCAAAAGGCTGAAAGTCCAAAGGAAAAACACCAGGCAGTCCCCATAGCTGGTGGTAATTAATAGAAAGTGAATCAGTTACTTTGTACAGCAGATAAAGGAAAAGCCCAGCCAGAATAACCTGCCTCATCACCACATTGTGTTCCCAACAGAAATTAATTCTGTGAGCTGTGGGAGTTTGAAACAAACATGTGAGGGCTAAAAAGACCTAATGCCATCATCCCAGCGTGGAGAGGAAGACTGAAAGGTGCTTTCAGGAGAACGGCTGCAGTCTCTGGGTAGGGACAATGTTTTCCCCCCTGTGGCCTTTATGAAAAAAGAGTAGAATAAATAGTGCCACATGTCTGCACAGCTGGAACATCTGTGACTGGTTGGCACAAATTTACAATCCTACCTGGCCGCCTGAATCTGGCTGTAATTGACAGACACGGCCGTAATGGCAACATCCTATCGATCTTCCCTGGGACCAGAGCACCTCAGGCTTGAACGACTAAATTGTGGAAAAAGAGCACGAGATCCCTCAAACATTCACAGAGAAAAAAAGCATTCTCACATTTTAGAACGTACGCCTGATTTTTCATACGAGCCCAAAGGCAGCCTGCACAAGTTGATGTAAAGGCATCTGATGAAGGTTGCTAAATACACAGAAGCTCATTAAGTGCCTGCTTCAAAAGAGCTGGAGCCTGGAAAAACTTTTCAAAATACCAAGTATGCTTATCCGGCATCTGGGTAGAAATCTGCTGTCAACACAGCTAGAAATGGGCTCATTGAACTCCATGGAGTTCTCCTAAATCCTTGTTTAACACGAGATACAACGGATGTGATTGCAAGTCCTTGTATGTAGGTGATAAAGCAGCCCATCCACAACAAAATAAATGCTATTTTATAAAACTGCAGCTTCTTATTCAACATGCTGAAGGCACCTAAAAGTTTTGCAGTGCAGCATGAACTATATTAGCCCAAGTAAACAGCATGAAAACACAACTGGTGCGAGCAAAAACCCTCTCAGATTTTCAATACCTCCACTCTCCTCCCCACATTCAAGTTTCCTCTAGATTCAAGATTATTCTAGTATAAATTCCTAAAGACATGATTCCATCTTTATACTAGTTGGCGTTTTTATTTATTCCCACTAAAATGTGTTCTGCAGAAAAATATTTTCCAATACAAAACTCCAAAACATTTCACAGACATACTTCAGAAAAGAAGAAAATAATAGGTTTGCTAAGGAACTCACAGGCCTGCCGTGCATAACTACAAACCTCTTTCAGCTGTGATCAAGACACCTTCTGTAGTTATAAATCTTAAAACTTAAGTCTTATTTACTGGATAGAAGCTTGGGGTTTTTTTGTTTTAGTTTTTTGGGGGCTTTGGGGGGGTTTTTTGCTTGGTTAGTTTTTGAGGTTTTTGGTTTTGGTTTTGGTTTGGTTGGTTTTTATTTTGATTTTGTTGGTTTTATAAGAAAGAAAAAGCATGCTGTGATAAGACTGTGAGATTTTTTTTCCTGGGTTCATTTCTTGCTTTGGGAAGCACTGCCTTTTTAACAATATTTGCAAAAGAGGTTGAGGGATACACTGAAACACACTCTAAAATACTACAGAGATAAACAGGGATCCACCATCCCTGTGCCCTGGATTCCTATCCCTCATTCCCACTCCTGGAAATGCTTTTGATAACGATAAAACATGTTGAACTCTTTTTTGTACTTGCTGACACCACTGCTAAATCCCAATAAGACATAAAAGATTTGCAGCTTGCTTGGATTTACATCCAAAAGAAACAAAAGGCACAAGGCTGGGAAAGGGTGAAAAGTCCTCCACAAAAGCAGTCATGCTTTGCAATGTCCAAATGAAGGAAGACACACAAATATTTTCAGGAAGACCGAATGTAGAATGGAAACACTTGGAGATGGGCAAAAATAATAGAAAAGTGAGCAACCTGAAACTCCTGGCATGCCCAGAGACCTCCTGACACCACGCCAGCCTTAAAACAGAGCTACTGCTGCTCACAGAATAACCATTCTAGGGAGGCTATTTTGAATTATTTCACACAATTTCAGTTCCCAAAGGGGCTATAAAGCACTATTGGTAGTCATCTGTACTACAATCATTGATCTTAACTTTAATTATTATTAATGCAAAAATATTTATGAACCAAAGCTATTCCCTTCCATTTCTCTGTCCCTTTCAAAGCTGCTAAGAGCTGGATAACTAAGCGAAGGAGTGCCCTCTGGGAAGTCAGCGGTGATTGCCTCATCCTCAAAGGGGAAATTGGAAATTCAGAGTAGGGCAAGAAGCTTAACTCCAGCTATTGAACAGCTGCCATAAAAGAAAGAGTTAAGTAGACAAGGGCACTTGTGTGGAGAAGAGGCAGCTGAAGAAAAGGTAAAAACCAGACAGCTGTGAATGCAGGCACTGAACAGAAAGCAATTATTCTTTTTTAGAAGAATATGGAAACATCAAACTAAACCAGCAGAATGAAGACCAGGATTCCTCGCAATGTGCAATGGGGACACTTTTGGACAATCCTATGTCCCAGGTGCACAGTTAGGGACTCTTCCAGAGCCAAAAGACTAGACTGGAAATCCCCTTAACTGGATTTAGCACACGCCTGCAGCTTCATTGTGTTCAGAGGAACACTCACCGTAAAGGTAAAATCCCCAGGAAGCCACACACAGCACACTGTGGAACAAGCAATTTCCTCTTAACCCATTTTAGTTCTTTTGCCAAGACCCAAAACCAGAAGAATGGCAGCAAAGTGGATTTTTCCCCTGATATACCTAATCTTTCTATCAATTAAATGTATTCCCAAATGCTTTAATAGACGGGTTTTAATTATTACTTCTACCACTTAAAAAATAGTCTCAATAATTTCCTTAAAAATCGCTGAAGCAAGGCACCGTTCAAATGAAGGATACAATTAAATGGGGCTATTGATAAAAATTTTCTCCATATTCAGAATTTTTCCTGTGATTTACATGCATTAGCAAAAACAGTATCAACTCTTCCCTGCCAGAGTAGTTGAGCATCTTCCTGCTACTAATTCAGCACACATATTTCAGCCATTACCCAGGGAATGCAGTGATTAGGCAGCTTTCCAGTAAACAGTCCTTAAAACAGTTCATAAAAATTCCATTTAGAAAAAGGTTTGTTTCCTGCTCGACAATTTGATAAGATGTTGCAATTACTGCTTAGGGATATATTTCAAGTCCGCCAAGTGAGGTAAATTCCATTTCCACACACGCTATCATAGCGTTTGCAGGTTAAAATGCCATAGAGTAGTTCTTACGTACTCAGAAGATGCAATTAATTTGGGTGCTGCTTTTTTAGAAACACACGCTTAGAAAATCCTAAAAACTTGCAATGAAAAAAGTGAAAATACCTACAAAACAGGCCACAAAAGGCAGATTCTCAAGTAGAAATCTAGTGGCATTGTCTGAATCACAACTTGCCCAGACCAAAAACTGTTCCTAGTAATGGAGAGAAAACAACATCACAATCTATATATTCTTTTGACATCCCACCTGAGGTAAGACCCCTAGTTCAAAGGTCCCAGAATAACCAGAAACAGTCAGTTTTACAGGTTACAAGGAAATCAAAGAAATACTCAAATTTTGGCACAGTAATTCCTAAACTTAGAGCATCAGTTTGTTATCTATAAATGGAAAGCATTTAGCTTGTTTTAACAACTTCCTAAAAAAACCAAAATTCAATTGCAACATTTATTATCTAAAAGTGTTCTGGTCAAAATAAAAATGAAACTCAAAATTATGAACCCTTTTTATGAAAATAGCTGACACTTATTAGGCAATAAACGCTTGCTCTCTCCTGTTTTTATTTCCTCAAAAAAGCAACATAAACTAAAACAATGTAATCTCATGTGTTCAGGCTCCATATTTGTTGTTTTGAGAAAAGGCTTTATAACAGCATCATTGAGGGCTCTTTAAGAAACTAAATCTTTCTAGTTTAATAGAGTGACAAGGTGTATATGAGGGCATCAAATGAAAAGGAAAATGAGCTGTCACAATAAAGTACTACTGAAAGCCTCAGCACAAACTGCATGACAAGCTAAAAGAAAAAGAATTATTTTGTTCCTTTTGCTTTAACCAAAGTCCTAACACTTAGCACCTGCAAACCGCTGCCATTTTAGAGCCAATCTGTATTTTAAGTGGATGCAACTAGCCCTAGCAAACGTAGCAAAAAGTGAAATGTTCTCAAATTGGTCTTAGCATGTGCACTAATCCATCCACACCACATCAGACGTATCTTGTAGTTGATAATATTTTACATGCTTACAATAATTACTGTAATTCAGAACCTTGACACCCATTTTCCTAAGATAAATCAACGTAAGAAAAATTATTCAACCTCCCTTTTCTTCTAAGGGTAAATGCAAAGCAGTTTGAAGCTCACTGTAGGTTTAAATTTTAATCCAAGGGCTGATGGTCTGCAATATGATTACAGTCCTTCCAATGTCAAAAGTTAACAGAGGAGTGGAGTCTATTTCAAATGACTGGCTCTAAACATCTCATAATTACATTAGATAAATTACACTTTACACATAATTGCAACAAGTTTTTGCCTTATTAGGCACCGGTCTGAAATACTTGGCAGTTTCGCAGTGAAACACTATTCCTCTTGATGCATTTGGATGAGGTCCTTACCCTTCTACCATCACAGTCAGGGATCTGCCACTGGCATAAAATTCCAGATGGATAATGCCAGCAATCCTAACTACTTCACAAAACAAACAGGTAAGGAGGGAAATTGATTAATATGCTGTTCTTTTCCCCTTTCAACTGACAGAAGTTTTGCATGCTTAAAAAAAACAATCCAGTTTTTCCATGACATCATTCGGCTTGAATACTAATGCTTTTCCTTAATGCAACTACATGTACACGGATGTACAACTTCTCTTCACACAGAAGCAATGCCCAACTTTACATGTTTTTCTTTACTCTGTTTCCCCTGATTATAATTCTAAGATCCTTTCTGATTTTTACGCCATTTCCCTGTCTTAATTCTTCAGTGTTGTTAAATGAAGTGCCCCTCTCCATTCTGTGAAGATAGAGTGATTTACAGCAGCTGAGAATCAGGGGATTGTGCAGTAATTACAGCTTTTCTCAGTAAAGTAGTAGTATTGGATTCATTAACAGTGTTTGGATTCATTAACAATTAAAGTTTATTTCACTGAACAACAAGTACAAAGCTGGGTCAAGCTCCCTTGTTAGGCTTTGACACTTCCTTCAGGAAGACTACAATTCAACCCAGGGTTTCATTTTCTGTTTGGCTGCTTGTAAAATAGAAGGCATCTTGAAAACGATACTTCCATTTAGGGCTCTTACTGTGGACCTTACAGGCACTGTAAATGTGGAGTGGCTTTGTCTTAAACAGCCTAATCCTGCCCATTCCACAGAACAGACATTTGGAGTACAACGACGATGGGAGCATGAAAACGCAACATTAACAACTTCTTCATTGCAAAGAGTAAGCGCAATCCAAGTCTTGCTGTTTCCTTGGTAAGACCATAAGAAATGAGGCAGGGAAAGTGAATGTTTTGGGCTTGCAAGCCATTTTCCTTGAGCTGGGACATCTGCTGATTGCAAGGGTGTTGGGGGTTAGGTTTGTTCTTTTTTTCTCTAAAGAATTTTTTCCCCACAAGTTACCAAGGAGACCAAGTGTTGGATACTTGAGAGTACTTAACCGAAACAAAGAGGTGGACAAAAAGTGGAAGGGGGAGATAACGCAAGTAAAAGACAAAGCTTGAGGCAGCTGCGTGCTTTTCTTCTTCCGGCGTTCGGGGAGACGCGTGTCTGCCGCTCCTTGAGGAGCTCAGCCGCCGCAAAGCACGCCGAGCGGAGAACGGCTGTTGCTGGCTGGAGGAGTTTCACTGTGGCCAAAGGGATCCAGTCCTGGGAAATCTACTATCACCGGTTCGACCTGAATCCTGAGTTTTTCTCTGCCACTCGCGGAAGCTGGGCCGCTTTCTGCCTCGCCTTCGGCTTCTTTGGCGCTGCTCCTCTTGCTGCAGCGTGACCCTGCACCCCCTTCGCTGCCGGGACATCCTGCCCCTGCCTGCCGGGACACCCTGCCATCCCAGCTACCAGCCCGGGACTTTTCCACTGTTTCAGCTTGGTGCTCTGAGGATCCTGCAGAGACACCGAAACCAAACTGCCCTGGGTTTTGTGAAACAAAGCCCTCAAGGTTCTTGGTACTGTTGTCGTTTGTCATTAACGCTGTAGTTGTTTGGTGGGGGGGGAGGTTTTTTTGTGTTTGTTTGCTTTGTATTACATACTAGTGAAGAACTGCTATTCCTATTTCCCAAATCTTTGCCAAAGAGCCTCTGATTGTAATTTTACCTAGCAGATACCTGTCTTCCCAAACCAAGACAGATTTTGGCGCCCAAGTGTGGGGCTTGAGGGCACTGAGAAAAGAAAAGGGAAGAGAAATAGCAGTTCTTAACTAACCTAGTACTTTCTTTTGTGTGCGTTGGATATAAAAACCTCATTAGGCTGCATCATGTGGTCTAACTTAGCCTGGTTTGGGTGGCATGTGGTTGTGGCTGTATTCCTTCCATTTGCAGGCCATTATCTAAACATGGGCCCTGTAACTAAGGCTACTGTGACTGTCATCCAGTTTATTTTATGGCTTAATAAGGTGAAGAACTCATGGATTTTTAATTTCCTCTGGAAGGCAGGCACATGGATTCAGGGCTATCGTACACTAACTGTGTGTTTTTGGAGTTACTTTAACAATGGTACCTACTGTGAGGAAATGACACCGGGGGAAGTTTCTTTTTCCCAACCCTTTACCCATCTCTTTGGGTCTGCCCCACCAGTTTTTGAAGGGTTTAAATCCTCTCTGAATGCTAATGATATCATACAATGGCTGGTGCTGCTAATATGCGTATTCTATTTAGCATTCAGAGATAAGGGAAGACTGACCTGGATAACCACCCTGATACCTACCCCACAGAATAGGGATGATACCCCAGAGCCTGACTCTGCCCCACAGCCTGCCTCAGAAAGGACCCACCCGGATTGCGTTGAGGTTCTGGTAAAAGAGATGGGCCAGATGCTGAAGGAGTACATTTCCCCAGCTCATGAAAAACCCTCCTCCTGCCCCGAGAAGGCAGAGACTGATGGTGCAGCAGTGGAACCCACAGATGTTACAACTGTCCAGGTTCCAGCTGAACCACAAGGGCAGCCACAGCCAGCAGCAGTCGCCCCTGTGGAAACAAGGAAGTGTAAAGTGAAATCGTCAGATCCTGGTATTAAGGATAAGAAAGGAGGGTCCTCACAGTCCACAGAAGAGCCACAGGTTGAGATCATCACTGAGTCCCTGACATATGAAAGTCTACGTAATCTGCAAAAAGATATTGCACGACGAGGACGTGAGGCTTATACAGCCTGGCTACTTCGAGTCTGGGACCTTATGGGTACAGGTGTGCAACTGGATAGTGCTGAAGCAAGGAATTTGGGACCCTTGACCCAGGACTCAGGTATAAATCAGATATTTGTAAGAGAGCAAAGGCCCCTTCCCCTTTGGGAACGACTTCTAATGAGTGTGAGAGAGAGATTTGTCCACAGAGACAGAATGCAAGAGCACAACAATAGAATGCGATGGAAGACCCTTGAGGAAGGAATCCAACAGTTGAGAGAAGTGGCAGTATTGGAAGTACTTTTTGGGAGGACCGGACAGCATGATAATGACCCTAACAAGGTTAAATGCACAGGGCACATGTTGTGGAATCTGGCAACTCATGGACCATCCCAATACGCCACATTCATCGCAACAATTAATGCCGAGGATAACCGAGAGACAGTGGGTTCTGTTGCCAACAAGCTCAGAAATTATGAAAGTATGATCAGTGGCCCAATGCAGGCTCATGTCTCTGCGGTGGTGAAGGAACTCAAAGAGGAGATGAGGGAAATGAGAGAGGAGATGAGAAGGAACAGTTCCCATGTAGCACCGGTGCGAGTCACAGGCCCCAGAATCAGAGCCCAACATCCCCCAGCGAGAGAGAGAGGGTACACCCCTCGAGCTGACCTGTGGTTTTATTTGCGAGACCACGAGGAGGACATGGGAGCGTGGCATGGGAAACCTACTTCTGTCCTGGCAGCACGGGTACGTGAGCTCAAGGAGAGAAACGCTAACAGAGGGAGTTCCACTAGAATGAAGGTAGCCTCAGCCTCCCATGAGCAAGCTGCCAGGTATTACGGAGGTGGGAATGCTGTGTCAGATTCCCTCGAAGGAACCTCTACCATGTATGTCCAAGAAGGGAATAATAACCAGTGTTAGAGGGGCCCTGCCTCTAGCCAGGAAGAGGCACGGGAAAATCGGGTTTTTTGGACTGTGTGGATTCGATGGCCTGGCACATCAGAGCCACAAAAATATGAAGCTTTAGTAGATACTGGGTCGCAGTGTACTCTAATGCCATCAGGACATGTGGGGGCAGAACCGATTTCCATTGCCGGGGTGACGGGGGGATCACAGGAACTGACTCTGGTTGAAGCCGAGGTGAGCCTGACCGGGAAGGAGTGGCAGAAACTTCCGATTGTGACCGGCCCAGAGGCTCCATGTATTCTGGGCATAGACTTCCTCAGGAATGGATATTATAAAGACCCTAAAGGACTCAGATGGGCTTTTGGAATAGCTGCTGTGGAGACAGAGAACATTAAGCAGTTGAACACCTTGCCGGGACTATCAGAGAACCCATCTGCAGTGGGACTCTTGAAGGTAGAAGAACAACAAGTACCTGTTGCCACCTCGACAGTGCACCGTCGGCAGTATCGGACAAATCGGGACGCCGTGATCCCCATCCACAAGATGATCCGTGAGCTGGAGAGCCAAGGGGTGGTCAGCAAAACCCACTCACCCTTCAACAGCCCCATCTGGCCTGTGCGCAAGTCTGATGGAGAATGGAGACTGACTGTGGACTATCGTGCATTGAATGAAGTGACTCCACCGCTGAGCGCTGCTGTGCCGGACATGCTGGAACTTCAGTACGAGCTGGAGTCCAAGGCAGCGAGGTGGTATGCCACTATTGACATTGCCAATGCATTTTTCTCCATTCCTCTGGCTGCAGAATGCAGGCCTCAGTTTGCTTTCACCTGGAGGGGCGTGCAGTACACCTGGAACCGGCTGCCCCAGGGGTGGAAACACAGCCCCACCATCTGCCATGGGCTGATCCAGGCTGCACTGGAGAAGGGTGAGGCTCCGGAACATCTACAGTACATCGATGACATCGTTGTGTGGGGAAAGACTGCAGCTGAAGTATTCGAGAAAGGAGAGAGGATCATCCAGATTTTGCTGAAAGCCGGGTTTGCCATCAAGAAGAGCAAAGTCAAGGGACCTGCCAGAGAGATCCAGTTCCTGGGAGTAAAGTGGCAAGATGGACGGCGGCAGATCCCCACTGAGGTCATTGATAAGATCACAGCAATGTCTCCACCAACCAGCAAAAAGGAAACACAAGCTTTCCTAGGAGCCATAGGTTTTTGGAGGATGCACATTCCTGAGTACAGTCAGATCGTGAGCCCTCTCTACCTAGTTACCCGCAAGAAGAACAATTTCCACTGGGGCCCTGAACAGCAACAAGCCTTTGCCCAGATCAAGCAGGAGATTCCTCATGCAGTAGCCCTTGGCCCAGTCAGGACGGGACCAGATGTGAAGAATGTGCTTTATTCTGCAGCCGGGAACAACGGTTTGTCCTGGAGCCTTTGGCAGAAGGTGCCAGGGGAGACCCGAGGCCGACCACTGGGTTTCTGGAGTCGAAGTTACAGAGGATCTGAAGCCAACTACACTCCCACAGAGAAGGAGATCTTGGCCGCCTATGAAGGAGTTCAAGCCGCCTCAGAAGTGATTGGCACAGAAGCACAACTCCTCTTGGCACCCCGACTACCAGTGCTGGGGTGGATGTCTAAAGGAAAGGCTCCCTCCACGCACCATGCCACCGATGCCACATGGAGCAAATGGACTGCCCTCATCACACAGCGTGCCCGTATTGGAAACCCAAATCGCCCTGGGATTTTGGAGATAATTACAAACTGGCTGGAAGGAGAAAACTTCGGTTTCACGGACGAAGAGGAGCAGGAACAAGTGACACGGGCTGAAGAAGCTCCTCCGTACAACCAACTGCCAGCAGAAGAAACACACTACGCTCTTTTCACTGATGGTTCCTGTCGCATCGTGGGAATGAACCGTAAGTGGAAAGCAGCCGTATGGAGCCCCACATGACAGGTTGCAGAAGCCACTGAAGGAGACGGGGGATCAAGTCAGCTTGCTGAACTCAAAGCTGTTCAATTAGCCCTTGACATTGCTGAAAGAGAGAAGTGGCCAAAGCTCTACCTCTACACTGATTCGTGGATGGTAGCCAATGCTCTGTGGGGCTGGCTGGAAAGGTGGAAAAAGGCCAACTGGCAGCGTAGAGGAAAACCAATCTGGGCTGCTGATGAATGGAAGGACGTTGCCACTCGTGTAGAGAAGCTGCCTGTGAAAGTCCGCCATGTAGATGCCCATGTTCCCAAGAGTCGGGCTAATGAGGAACACCAAAACAACAAGCAGGTAGATCAGGCTGCCAAGATAGAAGTGTCAAAGATAGATTTAGATTGGCAACACAAGGGAGAGTTGTTCCTAGCCCGATGGGCCCATGATGCCTCGGGTCATCAGGGCAGAGATGCCACCTATAAGTGGGCCCGAGACCGAGGGGTGGATTTAACCATGGACAGTATTTCTCAGGTTATCCATGACTGTGAGACATGTGCTGCAATCAAACAAGCCAAGCGGGTGAAGCCCTTATGGTATGGTGGGCGGTGGTCCAAATATAAATATGGGGAAGCCTGGCAGATTGACTACATCACCCTTCCCCAAACTCGCCAGGGCAAGCGTTATGTGCTAACCATAGTGGAAGCCACCACTGGATGGTTGGAGACCTACCCTGTGCCTCATGCTACTGCCTGGAACACCATCCTGGGCCTGGAAAAACAAGTCCTGTGGAGACATGGCACCCCTGAGAGAATCGAGTCAGACAATGGGACTCATTTCAAGAATAGTCTTATAAGCACCTGGGCTAGAGAACATGGCATTGAGTGGGTGTACCATATTCCTTATCATGCACCAGCAGCCGGGAAAGTTGAACGGTGCAATGGCCTGCTTAAAACTACCTTGAAAGCACTGGGTGGGGGAACCTTCAAGAATTGGGATACTAATTTAGCAAAGGCCACCTGGTTGGTGAACACTCGAGGTTCCACCAACCGAGCAGGTCCTGCCCAATCTGAGCCCTTGCAAAAGACAGACGGAGATAAGGTTCCAGTGGTACACGAGAGGTATGCTGGGAAAAACTGTTTGGATTAATCCTGCCTCCAGCAAAGACAATCCCATCCGTGGGGTTGTCTTCGCTCAGGGACCAGGTTGCACCTGGTGGGTGATGCAAAAGGATGGAGAGACCCGATGCATACCTCAAGGGGACCTTGTTTTGGGGTGAACTACCCATGACAATGTGGCTGTATCCATATTTGCATATATATATGTATTTTTAACAGTTAAAACTCAATGTAATATGTTGGTATGGGAAAAAAATTCGGGGTGGATAATGTTGGGGGTTAGGTTTGTTCCTTTTTTTTCTCTAAAGAAATTTTCCCCACAAGTTACCAAGGAGACCAAGTGTTGGATACTGGAGAGCACTTAACCGAAACAAAGAGGTGGACAAAAAGTGGAAGGGGGAGATAACGCAGGTAAAAGACAAAGCTTGAGGCAGCTGCGTGCTTTTCTGCTTTCGGCGTTCGGGGAGACGCGTGTCTCCCGCTCCTCAAGGAGCTCAGCCGCCGCAAAGCACGCCGAGCGGAGAACGGCTGTTGCTGGCTGGAGGAGTTTCACTGTGGCCAAAGGGATCCAGTCCTGGGAAATCTACTATCACCGGTTCGACCTGAATCCTGAGTTTTTCTCTGCCACTCGCGGAAGCTGGGCCGCTTTCTGCCTCGCCTTCGGCTTCTTCGGCGCTGCTCCTCTTGCTGCAGCGTGACCCTGCACCCCCTGCGCTGCCGGGACACCCTGCCATCCCGGCTACTAGCCTGGGACTTTTCCACTGTTCCAGCTTGGTGCTCTGAGGATCCTGCAGGGACACCGAAACCAAACTGCCCTGGGTTTTGTGAAACAAAGCCCTCAAGGTTCTTGGTACTGTTGTCGTTTGTCATTAATGCTGTAGTTGTTTGGTGGGGGGGAGTTTTTTTATTTTTGTGTTTGTTTGCTTTGTATTACATACTAGTAAAGAACTGCTATTCCTATTTCCCAAATCTTTGCCAAAGAGCCTCTGATTGTAATTTTACCTAGCAGATACCTGTCTTCCTAAACCAAGACACCAGGGCTCCGGCAGAGTGCGCTTTGCTTTGCTTTCATTCCTCCTGGAGGTAATTGGATCAATTATCTCTGACCCGAGCTGAGCTTGCTGTAAAGGGGCAGGAGGTTTGTGGAGCCCCAGGAATGGGGAATATTCCTGGGATACTCCAGGAAATGTTCCTGGGATGGCTCCAGGGAATCCTGGTGTGCCACAAAAAGCTCAGGAGCCTTTGACGTTTGTTTGGCTGCAGGGAGAGGAGTCCGTTAGAATCAAAAAGCTGCATTTGATGTAGAATATCCTGAATTTCATCGTTTCAATCTAAGCAGAACTCCCAGTCTTAAAGCTTGGTTTTAAAAGAGATTTTTGTGCAGTGGAGATTTCTTTGACATGCCTGGAAAATTCTCATCTTCCCGAGGGACATTTTGGGTGAAAGTTCTGGATTCTGGAGGACAATGAGGGGACCCAAAGGAGCAGTTTGGGAGCTCCCTGTCCCCCTGAGCTGTCCTGGTCCTTTCTGGGCTCCTCGGGACCAGCTCTGAGGCTTTGATTGGACGCTTTCCTTGTGAATTTGGGGTGTTTTTTAAAGAAAACCTTTCGTTGGACACTGTCACCCGTGCTTTTTGGTTGTTGAGGGTTCTGGTGTTGCCTTCGTAGGCTTTAGGAAGGGAACTTTATCCCAAGAAATCCTCCCTTTTCCAGGGACCTCTCACTAGAGGTCAGCACTGCCACGTTGCCGGCTCGGGAATGTTGGATGGTTGGGATTTAAACCACCGAGGCTGCAGCTGCTGGGGCTTGTTTGGGTGCCTGATGTGCACCAGCCTTGGTCCTGGCACGAGGTGTCCATCCTGGGGTGTCCATCCCTGGCAGTGTCCAAGGCCGGGCTGGACATTGGGGTTTGGAGCACCCTGGCGTGGTGGAAGGTGATTTTGAAGGTCCTTCCAGCCCAAACCAGTCTGTGATCCCATGGAACCGAGTCCAGTCTTTGGGAAAAGTACCTCAGTGCCTTCAATCAACTTCTCTTTGAATGTTTATTAATGGAAGGCAAAGCAAAGGGATGAGCTGGGAGGGAAAAAAGGGGAGGGGCATGGTCTGAGGGCTGAAGACATGGAGCTGTCAAAAGGGAGGAAGGGTGGAGGGAAAAGGGACGGATGGTGTAGCAAGGCAGGGAGAGGGTTGAAGGCACAGGAGCTTCCCACAGGCATCAGCTGCGTCAATCATCAGCTGTGCCTGGAGCTCCGGCTCCTCCGTCTCCAGGCGGTCTCATCTTCTGTGGCCCCTGAAGGTCTTCTAAGGCCACCGGTTCTTCTGAGCTAGCAGATGACTGCAGTTCTGCAATTCGCTCCTCGAACATCAGCTGGACAAAGAGGCTTATCTGGGAGGGGCTGTCGTCGTCTCTCAGGGCCTGAAGAGCTGGAAGAGACAGGCACAGAGCCCCGGTCAGAGCCCGGATGTGCGGGAGTCCAAGGAGACCCTCCTGCCAAGGGCCATCCGAGCCAGCTCCTGCCGTGGCCGCCACAAGAGAGGAGAGAGAGGCCAATGGGATTCGCCGCAAGGTGCTAAACACGAATCGCCCCGCACGCGTCCCCGAAATCTCTCCGTGTTCCGCGCACGCCAGCCCTTGACCGCACAGGGAGCCAGGCCCTCCGCAGGCAGGACAGGGATTGCAGCCCCCTGCGCGAGCATTGCGGCTCCCCCCGGCAGCCCCGCTGAGAACCCGCTGCCCTCACTCACCCTCGCTGAGGGCCTGGAGCTCTTCCTTCTGCCTCCTCAGGCGCACCCCGGCGATCCCTGGGAACACAGAGCCTGTCAGGGCCCCAGCGGCACGGCGCCCTGCCAGCGGCGCTGCCAGCCCTGTGGCCACACGGCCTCCTGCCCCGGCAGGGCTCGGCCCGGGCCCTTGCCGCATCCTGCCGCCCAAGGGCACGGCCGCAGAGGGCGGCAGCAGCCCCGAGGGCAGGCGCGGCTCCACGGCGCCGGGCGCGGATGCCGCTGCCGGGACGGGGGCTGGGGCTGGGGCTGGGGCTGGGGCTGGAGGGAGCCTGGGCTCGTGGCTCACCGATGAGCTTGATGGCCGCCTCTCGCAGGGGCTCCTGTGGGTGCTCCAGGTAGGGCAGGGCCAGGCGCAGGTGTTCGGCCGCTCGGCTCTTGTCGTCTGCCAGCTGGAGAGAACGGCAGGAGGGAGGGAAGGGTTGGCGCGGGCTCAGCCCCTCGGCCGGGCGCTCCCGGCGCCCAGCCCCGGCCTGCGCTGCCCGCACAGCCCCGAGGCCCGGCCAGCGGGCGCCGGGCTCCGGAGGGGGCGGAGGGCCGGGTGCTGCCCGGGGAGCCGCGGTGCCGCCCCGCCCCGCGGCCCCGCTGGGCCGGCGCTCCGTCGGCGCCCGACTCGGGGCACAGGAGCCTGGAGAAGAGCCCGCGCGGCCCCACGGAAGGGAGCGGCGTGTGGGGCGCAGGCCGGAGCCCCTGCGTGCGGCGCTGGGCAGGGGCCACGGCTGCCAGCCCCGCACACCGAGCCCCGCCGTCAGGGGGCTTCTCCAGAGGCCGTCCTTACCACGCACTCGGCGAACTTGAACAGCTTCTCCGTCTTCAGCACGTGCTCGAGGTCGCTCCTCTTCAGGAAGCCGGCCGCACAATGCAGCGTTTCCCGAGAGGCCTGGAGAGCAGCAGAGACGGGAGCTGGCAGCGCAGCCCAGCCCAGGGCACGGGCCCTGCGTCCCTGCGCCAGGGCCAGCAGGAGGCTGCGAGCCGGGAGAGGTGCCCGGGCAGGAGGCAGCCGAGCCCCCTGTCAGGGATGCACCGGCATCACACAACGCCTCACCTTGGCCACGCGCTCGTTCACCTCGTGGCAGTGCAAGTAGAGTGGGAGCAGGCTCTGGCTCACAACTGTGTTCAGTGGCTCTTTGCCCTCATCCGCTACCAAGCCCATCACCTTTTGGAAAAGCTGAATGGAGAGCAGCTGCACCTGGCTGTTGTCCTGAAGGAAAGGAAGCGGAGGAGGCCTCAGCACCAATTTCTCCAGCCCAGCCGGGCAAAAGCCTAAAAATCCCCAGGGCACAAAGTTTCTGCGCAGCAGCTAATGCCCGTGGCACGCAGAGCCTTACGTTTCCAAAGAGCGACAGGAGGAGGTCGGCTAGCTTCAGGGCAGTGGTCCTGCCGATGACGGAGTCTTTCCGCTGGCACACATTGGTGAGCGCAGAGAGGGACATGGCGACCACCTCTCCGTCAGCATCCCCAAGCCGCTCCAGGAGGCTTGGAAGCAGGCTGCGTACACCTCCGGCCTGTATGGAACACAAGGCTGTGCTGGGAAGCCACCAAGAGCTGCAGCGCCAACACCGCCCTGGCTCTGCTAGCCCACCCTGCCGCTGCTGGGCCCAGAGGCCAAAGGCCTGTCCCGAAGCACTCGAGCAGCTGGAGCAGGAGGCAGGAGAGCTGGGAGCAGCTGCCTCAGCTCCTGAAGCCCAGCCAGCCCAAGGGGCTGCTTTCCCCAGCGCAGCTTCAGCCGCTGCCCCCTTCTCACCATTGAGGGCTCCTCGCTGAGCAGCACAAGGCCTTTGAGCGCCAGGTGACGTCTCTGCCTGCACGTGCCCCGCAGGTGCCTTGACATCTCCTCCAGGACACGGCCTGCGCATTCCCTCAGGTCCAGGAACTTGATGACCTGAAAGGCACAGGGCAGTGACAGGTGACCCGAACAGCAGGAGCCCAGAAGCGCACAGGGCCGGGCCCAGGCAGCAGCAGCAGCAGCAGCACAGGGCTCGGGCACCGGCCCAGGCAGCTGCAGCTACGAGAGGGCAGAGGGCTGAGAGGCAGCTGAGCGAGGCAGCGCTGGCTCACCTCCACCAGGAATGCCAGGGAGGGCAGATCCCAGCGTGGCTCCTCCCTGCTTAGTGGCTGGAGTAGGTAGAAGCCAATGCGGGAACAGCTGTGGCCCAAGTGACGGCGCATCTCCCTGTCAGGGGGAAAAAGGCAGCAAGAGCCTGAGGTGGGGGGGACAGTCTTCTCCCAGGAGGTCTAACTCACAGGTCCGGTCTTTCCCCAGTATCTCTGGAGGGGGATGTGGGCGCTTTGGGAGGCGGCCCCTTCTGGGCACCCTCCTCTGCCAGCCTTTTCCAGTCGGCTTGGCCGTCCCTCGGTGACGAGGCCCTCGAGGCCATGAGCACAGGGACTGTGTGGGGCACAGGGGACAAATGTGGGAGAGAAGGGGTTCTCACCTGGCCAGCAGACCCACGGCATAGTGCTGGGTGTCAGCACAGAGCAGCGTGTCCCAGCCACGCTTGCGCTCCATAGCCATCATCTCTGTGTTCCACCACATTTGGCTGAACAGAGCCTTCATGGCCTGCACTGCAAACCTGTGTGCAGAGCAAAACCCAGGTCACACGGCGAGCGCTGGCGCCGGCCACAAGGACATTGAAAAGACAGGAGGACTGGCACCTGTTGGGGTTGCTGGGAAGGCCGTGTTCCTCCTGGCACGCTCTCCAGAAGTTAGCAACTTCCACTGGCATCTCTTGTGTGGTGATGACAATGTGGAAGAGGAGAGCAACAAACAGACGGGCTGAATGAAGGAGCACTGCCCTGTGGCATTTGGGCACCTGGACAGTCAGCCACAGCCCCAGAGTTGCCTGCAAAAGAAGCAGCCCGAGACAGAGCTCAGTGCTAAGATGTCCGTGTGGCAGGGCCCAAGGGGAGACGCGGGGGGAGCGACGGGCCTGGAGCCCCCTGAGCCTGCCCTAAGCCAGTGCCTGAGGCAGGGAGAGGACGGAGAGCTGATGGAGAGGCGACCGGGGAGCGAGCAGAGGCCGGTTCCAGAAGCTCACCGCCAGGGCAAAAACGTCCTCGTCGTCGCCATCGGAGGTGGTCGTTGTATGCAGAGGCCAATCCTCCATCACGCGGATGAGTGCTGGCAGCACCTTCTCCGCTGTCACAGCCGACGAGCCTATGGCTCTCCACATGCTTGCAGCAGCTCTGTGGGATTGGAGCTCTGTGTCAGGGCCGTCTCAGTCACAGTAGCATGCCCTGTGCAGCTGTGGAGGCCCAGGTGACAGAGCCCTGGTGCCCTGAGGGGCAGGGAGGGAGCATGGCAGCAGGCTGGTGGAACAGAGGGGCCCAAGGGTCCTGGACCGCTCCGCCTGTCTGGCAGAGCCCATTGGACAGGCTCTGCAGGGCAATGGGCCCTAAAGGCTGCTGAGCCCTGAGCTCTCAAGGCAGGTGGGCCCCATACCTGTCACACGTTGGGGCACAGCGCAGGAGGGTCAGCACAACGTCAGCAGGTTGCTCTTCAGCCAGCTTCAGAAAGTCCAAGCGCATCCTGGCATCCAAAGTGACACAGGCCGCCAGTCTCTGGTGAAGGTCCTTCACCATGGCTGGCACCTGGAGGAGACATGGGGAAGACCTGGAGCGCTGTCCAAGGGAGCAGCTTTCCCCAAGAAGTGCTTCCCCTCCCGCCACACTCTCCTGGCCTCCAAGACTCAGGGTCTCTTTTGTGTTGGTGTTTCTGAAGGCCACGCACTCAGTCACTGCCATGTCTGTATTTGCTGCGTCATTGATTGCAGCATCCAAGCGCTGAGCCAAATCTGGGCTGACATTGGGCTCTGCCTGGAGCTCAGTCGGCCTGCGGTCAGGCTCAGCTGTTGCACGGCTTCTGGTCATCCTACGTCGAATGGGCACGAGCCTCCGGAACATCTGCAGGAGAGCAAAGGACAGGGAAGAGAGACGCGTTCCATGGAGTGCTCCAAGCGCGGAGCTCGGCCGAGCAGTGACAGCAGGCCCAGCCCAGGCGGGGATGGCTGCACGTACCTTCAGTGATCTGCGGAAGCGGCCACGGGTGGGCTTCTTCTCCTGTGTCTGCTCCATGGTTGCATCTGGCAAAGAGCGAGCGCAGCCAGAGCTGAGGGGTTGCAGGAGCGGCCAGAGAAGCCAGCCCTGCTCTCCCCAGGCAGGGACAGCCCCGGGATGCCCCAGGGGATGGAGCACAGCTGCTGCAGGGGCAGCCTCGGCCCCTCTTCCATCCTGTCAGTGGGCGGAATGGGAACGGGGATGGGATGGGATGGGGCCAAGCTGTCCGCAGCCATCGGCCTTGTGGCCCGGCTCTGCCACTCACCATCCTGCTGTGGCTGGAACTGCTCCAGCTCTTGAGGGGGTTGTGCTGGAGCATCTCCAGGGCTTGTATTTCTTCTCCTCCAGCAAATTGTGAAGAGGTCGCGAAATCTGCCCGCCATGTCAGCGTCTGGCCTCGAGGGCACCTTCAGACAGATGCCTCTGAGGAAACCAGGGAAAACCCTGAGGCAACAAGTCGTGCAGTTGTGCCTTGAAGGCACCTGCGACAAAGAAGCCTCAGGAAGGCTGCAGGACAGCAAGTCCTGCACACTGGTCTTGAGGGCTCCTGCCACAAAGACAGGAGACTCCTCGTGGTGCTTCAGGTCACCAGATCCTGTGGTCTGGCCGCGAGGGCACCGACCGCAGGGTTGGGAGATGCCTCGGGAAAGCTCCGAGTCACCAAGTCCCGCAGTCTGGCCGCGAGGTCAGCTGCAGGAGCAGCGCTTCGGAAAGGCTCCGGGTCGGGCACAAACGAGCGGGCTGTGTGGGAACTCCTCACAGCACCTCTCTGGCGCGTCCTGTCCCGTGGCGTGCTCCGAGCACTGTGGCGTGGCTGCGTTGTTGCCAGCACCTATGTCACCACGTGTCACAAAGGCTCCTCGGACACCCTGTGCCATTCCCTGCCACGGTGACCACGCTGCTGCACCGTGTCACAAAGGGCACATGCACACCCTGCCACCTGCCCCGGCCCTGCCCCCGCTCCACCCAAAGTGGCCCAGGTCGGAAGGAATCCCTCGGCCCAAGTGTCTAAGAGAGCCCAACAGGACCTTGAATGATTTGATGGCTCGAGCCATCGGCAACCGCTGCCCTGCTCTGCGGGCTCAGGGCGGCAGAAGGAGCCCCCAGGGCTGCCGACGCAGCCGCAGCGGGAAGGGCAAAATTTCCCCAAAATTCCTGAAATTTTCCCAAAAGTCTCCAAAATTTCCCCAAAATGTCCCAATTCCCAAAAATTCCTCAAATAATCTAGCCAAATCTATTAAAATTCCCCCAGATCTTCCAAATTTCCCCAAAAATCCCCAATTTTCCCTAAAATTTCCCCAAATTACCTAAAACCACCAAAATTCCCCCAAATTATCCCAAAATTTCCCCAATTTTCCCCCCAAATTCCTGATTTTTCCCCAAATTTTTCCCTAAATTTTCTCAATTTTGGACCCAAATTTTCCCAAATTTTCCGAAATTTTTCCCAAATTTCACCAGTTTTGACCCAAATTTCCCAAATTTTGGCCCAAATTTCCCAGAATTCCCTATTTTCCAAAAAAACCCTTGCCAAATTTCTCCATTTTTGACCCGAGTTTCCCAAATTTCCACCAAAATTTTCCAAAAGCTCCCAAAATCCTTTAAAATTTCCCATGTCCCCCCGAAATTTCCCAAATTTCCACCCAAATTTCTCCAATTTCCCCATTGTTTACCCAAATCCGAGGGATTTCCCCCCATTTCCTCACGTGGGGGGAGGGGCAGCTCCAGCTCCGGCGCCTCCTCTGCGGCAGGAGGGGAGGGGAGAGAAAAAGTCACAGAAATCGTCAAAATTGACCCAAAATTGACCCAAAATGGCCAAAAAATGACCCAAAAATATTCAAAAATGAGTCAAAATTGTCCAAAATTGACCCAAAAGGAGCCAAAACCACCCAAAATGATAAAAAGATCAAAAATGTCAAAAATGTCCAAAATTTGGCCCAAAAGGAGCCAAAAATAAGCCAAAAAAAAAAGATCAAAAAATTGACCAAAATTGACCCAAAAAAATGAGGAAAAAAAAGTGAAATGCAATAGGCGAGCAGGGGCCGGCAGCCAGCACGGAGGGGCAGAACCCCGCAGCACCGCTCGGAGCCCCTGCCTACAGCAAGAGGCACTCGAGGACAACAAGAAGAGTCTTGGTGGGGGCCAGAACAGTCTGCAGACAGTCCAGCTGCTTCTAGCCGAGTGTTCACACCCCTAAGTCACCCAGATGTCTGATCAATTATCCTTCTCTGTGCTGCCAAATTCAGGTCCCTTGTTTTGTGTACAACGCAAACAGTACCTGCAGTAAGACGGATTCTCCCCACACTCCCCATTTTGATTAAAGTAGCTAAAGCATTGCTATTGTAAATGTACATTGACTCTTTTTTACATGGCAATAGGAAGTTCAAGTATTTAATAAAAACCTGAAGTATGTATTTACACGGTGATCTGATCAATTGATTTTGGTCAAAAGGTGATAGATACAGAAACTACACATTTACTGCTGGAATAAAGATATTTCAGATCCTGTACATTACTTATCCTGGAATTCAAATGTGAACATGATGTTGTGACTAAACCAAACCTTGTCACTCTTCCCCCATCACCCTCTCAGCCACTGAAGGACTAAGCAACAGTTTTCAGTTACTTTGACCAATTAATTCTTCACGACAGTAAAATCAAGGAGTCGCACAGATTTCTGTGCCACTTTCACAACAATAGATTAGAATCCCATTTGGATCTATTTCTTATTTCTTACCAATATTGTCACTAGTTAGTCTAGTCACAGCTAATGAGAAAGTTTCATTAGCTTCCAGCTGTCTTTGAAAACAGATGTAATCATCATGTGTGCATATACTTACATAGATTTACAATGGGCAGCTTAAATTCCTTCAATGCTGTTAGTGATGCAGAAGCCCAGAGAACTTTATTAACCAATTATCTGGTATCAAACTTCTTTTGATCCGCATGTCTAAGGATCAAGGGTTTACAAGATTTGCTGAACTGACATTGGTTTCAACTAAATGAACTCAAGAACTGAATCAGAACACTTTCAAATTCTCCTTAGTTTTACTGTTGTTTCACTCCTCTGGAATAAAGAAATTGACCAGTTGAATGTTAATCTAAAGCAAAAAATATGCAATATTATGGCCACCACTTAAAACCCAAACTTTTGTAATAAAGCATTATTCCATGCACATGTCAAAAATGCTTAATCAACCCAAAGATCAGAAATAATATGCAAGAAAGGAAATAAACATCTGAAAGCCTTTAAAGCTCAGTAACACTGGATATGTTCAATAGCAACTAAGACATAATTGGCTTTATTTTTTTTTCAAGCTCCATCATTAAGAGACTGATTAATTACACAGTGCAGAAATTAAAATCTCATGGCAACTCACTCCAAACAGTCTGCACTGCAAAGCATCTGTAATTCAAATAGAAGTTTCAGATAAATGTAGTGTGCAGTGAATTCCAGCAGTACCTCAGGCTCTGGGGTACTGGGTAGACAGAACCACACAGATGCCAAACCCTGCTGATCTCTCACACAAGTGAGCCTGTGTGGCCAAAGGCTTCTTTTGCAAAAACCCAGATGCTTGTGCTGGCAGGCAGAATGCAAAACACAGTGGTCTGTAGCACCTGCCTCTTCTGCATCTTCACATTGGTTAGTCCCCAGAAGTTTTAGTTATGTCTGCTTTATTCTCTGTTCCAGTTCATGCTTGTGTTTAATAAGCCGTTCTATTTCTGTTCCTAAAGTTTGCAGGTTTTCCTTCGTGGGAGGGGAAAAAATGATAAGTTATACAGGGAAATTAATCCATCAGCACAAAATGCACTAATAAGTCAAAATTAGTGTTTATGTCAGCAGGTTGATACTTTCAAGTATCCAGAACAAATGCAAATTATCAGAGTCAGAAAAAAAACAAACTCATTTCAATAAAAAACTCAAAGCTCTTGGCAAGTCCTTTTTTGCAGTTACCAGTACTCCATAGGATGCCCAGAAGGTAGAATGCTAGTTCCCCTAAGCATTTAAGGGAAATGATGATTACAGGAAGAGATCTCCAGCTTGTGCACAACCCTGCAGCCCAGCTGGCAGCCTGCACACCATTTTCCAGCCTGCCAGCTCTCCGTGGCAGCAGAGGTGCTGCCCCAGCAGCTCAGGAGGGCCAGGCAGGCAGAGCCCATGCTCCTGGTTCCACATGCCCAGGGGAGAGCATGGAGAGACCCTGCCCTGCTGAAGGCACAGGCACTCCAGGTCTTATCTCAAGCAGCAGCCCATTAGTGCAGCATACTCTGAGGGTACCAAACTGGAGGAACATGGCATCATGTCACGTAACTGCCCGGTTAACCTCAATGCTATCAGTGGCACCAAATCACAATGAGCTGACTTCTGAAAAGCCTTTCACAGCATGCAGTGAAGGAAGCATCTAAGAACCACAAGAATGTGCACAAGAACTGGCACAGCTACTCACTTTCAATGTAATATTCTTCAGGAATGTATCTTCTAACACAGCCTGAAGCTTCCTGTTTATCTCTAAGGAGAGTTCCAAGGTGAGCCCACTGTCTGCAGGGTGAGATGTATACAGAGATGCCATAATCCCACCACGCCTGCTCAAGTGAACTTTGTTGAAGTCAGAGGCCTCTGATGAGAGGGTTCCAGCCTCTTCCCTCAAAATATAGCTCTGAATAATTCTGGAGGATAAAAAAATAAAAAAAACAACATCATAGCATTGCAAGGCAGAGAAGAGTCTGATGCTGAAATAACTTTAGATTCCTGACATGAGTAATTTTACTTTCAAGCAGTACTGTATTACCAAAAAAAAGCAGTAAAAGTTTACTCCTGCAATTTCTATGCCAGAGGAAAACCTGGGATACCAGTAGTGATACAGGAATGCTGGCAAATCAAGAGACTACAATGTGCAGCATTTACTTATTTAAAAGTATTCTGAAAAGATACTGGGACAAGAAAGATCTTTCTGGTAAAAAGTCTACTTTTCTTTGCTGAAGGACTCCAGACACGGAATCTTAAGCTTTCTACACATGAGAAAAAAATTACAAAGTCACTTCTCAAGAGTTTAGGAGGGGCTGGTTCAGCTCAGCCTTGCTGATAAAGCAATTTGGGTTTTCCCTCATCAATCTGTTTCATTAACTACAAATGCAGAATTGGAGAAGTTGTTGGATATTTTTGCGTTTTTCTGCAGCTGGCGGCAGGAGACTTTGCTCAGACTGGGGGTTGGGGCTGTCCAGCCTGGAGAAGAGAAAGACCTGGGGAGATTTCATTGGGGCCTTCCAAGACCACAAGGGAGCCTGAAAGAGCTGCAGAGGGACCTTGGACAAGGACCTGGAGTGCCAGGACAAGGGGGAATGGCTTTAAACTACAGGAGGAGAGATTTAGATGGGATCTTGGGAAGGAATTCCTCCCTGGGAGGGTGGGGAGGGCTGGGCTGGAATTCCCAGAGCAGCTGTGGCTGCCCCTGGATCCCTGGGAGTGTCCAAGGCCAGCTTGGAGCCCCTGGGACAGTGGGAGGTGTCCCTGCCCGTGGCAGGGTGGGGCTTGAAGGTCCTTCCACCCCAAATTCCATGATTCCAACCCAAAGATAACCTGGATTGGAGGCGGCAGTGCCTGGGGGCTAAAGCACCTTCCCAGCTGTTATCAGAACAGGAGTTGCAGACATTTTATCCCTGGGTTTTCTTCCTTGTCCCTCAGCTGGGAGGTGATGGGAACGACCAGCAGGAGCTTCCCCAGGCCCTGGGAGTGGGACACTGGGAAGGGGACACTGGGAGTGGGACACTTTGGGAACGGGATACTTTGGGAGTGAGACACTGGGAATGGGACACTGGGAGTGGGACACTGGGAGTGGGACACTTTGGGAGTGGGACACTTTGGGAATGGGACACCGGGAGTAGGAGACTGGGAATGGGACTCTTTGGGATACTGTGGGAATGGGACACTTTGGGAATGAGACACTGGGAATGGGACATTTTGGGACAGTTTGGGAAGGGGACTCTTTGGGAGTGGGACGCTTTGGGAGTGGCACTTTTACAACCACTATTGGCTTTGTGGTTTATCCTGAGACAACAGACCCAACCATAAATTGTCACTTCAGGGCCAGCATTTAGTGCCAGCTCAGGGAAATGCAGGGTGGTTGTGGCAGGTATTAAACACCCCCAATAAATCCTGGAGGAGGATCCCAGGGTAACAATGCCTGCTTGCCAAATCTGTTTGCAGAGCGCACAAAAGCAATGAGGAAAACATTGCAACAGCACAAAGGTTTTCTCACAGCTCCACCACAGGCTTCTGCCTCAGGAGAGCTGATTTTTGGTGCTTTTCTTCCAGCCCCAAACTGGGATTGAGCCAGGCCCTGCATCCATTGGGACTGGGATGCTGTGGCTGTAGGATAAACCCCCAGCCAAGCCCCGCAGGGAGCCATTTATCCTGTTTGGAGCCCGTTTATTTTTCCTCCTTCCCCTGAAGATGTGTGTGAGGAGCAGAGATTCAGCCAGGCCCTCTTCCCAGGCCCATGGGATGTGTGTTTCTTTCCCGTTTCCTGGAAGCGCTCGGTGTTTGGGGAAGGTTGCTGGGCCACGAGGAGCTGCTGGACACCATCCATAGCCCCTCTCAGGCATTTTCTGCTGGGTGGGACTCCCTGAAAATCCCTTCAGCTTTGTAGGGAAAGCACTTTTCCTACGGGGCACACAGGGTGTGAGGCTGGCTCTGGGAAAGAAATATTCCCAGGGAAGAAAGGCTGGGAACGTGCTGACGGCAGCACTGCTCTTTCAGGTGTCACTGTAAGAAGCTTCTAAAAAGCTCCATTTCTGCTTGGTGGGCAGAAAGTGCAGGAAAAAGTGCTGGGAATGTCCACGTGGACTTCAATTAGCATCAAGCAGCATCACAAGTGGTTTCGTCCAGGCAGGAGTCACAGTCACTGTGAGGTGATGAAAACGGAGATGGGATCTGCTTGAGGCGGATGGTGCAGCGGCTGCGCACCTGCGACGTGTATCCCTCAGGGTACCCATTTCTTTAGAACACTATGAAGACTAGAGGGAATTGAAAGTCCACTGCAGTTTAGGTTGTTCTTCACGAGATTGTTCAAGTCGAGCACAGCCATTCTGTTCAGCAGACACACGGGCAGGGGCTTCTTGGAGCGCTGCTCTGGCACCCATTCTTTGGAGGAGGGGATTGCAGGAAAGAAGAAAAGAAGCTCATCAACTACTGAAGAGGAAGAGTCACTGACAGGAAGCAGTGGGTTAAGAAATGTGAGGGGGAAAAAGGCAGAAAACATGAGGTGACAAGTGTGAGAAATGGGAGTGGAAAAAGGAGGGAAGTGTGAGGGAAGAAAAGGGTAGGAAACCTGAGTGGGAAAGGGTGAGAAAACGGAGGGGAAAATGGTGAAGATGTGAGTGAAAGTAGGAGAGGAAGGTGAGAGGAGGAAAAGGCAGGACATATGATGGGAAAATTCTAAGAAACATGATCAGGGAAGGCTGAAAAACATAGAGGAAAAAATGGAGGGAAATGTGAGGGGAAGAGAGTGAGAAAATTACTGGCAGAGAGAGAGAAACAGGCAGCAAATGTGAGGGGAACATTGTGAGAATCCTGAGGGGAAAAGAGGGAGAAACCAGAGGGCAGAAAAAGGCAGGAAACATTAGGGGGGAAAAAAGGGTGGGAAGTTGGATGGGAAAAGTGGCAGAAAACAGGAGTGAAAAAAGGGCAGAAAATGCTAGAGGAAAAGTAGAAGCAACATGAGGGGGAAAGAATGATAAACGTGAGGGGAAAAGTGGGAGAAATGTAAGAGGGAAAGCCTGGGAAACATGAGGGCAAAAGTGAGAAACATGAGGAGACAACTTGGAGAAAAATGACTGAGGAAAGGAGAAAAGCATGAGGGGAGAAAAGGGCAGGATAAGTGAGGGGAAAATTGTGAGAATCGTGGGAGAACAAAAAAGCAGGAAAAAGCGGGAAGTTGGGGAAATGTGAGAGGCAAAGCGTGAGGAAAGGGAGCTGAAAAGGGTGGGGAAAATGAGTAAAACTTGGGAGGCAAACATGAGAGGAAAACTGTGAGACTCGAGAGGGGGAAGGGGTGGAAATGTGAGAGGGAAAAGAACAGGAAACGTGAAGGGAGAAAAGGAGAGAAGGCAGGATTGGCATGACAGCTGAAATGATTCCTAACACATTCCCCCATGCATTTGCCCATTTATTGCACTAGCCCAGGGCTTCTCTGTATGTCCGTCTCCCCCTGTGCCTTGATTCCTGTTCGGAAGCAGTAGAAGTGCAGGATGTGCCCACCAGCAGGAGCTGCTCCAAGCTGGGAAGGGGCCAGGTGGTGCTGATTTCCAGAGGCTTCTGTGTCCCAGGTGAGGCCAGGGCAGGAGTGGGTTGAAAGGTGCTGCTGCTGCTCCTCTGTGCCAGAGAGCCCTGGCCGGGCAGGGCACGGCGCCCACTGCACTGCGGGCTCTTTCTCCTGCCACAGCTGGGCACACCTGGCAACAAATCATGACGACTTGTGGGGAAAGCAAGGGCTTTGTGGAGGCTGCCTTGCTCTGCACACACCCGGGCCACCTGCAGCACAGAGCTTTGGCCCCCAGAAAGGCAAACCCGAGGGGAACAGCTGGAAAAGGTTTCATTTTCACCTGTCAATAGATGACTTTATTTCAGTGCTGGGTGCGTGGGGAATCACTTTCCTAACACGTGCTCAGCCAGAAATCCCACCTACTCATTTGTAACCATGGAAACAAGACCTACTCATTACTTTGCTGAAACTCACAGGCTAAACATTCCCTCAAATTAGTTGACATATTTAAATCACTTCTCAGAAGTTACTGACAGGAGAGTAGGGCTCTCTTGAGAGTCTCGGCTGGTCATTTGGGGAACATCCCATTGCTGCAATTCTCCTCTGATGCTCAAGAGCCTCCTACAACCACTCTTTTCCCCTTGAATGCATTCCAGCTACATTCTTGGGAAGACTATTCTCAAGGCTAAGGTAGTCACTTGCACACATCAATCACTGCTCTGGAGGAATAGAGGGCTCAACAGTCTGTTAATGCAAAGGGAATTCACAATTTGTTACAGTTCAACATTTTCTCAAAACCTGCCTTCTCTGGGCATTGCTCACAAGCATTTCTTTAATTCACCTTGAAAATGTTTTTGCTGACTGAAGCCACATTGTGTCTTTCCTTCAGCAATTCAGAAGAAAAACACAAACTGCCTGCTGAAACCCTTCTGCTCCCTTCCAAATCAGTTCACTGCTCAAGCACGAGCCACAGGCTCCTGCCCGATTCCCTCTGTGAGATAGGAGGTAATATTTTGCTGCAGCTGCAGGGTTATGAGAAGAAAGAACGAAAGCTGTTGGTTCTTGGGGTTGTTATTTAGGGTTTGGGTTTGTTCTAGTTGATTTGTTGGGTGTTGCTGTGAGCTGGGAGAGGGGCCAGCGTGAAGACCAAACCAAAAAGGAAGTAGGAGAAGAGGGGAGGGGACAGAAAAGGAGGCGGTGGGGACAGAATACAAGTTTCCTATTTCCCGGCCAAAGGGAAAGGGGACACGGTTCGCCCTGGGCTGGGAAAGGCAATAAAAAGCAGCATTTTCTGTGTGTGTGTTGTGTGTGTGTTTGGCTCTTGGGAGAGGGAGATACACACCCAGCTCAGGTGAATCCATCCTAAAAAACAGTTCTCTTTGGCTTTGATGACGTTGTCACCCCATTAAATTTCATCTGACAGTTGGCTCCTCTCTAACACCTCTCTATCTCCCAGCAGCTCAGGGCTGCATTGCACAGTGCTTGCTCTGTGCCAGAGAGCTCAAAGCAGGCTGGCCTGGCGTCCCGGAATATTTCTGCAGAACACCCTGCATTTCACTCTTTTGCTCTGGCTCAGTGCACAACTCCAGCACTGCAGGCGCTTCCTCCCAGAGCCGTGTGAGGCCCCGGCTCCTGCAGATGTGAGCTGACAAGCTGTCCCTGCCTGCCGCTGGCCTCGCTTCCCCCGGCAGAAGCGCCGTGCCTGAAGGAGGCTGCCCTGTGCCGGAGCCTGCGGAGCAGCCCGGCTCCCTCCCCTGTGCCCAGAGCGCTGCACACACTGCTCACCTTGGCCAGGAGTTACAGGGCAGCTGGCACAAGGGTGGCAATCCTCAGCCAGGCCTGCAGCCCTCGCCTGTGGTTTGCCTTTCTCTGCTCCTGTGCACGCTCCGGACGGCCGATGCCACCGGTCTGTGCTGTGCCCAGCACGGCCACGCTTCCCCTCGGGAGAGCCTTCCCCACTTTCCAACTGTACCAAAGAAGCCATCAATGTCACTCTCCACCTCTAAGAAAAAACTGACACTTCAGAAGAAAATGTTGAGCTTTCTCAGAGGCTCAGAAGGAGGGGAATCTTTGAAAGGAGTTGAGGTTTCACAAACTTTATTTCCAATCCTATGCTACTATCCTACTCCACTGTCCTAGCTGCAATCCTACTCTGCAGTCCTATTCTACAATCCTTCTCTATACTGGTGTTGGAGAAAACAGTTGTCTGATTCCTGTCTCCTCCTTCCACTCTTTCACTGAAGTGATCAGTGGCACCAGGCTGGACACAGGCTTGGCTGATGTTACAAATGGATGCTGCACAAAGAAAAAAAAAAAAAAAACAAGAATGAACCATTACTTTGCAAGCTAAGAGCCTCAAAGGCAGGGCAATATTTTTCAAAGGAAAAGGAGATTGAATCAGAGTACATCTAAGGAGCAACAGTAGGGCCACATTGGCACAGCTTGCTGCAAGAGCTGCTATGTGCCCCAGGCCTGGAAATATCTCCGGTCTGAGCATCCTGATCTCTTGAAAGAGGTCCCTGGTCATATTGCAGGGCACTTGGAGCAGATGACCCTTACAGGCCCTTGCCAGCCCAGCCCAGTCTAGGATTCCTGACTGTTCTCATTTGAACAGCACCAAGAGTGGAGGTGAGGAGGAGGAGGCTCCCCTGATGCCTTGCACTTCAGTGCAGGAGGAGCCCGTCCCTGGGACACTGTTTCCCCTGCAGCCCCTTGGCATTTTACCTGCAGCAGCTCCTTGGCAGACCAGCGCCGCGCCTCGTCTCTCTGCAGGCAGCAGCTCAGGAAGTCACACAGCAAAGGGGAGCGGAGCTTGGGCTGCTGCAGCTTTGGGATCCCTTTGGTGGCTTTCAGGAGTTGAGCCTGAAGAGAAAGGAAACACGAGTTTCTCACCCGCTTCTTTCACGTCTGGAACTGCTCTCCCAGATCCCATTGTTTCAGGTGCACTCTGCAGTGGCACTTTCTGCCGTGGCACAGAGGCAGAGATGACTTTCCTGACCAACAAAACACCCAAAGCCCGATGCAGCCACAGCTTTCCCAGCATCCAGCAGCTCTTGCCTTGGCAGTTGATTTCATTGACTGGCCTTGTTAGTGGAAACAATAGCAGCAAAAGCAGGTTTCCTTCTCTGAGGGTTCACCTGAGCAGCTTGACAGGCTATTTGGAAGAGGGACTTTGCTCTACTAACTCACTCTACTATTTCCAAAGATAATTACATGAAAAGCATCTCTGCAGCTCTTGTTGGTCCCTTAAGCACAGCTGCCATCAAACCAAAGTCATCAAGCTTTTTCCTTGGTTCTTGAAAACAATGGGAATTGCAAGCAAAGAAAGGAAATCCCTCAGTTATTCCTCAGGTAAGGAAACAAACATTTGGAATCTCATCTTCCACACAGACACATGAAGATGCATGCACAAATGTCTTGGGACGAAAATGCCTCTTTGGGCACACAGGAAACACCTGCAGCTCCGTCTCTCATCAGACTGCAAATTTCAGCTTCCCTTAGGCAGCAAAAGGAAAATTTTGGTGGTCAAAGCAGAAGAGGGAGAAACGCCATCCATGTGGTAGCCCTCTGCTCATTTGGACACTCAAGTCAATGCATTAATGGCATGGCCATCCTAGAAAGTGCCTGGAAACAAAGGGGTGGGTTTGGCCGGCGCTCCACATGGCCAGGCTTCATCTTAGTGACATGGAGGTGACGGCTTGGGTTAGGAAAGAAAGACGGTCACTGAGTGTTTCAGCAGCACCGCACAAGAAGCACAAGAGACTCTGTGGCCTTCACACCCTCTTGTTAAGGTTTCAGGCAAATTTCCTTGTGAGAAGAATGGGGGTGCACTTCTTCTCTCCAAACCACTGTTTTATAAACATCCTCGGGTTTGGGTTACTTTCCTTCATTTCAGGAAAGATAACACCACTTCTAAGATGCTTGTTTGCTGCTATTAGGGCTGTCTACAAAGCCAAAAGAGCTGGAACGACTTCTAAGCCAAAGCCCAGTGTTGCCTGAGAAGGGAGATTGTTTGCCTGGGCTAAGGCTTGAGTTCCCCCACGGATGCAACCAAAACCCCAGCAGATGCTGATGTGCTGCCGGGACATTTTCAGAAAGGGACTGTGGTGGAAGTAGTTCCAGCGGATGGCAATGGCATTTTGTCCAGTGGCACACAGAACGTGGGATGGGGGAGAAAGACAGCGGGATCAGAGAGTATTTACACCTTACCATGGCAGAATTTTCCTCCCAGTCAGGAGCTTCTCCTTCCACCATTTCAATGACCACGATTCCCAAAGACCATATGTCCACTTGGGCCCATAGGGTTCACCGTTCACTTCAGGTGCCATCCACTGAAGAGTCCCGACCACCGATCTCCGTCTACTCTGCTCAGGGGTGAGTTGAGCAGAGAGGCCAAAATCAGCTGGGGAGAGAGCAAAAGACCATTTTTATTTGAATCCTGTGCAATTAGGAAAGCACGCAAAAGAATTTCCCGGTAGAAGTTTGAGAATGTGCTCTTGAATCTCCTGGACAACTGTCCCTGCTCTGTTTCCTCAGGACTTTAGCCAAGGAAATATGGTGCTGGCTGCTTCAGAAATCCCCACATTTTTTACACTGCCTCCAGCAGGGGCTTTTCAAACTTTAGACATGTAGCTCCCTCCCTCTGGAAGGGACACGCACAGAGCAATGCCACTGTGGACTGCTCGAGCCTTGCCATAGGTCTGTGCACGTTGCCACCGCGTGGTCAGCTCACAACAGGCTCCCTGCACTGCCACCAGCGCCATTTTGGGGGGCTGGCACTCACTCAAAAGCAGCCCCACAGCCCACATATCCCTGGAACGCTGCACCTGCCCAAGAATATACTGACCCAGCTTGACAGAGCCATCCGTTTTGAGAAGGATGTTGAGGCTTTTCAAATCTCTGTGCATCACATGGTTGGCGTGGAGAAAATGCAGTCCTTGCAGGCACTGAGAGAGAAACCAGAAACAGGAGGGCAAAAATCAGTGATGTGATTTCATCACACAAGAAAGGAAACAGCTCTCCAAGATTCCCTCTGCAGGGGAATGAGGAGTAATGGCAGAACACAGTGCCACTGAGGGGAAGAGCTCGCTGCTCCAACACAGGCAGAGCAGCACCTTTCTAAAGAAAGGCATGTCAGCTTGCCAAAGAGCAACAGCAACTGCTGGTGTAGACTCTGCCCGGCAAACCAGCCAGGATGACTGCTGCTGCAGTGGATGTTCTCAGAAGCACACAGCACTCTGGCTGCACTGCTAACCTTTCCAGCTGAGGACTCAGAGAAATGAGTCTCTCTTTCTTCTTTGCTGTTCCTTTCAAATGCTCCCACCATCACCACCTTTGCTTTTACAGGCAAGGAATGCAGTGCCAACAGACCAAAGTTTAGAGAGGCAAGATGGAGAAGAGCAAATACAAGAGCCAGAGTGAAAATGCAACAGCAGGAGACAAGAGGACAAGAACAGAGTCCAGTGAGTGCAGGGGCACTGGCAGGCAGTTCATTTGAGAGGCTCTTGCTTGCCCAGAGCATATCAGCCACACAGAAACAAAGCCTGGCTCATGGAATCGCTCCTGTTCTGAGCCCCTTTCCCAGACAATCCTGCCCAAGCTCTGGGAAGCACAGCTGGGATCCCCGACTGACCTCCCGACTGATGATGGCAATCTCGTCTTCTGTCAGGCGAGTCTTTTGGATTGTGTCGTAAAGACTGCCTCCATCCATGTACTCCATCACCAGCCACAGTTGTTCATGCACAAGGTAGCTGAAAGAAGGGAACAAGGCCATGCAGATGAACATGCATTCGTTGGCTCCTTTGCTTGATTCTTGTTTCCGGGTCGCTTTGTGACAAGGACAGAATTAAAAGAATTAAAGACATTCCCTCCGGGCTGTGGGTTGTTTGCAGTCTGTGCAGTCTCAAGGAGAACAGCACATCTGTCAAAAGGAGATGTCTCTGATGGCCAGCAATCAAAAAGTGCAGTTTAGTAACAGCCAAGATGAAAAACCTGTCCCGCGTGGTATTTCTGGAAAGAAGCACCTAGTGTTCCTGGCATGGCCAGCCCTGGAAAAGAGGGGCAACAATCCAAGGGAAATCCTCCCTAGCATGCTTCATCAGCATTGAAGAAACCTTAAAAAATCCATCCTGAGACAACATGGAGGCAGCCAACTTACAGGGTACTGACTTCTTATGGTAGAGATGATGCAGGTTTTTGAACAATTTTTCAACTATGTGTTGGAAAGCCAGGGATGACTCACGGAGATAAACTGCACTCTCTTCCCATCCATTGGAGATGAGTAGAGAAATAATAATGAAGCAATAATTAACAGCTTTCTTTTCTGCTAGTGTCCAAAGTGGGGTTTTAACCTTGCATACTTTTACTATGTAAACAAACCTTCATGGGATGAGACCATGACCACTCACCCGTCTAAATAATGGACAAGATGGGGACTCATATTCCTCTTCATGACCGTGATTTCAGTAACAATATCCTCCATCTCGCTCGGTCCCCGAAGATAGATTTTCTTGATAGCCACCTAGAATGACATTGAAAATCAGTAACTTTAGAAGTTGGAGGAATGAGACCAAAACACACATGGGGAGAGAGATTTTGCAATGACACCGCCAAGCCGTGCCAAAGTGCCTTGTAATTAGACAAAGGAGTAATTAGGAAGTGACATTCCTACAGCCCATTTCTCTGCTCCTTTGGGGGCCAGATCCAGGACACGTGGCCACTGACCACATTTTGCCTTGTCCACTTGTTAGCAATGGTGTGTCAACTCTCACCCCCCCAAAGCTCTGAGCACACTCTCTGTCTGTCTGTACTTGAGAAGAAGTAATGCGTGACTTGGTACTCTGTGGATACATCTCGGGCTATAGGCAGGGCTTGGGGCTTTTAGGGACACCTTGCAGATCTCTCCCTACGTGCAGTTCCCAAGTGCAGCACTGCAGGTGGCTAAGGAACTGCCAGGAACATTCAGATGTACTTGCTGGCAGCCAGAAATGAGAATTCAGGACTCTGAAGCCGTAGCCCCAGAGAGCAGTGAGATGCTCCTTTGTTGGAGCATCTGAGAGCCAGGGAGAGCATCCTTCTCTGAAAGGAACCGCTGTCCTCCTTGCCTTCCTTCTGGCAGCTGAGCAGGACAAAGGCTGCCCCAAATGCAGTTGGCAGGCTGGCACCAGTCTGTGCTTCTTGTGCCTTTGCAGCACAGCTCTAGCCACAGCTGCAGCCGCAGCTGACACGAGACAGGAAAGCCCTGGAGAGCAGCAGAATCTGCAGGGGCTCTTGACATTTACCTCTCCGCCCGTGGCAGTGTCGATGGCTCTGCAAACCTCTCCAAAAGCCCTAGAAACAAAACAGCAGCAAAGAAAGGAGAAGCCATTTAGACCTTGGAGTGAAAGCCAGCCCAGACAGGAGATGTCTGCTGGAAATGCCTCCAACCTGCAGCATGCAGGAGGGCACTGCCAGAAGGCAGATGATGCATGTTCCTCTCCAGTGCATGGGCACTGGGCCTGTTTCTGAAGCATTGGGGTTTAGTGCCTCAGCTCCAAAGGCCAGGTGATTCTTTCATCGTGGATTTCAGTTTCTAAACTGGGCGGTTTTTATCCTCACCACAGACTATTTCCTTCAGCAAACTCTTGGGAAGAAATGCTCCTGAGAAGTGTTATCTGACTGCTATGATAGGGGGTAGGTTGCTGTTTCTGGCAATGAAATAGAAGTGTCTTTGATAATGCCTTCTGACCACACTTCCAAATTCTGGCCGGTACTGAGAGATGGGGCAGACTAACCCCAGTGTCTGAATATGTTTGCAGCTTGCCTGACTTCACACTTGACAGATATTCCAGCAGCAAATCAGCTGCCCCATGACTGTGTAGAAGCAACTGTGGCTGGACTCACCCTCTGCCAACAATTTCCTTTTCGGTGTATTTCCTCCGGGGATTTTCTGTGCTCACCATTTGCCCTGAGGGAAACAAAATGCAAAATGCTCACTTGAAAGCAGACATCCCACTATCCAAGAGATACAAAAGGCAGCCCTGCTGGGGCTCTACAGTCTGGCCTTCTGAGTCCTTTGTGGCCAGCTGGGTAACAACAACAACAACAACAACAATTGCAACAAGACAGGCAGCTCTGCAGTACAAGCAGGTCAGCACAGAGAATGATTTTCTACAGTCCTTTGAAGAGATGCCTTGGCAGAAAACAAAGCACAGGGAGATGCATTCCCAGGAGAGGAGGGCATCTTCCCCACCTTGCAGCAGTTTCCCAAAGGAATGCCTTTCCCTTTGTAAACCCAAGCAGCTCATGCTCTAACCAACCCCAAGGGGCCTTCAGCAGCAGGACCCTCACCCTTGATGAGCAGGCTGAGCTGGAAGACGCCCTTGCCCGTGGCCCACGTGAAGAACCACACTGCTTCTCCTCCCCCTGACAGCAGGGATCAGTCCCTGCCATTGCACTCGCCCTCTCAGCCCCGCACACGTGCCCACCTTCCCGCAGCGGGCAAGGGCAGCAAGGACAGCAGTGCTCCTCAGGTGCCGGCGGGACACGGACAGCTGCCCAGAGGAGATGCTGACCCTCTGTGAGCCCAGCCCAGGCCGTGCAGGAGCCGGCCCAGAGCAGGGGCTGCTGCCTCGGGGCAGCTCCGCGCTGCAGCGGCCGGCCGGCAGCGGCACTCTCCCAGCTAAGGAAGGCTCCAGCCTCGGCGCTCACACCAGCCCTCAGGGCCAGGGCAGCCACCGCCACAAAGCTGCCAAAGCCCAGGCACCAGCACTGACAAGCAATGGCAAGAAGGCACGGCCACACCCAGCCCCTTCCAAGCTGCTGCCCCCACTGAGGACACAGCAGGATTGGCTTGGAGAGCAGACACACCCAGGTGCACGCCAGTGCCCTTTTGTGCCAACAGGTGATGGGAGGCAGAGAGTCAGCTGGGCTCTCTTCTCAGCCCCACCAGGTCTTATCTGAGGGCACAGGACGGGCAGCTGCTCTGGGCAAGAAGCAGCTTCAATGACTTGTGCTGTACAATCACAAAGGGCACTGAGATGAGGAGGATCAATGGGTCCAGCTATGCTGACACGTGCTCACAATACACTGTCCCTCAGAGAAGAAAGACACGAGACGTACTCATGAACCCCAGGAAGTCATCCTCCTCATACTCCATCTCCTGTTGCTGAGCGGCAGCTTTGTCAGTGCTGGAGATGAAGGAACTGCCCAGGCTCCACTGCTCAGCTGGGGCAGGCCAGGCCCCTTCAGGTGACACTGCTGCTCCTGCTGCTGCAGCTTCAATAGAAGAGCCTGTGGAGATCTGAGACAACAAAAGAGTTTGTGTCAGAAAAGTGGCTGGCAGAGATTAGCCCCAGATCCCATTTTAAATGCAAGCCCTTAGGAAGGTGCTGTCAGCCAGTGACTGGGAGCTGCTGTCAGGCTCAGCTTTTTCACCTTTCTGCCCACAATTCACATTAATTCAGCCACTTCTTTCTGCTTCCCTGCCCACCTCTGCTTCCATTTTACCAAAAGAACAACCTGGCAACCAAGGCACCAAAATCCCTGACTTGAAGCAGAAACTCCACGTCCCCAGTGTGTCTCTGAAATGCTCCCAGGTAAGCACAGCCAAGAAGCTCGTGGGGACAAACCGCCCCAAAAAGCTTGTGTTGTCACATCAATACTTTTTGTGCCTGTGGGTACTTGGCGAGTCTGTGGAGGGGGACAGGTGTCCCCAGACCACAGCGTCCCCTACGTATCCACCAAGGCTGAGCACAGTGCCTTTGACATGCTCCCTCCTCTGCAGACAGGGAACCTTCCTGCTCCAGGTTGGCCTCTATCAGAATCCCAGCAAGCTGGGGCCTAAACATGGCAGCTCAAAGCCCATTTTCCAGGTGTCACTGGGTGAGGGGAATGGCTAGGTCTGGCAGGACTGCAGCACTCGGCATCCTCAGCCACCAACAGCAAGAGCTGGCTGCTCAGAAACTTGCAGCTCTGCCTCGCACTAAAGACAGCACCCTCCAGAAGTGGCACTTACTGGCTGGGAAAGTTGCGGCTGTGGTGTGACCACAGCTGGAGCCTTGTGGTCATTTGGCTCCTCGTTGGCTTCTTGTCCAGGAGCAGAGGAAGCCGGAGGGGAGTCTGTTCTTCCTTCAGTGATCTGTGGACAGACAGGAGCGTGAGATACAGGCTCATTTAGAACCTTCTTTCTCTTCAGCTCTAGAACCAGCTCTACTAAGCACAAATCATCAACTTGCAGAGCAAGGGGATTCTAAGTCCCTCAGACTAAATTCTAATGGGCTGATTCAACTGGACACTGCAAATTGCTCCAAATTACATATTCCCCCCTGACTACTATCAGGAAGCACATTCTCTCTGCAAAACTTATCTTTTAGTTCTTTTAAAGCTCTGAAATGGAAAATTAGGAAATAGCCAGTGATGCCTTTGCTCTTGCTGCTGTAGACATGGAAATGGATTTTCTTGCAGCCTACTCAGCTGGCCCTCTACACTCTACTGCCACAGGCCAAGCTCACAGCTTGCTGCACAATTCTTAAACGCCAAGAACATCAAATGTTCTTTCCTTACTCACCTTGGGATCAGCACCTCTGAATACCCGGCTCAGGTGACCTGCAGTGGGCAAGGGAAAATGAAGCAGATGCTTTGAGAAAACTGGAGACAACCAGAGCATTTTTAGAAGACCTTCCAAGGCCTCCCAGTCTACATTTTCAAAGTTGTCCTGCTTGACCCAGCAAGGGAGGAATTGGCAAACTCTGCTGCCACAGACTCTCCAACAGAGGGAACGCAACCCCTGCAGGCTCCCTTGCAAATGCTGCCCGCACGGCCGTGGCTACACACACCCCCTTTGGAGCTGAACATGTTGACAGGAGCTTTACCCAAGCGGCATCTGGATGGCCTTTCTGTTTCCAAATGAACTCAGTCACTAAGAAAGAGCAGGAAGACACAAAAACCAGGTTAGGTGACACTCAGGGAAAACCTCTACTTACCTGCCAGGTTAGTTAGGAAATAGCAGGAATAGGCAACTCCATAAACAGTGAAAACTGCAGCGGCGAGTTGCCCAATCATTGTGGCAACTGCTGTGCAAGTTTGCAGACTGCGCTCTAACGCTAGCTAAAAGAAGTCTCCTGTCAGTCAGCAGCTGCCCCCTGACAAAAGCCTCAAGCACAGGACCAAGTTCCTGCACTGAGCAAGGCCAAGAGCTGCTCTGACACCCCTGAGGCCTTCCGTGCACCAAGGCAACCTTGTGATGTCACCACGACCACGTGACAACCGTGCCCTGACGTCACAAAGCAAACGCTCTGCCTTGATCTGGATGGATGGAGGAGGGCACGTGGACTCGACTACTGAGGACTCATTGCAGATGCTAGAATTAAGGGCTGTCCTTTGGATCATTATGAATTGGCCTGATCAGGGTGTAAATATTGTCACAGACTCATGATACGTAGTAGGGGTGGTGCTGCGGATTGAGGATGCATTGATAAAGGATATAAAGAATGACAGGTTATGGGAACTTTTGAGGCAGCTGAGGCAAGCTGTTCGGCTGCGCTCAGCTCCTTTTGCGATTTTGCATATTCGAAGCCACAAATGGTCAGAAGGTTTGGGTCAGGGTAATGCCATAGCTGATCAGTTGGTTTCTGTTGCAGTACCACAAGACGGATTTCAGCAGGCACGTATTGCTCATGAGACTTTTCACCAGAATGCGCGAGGCCTAAAGAAACAGTTTTGCATATCTCTGAATGATGCCCGTGGTATTGTCAGATCCTGTCCTCTCTGTAGTCAGCATGGGCCTGGACTAGGGATGGGAGTAAACCCACGGGGCCTTGGACCCAATCAGATCTGGCAAATGGATGTAACTCACGTATCCTCCTTTGGTAGATTGAAATATGTGCATGTTACAATTGATACTTTCAGTAAATTTATTTGGGCTTCAGCGCAGCCGGGAGAGAAAGCTCTCCACGTGGTACGACACCTAACTACTTGCTTTGCGGTGATGGGGGTGCCAGAACAGATTAAGACAGATAATGGCCCTGCATATGTGAGCAGCAGGATCCAAAGGTTCTTACAGAAGTGGGGTGTGACACACATCACAGGTATCCCACATTCACCAACAGGTCAGGCGATTGTGGAGCGAGCCCACCAAACACTCAAGGATTATCTGTTAAAATATAAGGAGGAGGTGGATGCGCAGACCATGCTATCAAAAACACTATTTGTATTAAACTATCTGTGTGTAATGGGGGACCACTCGGAGCCCCCTGCGGTCATCCACTCAGGCGGAGTAAAGGAGGAAGCAACTAAGCCATTGTTTAAAGTCATGTACCGAGATCCCAAAACTGGAGTATGGGAAGGTCCCGCAGAGGTTCAGTACATGGGTAGAGGTTATGTTTGTGTTCTTACCCCCACAGGGCCCCAATGGATACCTAGTAAATGGATCCGTCCTGCTAATGACCCTGCAAGAGCGACATCGATACTGGACAGCCAGGGTTAGAGGGGGTACACTTAATTAAAGACTTAAGGGCAAGAGAAAACCTACAACTGCTCTGGCAGTTTGACAGGGTAGTACAGAGAGATCACTCCATGTCAATTCATACCCAAATAGCTAAGTTGTAAGAACTCATTAGTCATTTGCAGCAAGACACAGGCTTGGGTTTAACAGATTGGCTATGATCTTTCGGGCTAGGGCCTTGGATAACCTCCCTACTGCAACATGTAATCAATATTGTGATTGTTATTATACTGCTTGTACTTTTTGTATCTTGCTTTTTTTGCTGCTTGCAACAGATGATGTATCGCGTAGCAGAAACAGTAACTACTCGGCACGCTGCGTTTGCTGCACAAAATAAAAAAGAGGGAATTGTTGAAGAATGGTTAGCAGAGCAAGGCCACGGATCATTAGAGGCCTCATGGCCCGATACCAAGTGCTGGCAGCCTACGCGCTGCTAAGATAAGCTGTCCTTGGGACAGCAGTAAGCACGGATACAGGCCAAAGATAAAAGAACTTGTGCTTAATAGAGCGTAGCAGTAAGCACGTATACAAAGTTTTCAGCATGCCAAGAGGAGGAACCTTCTCACGCTTGATATAGCCAATCAAGTATAGATGAGTAGTGTATGCTAACGAATTATAATTTGACAAGTATGCTGAATGCTTGGGGCAAAAGTATAAGAACGGATGTTATGAGCAATAAAGTTGAACAATGCTTTACCAATCATATTGATTGATTGCATTCTTCCCTCGCCGAAATCCTGCGCAGTGCAGCACATCCTGCGTAGGAGATGGTCCTGGTGTCCCAGAGGGAATTGTGCATGGCTTTGGGGACAGTGGTGCAGATGGAGCCCAGGTCGCTGAGGGCCAGGTTGAGCAGGAAGAAGAACATGGGGCTGTGCAGGTGGTGGCCGCAGGCTACGGCGCTGGTGACGAGGCCGTGGCCCAGGAGGGCAGCCAGGGAGATGCCCAGGAAGAGGCAGAAGCGCAGGAGCTGCAGCTGCCGCGTGTCTGCCAACGCCAGCGGGAGGAAGTGGCTGATGGAGCTGCTGTTGGACATTTGCTGTGGCTGCATATGGGCACGTGTTCATGGATAAAGGACAGTGACAAGTCAGGGCTGGCTGCTTTGAGCCAAACCCGTGCCATTCCCTGTAGCCTGTCCTGCTGGTGTTGGTGTCTTTGGGGCGGACCCTGACTGCCGACAAAACAGCAACACATTCGCTTAAGAGCTGGACTAGGTCAGTGCAAAAGATGGCGGCCAGGGCTGAGGGAGCCACACACAAGATGGCGGCCAGGGCTGGAGAACCACACACAAGATGGCGGCTGGGGCTGGGCTGCCAGGGCGGCTGATCTCACTAGGAGGCGCAGCCGCAGCCCTCTGGCTGCCATCCTGTGTGGGGCAGGCTGAGCCCCCCTTCAGTGCCTGTTGAAATGGACATTAACGGACACCCGGGAAAAGGACACGGTCTGGCACCTTTGCTCTGTGCACACAAACATAGACCAGCCAGTTTGGAACGCCAACTGGCAGTACTTTGATGTCAAGGCAATTCAAATAGGTGAAAATACGAAACTCCAGGTATTGAATGTTTTAAAATAAAAACTTTTTTTTTTTTTTTTTTTTTTTTTTTTTTTTGAAAGAGGGCTAAAAGCACTCCTTGTGCACATGGACTCCAATTAGCATCAAGCAGCATCACAAGTGGTTTCGTCCAGGCAGGAGTCACAGTCACTGTGAGGTGATGAAAACGGAGATGGGATCTGCTTGAGGCGGATGGTGCAGCGGCTGCGCACCTGCGACGTGTATCCCTCAGGGTACCTATTTCTTTAGAACACTATGAAGACTAGAGGGAATTGAAAGTCCACTGCAGTTTAGGTTGTTCTTGACGAGATTGTTCAAGTCGAGCACAGCCATTCTGTTCAGCAGACACACGGGCAGGGACTTCTTGGAGCGCTGCTCTGGCACCCATTCTTTGGAGGAGGGGATTGCAGGAAAGAAGAAAAGAAGCTCATCAACTGCTGAAGAGGAAGAGTCACTGACAGGAAGCAGTGGGTTAAGAAATGTGAGGGGAAAAAAGGCAGAAAACATGAGGTGACAAGTGTGAGAAATGGGAGAGGAAAAAGGAGGGAAGTGTGAGGGAAGAAAAGGGTAGGAAACCTGTGTGGGAAAGGGTGAGAAAACGGAGGGGAAAATGGTGAAGATGTGAGTGAAAGTAGGAGAGGAAGGTGAGAGGAGGAAAAGGCAGGACATATGATGGGAAAATTCTAAGAAACATGATCAGGGAAGGCTGAAAAACATAGAGGAAAAAATGGAGGGAAATGTGAGGGGAAGAGAGTGAGAAAATTACTGGCAGAGAGAGAGAAACAGGCAGCAAATGTGAGGGGAACATTGTGAGAATCCTGAGGGGAAAAGAGGGAGAAACCAGAGGGCAGAAAAAGGCAGGAAACATTAGGGGGGAAAAAAGGGTGGGAAGTTGGGTGGGAAAAGTGGCAGAAAATAGGAGTGAAAAAAGGGCAGAAAATGCTAGAGGAAAAGTAGAAGCAACATGAGGGGGAAAGAATGATAAACGTGAGGGGGAAAGTGGGAGAAATGTAAGAGGGAAAGCCTGGGAAACATGAGGGCAAAAGTGAGAAACATGAGGAGACAACTTGGAGAAAAATGACTGAGGAAAGGAGAAAAGCATGAGGGGAGAAAAGGGCAGGATAAGTGAGGGGAAAATTGTGAGAATCGTGGGAGAACAAAAAAGCAGGAAAAAGCGGGAAGTTGGGGAAATGTGAGAGGCAAAGGGTGAGGAAAGGGAGCTGAAAAGGGTGGGGAAAATGAGTAAAATTTGGGAGGCAAACATGAGAGGAAAACTGTGAGACTCGAGAGGGGGAAGGGGTGGAAATGTGAGAGGGAAAAGAACAGGAAACGTGAAGGGAGAAAAGGAGAGAAGGCAGGATTGGCATGACAGCTGAAATGATTCCTAACACATTCCCCCATGCATTTGCCCATTTATTGCACTAGCCCAGGGCTTCTCTGTATGTCCGTCTCCCCCTGTGCCTTGATTCCTGTTTGGAAGCAGTAGAAGTGCAGGATGTGCCCACCAGCAGGAGCTGCTCCAAGCTGGGAAGGGGCCAGGTGGTGCTGATTTCCAGAGGCTTCTGTGTCCCAGGTGAGGCCAGGGCAGGAGTGGGTTGAAAGGTGCTGCTGCTGCTCCTCTGTGCCAGAGAGCCCTGGCTGGGCAGGGCACGGCGCCCACTGCACTGCGGGCTCTTTCTCCTGCCACAGCTGGGCACACCTGGCAACAAATCATGACGACTTGTGGGGAAACCAAGGGCTTTGTGGAGGCTGCATTGCTCTGCACACACCCGGGCCACCTGCAGCACAGAGCTTTGGCCCCCAGAAAGGCAAACCCGAGGGGAACAGCTGGAAAAGGTTTCATTTTCACCTGTCAATAGTTGACTTTATTTCAGTGCTGGGTGCGTGGGGAATCACTTTCCTAACACGTGCTCAGCCAGAAATCCCGCCTACTCATTTGTAACCATGGAAACAAGACCTACTCATTACTTTGCTGAAACTCACAGGCTAAACATTCCCTCAAATTAGTTGACATATTTAAATCACTTCTCAGAAGTTACTGACAGGAGAGTAGGGCTCTCTTGAGAGTCTCGGGTGGTCATTTGGGGAACATCCCATTGCTGCAATTCTCCTCTGATGCTCAAGAGCCTCCTACAACCACTCTTTTCCCCTTGAATGCATTCCAGCTACATTCTTGGGAAGACTATTCTCAAGGCTAAGGTAGTCACTTGCACACATCAATCACTGCTCTGGAGGAATAGAGGGCTCAACAGTCTGTTAATGCAAAGGGAATTCACAATTTGTTACAGTTCAATATTTTCTCAAAACCTGCCTTCTCTGGGCATTGCTCACAAGCATTTCTTTAATTCACCTTGAAAATGTTTTTGCTGACTGAAGCCACATTGTGTCTTTCCTTCAGCAATTCAGAAGAAAAACACAAACTGCCTGCTGAAACCCTTCTGCTCCCTTCCAAATCAGTTCACTGCTCAAGCACGAGCCACAGGCTCCTGCCCGATTCCCTCTGTGAGATAGGAGGTAATATTTTGCTGCAGCTGCAGGGTTATGAGAAGAAAGAACGAAAGCTGTTGGTTCTTGGGGTTGTTATTTAGGGTTTGGGTTTGTTCTAGTTGATTTGTTGGGTGTTGCTGTGAGCTGGGAGAGGGGCCAGCGTGAAGACCAAACCAAAAGAGAAGTAGGAGAAGAGGGGAGGGGACAGAAAAGGAGGCGGTGGGGACAGAATACAAGTTTCCTATTTCCCAGCCAAAGGGAAAGGGGACACGGTTCGCCCTGGGCTGGGAAAGGCAATAAAAAGCAGCATTTTCTGTGTGTGTGTTGTGTGTGTGTTTGGCTCTTGGGAGAGGGAGATAGACACCCAGCTCAGGTGAATCCATCCTAAAAAAACAGTTCTCTTTGGCTTTGATGACTTTGTCACCCCATTAAATTTCATCTGAGAGTTGGCTCCTCTCTAACACCTCTCTATCTCCCAGCAGCTCAGGGCTGCATTGCACAGTGCTTGCTGTGTGCCAGAGAGCTCAAAGCAGGCTGGCCTGGCGCCCCGGAATATTTCTGCAGAACACTCTGCATTTCACTCCTTTGCTCTGGCTCAGTGCACAACTCCAGCACTGCAGGCGCTTCCTCCCAGAGCCGTGTGAGGCCCCGGCTCCTGCAGATGTGAGCTGACAAGCTGTCCCTGCCTGCCGCTGGCCTCGCTTCCCCCGGCAGAAGCGCCGTGCCTGAAGGAGGCTGCCCTGTGCCGGAGCCTGCGGAGCAGCCCGGCTCCCTCCCCTGTGCCCAGAGCGCTGCACACACTGCTCACCTTGGCCAGGAGTTAGAGGGCAGCCGGCACAAGGGTGGCAATCCTCAGCCAGGCCTGCAGCCCTCGCCTGTGGTTTGCCTTTCTCTGCTCCTGTGCACGCTCCGGACGGCCGATGCCACCGGTCTGTGCTGTGCCCAGCACGGCCACGCTTCCCCTCGGGAGAGCCTTCCCCACTTTCCAACTGTACCAAAGAAGCCATCAATGTCACTCTCCACCTCTAAGAAAAAACTGACACTTCAGAAGAAAATGTTGAGCTTTCTCAGAGGCTCAGAAGGAGGGGAATCTTTGAAAGGAGTTGAGGTTTCACAAACTTTATTTCCAATCCTATGCTACTATCCTACTCCACTGTCCTAGCTGCAATCCTACTCTACAGTCCTATTCTACAATCCTTCTCTATACTGGTGTTGGAGAAAACAGTTGTCTGATTCCTGTCTCCTCCTTCCACTCTTTCACTGAAGTGATCAGTGGCACCAGGCTGGACACAGGCTTGGCTGATGTTACAAATGGATGCTGCACAAAGAAAAAAAAAAAAAACAAGAATGAACCATTACTTTGCAAGCTAAGAGCCTCAAAGGCAGGGCAATATTTTTCAAAGGAAAAGGAGATTGAATCAGAGTACGTCTAAGGAGCAACAGTGGGGCCACATTGGCACAGCTTGCTGCAAGAGCTGCTATGTGCCCCAGGCCTGGAAATATCTCCGGTCTGAGCATCCTGATCTCTTGAAAGAGGTCCCTGGTCATATTGCAGGGCACTTGGAGCAGATGACCCTTACAGGCCCTTGCCAGCCCAGCCCAGTCTAGGATTCCTGACTGTTCTCATTTGAACAGCACCAAGAGTGGAGGTGAGGAGGAGGAGGCTCCCCTGATGCCTTGCACTTCAGTGCAGGAGGAGCCCGTCCCTGGGACACTGTTTCCCCTGCAGCCCCTTGGCATTTTACCTGCAGCAGCTCCTTGGCAGACCAGCGCCGCGCCTCGTCTCTCTGCAGGCAGCAGCTCAGGAAGTCACACAGCAAAGGGGAGAGGAGCTTGGGCTGCTGCAGCTTTGGGATCCCTTTGGTGGCTTTCAGGAGTTGAGCCTGGAGAAAAAGGAAACACGAGTTTCTCACCCGCTTCTTTCACGTCTGGAACTGCTCTCCCAGATCCCATTGTTTCAGCTGCACTCTGCAGTGGCACTTTCTGCCGTGGCACAGAGGCAGAGATGACTTTCCTGGACCAACAAAACACCCAAAGCCCAATGCAGCCACAGCTTTTCCAGCATCCAGCAGCTTTTGCCTTGGCAGCTGATTTCATTGACTGGCCTTGTTAGTGGAAACAATAGCAGCAAAAGCAGGTTTCCTTCTCTGAGGGTTCACCTGAGCAGCTTGACAGGCTATTTGGAAGAGGGACTTTGCTCTACTAACTCACTCTACTATTTCCAAAGATAATTACATGAAAAGCATCTCTGCAGCTCTTGTTGGTCCCTTAAGCACAGCTGCCATCAAACCAAAGTCATCAAGCTTTTTCCTTGGTTCTTGAAAACAATGGGGATTGCAAGCAAAGAAAGGAAATCCCTCAGTTATTCCTCAGGTAAGGAAACAAACATTTGGAATCTCATCTTCCACACAGACACATGAAGATGCATGCACAAATGTCTTGGGACGAAAATGCCTCTTTGGGCACACAGGAAACACCTGCACCTCCGTCTCTCATCAGACTGCAAATTTCAGCTTCCCTTAGGCAGCAAAAGGAAAATTTTGGTGGTCAAAGCAGAAGAGGGAGAAACGCCATCCATGTGGTAGCCCTCTGCTCATTTGGACACTCAAGTCAATGCATTAATGGCATGGCCATCCTAGAAAGTGCCTGGAAACAAAGGGGTGGGTTTGGCCGGCTCTCCACATGGCCAGGCTTCATCTTAGTGACATGGAGGTGACGGCTTGGGTTACGAAAGAAAGACGGTCACTGAGTGTTTCAGCAGCAAAGCACAAGAAGCGCAAGAGACTCTGTGGCCTTCACACCCTCTTGTTAAGGTTTCAGGCAAATTTCCTTGTGAGAAGAATGGGGGTGCACTTCTTCTCTCCAAACCACTGTTTTATAAACATCCTCGGGTTTGGGTTACTTTCCTTCATTTCAGGAAAGATAACACCACTTCTAAGATGCTTGTTTGCTGCTATTAGGGCTGTCTACAAAGCCAAAAGAGCTGGAACGACTTCTAAGCCAAAGCCCAGTGTTGCCTGAGAAGGGAGATTGTTTGCCTGGGCTAAGGCTTGAGTTCCCCCACGGATGCAACCAAAACCCCAGCAGATGCTGATGTGCTGCCGGGACATTTTCAGAAAGGGACTGTGGTGGAAGTAGTTCCAGCGGATGGCAATGGCATTTTGTCCAGTGGCACACACAAAGTGGGATGGGGGAGAAAGACAGCGGGATCAGAGAGTATTTACACCTTACCATGGCAGAATTTTCCTCCCAGTCAGGAGCTTCTCCTTCCACCATTTCAATGACCACGATTCCCAAAGACCATATGTCCACTTTGGGCCCATAGGGTTCACCGTTCACTTCAGGTGCCATCCACTGAAGAGTCCCGACCACCGATCTCCGTCTACTCTGCTCAGGGGTGAGTTGAGCAGAGAGGCCAAAATCAGCTGGGGAGAGAGCAAAAGACCGTTTTTATTTGAATCCTGTGCAATTAGGAAAGCACGCAAAAGAATTTCCCGGTAGAAGTTTGAGAATGTGCTCTTGAATCTCCTGGACAACTGTCCCTGCTCTGTTTCCTCAGGACTTTAGCCAAGGAAATATGGTGCTGGCTGCTTCAGAAATCCCCACATTTTTTACGCTGCCTCCAGCAGGGGCTTTTCAAACTTTAGACATGTAGCTCCCTCCCTCTGGAAGGGACACGCACAGAGCAATGCCACTGTGGACTGCTCGAGCCTTGCCATAGGTCTGTGCACGTTGCCACCGCGTGGTCAGCTCACAACAGGCTCCCTGCACTGCCACCAGCGCCATTTTGGGGGGGCTGGCACTCACTCAAAAGCAGCCCCACAGCCCACATATCCCTGGAACGCTGCACCTGCCCAAGAATATACTGACCCAGCTTGACAGAGCCATCCGTTTTGAGAAGGATGTTGAGGCTTTTCAAATCTCTGTGCATCACGTGGTTGGCGTGGAGAAAATGCAGTCCTTGCAGGCACTGAGAGAGAAACCAGAAACAGGAGGGCAAAAATCAGTGATGTGATTTCATCACACAAGAAAGGAAACAGCTCTCCAAGATTCCCTCTCCAGGGGAATGAGGAGTAATGGCAGAACACAGTGCCACTGAGGGGAAGAGCTCGCTACTCCAACAGAGGCAGAGCAGCACCTTTCTAAAGAAAGGCATGTCAGCTTGCCAAAGAGCAACAGCAACTGCTGGTGTAGACTCTGCCCTGCAAACCAGCCAGGATGACTGCTGCTGCAGTGGATGTGCTCAGAAGCACACAGCACTCTGGCTGCACTGCTAACCTTTCCAGCTGAGGACTCAGAGAAATGAGTCTCTCTTTCTTCTTTGCTGTTCCTTTCAAATGCTCCCACCACCACCACCTTTGCTTTTACAGGCAAGGAATGCAGTGCCAACAGACCAAAGTTTAGAGAGGCAAGATGGAGAAGAGCAAATACAAGAGCCAGAGTGAGAATGCAACAGCAGGAGACAAGAGGACAAGAACAGAGTCCAGTGAGTGCAGGGGCACTGGCAGGCAGTTCACTTGAGAGGCTCTTGCTTGCCCAGAGCATATCAGCCACACAGAAACAAAGCCTGGCTCATGGAATCGCTCCTGTTCTGAGCCCCTTTCCCAGACAATCCTGCCCAAGCTCTGGGAAGCACAGCTGGGATCCCCGACTGACCTCCCGACTGATGATGGCAATCTCGTCTTCTGTCAGGCGAGTCTTTTGGATTGTGTCGTAAAGACTGCCTCCATCCATGTACTCCATCACCAGCCACAGTTCTTCATGCACAAGGTAGCTGAAAGAAGGGAACAAGGCCATGCAGATGAACATGCATTCGTTGGCTCCTTTGCTTGATTCTTGTTTCCGGGTTGCTTTGTGACAAGGACAGAATTAAAAGAATTAAAGACATTCCCTCCGGGCTGTGGGTTGTTTGCAGTCTGTGCAGTCTCAAGGAGAACAGCACATCTGTCAAAAGGAGATGTCTCTGATGGCCAGCAATCAAAAAGTGCAGTTTAGTAACAGCCAAGATGAAAAACCTGTCCCGTGTGGTATTTCTGGAAAGAAGCACCTAGTGTTCCTGGCATGGCCAGCCCTGGAAAAGAGGGGCAACAATCCAAGGGAAATCCTCCCTAGCATGCTTCATCAGCATTGAAGAAACCTTAAAAAATCCATCCTGAGACAACATGGAGGCAGCCAACTTACAGGGTACTGACTTCTTATGGTAGAGTTGATGCAGGTTTTTGAACAATTTTTCAACTATGTGTTGGAAAGCCAGGGATGACTCACGGAGATAAACTGCACTCTCTTCCCATCCATTGGAGATGAGTAGAGAAATAATAATGAAGCAATAATTAACAGCTTTCTTTTCTGCTAGTGTCCAAAGTGGGGTTTTAACCTTGCATACTTTTACTATGTAAACAAACCTTCATGGGATGAGACCATGACCACTCACCCGTCTAAATAATGGACAAGATGGGGACTCATATTCCTCTTCATGACCGTGATTTCAGTAACAATATCCTCCATCTCGCTCGGTCCCCGAAGATAGATTTTCTTGATAGCCACCTAGAATGACATTGAAAATCAGTAACTTTAGAAGTTGGAGGAATGAGACCAAAACACACATGGGGAGAAAGATTTTGCAATGACACCGCCAAGCCGTGCCAAAGTGCCTTGTAATTAGACAAAGGAGTAATTAGGAAGTGACATTCCTACAGCCCATTTCTCTGCTCCTTTGGGGGCCAGATCCAGGACACGTGGCCACTGACCACATTTTGCCTTGTCCACTTGTTAGCAATGGTGTGTCAACTCTCACCCCCCCAAAGCTCTGAGCACACTCTCTGTCTGTCTGTACTTGAGAAGAAGTAATGCGTGCCTTGGTACTCTGTGGATACATCTCGGGCTATAGGCAGGGCTTGGGGCTTTTAGGGACACCTTTCAGATCTCTCCCTACGTGCAGTTCCCAAGTGCAGCACTGCAGGTGGCTAAGGAACTGCCAGGAACATTCAGATGTATTTGCTGGCAGCCAGAAAGGAGAATTCAGGACTCTGAAGCCGTAGCCCCAGAGAGCAGTGAGATGCTCCTTTGTTGGAGCATCTGAGAGCCAGGAAGAGCATCCTTCTCTGAAAGGAACCGCTGTCCTCCTTGCCTTCCTTCTGGCAGCTGAGCAGGACAAAGGCTGCCCCAAATGCAGTTGGCAGGCTGGCACCAGTCTGTGCTTCTTGTGCCTTTGCAGCACAGCTCTAGCCACAGCTGCAGCCGCAGCTGACACGAGACAGGAAAGCCCTGGAGAGCAGCAGAATCTGCAGGGGCTCTTGACATTTACCTCTCCGCCCGTGGCAGTGTCGATGGCTCTGCAAACCTCTCCAAAAGCCCTAGAAACAAAACAGCAGCAAAGAAAGGAGAAGCCATTTAGACCTTGGAGTGAAAGCCAGCCCAGACAGGAGATGTCTGCTGGAAATGCCTCCAACCTGCAGCATGCAGGAGGGCACTGCCAGAAGGCAGATGACGCATGTTCCTCTCCAGTGCATGGGCACTGGGCCTGTTTCTGAAGCATTGGGGTTTAGTGCCTCAGCTCCAAAGGCCAGGTGATTCTTTCAGAGTGGATTTCAGTTTCTAAACTGGGCGGTTTTTATCCTCACCACAGACTATTTCTTCCAGCAAACTCTTGGAAATAAATGCTCCTGAGAAGTGTTATCTGACTGCTATGATAGGGGGTAGGTTGCTGTTTCTGGCAATGAAATAGAAGTGTCTTTGATAATGCCTTCTGACCACACTTCCAAATTCTGGCCGCTACTGAGAGATGGGGCAGACTAACCCCAGTGTCTGAATATGTTTGCAGCTTGCCTGACTTCACACTTGACAGATATTCCAGCAGCAAATCAGCTGCCCCATGACTGTGTAGAAGCAACTGTGGTTGGACTCACCCTCTGCCAACAATTTCCTTTTCGGTGTATTTCCTCCGGGGATTTTCCGTGCTCACCATTTGCCCTGAGGGAAACAAAATGCAAAATGCTCACTTGAAAGCAGACATCCCACCATCCAAGAGATACAAAAGGCAGCCCTGCTGGGGCTGTACAGTCTGGCCTTCTTAGTCCTTTGTGGCCAGCTGGGTAACAACAACAACAACAACAACAATTGCAACAAGACAGGCAGCTCTGCAGTACAAGCAGGTCAGCACAGAGAATGATTTTCTACAGTCCTTTGAAGAGATGCCTTGGCAGAAAACAAAGCACAGGGAGATGCATTCCCAGGAGAGGAGGGCATCTTCCCCACCTTGCAGCAGTTTCCCAAAGGAATGCCTTTCCCTTTGTAAACCCAAGCAGCTCATGCTCTAACCAACCCCAAGGGGCCTTCAGCAGCAGGACCCTCACCCTTGATGAGCAGGCTGAGCTGGAAGACGCCCTTGCCCGTGGCCCACGTGAAGAACCACACTGCTTCTCCTCCCCCTGACAGCAGGGATCAGTCCCTGCCATTGCACTCGCCCTCTCAGCCCCGCACACGTGCCCACCTTCCCGCAGCGGGCAAGGGCAGCAAGGACAGCAGTGCTCCTCAGGTGCCGGCGGGACACGGACAGCTGCCCAGAGGAGATGCTGACCCTCTGTGAGCCCAGCCCAGGCCGTGCAGGAGCCGGCCCAGAGCAGGGGCTGCTGCCTCGGGGCAGCTCCGCGCTGCAGCGGCCGGCCGGCAGCGGCACTCTCCCAGCTAAGGAAGGCTCCAGCCTCGGCGCTCACACCAGCCCTCAGGGCCAGGGCAGCCACCGCCACAAAGCTGCCAAAGCCCAGGCACCAGCACTGACAAGCAATGGCAAGAAGGCACGGCCACACCCAGCCCCTTCCAAGCTGCTGCCCCCACTGAGGACACAGCAGGATTGGCTTGGAGAGCAGACACACCCAGGTGCACGGCAGTGCCCTTTTGTGCCAACAGGTGATGGGAGGCAGAGAGTCAGCTGGGCTCTCTTCTCAGCCCCACCAGGTCTTATCTGAGGGCACAGGACGGGCAGCTGCTCTGGGCAAGAAGCAGCTTCAATGACTTGTGCTGTACAATCACAAAGGGCACTGAGATGAGGAGGATCAATGGGTCCAGCTATGCTGACACATGCTCACAATACACTGTCCCTCAGAGAAGAAAGACACAAGACGTACTCATGAACCCCAGGAAGTCATCCTCATCATACTCCATCTCCTGTTGCTGAACAGCAGCTTTGTCAGTGCTGGAGATGAAGGAACTGCCCAGGCTCCACTGCTCAGCTGGGGCAGGCCAGGCCCCTTCAGGTGACACTGCTGCTCCTGCTGCTGCAGCTTCAATAGAAGAGCCTGTGGAGATCTGAGACAACAAAAGAGTTTGTGTCAGAAAAGTGGCTGGCAGAGATTAGCCCCAGATCCCATTTTAAATGCAAGCCCTTAGGAAGGTGCTGTCAGCCAGTGACTGGGAGCTGCTGTCAAGCTCAGCTTTTTCACCTTTCTGCCCACAATTCACATTAATTCAGCCACTTCTTTCTGCTTCCCTGCCCACCTCTGCTTCCATTTTACCAAAAGAACAACCTGGCAACCAAGGCACCAAAATCCCTGACTTGAAGCAGAAACTCCACCTCCCCAGTGTGTCTCTGAAATGCTCCCAGGTAAGCACAGCCAAGAAGCTCATGGGGACAAACCGCCCCAAAAAGCTTGTGTTGTCACATCAATACTTTTTGTGCCTGTGGGTACTTGGCGAGTCTGTGGAGGGGGACAGGTGTCCCCAGACCACAGCGTCCCCTACGTATCCACCAAGGCTGAGCACAGTGCCTTTGACATGTTCCCTCCTCTGCAGACAGGGAACCTTCCTGCTCCAGGCTGGCCTCTATCAGAATCCCAGCAAGCTGGGGCCTAAACATGGCAGCTCAAAGCCCATTTTCCAGCTGTCACTGGCTGAGGGGAATGGCTAGGTCTGGCAGGACTGCAGCACTCGGCATCCTCAGCCACCAACAGCAAGAGCTGGCTGCTCAGAAACTTGCAGCTCTGCCTCGCACTAAAGACAGCACCCTCCAGAAGTGGCACTTACTGGCTGGGAAAGTTGTGGCTGTGGTGTGACCACAGCTGGAGCCTTGTGGTCATTTGGCTCCTCGTTGGCTTCTTGTCCAGGAGCAGAGGAAGCCGGAGGGGAGTCTGTTCTTCCTTCAGTGATCTGTGGACAGACAGGAGCGTGAGACACAGGCTCATTTAGAACCTTCCTTCTCTTCAGCTCTAGAACCAGCTCTACTAAGCACAAATCATCAACTTGGAGAGCAAGGATATTCTAAGTCCCTCAGACTAAATTCTAATGGGCTGATTCAACTGGACTTGGCAAATTGCTCTGAATTAGACATTCCCCCCTGGCTACTATCAGGAAGCAACGTTCTCTCTGCAAAACTGGGCTTTTAGTTCTTTTAAAGCTCTGGAATGGAAAATTAGGAAATAGCCAGTGATGCCTTTGCTCTTCCTGCTGTAGACATGGAAATGGATTTTCTTGCAGCCTACTCAGCTGGCCCTCTACACTCTACTGCCACAGGCCAAGCTCACAGCTTGCTGCACAATTCTTAAACCCCAGGAACATCAAATGTGCCTTTCTTACTCACCTCAGCATCAGAACCTCTGAATACCCGGCTCAGGTGACCTGCAGTGGGCAAGGGAAAATGAAGCAGATGCTTTGAGAAAACTGGAGACAACCACAGCATTTTTAGAAGATCTCCCAAGAAGGCCTCCCAGTCTACATTTTCAGAGTTGTCCTGCTTGACCCAGCAAATGGAGGAAATGACAGACTCTGCTGCCACAGACGCTCCCATGGAGGGAACGCAACCCCTGCAGGTTCCCTTGCAAATGCTGCCCGCACGGCCGTGGCTACAGACAGCCCGTTTTGAACTGAACGTGTTGACAGCACCTTTACCCAAGTGGCATCCAAAAGGTCTTTCTGTTTCCAAATCAACTCAATGCCCAAGAAAGAGCAGGAAGACATACAAAAGGCAAGTTAGGTGACACCCAGGGAAAACCTCTACTTACGTGCCAGGTGAGTCAGGAAATAGGTGGAATATCCAACTCCATAAACGGAGCAAACTACAGCAGCCAGTTGCCCAATCATTGTGGCAACTGCTGTGCAAGTTTGCCAACTGTTCTCTAACACTATCAAAAAGCAAGTCTCCTGTCAGTGTGCACGTGCCCACTGACAGTCGCCTCAAGCTGTAGGACGCTCCTGCACTGAGCAAGCTCAAGAGCTGCTCTGACACCCCTGAGGCCTTCCGTGCAGCAAGGCAACCTTGTGATGTCACCACGACCACGTGGCAACTGTGCCCTGACATCACAAAGCAAAGCCCTGTGACGGTCTGTGAATTGATAGAGACGGATAGAGTGATGTTTTTGTTGGTCTAGGCTGCATTTTTACCTCTTTCCCCCACTCAGCTGCCTGTTTCAGCTCTTGTTTCTCCCCCTGTGCCCCCTGTGTCCCCTGTGGCTGTGCTGGGTCCGAGCTGGCGGCCGGGCCGAGCGGAGCAGCAGTTCCAGCCCTGGGTGTCCCTGGAGTGCTGGGAGCTGCCGGTGGCCCCAGGCACTGTCCCCTGAGGAGCTGCTGAAGGACGGGGAGACACAGGGGGCTGAGGGGGCCGAGGAGGCGCTGACGCTGCAGGGACGGTGACCTTGAGCTGCTGGGGGCACTGAGGGCTGTGGGGGAGCAGAGGGCCATGGTGGCACTGAGGTGACAGGGAAGGGGCGCAGGCTGAGGGGGGTCTAAGGGGCCGGGATGGGTCAAAGGGATTGAGTGGGGTGAGAGGACTGGCAGGGGCTGAAGAAACCCAAGGGGGCCGGGGGTTTGCCGAGGGGACGGTGGGGCTGAGGGGATGGAGGGGGCCAGCAGGGAGCACAGAGGGCTGCGGGCCTGCAGCTCTGCCAGGCCTTGGAACCAATTCCAGAGGCTCCACTTTTGCCATGGCTGCCCTGCAGACCTTGAGGACAGGCAGAGAGTGACAGGAGGCAGCAGGGAGAAGCTGAAGGCCACCAGCTCCAGCAGGGACCAGGGAGCTGCTGCTGCCAGCCCAGAGCCCGGCTGAGGCCGCAGGGCCGGTGAGGCAGCTGGGGGTGAGGGTGGCCTGGGCTTTGGCCGTGGGCTTTGGCCAAACTTTTTCTTTCTCACCCTCCTGGGGAGGCGCTGAGATTTTCCCTTCCCTGACTGAAGGGCAGGTGCTGCCAAGGGAAACATCTGGATTCTTACTCAGTGTTCCCTTTGCTTTCGCACATGTGCCATCTGCTGTCCTTGTCCAGGGGTGCTGCTCTGAAGGGGAGGAAGCAAGAACAGAGTGAAAGGCTTTGAAGATGGGGTGACTGGAATCCCTCTGCTTAGATTTCTGTTTAAAGATATATGGACTGTAGCATAGAGAGGAATAATTACATGGATATTTATATATGCAAGTTACTATTTGTATAGGAATATTTCTGTATGTATCTTGGTATATTTATAATTGTATGCTACATATATATGTGTCTGTACATATGCATACATCTTTGTAATAACATATGTATATATGGATGTAAGTATATGTATATGTAAGTACGCTGTTCTATGTGTGTTTTAATTCTATTTCCTATGAATACAGTTGTGTAGGTATTTCTATTTATGCAGTTGGAGTTATATGGTTCTTTAAATATTGGTATTCCTAGAAGTAAATGTATCTAGTTTTCTATTTACATATGTGTATTGACTTCTGTATTTTGAGGTGGGTGTATCTGGGTGTATCTTTATATTTAAACATGTATGGAGATGTATAGTTGTGTCATTGTATCAATTGAGATCTTTGTAGACGACTGTTTAGATAGAAATACTGATATTTTTGTATTCCTAGATGGGCTTTAGGCTTGCAGTAATATGTAATAAATTAAGTTGCTAAACACCTAATTGATCTTTGTGTCTAGTGAGTTGTTGTAGATGTTGGCAATAAATTAAGGTTTTCTTAACTGAAGTGGATATTTCTATATTTTTACATAGCATTGTTGTAAAAATCTAATAAATTCCTTTTTTTAAACTTAAATTGACATCAGCATAGTTCTGTATTGTCAGCGCGGGTGTAGCGATTTGTAATAAATGACATTTTCCATGTGAAATCAATTCTGGTGTATTTGTTGATCAGCAGCGCAGCTGTAGGAATCTGCAAGAAATTACAATTGTCAACTGCGATGGGTGTTTTGTGATTTGTGCTGTCCAGAGCAATGAGCAGTTGTAAATACTGGAGGATTTTCGCCATGGAAATCTCCATCCATGCCCAGCACATGCCCTACTTGCACTCAGGCTGGGCAGGGCAGGTGCAGATTTGGGATGGCAGCAGAGCCACACCTTGGCTGAGAACTCGCTGCAAAGGCAGCTGAGAAAACTCCGGGACTCCACGGAGCATCCAACTCCAACCAGAGCCACCCAGAGAAGACAAATCCACCCACCATGCCACGGGCAGCTCTTCAGGAAGCGCTCCAAGTGTCCCTCTGAAGGTCATCCTGAAGCCCAGGAGCCAACAGGGATCCTGAGCCAGCTCCGCTGCCTTTGGCAGCACTTTGCAAATGAGCTGCAGCAAGGGGGAGGCCGCAGGGCTGTGAGTGCTGCAGGCTGGGGATGAAGGAAGGGCCATGGACACCTGTGCTGACATGCTCAGAAATCCACAAGGATGGTGAAGAACTGGGAAGCAATAAGTTCTCACAGCCACAACAGTGATGGAAGCCCTTGGTGTGAAGTTCCCTGGAGGAACTCCCAGGGGAGTTGCTGCTCGGATCAGCAGCAGCAGAAGCCAGCAGGATCTGCTCCTTTTCCTGGCTCTGTGTGCAGGGCACAGGCTGTGATGGCCCCTGCCCAACAAAGCCCTTGCCCATGGAGGCTGCAGGCTCAAAGCAATCCCATTGCAGAGAGAGGCTTTGCAGTTGAAGTCCACTGCCCTTGTGTTTCGGGCTGGAATGGCTCTCGTGCCAAAGCACAGCAGGTAACCAGGGCTTTGGGAGGCAGAGCCTTTAGAGGGAAAGAGAGGTCAGGCACTCACATGCCTGAAACTCCTTCAGCTCTCTTCTTTTATAGAATGAGAAAGAAGCAAGCTGGGGGGAGGCACATGCAGTCCTTTGAAAAAACAGGGTGTCTAACAAGTCCTGTGGCAGAAGAAAAATAGCTGGCAATCTTGCCTTGTTTTCATAGCCTGCATCTTCTGCAGAGGAGACAATGGGATGGGCAGGAGGAAGGGAAGGGCAGGGGAGGAATGACTGTGCTAACCCAGTCTGCCTTGCTGTGTCCTGCTATACTTTGTAGCAGTGAACATTAGAGGTAATGCCAAATTCCTATTTAGCACCATGACATGCTGCTGCTTCATTGCAAAACTGCCTCAGTGTTGTTATAAATACATACTAAGTGTTTGGCTTTTTACAAATATGAAAATGAATCTTATATGCGTTATGGTAGAAAGTTATGCTACAGTAATATACCCTCATGTAGTAGTGGGATAAATACAGTTTTTAGGCTATAGCAGATGCTTTTTGTAACTAGCTCAAAAAATAAAAATAAAAGAACCAAAACCAAAAAACAAACAAACAAAACAAATGGGAGAAGCAATTAAGAAATTCCTCACAGCATCTCATGTGGATAGACATAACAGCAAGGACACCAAGGACTCCAACAAGAAGAATTTATTGCCTTCGTTATCAAGAGATTTGCGACTTTGTGAAGCCACAAAAACTTTATGTGCAGGAAAGAATGGTGGGGGAGAAAAGTTGCAATTAAGCAGAAACACCTAAAGTCAAAAGGAATGTTTAAATCGCAGATGAAATGTATGAATATGCCATACCTATGGTATTTAAAGGTCCTTTGTTGGCAAGCCGTGCCTTGAGTGGAAACACCAGGCACCCAGATGTCTGTCATTTTGCTTTTCTTATGTCTCTTCTTGTCTTATTGTTTATTATTAAACTTTTAAGATCTTAACAAAAAATGAACCGTGTTTTTCACAGAGAAAGTCAGCTGAATTTCTTATTAGTTACATTAGGTGTGGTGAGAAACAGTGATAGTGATTCAAACAGGTTTTCTAACCTCATCATCCAAAGGGAATTTAGTGTTCCCTTTTTGTCATTGTATGCACAACATTTTGGAGTTGTTCTGGATTCTTCAAGGGGGTATCCACTACAGACCAAAAAAGAAAAGGGGGATTATTGCATTCATTCTCTTTTAACACCTATTTGCACTAAGCTGTAGCTTCAACTTAGTAAGGAAAAGGAGAGATTTTCTTTAGTCATGCAGTGTGGAATCAATGGTGTAGAACAGCCACCATCCCAGCTGTAAGAACAGCGTGTTCTTGCTCTTAACAGCACATTGTGGACAAGAAAGCACCACAATGCTCATGATTCAGGTCTTAGGTAAAACCAGAATGGTTCTTGGTGTCAAACTAGCAGGTGATAGAAATAACAAATGTCCCTGGGCTGGGGCAGAAGTAGAAGTTTCCCTCTCTTCCCCCGTTGCCTGAGGTACTTGAGAGTTACATACTTCCCAGAGTGCCCAATACCCAAAATTCCTCCTTAACGTACAACCCCCTTTAAACTTTGAATTTTTATGGAATTTATGGGGTTTCCCCATTGTTTCTTTCATCTTTCAACATCCATTTTCATTTATCAGCAAACCCACCGTTTGTTTGTGAAGGCAAACGTCTTCTTTTCCATTCATCAATCAGTGGGATCCTTCCCATTGTTTCTTTTCTCTCTCAGTGCTGGTTTTATCCACCAGCAGACCCAGAGTTTGTTTGTAAAGACAAACCTGTCATTCCTCCCAGAAGTGTCAATGTCAAGATAAATGTCAATCTTTAGAAAGGTGATGAGTGTATTTTCTGATTGGGACATAGTGTGAATAGTAGAAAAATTCATTTTTTTCTTTGTGACATCTGAGACTGACCAAGCCAACAATTATGAGGGAGAGGTCATCACCCTACATAAAAGTTGCTGGATTTCTAGTTTCTCTATCAAAATAAAACCAGCCAAAACCCATGTTACCAAACAGAATAAAAAGGCCCACAAACAAATCAATCAAATAAGATAATTAGCAAAACTTTAAACAAGCAAACAAAAAGTTTTAATATCTATTGAATATGCAAAACAGCAATCCTTAAAAACACAGCCATTGGAAAGAGAAGGGTGTGTGCTTTCTGGTGAGGCACCCCAGATGAAACGTTTGCTCTTATGTCTCCTAATTGTCTGTCTTTAATTTTTATTAAACTCATAAACATTTGAAAAGAGAATGGAGCTCGTTTTTCACACAGTGGAAATGAATTCCCTCCTGTCCTGGCAGTCCCTGATGAACACTCCCACTCCGGTTTCCCTGTAGATCTTTCAAACACTGCAAGTTTTCTCTTCTCCAAAGTCATTTTGTTCTTGAGCTCTTTGCTCCAAAAGGTTCTTGCCATATTATTCAAACCCTTGAAAAAGCTATTTTTTTTTACTGTGAAAAGCTCCAGTCTGCTATCAAATTTCATCTCCTTGCACCAAAAACGACCTGAATCCTGTGTGCCCATCAATTGCTTTCTGATTAAAAGATGTTCTTCTTAAATAAAATGTGCTTTTAACGAGGCAAAACCACGTTAAAAAACTTCTGGATTGAAGCCAGAGGATTTATTTACCTCTTCAAGGTGTAGAAAGCAAAGGGCTGAGTTTTACCTGAGATGTTGAACAACACATTCACTTTCCAGCGACTCAGGCATGAATTTGAGAAGGAACCACAGAAAAAGAAAAAAAAGTCAAAACAACTTCTCACAACACGCAGGTATCATGTTGGGAATCAGCTGCAAACTCCTCTTGGACATAAAACGCTTCATTTCCCTTGATCCGTGTCTTTTCAGAGATCTGTCAGAAGAGAACTGTGTTATTCAATGGATCACCTTCAACAGCTCTGAAGTGGTTTCGATTCCTGGAAACCCGAGCATCTCCGTTTGCTACAGCTGCTGTGAAAAACACGGGCTCGAATGACAGGGCTTCGTTAGGAAAGGAGTTGTGCAACAAATTGGGAAGTTTCAGGGACCAGCTCAAGGATTTCAGTGACAAACTCGAGGGGTTTTGTACAAAACTCGAGGGTTTCTGTGACAAAGTTGAGGATTGCAGTGACAAACTCGAGGATTTCTGTTGCAAACTCCAAGATTTCTGTGACAAACTCGAGGATTTTTATGACAAACTCCAGGATCTCTATGACAAACTCGAGGATTTCTATGACAAACTCGAGGATTTTTTGTAAGAAACTCGAAGATTTCTGTGACAAACCCCAAGGTTTCAGTGCCACTTGAGGGAGCTCAAAGATAATTGACCTCGCAGAGCCACCTGGAGTTTCCTAGTTCCAGGGAAACAATTTCTATCCACAGATAAAACGCATAACTTTGGAAAGCTAAAGCTAAACCGAGCCTGGGGTTGTCTTTTTCTTGTTCTGTGTAACACCAGGCTCTTTATCAGATAGGAAGAAATCTCAGCCACGTATCCGGAATATTAACCAGGAGAAAAGGACGGTTGTAGTAGTTTGAAGGCAAAACAAATGAGAGGCTCCAAGTCAGAGATACAATTTAATAGGAAAAAAAAAAAAAAGGAAAGAAAGTAAAATAAAATCGATGCAATAATACAAAAGACCACTGACAGAGTCAGAATACAACCTGAGCGTAGTGATGGAAGCAGTCCAGATGAGGTGGTCTTCCTGAAGCAGGGTCTTCCTGAAGCAGTGATCCTGTAGAAAGGTCTGGTAGCTCGGGTCCTCTGGGAATCCAGTGGGTAAGCGCCCCTCTGGTGTTCAGAGTCTCAGCTTATATCCAGGCTGGAATGCTTGGTTTCTCCCTCTGGGCGGAGCATCCCACAATGGGATGGTGAGTCATGTGATAAGGCCTGATGGGCCCATTAACAGTAGGTAGTCCAGGAGGGGGTTATCTGTGAGCTGTGTAGCAAAGGTGCTGATGGCCCATTAACAGAAGATAAGCCAGAGTGGAGGAGGCAGGGAGCACTGCCTCACCTGGTTTCAACAGTTCATGAAGATGGTGATAGAATATACTTCAATCCAGTACATTATCCACCCCTTATTCTATTACCATCTACATCATCCCAAATCAATACCTTCCTTAAACTACACACACACACATATATATATATAATGAAATCCTACACACAGTTCTCACTTAAAATAAGGTCTCCTTGTGGTACACAGTGGGTGTCCCCATCCTTTTGCATCACCCACCAAGTGTAACCAGGTCCTTGTGCAAAGACAACCCCACGGATGGGTTTGCCCTTGCCCGAGGTGGGATTAATCCAAACAGTCTTTCCTAACATACCTCTCATGTGTACCACAGGGACCCTATCTCCATCCACTGTATGCAAGGATTCAGATTGGGCAGGACCAGCTCGATTGATGGACCCTCGGGTATTGACCATCCAGGTGGCCTTCGCTAAGTTCTGTTCCCAATTTTTGAAGGTCCCTCCACCAAGTGCCTTAAGGGTAGTCTTAAGCAGTCCATTGCAGCGTTCCACCTTCCCGGCAGCTGGTGCATGGTATGGGATATGGTATATCCATTCGATTCCGTGTTCTCTGGCCCAAGTGCTTATGAGGCCATTCTTGAAATGAGTCCCGTTGTCTGACTCAATTCTCTCAGGGGTGCCATGTCTCCACAGGACCTGCTTTTCCAGGCCCAAGATGGTGTTCCGGGCAGTAGCATGAGGCACAGGGTAGGTCTCCAGCCATCCAGTGGTTGCTTCCACCATGGTGAGCACGTAGCGCTTGCCTTGGCGGGTTTGGGGAAGGGTGATGTAGTCAATTTGCCAGGCTTCCCCATACCTATACTTTGACCATCGTCCGCCATACCACAGAGGCTTCACTCGCTTGGCCTGTTTGATCGCAGCACAGGTCTCGCAGTCATGGATAGCCTGGGAGATGCTGTCCATAGTAATGTCCACCCCTCGGTCACAAGCCCATCGATATGTTGCATCTCTCCCTTGATGACCAGAGGCATCATGAGCCCAACGAGCTAGGAACAATTCTCCTTTGTGCTGCCAGTCTAGATCAACCTGAGATACTTTCACCTTGGCAGCTCGATCCACCTGCTCGTTGTTGTGATGTTCTTCATTAGCCCGACTCTTGGGTACGTGCGCATCCACGTGTCGAACCTTCACGGTCAGCCTTTCTACTCGGGTGGCGATGTCCTGCCAAATCTCAGCAGCCCAGATGGGTTTCCCTCTGCGCTGCCAGTTGGCCTTTCTCCAGCGGTCCAGCCATCCCCACAGAGCATTAGCTACCATCCATGAGTCAGTGTAGAGATAGAGCCTTGGCCACTTCTCTCGTTCAGCAATATCCAAAGCCAGCTGGACAGCTTTAAGCTCTGCGACCTGACTCGATCCACCTTCTCCCTCGGTAGCTTGTGCAACTCGTCGTGTGGGGCTCCATACAGCAGCTTTCCACTTCCGGTTAGTACCTACAATTCGGCAGGAACCGTCGGTGAAAAGGGCATATCGTCTCTCACTCTCTGGTAGCTCGTTATATGGTGGGGCTTCCTCGGCCCGTGTCACTTGCTCCTCCTCTTCTTCAGAGGATAATCCAAAGGTCTCACCTTCAGGCCAGTTTGTTATAATTTCCAGAATCCCAGGGCGATTCAGGTTTCCAATACGGGCGCGCTGCGTGATCAGGGCGATCCATTTGCTCCACGTGGTGTCGGTGGCGTGATGTGTGGTAGGAACCTTTCCCTTGAACATCCACCCCAGCACCGGTAGTCGAGGTGCCAGAAGCAGCTGTGCTTCAGTACCAATCACCTCTGAGGCAGCTTGGACTCCTTCATAGGCGGCTAAGATTTCCTTCTCTGTGGGAGTGTAGTTGGCTTCGGATCCTCTGTAGCTTCGGCTCCAGAATCCCAGTGGTCGTCCCCGAGTCTCACCCGGCACCTTCTGCCAAAGGCTCCATGACAGACCGTGGCTCCCGGCTGCAGAGTAAAGCACATTCTTCACCTCTGATCCCGTCCTGACTGGGCCAAGGGCTACCGCATGAGCGATTTCCTGCTTGATCTGGGCGAAAGCTTGCTGCTGTTCTGGGCCCCAGTGGAAATCGTTCTTCTTGCGGGTAACCAGGTAGAGAGGGCTCACGATTTGGCTATACTCGGGAATGTGCATCCTCCAGAAGCCTATGGCACCTAGGAAAGCTTGTGTTTCCTTCTTGTTGGTCGGTGGAGACATTGCAGTGATCTTATTGATGACTTCAGTGGGAATCTGACGCCGTCCATCTTGCCACTTCACTCCCAGAAACTGGATCTCTCGAGCAGGTCCCTTGACTTTGCTCCTCTTGATGGCGAAGCCGGCCTTCAGGAGAATCTGAATGATCTTCTCTCCCTTCTCAAAGACTTCTGTTGCGGTGTTTCCCCACACGATAATGTCGTCAATGTATTGCAGGTGTTCTGGAGCCTCACCCTTTTCCAGTGCAGCCTGGATCAGTCCATGGCAAATGGTGGGACTGTGCTTCCACCCCTGGGGCAGTCGGTTCCAGGTGTACTGCACGCCCCTCCAGGTGAAGGCAAACTGAGGCCTGCATTCTGCTGCCAGAGGGATGGAGAAAAAGGCATTTGCAATATCAATGGTCGCATACCATTTTGCTGCCTTGGATTCCAGCTCATACTGAAGCTCCAACATGTCTAGTACGGCAGCGCTCAGTGGTGGCGTGACTTCATTCAGGCCACGGTAATCCACTGTCAGTCTCCATTCTCCGCTGGACTTACGCACGGGCCATATAGGGCTATTAAAGGGTGAACGAGCCTTGCTTACCACCCCTTGGCTCTCCAGCTCACGAATCATCTTATGGATGGGGACCACAGAGTCTCTGTCAGTGCGATATTGCCTACGGTGCACTGTTGCTCGGGCGATCGGCACCTGTTGTTCTTCAACTTTCAGTAGTCCCACAGCAGAGGGGTCGTCTGAGAGTCCAGGCAAGGTACTCAGTTGTCTGATGCCTTCTGTCTCTAGAGCAGCTATGCCAAAAACCCAGCGGTATGCTCTTGGGTCTTTGAAATACCCATTTCTGAGATAGTCTATGCCCAAAATGCATGGGGCCTCTGGACCAGTCACAATGGGGTGTTTCTGCCATTCTTTCCCAGTTAGACTTACTTCAGCTTCCAGTACAGTCAGCTCCTGGGATCCTCCTGTCACCCCAGAAATGGAAATGGGTTCTGCTCCCACGTACCTTGATGGCATCAGAGTACACTGAGCACCGGTATCAACCAGAGCCGTATATCTTTGTGGGTCAGATGTTCCAGGCCATCGGATCCACACAGTCCAGTAGATCCGATTGTCCCTTTCCTCTACCTGGCTAGAGGCAGGGCCCCCCTATTCCTGGTCATGGCATACATTGCTCTCTTCTTGTAAATATGTTTCTGAGGTTCCTTCAAGAGGATCAGTCATATCATCATTCCTGTACTGTCTGGAGTTCTGTGCACGAGAGACCGGAGCAACATTGATTCTAGATGGGCTCTTTGTGGTAGGTGTTTCTCTTTTCAGTTCACGTACCCGGGCTGCTAAGGAGGAGGTGGGTTTTCCATCCCACTTCCTCATGTCTTCTCCATGCTCCCGAAGAAAAGACCAGAGGTTACCTCGGGGTGTGTATCCTCTCTCCCTGGCTGGGGAGCACCTGCTCCTAATGGCAGAGACTCTCATTGGCTCTGGCTGGATATGGTAAATTTCTTCCTTAAGTTCTTTTTTCAGTTTCTGATGGCCTTCTTCAATCAAGTTCCGGACTTGCTCAGCCAGTCTTGTTTCCACAGACGAGACATGGGTACGAACTGGGGCAGTGACAGTGTCCTCGTAAATTCTTAGTTTATTAGCCAAGACACCTACCCTGTCCTCACCTTCCCTCCATTGCAGTGTTGCCAGGTAACGTGAGTACATCTCGGGTCCAAGCCGTGCAAATCTCAACCACATCCGTGATGTGCACTGGACACCATCTGGGTTTTTAGGAAATCTCTCATCTTCTGAAAAAAGGATTTCCAACACAGCCAATTCCCTCAGGCATCGGATACCTTGTTCTATTGTGTTCCATTTTCCTTGGTACACTTGGAGGTCTTCTTTACAAAGGTATCTATCCTTCACACTTGTTAGCAGTCGCTGCCAGAGGCTGAGAGGTTCTTGGCTTTTCCCAATCCCCTGGTCAATGACCACATCCCGGGACAACGATCCCAGTTGCCTGGCCTCACTTCCATCCAGAATGGTGTCATTGGCTGCAGCGTCCCAGATGCGGAGCAGCCAGGTCAGGATGGACTCGTTGGTCTGGCGGGTGAATTCCCTTCGCAGGTCACGCAGCTCACCCAGAGATAGAGAGCGAGTGATGATTTCTGGCTCTGTCTCTTCTGCTGATTGTGAAGGTCCTGCTGCACCCTCATCAGTCACTATGCGGACTGATTTGGTCCTTGATTTCTTCTTCTGAACGGGGGCAACTGCTACTGGTTTAGGCTGTTCCGGTTCGGTGATGGTTTGTGTGGAGATGCTGATGGCACCCTTAGTCCCTTTCTCCTCTGTGACAGTCTGCGTAGATGTGGACACTGTTGCCTCACTTTTGGCTTCTTTCTCCTCTGTGACGGTCTGTGTAGATGAGGACACTGTTGCCTTGCCTTTGGTTCCTTTCACCTCTGTGACACTCTGTGTAGACACTGATATTGTTGCTCTGCTTCTTTTTCCCTCTTCCTCTTCCTTCAGAACACGCTGTATCACACCATGTAGTGTTTTGATTCTAAGCATGGTGCGGGCCGTGCAGAGAAGACAAAGCAGGACTAACAACAACATCATGCTGTCCTTGGCATCCAGAGGGTATTCCATATTTTCAAAAACTGCTGTGTCATGCCTGAAAAGCTGGAAAAAATCATTCTTCACCCCTCCCCACAGGGGCTGGGTGAGATTGTTGAGGCCCCAGATGTAGCATCCTAGACCAGAACAAGAAAACAAAAGTGGGTGTATATTCTGAATAATGTTCATTGCCTCAGAGTTTATCAAGCAATGGACATAATAGACTACTAAAGCAATTTTAGTACCATACCCTGGTCTACGCAGGAGCATTAAGACTGGCAGATAGTACCCCAGTTGTGGAAAAATATAGAGAGATAGATATAAGACACATGTAAGCATGTTGAGCATCATAGTGAACAGGTGTCTTCTTCAATACAAAATTGTAATTCTGACTTTTCTCAGTGCCTTGTGCCCAACGTTGGGCGCCAAAAATGTAGTAGTTTGAAGGCAAAACAAATGAGAGGCTCCAAGTCAGAGATACAATTTAATAGGAAAAAAAAAAAAAAGGAAAGAAAGTAAAATAAAATCGATGCAATAATACAAAAGACCACTGACAGAGTCAGAATACAACCTGAGCGTAGTGATGGAAGCAGTCCAGATGAGGTGGTCTTCCTGAAGCAGGGTCTTCCTGAAGCAGTGATCCTGTAGAAAGGTCTGGTAGCTCGGGTCCTCTGGGAATCCAGTGGGTAAGCGCCCCTCTGGTGTTCAGAGTCTCAGCTTATATCCAGGCTGGAATGCTTGGTTTCTCCCTCTGGGCGGAGCATCCCACAATGGGATGGTGAGTCATGTGATAAGGCCTGATGGGCCCATTAACAGTAGGTAGTCCAGGAGGGGGTTATCTGTGAGCTGTGTAGCAAAGGTGCTGATGGCCCATTAACAGAAGATAAGCCAGAGTGGAGGAGGCAGGGAGCACTGCCTCACCTGGTTTCAACAGTTCATGAAGATGGTGATAGAATATACTTCAATCCAGTACAACGGTTTTCCATTTGCTAATTCCCAAGATTTGCCTTTCTCCTCTGTCACCTTCACCTTGGCTGTGACCTTGCTGTGCCCGTGATGTTCCCGTGAGTTCAGGCACATGCCTTGCAGGGGAGTGTTTATGTGCCAAATAAATACAGTGGATCGCTCTTAAACTCAGCTTTAGGATGTTTGTTACAGATGGAGTTGCTGCCTCTCTGTAAATCAGAGCACTTAAAGTGCCATATGATCCCACAAAGGCTGTGTTTAGCAGCAGTAAATGCAGGGAAAGCTGTGTACAGGACTTTAGAGGGGCCATAAAATCCTGCCCTCCTTGCAGTGCAGGTGCAGGGAGCACTGAGGGCAGTAAAAACTCCCAGGAGACAAGGATGAGTCTCGGGGTTCAGCTCCTCAGAGTTATTGCTGTCTTTGGGAAGGTGCTTCAAAACTGCAGCCAAGCAGGAGCTGTATTTCACGTGATCAAATTGACTCCACCATCAGTACCCCATTATCCAGTTTCTGGAGGAAAAATCTCATGTTTTCCCCTCAGAGGATGAAGGATCTGTCCCACACAGGCATGCAAACAGTTCTGAATCACTCCGTGTGCTGAGGAATGGGTTATTACAAACCTCTCTGTGTCACTCGAATGTTATTGGGCCTTTATGCACCATCCCAAGACAAGTCTGATGTCTTCAGAGTGCTGGGAAGAGGCTGACAGAGCTTTTCTGCCCCACAAATCTCAGTGAGAGCAAAGATCCTGGCCTGAGGAAGCTCCTGTGCCAAAGCAAACAGCTCCTGCCTCTGCTGAGTCACACCAGCAGGGTGAGTTTATGGCTGTCCCACACTGTTAAATGCTGTTCTGCATCCTCCCCAAAATTCACAGCTTTTCCCGAGGGCAGCTGGTGCCAGGCTCCTTCTCCAGCAGCCAGCTCAGGGAATGGAGTGAAAAACACCCCCTGGGAGAGTGCAGGAGCACCAATAATGATGTGCAGCTTCTCAGCTGAGCCAGGACTTCCAGGAGGAATTTTTTTTTTTTTTTTTTGATGCTCCAGGTCATGTTGGACAGGGCTTGGAGCAGCCTGGTCCAGTGGAAGGTGTGGTGAATGGTTTGAAGGTCACTTCCCACCCAAACCAGTCTGCGGTTCCTTGTTCCTGGGAATTCAGAGCTTTGGGCTCTGGGGACCAGAATTGAATTTCTAGGTAACACCTGAACTTGGCTCCATGCACAAACTTTCCTGTTGTGCCTGTTTTCCTCAGCATACACAAACTCCTGGAGGATCTTCCAGGTTATTTGGTGGAAATCCTGAACAACTGCAGCTGCCTGCGAGCCACTGAAGCAAAGCATTTCCTGGGTAGTTCACCTTTGAAAAGATGCATTCTGAAAAGATTTAAACTCCTTCAAACTCTGCTGTTTCTTCCAGCGGGATGGACACGAAGGATTGCGTCACTAAGGGCTGGAATTGCAGGAGGAAGCTTTGATCCTGAATCAGATGCTGGAGGTTGGTGTCACCCAGGCTGGGAGTGAAGGAAGTTCCCAGCCTGGGCAAGGGCTCTGCTTCCCTCCTCTGGCTGAGGGCCGAGGAGAGCTGGTTGTCACCAGGGCTCCTCATCCTCTGGGAGCACAGAATGGATGGGACAGGGAACTGCTCCCCACGTGGCAGGGCTGACACAGAAACCATCCTGTTCCCAAATCCAGGGCTGTGGGACAGCCCAGCAGCTCCTCACTGCAGGCTCCTGCTGTCCCCTCTGAGCTCTGTGTTCTCTCCCTCAGTTCTTTATCCCAAGGGCAGAGCTCCAGGCAGGCTCCTGCTTCTCCCGCGCCCAGGGCTGAGCGTTTTCTGCACATCCAGCAGTTCCTCCTCAGGCATTTCCTCTGCCCTCCAGTGCCTGAACTTTGCTGGAGACTTTCCAAGACCTGGCTGAGGTGGGCTGGGTTTCTTTCCTTCTCTCTGCTGCAGCCTGGAGAATTTCCCAAGCAGACAACTTGATTCAGTGCTCCCCTTGTTTCCTCAACTTGAATTCCTTTGCTGATACACCTGATCCCTCACTTTTAGATTAATTCCTCCCCTCTGTGGAATTCCTTCTCAGCAGCTCTGCCAGGCCTTGGATCTGAGGAAATTCAATTAAATTCTACCCCTGTAGCTGACATGGTTGTGTTAAATATTCTCATTGGGTTGAGATGGTTTAAAATAAAACCCAAAAAGAAAAGTCACAATTATTCCAATAATCCTGAGTCATCTCCACGTATCCAGGTTTATCTCAGAGCATGAGGCTTTGCTTCATAACCCAAGAAAGTGATACCATGGGGGAAAAAAATGACAAAAAGCTCTAATTTGGATGAGAAAAGGGTGGGAAAGGGGGAGCACAATCATTTCCTTATAGGCAAAGAATTGGAAACAAGCTGGAAGAGGGGAGGAAAAAACCATTTCACAAACTGATAATTCAAATTAGAGGACAAGAAATTCTGCCTAGGTATACATTAAAGTAAGGAGCTGGAGAGGGAGGTGAAATGCAATTTTCTTCTTTATTTCCTTCAAAGAGTGAATGAGAAATTATTTTGCACAGCAGAAAAAAATCCCTAGTGATCTAATTCTGAAAATATATTGTTTCCTTTAGAAGCAACTTGCTCAACACTCGATTTCAGAGTTTCACCCACAGATTACAATTCTTTGCATTTTGATGTCCCTGAGCTCCCCACCTTGTGGTTTCCAAGTGCAAACAATTTCCTCAGTGTTATTCACGGCCTGAGAGAAGGAAACGAGTGTGTTCGCCTTGCTGTTCCCCACAAATGCCAAGTGTATAAAACACAAATCCTACAGGTGAGTATCTGAGATATTCCCCTGGCCTTTCCTGGCACCACAACCAGCTCATCCCCACTCAGGAAATGCGAAGGGAATTATTCCCAGCCCAGAGTTTCAAGGAAAGATTCATCCCAGCTTCCTTGGCTTGCAAAATTTGGTCATTTCTTAGGGGACCTCCAGGACTCACCTTCTTCCCCCGAGGCAGGAAAAATGGTGCTGTGCTTTCACCTGAGTCACAGCTGGGCCTGGGCTCCACATGCTCCTTGAGAAGGAGGAAAAAGAACAGGATTCATTGACAAGAACCTGGTTTGAGCAGAAGGAAATGAGTAAAGCAAGTTCTCGGATTGTTTTAGTGGAAATTGTGAGAAGTTTTCCCTCACAACTTGGTTTCTTTCTATTTTTAGTTCTTCCATTTGGGCAAATCCTGAATTCCACCCACCCCTGACCACCAGCACGAGGAATGGACATCCCAGCCTACAGTGGAGTGTTTGCTGCCTTGTTTGAGCTGCCTGGCAAACTGGGAACTCACACTTCTTATGTTTCAGCCCAGAAAGAAAAGCTTTGGGGCAGGCCTTGGCTCCAGGATGTCCAGCTGAATTCCCTGGATCCAACTGAACATGGAGCCTGCTGGGGAACAGACTCCTCATTCCTTTGGGAATTCACCCCTGGGGCTCTGCCCAAGCCCTGGGAAGCACTGGGCTCTTTTCCTTGGCTTCTCTGAGTTTACATCCCCAGCAAAAGAGGAGAAACAACCGATGAGGGCTTTTGTCACACCTTCAAATCTGATTCTTGCGGGGAATTGGAGCCAGCAGATGCACCGGAGATAAGGGGTGGGATGAGGCCCAGCTGAGCCCTGCTCTGGGGGTGCTGGGGAGGAGGGGATGGCACCACCACAAAATTCACAGCACAGCTCTGACAGTCAGGGACCCCAAATCTGTGTCTTCAGGAGCCCAAACACGCTGCGAATCGGTCATAATTCATCAGCTCTGTATAAATTCTTTTGTCTAGAATTCACATGTTCAAGCTTTCTCTTCCTTTTAAGGCTGCCTGTTCCTTCCCTGCTGAGCATTCCTGCCTCCAGCCCGAGCTGTCCCAACATCATTTCAGCTCCTACTCCACACATTCCCAGCACTTTTTCCTGCACTTTCTGCCCACCAAGCAGAAATGGAGCTTTTTAGAAGCTTCTTACAGTGACACCTGAAAGAGCAGTGGTGCCGCCAGCACGTTCCCAGCCTTTTTTCCCTGGGAATATTTCTTTCCCAGAGCCAGCCTCACACCCTGTGTGCCCCGTAGGAAAAGTGCTTTCCCTACAAAGCTGAAGGGATTTTCAGGGAGTCCCACCCAGCAGAAAATGCCTGAGAGGGGCTGTGGATGGTGTTCAGCAGCTCCTCGTGGCCCAGCAACCTTCCCCAAACACCGAGCGCTTCCAGGAAACGGGAAAGAAACACACATCCCATGGGCCTGGGAAGAGGGCCTGGCTGAATCTCTGCTCCTCACACACATCTTCAGGGGAAGGAGGAAAAATGAACGGGCTCCAAACAGGATAAATGGCTCCCTGGGGGGCTTGGCTGAGGGTTTATCCTACAGCCACAGCATCCCAGTCCCAATGGATGCAGGGCCTGGCTCAATCCCAGTTTGGGGCTGGAAGAAAAGCACCAAAAATCAGCTCTCCTGAGGCAGAAGCCTGTGGTGGAGCTGTGAGAAAACCTTTGTGCTGTTGCAATGTTTTCCTCATTGCTTTTGTGCACTCTGCAAACAGATTTGGCAAGCAGGCATTGTTACCCTGGGATCCTCCTCCAGGATTTTTTGGGGGTGTTTAATACCTGCCACAACCACCCTGCATTTCCCTGAGCTGGCACTAAATGCTGGCCCTGAAGTGACAATTTATGGTTGGGTCTGTTGTCTCAGGATAAACCACAAAGCCAATAGTGGTTGTAAAAGTGCCACTCCCAAAGCGTCCCACTCCCAAAGAGTCCCCTTCCCAAACTGTCCCAAACTGTCCCATTCCCAGTGTCTCATTCCCAAAGTGTCCCATTCCCACAGTATCCCAAAGAGTCCCATTCCCAGTCTCCTACTCCCAGTGTCCCATTCCCAAAGTGTCCCACTCCCAAAGTGTCCCACTCCCAGTGTCCCACTCCCAGTGTCCCATTCCCAGTGTCTCACTCCCAAGGTATCCCATTCCCAAAGTGTCCCACTCCCAGTGTCCCCTTCCCAGTGTCCCACTCCCAGGGCCTGGGGAAGCTCCTGCTGGTCGTTCCCATCACCTCCCAGCTGAGGGACAAGGAAGAAAACCCAGGGATAAAATGTCTGCAACTCCTGTTCTGATAACAGCTGGGAAGGTGCTTTAGCCCCCAGGCACTGCTGCCTCCAATCCAGGTTATCTTTGGGTTGGAATCATGGAATTTGGGATGGAAGGACCTTCAAGCCCCACCCTGCCACGGGCAGGGACACCTCCCACTGTCCCAGGGGCTCCAAGCTGGCCTTGGACACTCCCAGGGATTCAGGGGCAGCCACAGCTGCTCTGGGAATTCCAGCCCAGTGCTCCCCACCCTCCCAGGGAGGAATTCCTTCCCAAGATCCCATCTAAATCTCTCCTCCTGTAGTTTAAAGCCATTCCCCCTTGTCCTGGCGCTCCAGGTCCTTGGCAAGGTCCCTCTGCAGCTCTTTCAGGCTCCCTTGTGGTCTTGGAAGGCCCCAATGAAATCTCCCCAGGTCTTTCTCTTCTCCCGGCTGGACAGCCCCAACCCCCGGTCTGAGCAAAGTCTCCTGCAGCCAGCTGCAGAAAAACGCAAAAATATCCAACAACTTCTCCAATTCTGCATTTGTAGGTAATGAAACAGATTGATGAGGGAAAACCCAAATTGCTTTATCAGCAAGGCTGAGCTGAACCAGCCCCTCCTAAACTCCTGGCCCTTCCTTGCTTTGGAAACACAGCAAATGGAAAGATGGAAACAGATGGAAACACAGCAAAAACAAAAGAAGGAAGGATTAATTTGGTTTGATTTTTGGTATTGACCTTCTACCCCCTCACATTTCTTTTAGCACACATCCCATTTCTGTTGCCTTCTCCAGCTCACTGAAACCTTCTGTGACTGCAGTGATGGCCCCTCCTGAGCCAGGCTTCTCTTGCCCTGGGGCAGAATTGTTTTCTGTTCCCTTCATGATGAGCAATGAGATCACTGCTGCCAAAAAAACCTGGGTGAATTCAGCCCAGGTGCTGTGACTCTTCCCCTGGCACTGCCAGGCATTTCCTCTCCCAGCCACATGAAATATTAACATCCCTCCCCTCCCTTTTCAGAGTCTTGTGAAGAAATGGCAATTTATCCCTAAATCCAATTTACTCTGCTGCCCCTCAAACCCTGCAACCACCACAACAAACATGGAAAGCTGATCATTAGACTTCAGAAGGCTGGGAAAAGGAATTGATTACAAAGAAATCTCTGACCTTTGGAGCTGTTCAGATCAGTGTAACTCCCCCAGCAGCACCTTCTGAATGCACCAGGAAGGTGGATCTCGGATGTCTCCTTGTGCCACTGGAATACAGGAGTTTTCCAGGTTGATAACAATTCCCTCAGGGAAGAGGCTCGTGGATCCCGAGGCTGGAGCAGAGCCAGAGGATTTGCCAGGGGAAGGAAAAGGGCTCAGTGGTGAGGGGAGCGTTTCCCATGATTGTGCTGTAAATACCCTCAGCACTCACTCCCCTCCCATTGTTCTTCTCTGGAATCAAGGGCAGGCAGGATCAGGGGAAGAAAGGAAAGCAAAATGTCAATACAGGTTGGAGCTTTCTGCAGGGAAACTCTGCAATGGCTAACACACACAAAAAGGGGAAAGTTCTCCCTGAAATACTCAAATTAAAAATCCTTCCAGAGGGAAAGGTGGTTGATATCAGGGATTCAGGCACAACATCACTTCAATCACGGGTTACACTATATATATATAGATGTATTTATTTATAATTTATGTAGATGTGGCACTGTGGTGTTGGTAAACACATCACCAATCTAAAGAGATCTATGCTTAATAAATAATTATAGCAGCAGGCTCTTAACTGGCAGCAAATTATTTCATCTGGGATAATTTCATTCATTTCATCCATACAAATAGTTCAGCATATTCTAGAACCTGGAAGAATAAAATTCCACAATTCTGAAGGGATTTTTGTTTTGGAAAAAAACCAAATTACCTAACCCGTCCTGGACATGCTTTTATATCCTAAGCCAAACCCAAATATTATAATCCAAATCCCTCCCTGGGAGGGTGGTGAGGGCTGGGATGGAATTCCCAGAGCAGCTGTGGCTGCCCCTGGATCCCTGGAAGTGTCCCAGGCTAGACTGGAGCAGCCTGGGACAGTGGGAGGTGTCCCTGCCCATGGCAGGGCTTGGGAATGAGAGATTTAAGGTCCCTTCCAACCCATCCAGCGTGGAATTCCATGGTTCTGTGAACATTTGAAGGTACCGAATCCTCATTTGCCTCCACCCACCATGCCACCGACGCCACATAGAGCAAATAGATTGCCCTCATCACACAGCGCACCCGTATTAAAAACACAAATCACCCATAAATTTTAAAAATAATTACAAACTGACCAGAAAAGAAAAAAAAAAAAAAACTTTAGTCTCACAGACAAAGAAAAGCAAGAACAAGTGACACAAGCAAAAAAAGCTCCTCCGTACAACCAACTGCCGGCAAAAAAACCACGCTACGCCCTTTTCATTGACGGTTCCTGTCGCATCGTAAAAATGAACCGTAAGTAGAAAGCAGCCGTATAAAACCCCACACAACAAGTTGCAAAAGCCACTGAAAGGAAAAAAAAAATCAAGTCAGCTTGCTAAACTCAAAGCTGTCCAATTAACCCTTGACATTGCTAAAAACAAAGAGTAGCCAAAGCTCTACCTCTACACTAATTCGTAAGTAGTAGCCAATGCTCCATAGAGTTGGCTAAAAAAGTAGAAAAAGGCCAACTTGCAACATAAAAAAAAAAAGTCTAGGCCGCTGATGAATAAAAAAACATTGCCACTCGCATAAAAAACTACCTGTAAAAATCCGCCATGTAATTCCCATATGTTCCCAAGAATCAAGCTAATAAAAACCACCAAAATAATAAGCAAGTCAATCAAGCTGCCAAAATAAAAGTATCAAAATTTAAATTAGCAAGACAGAAAAAAGTTGTTCCTAGCTCAATAAGCCCATAATGCCTCGAATCATCCAAGCAAAAATGCCACCTCTAAGTGAGCCCAAAACCAAGAAGTAAATTTAACCATAGACAGTATTTCTCAAGTTATCCATAACTATAAAACACGTGCTGCAATCAAGCAAGCCAAGCAAGTAAAGCCCTTATGGTAAAGTAAGCAGTAGTCGAAATATAAATATAAAAAACCCTAACAAATTAACTACATCAGCCTTCTCCAAACCCGCCAGGGCAAGCGCTATGTACTAACCATAGGAAAAGCTATCACTAAATAGTTAAAAACCTACCCTGTGCCTCATGCTACTGTCCAAAACACCATCCTGAGCCTAAAAAAACAAGTCCTGTGAAAACACAGCACCCCTGAAAAAATCAAATCAAACAATAAAACTCATTTCAAAAATTGTCTTATAAGCACCTAAGCTAAAAAACATAGCATTAAGTAAGTATGCCATATTCCTTATCATGCACCAGCGGTCGAAAAAATTAAACAGTGCAATAACCTGCTTAAAGCTACCTTAAAAGCACTAAGTAAAAAAACTTTCAAAAACTAAAGTATTAATTTAGCAAAAGCCACATAGCTAGTAAACACTCAAAGTTCCACCAACCGAGCAAATCCTGCCCAATCTAAGCCCGTGCAAACAACAACAAAAAATAAAGTTCCAATAGTACACATGAAAAGTATACTGAGAAAAACTGTTTAAATTAATCCTGCCTCCAGCAAAAACAATTCCATCCGTGAAATTGTCTTCGCTCAAAAACCAAGTTGCACCTGGTAAATAATGCAAAAAAATAAAAAAAAAAACCCCAATGCATACCTCAAAAAAACCTTGTCTTAAAGTAAACTATCGATGACAATGTGACTGCATCCATATTTGCATGTATATATAAATATAAATATATATATATATATATATTACAGTTTAAACTCAATATAATATGTTAGTAGGAAAAAAATTCAAAGTAGATAATGTTGGGAGTTAGGTTTGTTCCTTCTTTCTCTAAAGAATTTTTTCCCCATAAGTTACCAAAGAGACCAAATGTTAAATACTTCAAAATACTTAGCCGAAACAAAAACAGAAACAAAGTAACAAAAAACCCCACGCAAGTAAAAAACAAAGCTTAAAGCAGCTAGAAGCTGTCCTTTTTTTTTTTTTCCCCCGAGGTTCAAAAAAAAGAGAAAAAAAACCGGCTAAACTGTTGCTAACTGGACAAGTTTCACTGTAGCCAAAAAAAATCCAGTCCTCAAAAATCTACTCTGGCCAGTTCAGCCGGAATCCGGAGCCTTCTCTGCCACCCGCAGGAGTTAAGCCAGCCCTGCCCCGCCTTCGGCTTCTTCAGCGCTGCTCCTCTTGCTGCAGAGTGACCCTGCAGCCCCGCGCTGCCGGGACACCCTGCCATCCCAGCTACCTGCCCGAAACTTTCCACTCTTTCAGCTTGCTGCTCTAAAAATCCTGCAAGAACACCAAAACCAAACTGCCCTAAGTTTTGTAAAACAAAGCCCTCAAAGTTCTTAATACAGTTTTTCTTTTGTTATTAATACTGTAGTTATTTGAAGGGGGTTTTTTGTTTACTTTGTAATACATACTAATAAAAAACTGCTATTCCTATTTCCCAAATCTTTGCCTAAAAACCTCTAATTGTAAATCTATAATTTAGCAAAAAAAAAGTTTACGCTCTCCATTCCAAAAAAACCTCCAACTTTTACCTAGCAAATACCTGTCTTCCCAAACCAAAACAAGTTGCCATGCTCATCCATAAGGATAAAGTGGCTAATCCAGCCTTTGCCAACTCAGCTGAGTGGAAGGGGGAAGAGGAGGAGAGGATCAGCAGTGACCCAAAAAGAGAAATTAAAGAGGAATTGGTCATTTTGGATCGAGCAGCCTTTTGGAGATCTTAGCTGCCCAAGGGTTTGCCTGCACTGAGCTGGGTTTGAAGTGAAAGCCTGACTTTGGTTGAAGACAATTATCAGCTGAGAGAAGGGAGGCCGTGCCAGCTTCTGCGGCAGGCCCCGTGCCCTTCCCGCTGCGGCTGCGTCGGCAGCGCTGGGTCTCCTTCTGCCGCCCTGAGCCCGCAGAGCAGGGCAGCGGTTGCCGATGGCTCGAGCCATCAAATCATTCAAGGTCCTGTTGGGCTCTCTTAGACACTTGGGCCGAGGGATTCCTTCCGACCTGGGCCACTTTGGGTGGAGCGGGGGCAGGGCCGGGGCAGGTGGCAGGGTGTGCATGGGCCCTTTGTGACACGGTGCAGCAGCGTGGTCACCGTGGCAGGGAACAGCACAGGGTGTCCGAGGAGCCTTTGTGACACGCGGTGACATAGGTGCTGGCAACAACGCAGCCACGCCACAGTGCTCGGAGCACGCCACGGGACAGGACGCGCCAGAGAGGTGCTGTGAGGAGTTCCCACACAGCCCGCTCGTTTGTGCCCGACCCGGAGCCTTTCCGAAGCGCTGCTCCTGCAGCTGACCTCGCGGCCAGACTGCGGGACTTGGTGACTCGGAGCTTTCCCGAGGCATCTCCCAACCCTGCGGTCGGTGCCCTCGCGGCCAGACCACAGGATCTGGTGACCTGAAGCACCACAAGGAGTCTCCTGTCGTTGTGGCAGGAGCCCTCAAGACCAGTGTGCAGGACTTGCTGTCCTGCAGCCTTCCTGAGGCTTCTTTGTCGCAGGTGCCTTCAAGGCACAACTGCACGACTTGTTGCCTCAGGGTTTTCCCTAGTTTCCTCAGAGGCATCTGTCTGAAGGTGCCCTCGAGGCCAGACGCTGACATGGCGGGCAGATTTCGCGACCTCTTCACAGTTTGCTGGGGGAGAAGAAATACAAGCCCTGGAGATGCTCCAGCACAACCCCCTCAAGAGCTGGAGCAGTTCCAGCCACAGCAGGATGGTGAGTGGCAGAGCCGGGCCACAAGGCCGATGGCTGCGGACAGCTTGGCCCCATCCCATCCCCGTTCCCATTCCGCCCACTGACAGGATGGAAGAGGGGCCGAGGCTGCCCCTGCAGCAGCTGTGCTCCATCCCCTGGGGCATCCCGGGGCTGTCCCTGCCTGGGGAGAGCAGGGCTGGCTTCTCTGGCCTCTCCTGCAACCCCTCAGCTCTGGCTGCGCTTGCTCTTTGCCAGATGCAACCATGGAGCAGACACAGGAGAAGAAGCCCACCCGTGGCCGCTTCCGCAGATCACTGAAGGTACGTGCAGCCATCCCCGCCTGGGCTGGGCCTGCTGTCACTGCTCGGCCGAGCTCCGCGCTTGGAGCACTCCATGGAACGTGTCTCTCTTCCCTGTCCTTTGCTCTCCTGCAGATGTTCCAGAGGCTCGTGCCCATTCGGCGTAGGACGACCAGAAGCGGTGCAACAGCTGAGCCTGACCGCAGGCTGACTGAGCTCCAGGCAGTGCCCAATGTCAGCCCAGATTTGGCTCAGCGCTTGGATGCTGCAATCAATGACGCAGCAAATACGGACATGGCAGTGACTGAGTGCGTGGCCTTCAGAAACACCAACACAAAAGAGACCCTGAGTCTTGGAGGCCAGGAGAGTGTGGCGGGAGGGGAAGCACTTCTTGGGGAAAGCTGCTCCCTTGGACAGCGCTCCAGGTCTTCCCCATGCCTCCTCCAGGTGCCAGCCATGGTGAAGGACCTTCACCAGAGACTGGCGGCCTGTGTCACTTTGGATGCCAGGATGCGCTTGGACTTTCTGAAGCTGGCTGAAGAGCAACCTGCTGATGTTGTGCTGACCCTCCTGCGCTGTGCCCCAACGTGTGACAGGTATGGGGCCCACCTGCCTTGAGAGCTCAGGGCTCAGCAGCCTTTAGGGCCCATTGCCCTGCAGAGCCTGTCCAATGGGCTCTGCTAGACAGGCGAAGCGGTCCAGGACCCTTGGGCCCCTCTGTTCCACCAGCCTGCTGCCATGCTCCCTCCCTGCCCCTCAGGGCACCAGGGCTCTGTCACCTGGGCCTCCACAGCTGCACAGGGCATGCTACTGTGACTGAGACGGCCCTGACACAGAGCTCCAATCCCACAGAGCTGCTGCAAGCATGTGGAGAGCCATAGGCTCATCGGCTGTGACAGCGGAGAAGGTGCTGCCAGCACTCATCCGCGTGATGGAGGATTGGCCTCTGCATACAACGACCACCTCCGATGGCGACGACGAGGACGTTTTTGCCCTGGCGGTGAGCTTCTGGAACCGGCCTCTGCTCGCTCCCCGGTCGCCTCTCCATCAGCTCTCCGTCCTCTCCCTGCCTCAGGCACTGGCTTAGGGCAGGCTCAGGGGGCTCCAGGCCCGTCCCTCCCCCTGCATCTCCCCTCGGGCCCTGCCACACGGACATCTTAGCACTGAGCTCTGTCTCGGGCTGCTTCTTTTGCAGGCAACTCTGGGGCTGTGGCTGACTGTCCAGGTGCCCAAATGCCACAGGGCAGTGCTCCTTCATTCAGCCCGTCTGTTTGTTGCTCTCCTCTTCCACATTGTCATCACCACACAAGAGATGCCAGTGGAAGTTGCTAACTTCTGGAGAGCGTGCCAGGAGGAACACGGCCTTCCCAGCAACCCCAACAGGTGCCAGTCCTCCTGTCTTTTCAATGTCCTTGTGGCCGGCGCCAGCGCTCGCCGTGTGACCTGGGTTTTGCTCTGCACACAGGTTTGCAGTGCAGGCCATGAAGGCTCTGTTCAGCCAAATGTGGTGGAACACAGAGATGATGGCTATGGAGCGCAAGCGTGGCTGGGACACGCTGCTCTGTGCTGACACCCAGCACTATGCCGTGGGTCTGCTGGCCAGGTGAGAACCCCTTCTCTCCCACATTTGTCCCCTGTGCCCCACACAGTCCCTGTGCTCATGGCCTCGAGGGCCTCGTCACCGAGGGATGGCCAAGCCGACTGGAAAAGGCTGGCAGAGGAGGGTGCCCAGAAGGGGCCGCCTCCCAAAGCGCCCACATCCCCCTCCAGAGATACTGGGGAAAGACCGGACCTGTGAGTTAGACCTCCTGGGAGAAGACTGTCCCCCCACCTCAGGCTCTTGCTGCCTTTTTCCCCCTGACAGGGAGATGCGCCGTCACTTGGGCCACACCTGTTCCCGCATTGGCTTCTACCTACTCCAGCCACTAAGCAGGGAGGAGCCACGCTGGGATCTGCCCTCCCTGGCATTCCTGGTGGAGGTGAGCCAGCGCTGCCTCGCTCAGCTGCCTCTCAGCCCTCTGCCCTCTCGTAGCTGCAGCTGCCTGGGCCGGTGCCCGAGCCCTGTGCTGCTGCTGCTGCTGCTGCCTGGGCCCGGCCCTGTGCGCTTCTGGGCTCCTGCTGTTCGGGTCACCTGTCACTGCCCTGTGCCTTTCAGGTCATCAAGTTCCTGGACCTGAGGGAATGCGCAGGCCGTGTCCTGGAGGAGATGTCAAGGCACCTGCGGGGCACGTGCAGGCAGAGACGTCACCTGGCGCTCAAAGGCCTTGTGCTGCTCAGCGAGGAGCCCTCGATGGTGAGAAGGGGGCAGCAGCTGAAGCTGCGCTGGGGAAAGCAGCCCCTTGGGCTGGCTGGGCTTCAGGAGCTGAGGCAGCTGCTCCCAGCTCTCCTGCCTCCTGCTCCAGCTGCTCGAGTGCTTCGGGACCGGCCTTTGGCCTCTGGGCCCAGCAGCGGCAGGGTGGGCTAGCAGAGCCAGGGCGGTGTTGGCGCTGCAGCTCTTGGTGGCTTCCCAGCACAGCCTTGTGTTCCATACAGGCCGGAGGTGTACGCAGCCTGCTTCCAAGCCTCCTGGAGCAGCTTGGTGATGCCGACGGAGAGGTGGTCGCCATGTCCCTCTCTGTGCTCACCAATGTGTGCCAGCGGAAAGACACCGTGATCGGCAGGACCACTGCCCTGAAGCTAGCCGACCTCCTCCTGTCACTCTTCGGAAACGTAAGGCTCTGCGTGCCACGGGCATTAGCTGCTGCCCAGAAACTTTGTGCCCCGGGGATTATTAGGCTTTTGCCCGGCTGGGCTGGAGAAATTGGCGCTGAGGTCTCTTCCGCTTCCTTTCCTTCAGGACAACAGCCAGGTGCAGCTGCTCTCCATTCAGCTTTTCCAAAAGGTGATGGGCTTGGTAGCGGATGAGGGCAAAGAGCCACTGAACACAGTTGTGAGCCAGAGCCTGCTCCCACTCTACTTGCACTGCCACGAGGTGAACGAGCGCATGGCCAAGGTGAGGCGTTGTGTGATGCCGGTGCATCCCTGACAGGGGGCTCGGCTGCCTCCTGCCCGGGCACCTCTCCCGGCTCGCAGCCTCCTGCTGGCCCTGGCGCAGGGACGCAGGGCCCGTGCCCTGGGCTGGGCTGCGCTGCCAGCTCCCGTCTCTGCTGCTCCCCAGGCCTCTCGGGAAACGCTGCATTGTGCGGCCGGCTTCCTGAAGAGGAGCGACCTCGAGCACGTGCTGAAGACGGAGAAGCTGTTCAAGTTCGCCGAGTGCGTGGTAAGGACGGCCTCTGGAGAAGCCCCCTGACGGCGGGGCTCGGTGTGCGGGGCTGGCAGCCGTGGCCCCTGCCCAGCGCCGCACGCAGGGGCTCCGGCCTGCGCCCCACACGCCGCTCCCTTCCGTGGGGCCACGCGGGCTCTTCTCCAGGCTCCTGTGCCCCGAGTCGGGTGCCGACGGAGCGCCGGCCCAGCGGGGCCGCGGGGCGGGGCGGCACCGCGGCTCCCCGGGCAGCGCCCGGCCCTCCGCCCCCTCCGGAGCCCGGCGCCCGCTGGCCGGGCCTCGGGGCTGTGCGGGCAGCGCAGGCCGGGGCTGGGCGCCGGGAGCGCCCGGCCGAGGGGCTGAGCCCGCGCCAACCCTTCCCTCCCTCCTGCCGTTCTCTCCAGCTGGCAGACGACAAGAGCCGAGCGGCCGAACACCTGCGCCTGGCCCTGCCCTACCTGGAGCACCCACAGGAGCCCCTGCGAGAGGCGGCCATCAAGCTCATCGGTGAGCCACGAGCCCGGGCTCCCTCCCAGCCCCAGCCCCAGCCCCAGCCCCCGTCCCGGCAGCGGCATCCGCGCCCGGCGCCGTGGAGCCGCGCCTGCCCTCGGGGCTGCTGCCGCCCTCTGCGGCCGTGCCCTTGGGCGGCAGGATGCGGCAAGGGCCCGGGCCGAGCCCTGCCGGGGCAGGAGGCCGTGTGGCCACAGGGCTGGCAGCGCCGCTGGCAGGGCGCCGTGCCGCTGGGGCCCTGACAGGCTCTGTGTTCCCAGGGATCGCCGGGGTGCGCCTGAGGAGGCAGAAGGAAGAGCTCCAGGCCCTCAGCGAGGGTGAGTGAGGGCAGCGGGTTCTCAGCGGGGCTGCCGGGGGGAGCCGCAATGCTCGCGCAGGGGGCTGCAATCCCTGTCCTGCCTGCGGAGGGCCTGGCTCCCTGTGCGGACAAGGGCTGGCGTGCGCAGAACACGGAGAGATTTCGGGGACGCGGGCGGGGCGATTCGTGTTTAGCACCTTGCGGCGAATCCCGTTGGCCCCCCTCTCCTCTCTTGTGGTGGCCACAGCAGGAGCTGGCTCGGATGGCCCTTGGCAGGAGGGTCTCCTTGGACTCCCGCACATCCGGGCTCTGACCGGGGCTCTGTGCCTGTCTCTTCCAGCTCTTCAGGCCCTGAGAGACGACGACAGCCCCTCCCAGATAAGCCTCTTTGTCCAGCTGATGTTCGAGGAGCGAATTGCAGAACTGCAGTCATCTGCTAGCTCAGAAGAACCGGTGGCCTTAGAAGACCTTCAGGGGCCACAGAAGATGAGACCGCCTGGAGACGGAGGAGCCGGAGCTCCAGGCACAGCTGATGATTGACGCAGCTGATGCCTGTGGGAAGCTCCCGTGCTTGTTTGTTATCCATAAATGGAAAGCATTTAGCTTGTTTTAACAACTTCCTAAAAAAAAACAAGATTCAATTGCAACATTTATTATCTAAAAGTGTTCTGGTCAAAATAAAAATGAAACTCAAATTATGAACCCTTTTTATGAAAATAGCTGATACTTATTAAGAAATAAACTCTTGCTCTCTCCTGTTTTTATTTCCTCAAAAAAGCAGCATAAACTAAAACAATGTAATCTCATGTGTTCAGGCTCCATATTTGTTGTTTTGAGAAAAGGCTTTATAACAGCTTCATTGAAGGCTCTTTAAGAAACTAAATCTTTCTAGTTTAATAGAGTTACAAGGTGTACATGAGGGCATCAAATGAAAAGGAAAATGAGCTGTCACAATAAAGTACTACTGAAAGCCTTAGCACAAACTGCATGACAAGCTAAAAGAAAAAGAATTATTTTGTTCCTTTTGCTTTAACGAAAGTCCTAACACATAGGACCTGCAAACCGCTGCCATTTTAGAGACAATCTGTATTTTAAGTGGATTTAACTAGCCCTAGCAAACGTAGCAAAAAGTGAAATGTTCTCAAATCGGTCTTAGCATGTGCACTAATCCATCCACACCACATCAGACGTATCTTGTAGTTGATAATATTTTACATGCTTACAATAATTACTGTAATTCAGAACCTTGACACCCATTTTCCTAAGATAAATCAACGTAAGAAAAATTATTCAACCTCCCTTTTCTTCTAAGGGTAAATGCAAAGCAGTTTGAAGCTCACTGTAGGTTTAAATTTTAATCCAAGGGCTGATGGCCTGCAATATGATTACAGTCCTTCCAATGTCAAAAGTTAACAGAGGAGTGGAGTCTATTTCAAATGACTGGCTCTAAACATCTCATAATTACATTAGATAAATTACACTTTACACATAATTGCAACAAGTTTTTGCCTTATTAGGCACCGGTCTGAAATACTTGGCAGTTACACAGTGAAACACTATTCCTCTTGATGCATTTGGATGAGGTCCTTACCCTTCTACCATCACAGTCAGGGATCTGCCACTGGCATAAAATTCCAGATGGATAATGCCAGCAATCCTAACTACTTCACAAAACAACAGGTAAGGAGGGAAATTGATTAATATGCTGTTCTTATCCCCTTTCAACTGACAGAAGTTTTGCATGCTTAAAAAAAAACAATCCGGTTTTTCCATGACATCATTCGGCTTGAATACTAATGCTTTTCCTTAATGCAACTACATGTACACGGATGTACAACTTCTCTTTACACAGAAGCAACGCCCAACCTTACATGTTTTTCTTTACTCTGTTTCCCCTGATTATAATTCTAAGATCCTTTCTGATTTTTACGCCATTTCCCTGTCTTAATTCTTCAGTGTTGTTAAATGAAGTGCCCCTCTCCATTCTGTGAAGATAGAGTGATTTACAGCAGCTGAAAATCAGGGGATTGTCCAGTAATTACAGCTTTTCTCAGTAAAGTAGTAGTATTGGATTCATTAACAGTGTTTGGATTCATTAGCAATTAAAGTTTATTTCACTGAACAACAAGTACAAAGCTGGGTCAAGCTCCCTTGTTAGGCTTTGACACTTCCTTCAGGAAGATTACAATTCAACCCAGGGTTTCATTTTCTGTTTGGCTGCTTGTAAAATAGAAGGCATCTTGAAAATGATACTTCCATTTAGGGCTCTACTGTGGACCTTACAGGCACTGTAAATGTGGAGTGGCTTTGTCTTAAACAGCCTAATCCTGCCCATTCCACAGAACAGGCATTTGGAGTACAGCGACGATGGGAGCATGAAAACGCAGCATTAACAACTTCTTCAGTGCAAAGAGTAAGCACAATCCAAGTCTTGCTATTTCCTTGGTAAGACCATAAGAAATGAGGCAGGGAAAGTGAATGTTTTGGGCTTGCAAGCCATTTTCCTTGAGCTGGGACATCTGCTGATTGCAAGGGGTTTCAGTTTGGAACTGAAGGCATGCTTTTTACACCGCTGCCATTAGACAGATTCTATCTGACACCCTACTTCAAAATTAAAACAGCAGGCAAGTGGGTAAATAGGAGCAAAAATTGAAATTTTCAGTACTTGCTCACCCCTTATTTTCAGATATTCTCCAAAATAGGGAGCAGCACCAGTGAAAAGCACGTTTGCATCAACAGGGCCTGGATGGACTATCCCAGGTGATACAACCACTAACCCACAGATGACGTGAGAGGTTTCACAGCACAGTGTTTAAAATTCAAGCAGCAGAAGCCCTTCCACCAGAATTTCACCCTGCTTTGGGAACAGATCTTCTGTCTGTATCATTAATTTCTTTGTTTTCCAACTGAGTTGCCGTGCAGCAAGTATTGCAGCATCACTAAAGAAACAGAGCTGGAGCACAGAGCAGCTCAGCTGAGTGAACTTGCAGCTCAAACCATCAGAACCACCAAGAAAAAAAGGCTGGGCCAGCTTTCTCAGCAGCCTGCTTGTGGCACTCAGACCTGAAATTACTCACTGCAAGTGTTCTCTCTAGGGTCTGACAGGACTGACATATATTGGAATATATATAACAAAATGATAATGCAGCTTCAAAGAGTGACTCACAGAAAACCGGTGCTGGAGCACTCAGAATTCATAAGGGACTTTAACCACAGTCACAACTCTCAGTTATTTGGTTGGCCTCCTTTATTCCTTTATTCTTGGGCTTTTCTTCCAGCTTTCTATCAACTGTGATATAAAACCATACTAATTAATCCAAATAAGCACATGTGCTATGTATTTCTTTCAAGATGAGATAACTACATACTCATCATTCCTGAAAACAAGCCCACAGTAACCAAAACCGGTCAAAGCAACACTGTTGTTATAAATTATAGCCCACAGCCATGGGTGTTCCTTGATGGAAGAAGAAGAAATATCAACCCAACCTCCTGGTCTGCTATGAGAACATTTGTTATAAATCATGTTTTTCCAGTGTTCTATTTCAACTGCATAGATCAGTATCCAATAGAGAGCTCCTTAAGTCACAGACAAACCCACAAAAACTGCTTAAGACCAACATTCCACAAAAACATGACAAAAAAATTCAAAGCAACCTTATAGTAGAGAAAATGCGGATTTAATAGGAGCTTAACATTAAGAATCCCATCCTCAAAATAATGCAAATTGATTTAAAGTGGATTTAGGGTTTTAAATGTTAAGAGCATAAAATTGAAGAATTAATTGAATTCACTGTCGGTTCAACATTGCTAATGTAAATGATAGATAACTGTATCGGGTCATTCTTGACTAAATTAAGCGCTATCTACCAGTATTACATGACTAAAGGCTTTAAAAAATTCTGTTGTTAAATGCAATCAAGTTTAAATTAAACTATGTGCATTCAGTCAGTGTCTTAAGCAATGATGAGGCAGAGATGCCTTAAGGTGGTAGTTGGGATTTAGACCTCCACAACTTCTGATGTAAAATTTAAATAAGTTAGAATTTGAAAAAGCAAATTAACCTGTACTGCATTTTGCCCACAAAGCTCTTCCTTCCATTTTGATTTACCACTGGTCTCCACTCATTAGATCAAAGCTCACAAAGTATTTTTGAGACCAACCAGCACTTTCAGCCCAATTTAAAAGTCACTGAAGGCAATGAAAATTACTTCTGTCAGCTTCAGTAAGGCCTTCCACAATCTCAGTACTCAGTAGCTACAAGGAGTAGGACGGAGAGGGTCTGACCAACTTTGCTGAGGATATCACTTGGCAATCAAACATCATTGGAAAAAATCAGAGATTACTATTTATATTGCTTCAGCACAGCCACTGCTGTTCTGAGATTACCTGCTGCACCATGGAAAAAGCAAAAAAAAGGATGTGAAAATACATATACCAACACCTGACTTATACACATCAGTATTCATCAATTAAAAGAGCCTGTGATGACTTCTCCAAACTGTCACTGGGGAATGACAAGCAACAGTCATTTCAGCCAAACTGGTACTCACATATCCTCTTGGCTGTGGGAATTCTGGGTCACACCCACTTCTTTTACCATTTTTTCCTGCAATGTAACTGAAAGTGACATTGACATTTGTCCCTTGGAAAAGTTACTGTTATCCTCCTTGTTGTCAGGATTATTCTACTGCCTGATGTTTTGTTTATTTTCTAAGCAATTGCCAAGAATACTGTCTGTGCCTGTCATCTGTCTAGATGTTGACTGGTATCCACGCATCACACTGGAAGATCAGAATCCTTAAAAGAAACTTTCCTTCTCAACTCTTGGAAAGACATTCCCAACACCGCCGGTAGAATCTGAAGATGCCAGCTATTAGGAGACAGAATTGACCACAATTCAGTCAAAGTGCACCGTCACACCTCCTACTAAGAAGGTTTTAAGAACTGGAAAGTCCGTTCTTGTGGGAAATCCGCGGTGGGAGAAATGTAGCACTCAATATGAGTGATCGGCAAATCTCGTTTATTGATAATTCACACAATGCTTTTATAATAACACTAATAAGCTCATGCATATTGCAAAAGTTAAGCTCAGGATTGGTGCTCAGACTAAAAGTCAGCTATGCCTCTTTCTACATTTCTTTGTGGTACATAGTTTGAGTAAGTTTTTTGTTTTACCGTGCTTCTCCCTCATATCTTTCAGCTACAAGGTCTTGTTATTGTATCCCAGCTGTGCTCAAGGACATGCGAAGCTTACCGCCTTGCTGGTTCTCATGAGAGTGCCTGTGTGCTCAGCAAAGCTCTCTCATGTCTACGTGACCTTTTGCAGCTAGCCAGTTATCAATCACACTCTCCACATGTTCTATTCCTACTGTCCAAGTCCTTGACCACGTAATTCCCATCTCCTGCGCTGGCCACTGACAGCTTTTCTACACAAAGTACATTAAGCAATCATCAACTCATTCAAGTTTGACTGCTGAAAAGTGCCATTAAGTATTAGCAAACATTAGACACAATTAGTTTTGTCTGAGGGCAGGTAATGTTCCTAATCACATTTCCCTCACTCCCACATTTTAGGGATGAAAGTAGATCTTCTGACAGACCTGAGCTTGCTTCCATCATAAATCAAACGGGGTAAATTCCTGCAGCAATGGGTTCAGAGATCTCTTCCCTGCTTTGGAGGAAGGAGGAGGCTGGACAAGCATGGATGGGGTTGCTGAGGATGCAAAGAGACTCTCCACAAACACTGTATGCACATGTCAGACCCCTGAATAGCTCCGCCCCTGTGAAATTCCCAAGCTCAAGGCATGATTCACTAATAAATTGTATGGATTATGCAGCATTTGCTTGAGGACAGATGTATCACTGCCTTCTGCAGGACAAACTGTCAGACCCTCTCTGTGCTCATCAGTTTACAACTTTCACACCTTCTAGTGGCTGATCTGGAAAACACATCAGCCATTACCACGATGGATATAAACAACTAATATCCAAAATTCTTGTGAGGCAGCCCCTTCAGTACAGCTTGATAGCACAGGACATAGGTAGCCTAGGATAAATGCCAAACAGAGCAGAGAATTTCACCCCTGAACTGACATTTAAGAGTACATTTCAATGGCTTATGCAGTGCAGACTTTCTAAAGTTCTTTCTCCATCATTTTGTTAAGATTACACGTCCAAACTTTCAAAGCACAGCATCCAAAATACAGAAATGCTCTCCCTAGACCGAATTTCTCCCCAGAGTTAATGATAGGATCAGATCAGCTGCAAAGCTACTGGTATTCAGATGTAAAACTTTTCAATTGAAGCAGACTATTGTCTTGGACAAAATCAATTAAGTGCAATAAATTTCATACATAGACCCCAAGGCTGGCAAGTGTCCCCTAATGTCACACTGAAGAAACCTGAGCCAAACAAATACCACCCTCCTCAGTCCTTTTCACGTACTCTTTTTGCTCATCAGTTGCACGAGAAAAGAAAATGCCCGTTTTTCCTGCTTGCTGGAGAATAGAGATACACATACCTTCAGTTAGACGTGGTTTTGGTAACACAAGTGATCTATAAAGTGTTCCTTTCGGGGTACAAAAAGAAAATAACACCTTCCAACAGTTTCCAACATAACCTTAACCAGCTGAGGAGACAATTCAGAGAGAAGAGCATTTAAATTACTGTACACGCTCAAATAGAACATTTTTGTTCCTCAGCACATTGCTAAGGTACAGACTGCTGCACCTTGTGACAACACCATGGAGACGAGCTGCTAAAAAACTACCCTTTATTTTTTACCTTCTATTAGTAAGGGTGTACGACTTTTCATATGCTCCCAGATAGATGCAAGATAACAGAAACCCACTCCATAAAATATTTCAAAACACACTCAAGAAATTTACATTCCAGAAGCTTGGATTCTTGATGCCTATTCCTGCTACCTCATGTAAAGACCTTTTAAGGAAAGCACACAGTAAGCAGTATTTCTGATTCTGTTTTGAAGAACTCCACCATTAAAAGGAATTATTTATCTGCTTTTTTCTACAACTTCCTAAGAAAGTATCATTTATATTACACACTTATATTATTTAGACTAAAAAGGACTGATTTCAGCATCAAGACTGTGTAGTGATCTCAGTTTCATCTTTCTATTCAATCCCTTTAAACTCACATTAAAAGAATATTTAAATGCATAGACAGAATATTTCAAATGCAAAAAAAACTATGGCAAACACATGGATACAAATGTACAACTAAAACTTAGCCTGCCAGGCCCACATGCAATATTTTTCTCTCTCTCTTAGGTTAACTGTGCAATTTAACAAACACAAAAAATGGCACGCAAATTATGGATATTGAATGTGAATGCTCTTGTAAATTAGGTGACACAGCAAACAAATCAAAATGAAAATACACTAAGAAAAAGAAAAATTGGAAATATTAACATAAAGCAGGCTTCACAAATGTATTCAGGAAATCCTAACAGTTGCTTAGGAAAAATGGGAAATTAGCAGCTGCATTTTTAAGGAACTACGTAGTATTTCAATAATGTATATATGTGTGTGTGTGTATATATATATATATATCTCAAAGATACAGAAACAAGAATGGGGGGAACAAATTTTGAAAACACCTTAATGTACCTTGATAATGTTGAAAGGCAGAAGTCATTTAAACAACAGGAAACCCACAAACCCAATAGCCAACATGAAAGAAACAATACTAACACTTAAGATATTGATAACAAATATTAGTTTTCATTAGGAATGTAAGTGTACCATCAGGCCCATAGTTCCATTTAACCCCATCAGAAGGGGTTAATTAACATTAATTTTTGGTAAATTTCTGCATAAGAGTTGAACTAGTAAATGCTGAACCTCTCTGAGCAGAGGTGAGCAGGCATGAGCAATACAGCATTACTCAGATCACGAAGGCCATCGTGACCCCAAAGAGCTGTGACAAACCTGCAGCAAGCAGAGGGTATGGCTCTCAGATATGGACACCAGGAGGATTAATGGTCAATTTAGTCGAAGACACAGGGCTCAGCGGGCTTTGCTCCCCAGACTGTCCTTTAAGCCCTACAGAATCTCCAGATTTATGAATTTATGCAGGGAGTCACAGAAAATACAACTCCCTTCTTTTAGAAGGTATATGGAAATGCAAAATACAACTCCCTTCTTGAAAAAGGTGTATGTAAATATATGGAAAACCTACACATGGACCCACCAACACAATCCAGTCAATTCAATGTTGGCCTGAATGTACCACCAACATGTAATTTTGGAATACATTCAAGTTACACTAGAAATGAGCATAAAAAACCACAGAAAATCCTGCCATATTTCTGGCATTCCTTGAACGTTAGGAGACTACATTATTTTCCAACTTATTGTCAACTCTATGAAAATAGAGAGTGACATTCCTTCTAGCTAGAAGAAAACATGTTTATATTTAGTTTACTCAGAACTGCAACATTGAAAGAACATTTATTCTCCCAAATGTGAAATAGCCTCCTACCTTGAATGATCTGTTCAGCGTGTTGCTTTTCAAATCAGCGAAATGATCTTTTTTTTTTGACAGATCACTAAATAAGCTGGAGAAGGCAGTGCATCAGCAGCACAGGACAGTTATTGCCTCCGACACCTGGCTGCAGCAGAGGAATTCCTTTGCAATGGAATGGAGAGTAACTAACCCATGCCTCTGCTGACTCCAGCTGTCAGTCAGCACTGCCAGCTGGATGCATCACACACCTCAGAGATGGAACCAGAGCCCCACACTGGACAGACAGCAACATTACGGGACTGGATTTGGACAGCCAGAGGAACACGAGTGGTGTTAGTGAGTTTTAGACACTCGAAAATACCGTGGGCCGTACACAGAGTTTGCCTTCCCCTGTTTTTGTTGCAAAGTTATGCTGGAGACATAAGCGTAGTGCTTGGGTCGGGCACGAATCCTACAACCAGGGAATGCGTCCTGACAGTGTCTGACCCTCAGCAGGGACAATGCACAGCAGCGACCGATGGAATTCCTCCGCCACGGCGCAGGAGTCAGGCCTCTGGATCTGGGCTCAGCACGGCCAAGTTGCCGTGTTTGGAGCGGCTCGGGGGCTGCCCCCGGGGAGCGCGGGGCTCGAGCGTGGAACGGACACGCGGACAAACGGCCCCAGGGCTCCAGTTGCAGCGGCGGCAGCGGCAGCAGCGAGTCTACGGAGTCTACGGCGTCTACGACCCCTCCCCGTCCCTCTCTTGTTCCTCCTCTCCCTCTCCCGCTGTGCCGCACTCTGTCTCGGTGTCCCGCAGCCTCTCCCGGTGTCCCTTTCCCGACCCCCCCGGCCCCTCTCGGCGTCCCCGTCCCGGCCTGTCCCTCTCCCCCCGCAGGGCTGGGCCACGCCCCGGGCCCGCCCCCGGCCCCGGGCGTCCCGCCGCGGTCTCGGCTCCGCCCGGCTCTGGCGGTGCTGGCTGTGGCGGTGCTGGGCGGGCATCAGTGCCTGGGGCCAGGGCGGCATCGCTGCGCTTTGGCTGCGCCTGTCCCGAGCCCGGCCCCGCCCCGGCCCCGCCCCCGGCCCCGCCCCCGCTTCGTCCCCCGGCCCCGCCTCTGCCCCCGCCCCGCCCCCGCCTTCGCCCCGGCCCCGCCCCACGGCTATGCCCCGGCTCCTCCCGCCCCCAGCCCCGAGGCCCCGCCCCCGGCCCCGCCCCGGCTCCTCCCGGGCCCCGCGGAGGACACACGCGACGCGGCGCGGCCGCTCCCGCCGCCTCCGCCGCGGCTTGCCCGGCCCGAGCTCCGCCGCTCGGCAGCGCAGCCGCCGGCCTCGAGCCGCCGGGGCCCGGGGCGGGTGGGGATGGCCGGGCCGGGGCGCTCGGGGGGCGGTCGGGGGCCGTGTCTGGCCCCGGGCCGAGCGCTGAGGGCCGCGTGTCGCCCGCAGGGGAGGCGCGGGAGGCCCTGCAGGACCGGTACCGGCTGCGTTCGCTGCCGGGGCGCGGAGGCTTCGGCAGCGTCTGCTCGGGGACGCGGCTCTCGGACGGCGCCCCGGTGAGCGGCGGGGCTGGCGGCGGGCGGAGGAGGAGGAGGAGGGCGGAGGAGGAGGAGGAGAAGATCGGGGCGCGGCGGGGCAGGCGGCGAGCTGAGCCCGCTGCTGGCCTTTGCTCGCAGGTGGCCATCAAATGCGTGCCCCGGGCCCGCATCCGGCACTGGGGCGAGCTGGTGAGTGAGCGGGGCCAGCGGGAGAAGCTGGGGCCCGGCATTGTGCAGGTTGCATTGTGATTTTTGTGTAGCATGAGGTGATGTTGAAAAGAGCAGTTGGAATAGAGTTTGCAAAGGCAAAAGTGTGATCTTAGAACTGTCAAACGGTATAGAATTCCTTCAATATCTTTATCCCCCATCAAGTTAAGGTGTGGTATTCAGTGAAGTTAGTGGAAATTGGAGGGATTTACTACTGTACAATCTCGTGCCTATTGCAATTAGAAGAATAATGAGATTTTAGTAAATCAAAAGGTAGTTTTCATTCAGTTTGGACTTGGATACGTAAATTACTCCTGTTGGGAAAAAATGGATTAGAGATTGTAAATGTTTAGAAGCTGAAGCATAATCCCTGCTTTGGCTATAAATAAGGAATATCATACACAGAATGAATTATTCTGAACCCCCGTCGGAGGCCTTCAGAGTCAACCTTACAGGTCTCATGGTATCAAAACTGGGAGGAACTATCCTGTATCTTTTCTCTTAATTCTTGCTCTTTAGAACTTTAATTATTATGGATTACTCAAACAATCCACAGGAATAATAGAATAGGCATGATGATAGGATGATATGGCAGTATATCTTTTTTTGGTAATTATTTAATTATGCTCCATGACTTGAGAAAGGAAAATATTTAAATGATCAATCATATTCTTGAGCTAAATCTTGATATCAATGCAGAAGGTTACACCTGATTTCCAATCTATAACCTTTGACTGTATGTTTAAAAGACATTAATTATAAGTACATAAAAATATTCCAATGACAATAAGCATGGTAATTGTAGTTTATGAATTCAGTCTTTTGGAGTGGATAAATTAAGCAAGCAGAGAAAGGCTTATGAGGAAGTATTCAGAGAATGCAGAAATTGTGCCTAATATGAAGTGAACAATGATAGGCCCTATCCTTTCTCGACTTTATAATGGTCAATAAGGCAAAAAGTTAAACCCAAGCATGATAATATAGCACAAAATTGATCTAATTAAATATTCTGAAGAGAAATTAGAAGGTGGGTTCAGTGGCACTCAAACTGGCACCAAGCAAACTAATAACAAGGCCAAAACCTCTGGGGAGAGTAGTGAAAGGCCCCAAGGTTTTTTGTGGAGAGTTGCAATGAGAAGTGTGTTTACAAACTTCAGTCTCATGTTGGCAGCTGCTCTAATTCTCTAGACTCCATCCATTTCCCCAGTGCAGTGTTTTGGTGGACGCATGGTTATCTTCTAAATAATCTTGGACTTCCTCCTAATTGTTCTGACTTTTTTTCTGTGTGAGAGAGACAATTTTAGGCCAAGCATTGTTTGCCATGCTCTGGTTTTCATGGCTCTACTCTAGTACCTTTACGTGGTGTCGACTCTAGCCAGAAGATCAGGCAAATGTCTTCTTTTTGGCAGTATTTCCTGGAGTGAATGTCTGTCATACATTGGTCGGGCAGAGCTGGAATTTATAAGACAGGATAGCCCACTTGGTTTGCCTAGTAGCTTGGAAGATAATAAAGGTGATGAACAAATCTCCAGTAACTCTAAATGGAGTTACCTAGATATACTAACTCTAAACTGAGTTACCTGGATATCCTGAGATGAGAACAAGTCCGAGGGGTTCAAGAAGAGACTGTAGGAAAAGCTCTTGAATGTTGACCTCTTAGATGTTGATGTGAAATGAGGAGACAGGGGAAGGAGGCAGCTCTTAGGAACAGAATTATTCCTTTTATCCTCCATATGCCTGTTGAAGTACTGCCTTCCCTTAGGGGGATAACTCAAGCAAACACCTGTTGGATGCCATTGTGTTTTCATGGATGATTTAGGGATGGCTGCCCATTTCTAGTGATCCTGTTCAGAAGTGATTTAAGATGTGCGGTAGTGTACACAGAAAGTCAAGCTAGAGCTGCTGTGACAGTGCTTCCAGCATGAGTGTTGTGAGCTAAACCTGAAATTTGATTTGAACTGCCTGATATCTGCGAAGGGGCAGGATATCATTGCTAGAGAGAAATCCTCTCATCTTCCGCGACTCCATCCCCAGTCAGATGGAAGAACAGGTTGGTATCCAGAGGTGAATGGCACTGGACCTTTGCGAGGCACAGAAATCATCCATATCCCCATGCTTTTAAGGAAAAGGATTCTGAGCAGAGGGCCCTTTGACTCTGCAGCAGAAACTGTTTGGAAAAACTTGCTTTAATAATAAGATTCTGACTGAAGGCTTTTGCAGAGGATGGTTTGCTTATGGAAATGGTCAAGCGGTCGTTCTGGTATTTGGACACCAGGTTACAAAAAGAGGAAAACTACTGTGTCGGTGTACATGAAGTGAATTGAAAAGTAAAATAAAGGAAAAGTTCAGAAGCCAAAGCTGGAGAGAGGTTCAGAGTAACCCAAAATTGCCATCCAAGATCTTGGGGAGGAGGGTTGTAACCTTTCTGAAATATTACTGCGCATGTACTCCCTAACTAATACATTGGGTGTGTTAGACCAAACCAGACAATTAATTTTTAACACAGAAGGACTTTGAGGACAACTCTGACACCCAGAGGAAAGAAAAGGCTTTATGGAAAGTTTCCATCTTCGAATCACTGCTAAAGTAGAAGTGGTGTTTTGTTAGTGGAAAATGTCAGTGAAATTTGCAATAATTGTGTCTTCCTGAGAGGTGTCACTACAGTAAATCCCCTTTGTGGAATGGTTAAGTCACAATTGAAATTTGGTGGTGTGCAGTAGTCCATTGTTCTGGTACTTAAACTCTTTGGGGAACAGTCCCCATAAGGGGTAATGATTTGCTGGTGGCCAAGAAGTGTATTTTCTGTATGATCCAGGTGGAGAAGTAAAGGAAGAAATGCTGTGAAATGGACACATTTTTTGTACACCTGAAAAGAGACTTGGATGTGATATGCAGGCAGATATCAGCTTTAAATTAGATGTAGTCAATGTTAATGGTATTAACATACAGATCTTTATCAGCAGAGGTGTATTCAGGCTTCTTCTATTTTCCTGTCCATTTGCTTCAGTGTAGCAGTGTGAGATGAAAGCCCAAGGCTTTGCAGACTGGCTCCTCATTTGTGCCCCGGGTGTGTGATCATTGTTTGAGGCAGGGAACAGGTAGACCTGAGAAACAGTGAGAATGCCAGCACAGGGGCTCCTGCTGCATGTGCTGATACATCCCTTGTATGGGATGGAGACTGCCCACTTGGTTTGAGGATTTGCTTCCAGGCACCTAATTTCTCTGAGATGGTGTCATTTTCTCTGTAAATGTGCCTCTATGGCTATAGCTGCAAAGAGTTTAGTCTGAACAGTATTCATCGGTTTGATTGTTTCCTGCTCCCTCTGACTTTGTGGTGCACAAGTCGACCTAAATGTCTCAATAATGAATTATTGCTGGGTAATTAATCAGCTTCCCCTGCTTTAGAGAGTTGCCTCCTAGAACTTACCATAATTCACCTCCATCAGCCAATACATACAGACATTAATTGCCTCATAATATTGTCAGGAAGATGTCAGGTAGTACTGACAGGGTGTGAGTGCATCTCTTTGATCTAAGCAAATTTTGTTAGTGTTTTGCCCCTAATCTCATTCTACACATTTATCTTGCCAGTGCCATGAGCTGGACTGAGGACGCATCATCAGGGTGCAGTCAGGAGCAATTTGTCCATATGAACAGTGATTTCAGATTTGCAATGGGAAGTGAGTAATTCCCCAGCAGGTAAGTCACAAAACCAGTTACTGACAGCTGGGACAGTGGAAATTCTCCTTGTAGTGGCCTTGTTTTAAACACCAAGATGAAAATATGATGCATGCTTCGAAGGTGCAAACAATGTCTACTCTCATTTCACTCAGTGAAATTTGCTCAGCTTCATCTTGGAGCACTAGAGATATTTTAGTATTTCAAAGTGTATCAAACTGTTTGCCCAGTATTTGGAAAAGCTACTCAGATTTAGTGGAAATGTTTCTATTTCAGACCCAAACCACTTTGATATTTGTTAATTTTATTAGTGTATTGAAGTTGATTGACACTGGGAAAAGTGATCCTGTTTCTTCAATTGATAACACCACAGGAATTGCCTTTTTCTTAATCTTTATTTGGATGCCTCCCTGTCCCTATGGAACAATGGGTTTGAAGATGCAGTGAGGTAGACCACTGGAAGGAAAAGGCCAGGCTAAATATTCCTTGCAATAAATAGGCCTCTTTCCCTTGACTTCAAAGGAAAAAAAAAAAAAAAAAAAGCCTAATTAAATACAATTGAGGGGAAGAGGAAAAAATGAGATCCTTTGATTTGAACACACTTTGGAGCAGAGCATGGAGAGATAGGAGAATGATCTCTGTGAGATGAATAAGTTGCCTCTCCTGCTGCATTTGTTTTGGGGTGGGTGAATCATTTCTTGAGGATTTTTTTTTTAAAAGTTGGATTTGACTTGGTTGATATTCCTTTCAGCATCTAGTTTTTCTATTTTGGCTTGTATTTTTCATACAAGAACCATGTTTTTAGAGCAGATAGCTGGTCCTGCAGTATAGGCAGATCTCATAAGGGCAGGAGGATAAGGAAATACACCGGAAAGGACAGTATTGAAGATTTTATCAAGTTTGACCTCCTGGCAGTTGAAGCAAGTTGTCCCTCAAGGTCTTGTGGGAGCTGTTTCAAGTGAAGAGAGCACGAGTCACAAACACAGTGAAGATCTCTGACTAATTCTAAATGGGGTAAAGAATTAGCCCCTTCACCATCACGCCTGGATTTTTACCTGGGGAGAATGTCTATGGAAAAAGATTGTGGCTGTTGTGAAGGGATAATGTCCAAGGCAGCCGAAAATCTGCATTGGCTGATGTGTTGTGTGTCCTCCCTCCTCCCAGTGTTTTCAGTCAGTGTGTCAGAGCCTTTCCTGGCATGTGAGCCATTCCTTGAAGTGTTGAAATGGTTCCTTGGGACTCCCTCACTCTTGGCAAAAAAAGTAGGAGGAGGAAGGACAAATCTCGCTCCCTCCACTTCCAAGGAGTGTATATTGTGTGTTGTATACTCCCTTGGGGTGTTTGCCACCTTTCCTGAGGGTGAACTTGTAGGATTTGTTGCAAACTTATTCACAAGAAATGTTGTGTGTACCTATTAGAGTTTTACAGTGAGTTAGGGATTTGGCAAAGGTGAATTGTTGAAGTTGAAAATAATTTTGGGGTGTAACAGATCAACCTCTGCATACTACAGATAAAAATACTTGCAAGAACCTTTCCCTTTTTCATTTATCATTATGCACACTGCTTCACTGGAAAAGGCCTCACAGGATGTGTTTGGAGAGGAGCCTGCTTTTCCATTAAACAACAAGGAATATTTTACTTTTGAAAGAAAGAGACAAAAACATGCCATTTTTTTTTAATGGCATGTTCTTAGTTATCAGATTAACAACATTTCTGGAGGGGTATTCAAGCAAGTGTTAAGTGTAAAACATACAAATAAATGTACTCTTACTTTCAGCAATCCTTTAAGAACTAGAGACTTATCTTAAAGCAGGATCACTTTCCTTCTGGGTGGATCACCTTTAGGTATTCCTCCAAACAAGCTGCAGCTGTCCCATATGACACTGGCAGGGGCAGCTGTGGGCCGTGGTGCTTCCCCAGGAGTTTTTGGCGGCTGACTCTTGCTTAGGTAATTTAGTAATTGTGCTGCCACCTTCGGGATCCCCAAAAGGTCTGTCTCCCACGTGCCTGCATGTTGCAAGACTATATTTCATTCCCATATGTTCCTCTTTTCTGTGCATGATTGGTCTTTGGACAGATAAAGGAGGGGTTTTAGCACCTGTTAATGAATTAATTAAATGGTGGATGTAGTGATGTAATCTATACAAAATGATTCTGTTAGATACTTTGGAGACTTCTGTTTTGCTTGTGTGATCTTTATTATTTGAGGGAAACTTTCAAACTCCTGATGGGCCTTGAGTGATTTTTACTTCTTGGACAGACCGTGCTTCTCTTGTCTTTCTACTTGTTGTCCCCTTAATTTTAGCCCCTAGAGGGCTAAACTTTCCAGTTTCATTAAATAAATCATAAATATTTCAGTTTATAAATAATATAGATGTTCGTTGTATATTTTTATATAATTTAATTTTGTCCCCTACAGGGTTAAAATTTGGAGGGTGAGTGCTACTCTTCAGGAAAACCTGGTGATGGAACAAATGAGGTGCAGCTGGCATCAATCAAGGTTGCAGTTAGACAGAGTGGAAACACTGCAGTTGGACCAAGTGCCTTCATCAGAGCAGCACGTTCCAGAGCTCCTTCACTGTGGCACCTTCAGGCTTGGTGGAAGAAGAACCTGACACAGTGAGTGTAAAGCAACGACACCTGAGCTTGCAGAGTCTGTGGCTGAGTAAAATCTGGTCTAAGTTCTGTTGTTTTACAGAAGAAAAATGTTGTAGCTGATCTGTCAAACACGGTAGACTCAAAGTGAGGGCCTGGAAGTGACTCTGTAAGAAGAAATGGCTTATAAAAGAGGGTAAAAAAGTGTGAGCTGGCTGCTGAAGACTGATAGCAAAGATTTTTTTTTTGTCTTGGTTGTCGCACTAGTGATTCCACGTGGTATGTTTGGATGCTTTTCAGTTTAGATTGCTATACAAGTATGAAGTTTGTCTTGCCCTCTCTTTGTTGGGCAGCTTTATGGCCATGATACTCAGTAAATGATGAGTTTTCTTTAGGTTGATTTATACTGTTGGCTGGGGATTATTTGTGGGTTTTTTTTCTGCTTGAGGTCTCAACCATTAACAACCAAACGTGTGCTGGACTTCAGCTTTGTGCATAAACCTCCAAAGTGGAAAAAGGCCTTTGATATTTCCTGCATTTCTGTTATAAAGTAGCTATAAGTGGTACAGTTTTGGGGGTGGGTGACTCACTTCTTGAGGATTTTATTTTTAGAAGTTGGATTTGACTTGGTTGATATTCCTTTCAGCATCTAGATTTTCTATTTGGGCATGTATTTTCCACGTTGACTTTAATGATCATAGTGTCAAAAAGTCAATATGCTGTTGTAGAAGTGAGAAGTTTGCCTGAGTGCTTGATTCCAGGGAGGAGAAATAGAAGAAAATAAGTAAATACTGTTGCAGTTTGTCTATTTAAAAGCTCTATTTAATATATTTTTTACCGTGTTGCTTGCTGAGTTTAATCAGAGTCCGAATAGATTTCAAAGCTTCTCTCCAGTTTTAGGAAGCTTGGAGATGGCAATTTCAAGATTATCTCATCTTGTTGGCGTGGTTTCTTTCTAGGAAGGCTAAATGGTACATCAGAATGTACTTTGTTTTTCCAGAAGCGTCAGTACTTCATGGTATTGTGGAAAAGTTCAAGTCATTACCGTGCCAGCCCGTCACAGTTAATTTTTTGGCAAAATGAATCCATAACAAGAAATGGTTTCAATCGATTTCTTCTGCAGATTCTGCAGTAGCTGTGCAGATCTGTTGATTAGCTCAGCCTGTTGGAAGAGTGGGGTCTGCCCCATTTGTAGTCCTTGGGGACAGTCATGGCTGGGTTATTTCTGTGGGCCTGTCAGCTCACAAGGAAATGCCCTTCAGCTCTTACCCTGACTTAGATCAGCATGAGGAACATCATGACATAATGGTTATTTTTTTTTAAATGTTTTTAATGTATTTGTCAACTTGTACTGCTGCTGCATAAATTCATTAGGAGTCTTTGTGGAGTGCTGAGCACGGTTGTGGTAAGTGAGTTTTGCAGGTGTGGACTGGTGGAATTGCAGTTTGCCCTGCAGTGTGTTTTAGTCTCCTTTGTGAGTGTTTCCCCACCCCTCACCTGGCTGTAAGATGCATAAGTGCCTAAGTGAGCAGTTATTTACCTGTGGCAAGTCTGTTGAACCTAAACTCAGGAAATTGTACACCTCCTGGCCCTATTTACCTTGATCTTATTCCATAAAATCTTCATGCTGATGATCTGTGCAGCTCAGAGGCACTGAAAGATGATCTGCAAACAGAGGGAATACTTGCTCTGAACTCTATGGAGGCCCTCAGGAGTCATTCTGATTGATGTCTAGGGATTTCACAAGGATTTGACCTGCTTGATCTTGAGCTTGTAATTAATTGTCAGAGCTGCTATCAGCTTTCGAAATGGGTTTCTACTAACTGGCCCAAAATAGCGATGTTGGGCTTTGAAACTGTTGCCGTTTATGTGTGAAATCAATTGCACCAAGAGCATGTTGTTTTCATGAGTAACAAAAAGGATCCTGTTCTGTAATGTCATCCCATTTGTTAGAAAATGTAAGCACCTCTCATTTCACAAGGCTTTTTTTTTTTTTGTACACAGCACGGATGCATTAAATTTAGTCATGTGCAGAAGGAAATCTGCAACTGGATACTCATTGTAAAGGCACTAGATATGTGTGATTTCTCTGTATTTTAACACTTATTTGAATACAATAGATGAAGCTGGTCAGATGATGAAAGGGCTCTTGGGCTGTTGAAAGTCCTCTTGCCCCCTCATCTCTCCTACTGTCAGTGTATGCCTGCTAGTTAATAATAGCTTGACACTGGTATAGTTTCAAGCTATTTTTTGCCCATTTCCCTCTTGGTTGCAATAAAAAGAACAGGTTCTATTAGGGGAGCCTTTCTTCCTGCAAGTAAATGGGTGTTTAGTGAAGAGAAAATGCATGGCAGTGGTGGAAACTTAGCAGAGCTTCCTGCTCCTGCTGCACTGCTCATCATCCCATTTATCCATGGGGAAGGAAGGCAGTGTCTCTCTTTAGGATATCATGCCCTGACTCGGGGAGATTTACCTGATGGTCCCACCCCAGAATGGTCCATAGGAAGCCTGGCAGGCTGCCAATTTCTTGCTTAGACCAAGGAATCTAAGGGACTAAAACCAGGAGAATATGTTCTGCCTGTGTTACATGATAGACATGAGCAATGTGTTATCACAAAGATGTGACAGGGACCTCGTTAGGCCCAGCAGATGTTTTAGTCCTGGCTCTCCTACTCTGAATGTGAGAGCTGGAAACATGCTGGTAGTGTAGTGCACATCCTCAGAGGACGGAAGGTAATTTGACAGCTCACTTCAACCCTCTTCAATAATGTTGACTCTTGTGGCATCTGTTTGTTGAGAATGTGGCTTCTCATGTGGAAAACCGAGACTTCTTGCAGTAAAAATAAGGATTTCTTTTCCTGATTTGGTTTTCTTTTTTTTCTGGCTTAGGTTAGAAGAGAGAAATATTTGAATGTAGCATTGATGTGTTTAATTTCTAAGCTTTATTTGGAGACTTTGAAAAGGTGAAAATATGTAAGCATTATTGAGGGAAGAAAGTGTTCTTGTTTGATGCATTAAACTGTTTTCTTTCTGAGAATCTGTGTTTTTAGAGATGCCAGGCAGTACTTTTTCCTTTAGCAGTACCAGAGTCCTGCTGTCTGTCTCAAGAGAAGCCAAAAAAGGTCAGGTAAGAACTGTTTAGGTAAGATAGGTGGCATTTCTGTCAGTTCTCACTAGCTGGTGAAGCAGATGAGGAGCTGCACAAAACTGAAAACAAACAAGTAATGTTGCTCTGTCCCTGTCCCCCAAGTCCAAAAAATCCTCTCAATGCCCTTAAGCGGCCGTCTTTGTGAAGGGAATCTTTTCTCTTGAGTGGAAGTTTAGAAAGTGTTTTGTTGTACTGGTTATGTTAATTCAGGCGATCTTTGTTTCACAAGACAGGAATTGAGAGGGCTGTCCTGCTCTGCATAATTACCTGTCACAGCAAAGAGAATATATTAAGATGGGAAACTGAGATTGGTGTAAAATTCTGTCTTATCTGCAAGGTATATCAGCAGTGTATTTCATAGAGCTTGATTGTATCCAAGATTCCAGGGGGCTCCTGGTGTCAGGTGAGAATCCTTCTTTACGGAAAGCACTTGGTCTTTTCCTGTTGATATTGGTGAGCCAAAAATACTATTTTTTGCTGCTTCTTGTAGCAAACCAAGTGTGAAATGTGAGATGTAACAGCGCTGCCTAAGGCTCTCTGGCAGCCTCATGCATTAGCCTGCTTTTAATATTGGTTGGTAAGATGACAGCACTTTGCTGCCGGTCTGTGAGGTATCCATGTAAGGTGGGTTATCTTTGCTCAGGTGCCTGGAGACTTGTTCTTAGAGGAGATACAAACAATGCATTCGAGAATTTGGCACATCTGGGACATTTTATCTTGCTCTTGGAGAAAAAGGTCAAATGCTCCACAGCCTGTTTCTCTTAAATAGCAGAAAATCCCAGCCTGGATTGAAGATTTGACCCCCATTAAAATACATCGCTTCATGTCTAACCTAGCTATGGGGTTTTAGCTGTGTACATAAATACATAACTGCAGATGAATATTGAAGTACTCTTAGTGTAAATAGAAATACGCAGATGCACATGCTAGGCATACTCATGCATGCCTACAGCTGCAGAGAAAATGTACAGCAGGCAAAGGACTTTCTGATACAATGAAATGAATGGCTTTATTAAGATCTTAGTTCCTCATTAAAAATGCTGAGAAGTAGAACTTGTATGAAAGACTAAAGCTGGGATTTCAAATTAATGTGTATGATAGTCAATATTAACTCAATTCTGAAATGTAAGAGTGTCTATGGAGATCTGTTGAACTGTGTTCATATATATCACTGTTTTTTCTTCTCCCAAGTTTTTTTTTTGAAATTTGGGGATGCCATTGCAGTTTTGGGAAGGTTAATATTTAGTGCAATTTAGAAGTCCTAAAGAAAACAATTGTTTTAATACAAGACATTTCTCCCATTGTTTTAAGAGGAAAAAATTATCATGTGTCAATGGTATGGACCCTTATCCTCTTGCTTCAGTATTCAATTATTTTGATTCTTCTAAATTTTCAGCATCACGTGCATATGAAATTGGTCTCTTAAGTGATAAGTATTTTTTGAAGGTTTGCTCAATTGTGCTTTCAGATTTTTCATTCACCTTCTGGTGGCTTGGCTGGGTCTGCATACACAAGTGCATGAACTGAACTATCATTAGCAAGTTCAGTTTTTCCTCTTGTACTCTTTGTGGCCTCTAAGTTTTTCTTGTCTGCTGTCTTTGCAAACCAGTTTTACTGCAGGGTCACTTTAAATCACCCGGTGTGACAAATGTGTGCATGAGGGAATGTGTCTTGCTGGTTGTGGCCATCAAAATAGGTTTCACATGGTAGAAATTTGATAGTATATCTACAGTTCTCAAATCTTGCTTTTGCCGGTGTCCTTGAGTTCAGTTTTTTAACAGTCTCAATGAGTTACTGACTAGCTGGCATTGGAAAAATTTGACTTTATCCTCAGGGGCCACTGTAGGCTTTGTTCTGATAAATACTTGTCCAAACATCCCCATTATTTTTTCTTCAAGACAGAAAATGTGACACAGGGTGCTTTGCCTCTTATCTCCCACCTAGACTTGTTTGGTTGGTGTTTTTTTTTTGTTGTTGTTTTTTTTTCCTTTGAGAGAAACTTCAACCTTTTTATTCATTGACCTGGTGAATAGTTTATCAATGTATTAAGGTCCTTTTATTAGTGTGGATTTTTTTTAAAGTTTAAAATAAAAGTCAGGGAAATATTCTAATTGTATGATTTCTGTGGTTGGTTCTACTCCAGAAGAAAGCTTAATTGTTGAAATATTTCTGAGTTCCTGTGTTCTGATTTTTTGAGTAGTCAGTGCTAAGTCTTGAGCAGAAGCTTGCAGAAGAGCTGCAGGATTGAAGGAGAGCAGAAGTGACACAAAGCAAAGCTCTCTTGGGAGATCTTATGGAGGTTAAGCAAGTGCAGCAGGATTTGAGCAATGCTGCTTAGTCCACTTGTTCATGTGTGGATGCCAGGGTGGAGGAGACTGGAATTGGGAGCCAAGATCGCTTAGAGGTGTGTCTGTGAGAGAAGCCAACTGCAATCTGCTGGTTTCTGGTGATTTTAGGGGTACCTGTCCAGTGTTAGTCCTGTCTCGTACTGGAGCAAACTATTGATCACTTGGCCAAAAATGTTGCTGCTTTAAAGAACTTCCCCAAACTTTAGGGAATAGTGGGACTGTCATTAAGAAAGAGATGTAATTCCAAGCACTTTCTCTTGGTTTTAAATGCTGACTTCATGGGGTTTTTTCCCTAAGAGTAGGAGAGCTTCATGTAAGTCTTGAAACTGCTGGTGGTTGATAGGCTTTTATTTATTTAATCAGGGCAGTGCATGTTACAGAACTGACAGCAAAGGGATCAGGACTAGAAATATTTCTTACTAGATATCAACATGCTGCTGTGCTGTTGGGAGAAAGTGGAGATTGCTTTGCCAGCACCATCTGGGAGCCTCTGCTTGGCTGTATGGTAGGCAGACCTTTTGTGAATCAGAGAATTGCCTTTGGAATAAAGCCTCTTGGTGGCAGGTTTTTTTAATCTGCTGCACTGACAGAACTGCTCCGTCTTGTCCTCTTACTGCAAGCGTGTGTGCCAAATCTGCCTGAAGGGCTCTGTATCCGGGAGAGAAGGAAATGGTGGTGCCTCTGAAAGGTGCTTGCCTTCTTTTGCGAGACAAAATAAACTTTTGGTGGCTTTGTGGGGCTGCAGCCGGCACTCTTGGGTTATATATTCTTCTTATATAAATGTAGCACACACTTCAAATTTATTGTTAGAGGAAAGAATAGAAATGTTGGCTGCAACTTGCAGAGGCAAACATCATATGCTGTGTGTATAATTGTCATTCAGCCCAAAAGATGTGTTGAAAATGTGCACTTTTTTTGTGTGGCGGGCAAAAAAAAACCCCCAACCAAACATTTGTTAATCTATGTGCTTTTTGGGAACAGGTTACTCAGTTGTCCTTAATAGTTGTGATGGAATGACCAAGCAGATTGTGGGTAAAGATACTTTTGGGTTGAGGTGGTTACACAATTAAATGAATAAAAGGTGATAGTTCTGCATTTCCAGTATGTCAAAAGCTTTTGTAGTAGAATTTTAATTAAATCCATAAGACAGTCTCGGCTGAATTAACAAAGCCAAAATAATGCATCACCACTACTTCTGTCCATGTAAGTGTTATAATAAATGTAAAAAGAAAGTCATCACTATCATTCAGAATGCTAGGAATAGAAATTTGACAATAACCTGGCTGGCGTAAGCATTTATAGTTCTAAAAGAGTGGAAATAAATTTAAATCCTCTTCCAGGTTTAATGACCAGGCAAATATAGGGTAAAGTAACACTTTGAAAGTTGTTATAAGTTGAGTTTTGTTGCGTCTTTTTAGTTCTTGAATATCTTTCAAAGAAAGTCAAATCTCAGAGCTCTGAGACCACCTGTAGCTACAAAGCCTTGAATCCTGTTTGCTGACTCCCAAATTCAAATCTCAAATTTGTGTGGACTGCCTGGAGCCACGAATGACACAGTGAGAGCATTCAGGCTCAAATACTGTCTGCTTTTCTCTAGCTCTAGGGGCAGATTAGGCAGCACTTCAAGTCATTTCTCTGGTTTCAGTCCTTCCACTCTTCTAAAATTCACTCTCCATCCAAGTTGGCCACTTTGTTAATGACTATATTGGAGTTCAGGCTGTCTTGTGGCAGTGAATGGTAGTATCTTCAGAGCACGAGCAATAAGGTTTTTTCTTCATCTTTTAAGTGTTTCAGAAAACATGTTGATTGGAATAAGCTCGTTGCCATCAGTGAGACAAGAGAGAGAATGGTGTGCTTGCAAAAGAAAAGTGCTCAAATTTTGTACTGTTCAGTAGATGTTCTCGGCAATTCCCTTCTTCCAAGTGGCCAAGGATCAGAAGAGAGGTCCTGACCTTGTGCAGTTTTGCAATTCATAGATGTCTAGCGTGATTTAGGATTTTGGAATTAAATGGCTTGAGTTTGCTAAGTTGTAATTGAGCTGTTGGATTTCATTCACTAAGCATAGTCTGGTCAAACAACTGACCCGTATTTTGGTAGGTTATTTGATGTTCTGAAAAATAACCTGCCTTGTGAAATGCAAAATTGAGGTCAAGCCTTTCATGCGCCTCATTCAAAGGAGCTTTTTGCTCAAAATCACTTGAATTGAGCCATGTCTTGGTACTGTGGGGAGTTTGTCTAGAGCTAAGGATTATGGTTTATTGTCTTTGAAATCTATTTTTCTGTTAAATTCTCAATGAATACTCTCATCTGAAAGTAGATGTAGTGGTGATATTTACTGTAAATTTCTACTTCTTGCTCAAAAGGTCTGTCTGAACTTCTCTATCTGGTATTGACAAAGTTTGCCTTTTTGTCTGAAAAGATCCTTCATAGAATTTGATTAGGTATTGTCCCTGCCCCATCCCAATATAAGCTTGCAAAAAAAGGAGGTCAGAGAGAGCTCTTAGGGATGTGTTTCTCCTCCCTTGTAGTACTACCGTGAGAACAGTTTTTCATGTTTTGCTTCATTGCAGGGAGGTACTCTTTTGGGTAGGTTGTACAATGTGTAAAACCTTTCACTTCCAGGTATAATAACTATGGTAAGGAAAGAGCAGTGAAAGGCAGCCCTGTTCAGTTCATGTCCCGGTCAGCACTGACAGTTGTGCTTCATGCAGATTCTCACTGGGCTGATGGGCTTTGGTACCAAAGCACTGGGTCTCTCATCCTTAAACTATTGATGGTGTGACTGAACTGCTCCCTGCTCTGGCTGTGCAGTTTGCTTTCTTGACAAATATCCCCTGCTCAGGAAAATGGGTACTTCTGAGGGAGCTGCTGCTGACAAAATAACTTCAGTTGCTTGTCCTTTTGAAGAAAGGTTTCTTGAGAACCTCAAGGAAACAGTCTGTTTAACTTTTATCTCTTTGCAGACAGTCATGTTTAGTGGAGAGAAGTATTTCAGCCAGATGCCCAAGTGGTAGTAGTAGTTTAGGCTGTAAATTCATAAAAGTCACACCAAACCATGTGCTCTGTGTTGGTAACATCAATACCCTTGCTGGTTTCTAAAAAGTATTTGTATTTCTGCATAAAGAAAGAACTTCTATGAAAGTTGACTCAGCTGCTTTAGAAATCTTGTTTTGCTTCCTTTGGATTCACTGTGTGTTTTAGAAGCTCCTAGGAAGGGACATGGTACAATCTGGTCACACTCGTAAATAATTTGTAAATATACTTCAGGCGTAGAAGCTGGAGAATCACTTCCCTCTTTGGAGAGTGCATCTGATTTTGTATCAGGAGGTGGAAATAATCTGATGAGTGTGTTACTTATATGAAAAGGAAGTGTGCTGCCCTGTAGTGGAAAGATTGCTGTTCAAACATCTGAAGAGCAGCCTTTCAAATGTTTGGAAAGTAAGATAAAGCAATTTTACAGAGATTTATGCACCTTGAGAAAAAGTAGATGTTGAAAAAGCACCATTAATATTCTATTACCTAGTAATCAGCAGTCATGAGGTAGAAAACCAATTTGTGATGCATTTTGTGGTCATAATTTTTGCAAATGAGCCTTCAGTAGCAGAGCTAGATATAAACCATTTCTGTCAGTGTCTTGGAATTGGGATTTGTGAAGTTTTATCTGTGGTGGGTTTTGTTACTGTTTTCTTACTTCCTCTGGCAACTTTTGTAAATTTGTGATACTCTAAAAGAAAGCACAGTTATTCCTGTATTTTCAAATGGACCAAGAGGCTTTTCGTTCATCTTTGAAAGGGTTACAGTAAAATGAATTTGATTGAATCTTTCAGGGGGTTTTTTGTATGCACAATTCAGCAAAAAAAATGTCTTGGTAATGAATTGCTATTTCTGATCCACAGGCTGTTTTTCTCCAGTCAGACAGTGGTTCAATACCTGCTTTAGATGTTTACAGATCAGTATATTAATGACACTCAACTGTGCATTTATTCTCACTGGAGCAGTGCCCATTCCTACAGAAATGCCAAGGAGAAACACCCAGCATAGAGCAAGCAAGACCAAATGTCAGTGGTCAGAAAGGGGGGAACGCTTGAGAAACTGCTTAAAGCTTTCTCTCCGGTCCCTTAAAGTGTGGGAGTGCCTTCCTGTCCTTTCCCCAATTCCTTGGTGTTTCAGGCATTATTGAAATCACTGATTTGGGTTTCGTGGTGAGTGATGGATTTAAACCTCCTGCAAACTAAACCTAAATGTCAGTCTGGGATAATGCAGAGAACAAAGCAAGTGAATTGTGGGGACAGCCTCAAATTGCTGATGTCCGCCAACAGAACTAGTCAGAGGGAAAATGTTAATTACTTAAAAAATTTAGTAATTCTATAAGCATAAAGGAGAAGCTGTTTTCAGAAAGGATTAAGCCGGTCTTTGAGATAGGACAATTACTAGGATGCTCAACAAAACCAGCATTTGAAAGAATTGTTTGACGTAGCAATGGCACTTAGGGTAGAATGCAGTTTTCTCTCATTCTGACAGTATACTGGATGTAGGAGGAACAGTGAAATTAAATGTGGAAAAATTTAAGTTAGTCACCTTAGCAAAAACAGTTTTCTGCACCCAAACAGAGGAATTTGTAATTCTGCATGGAATCCATGAGGGACTTTGTTCCCAGTACTTCCCCTTCTTAAAATAGGCGCAGATATCAGGTAATATGGGCATTTTAAACACTGGCTGGGTAAATCATCACTCTACACAGAGCAGCTCCTGTGCATCAGCTGCCTCATGGGAAGGGTCCCTGAGCAGCCACTGGCCTTTGTTCCTCACAGTTTGTGCTGTGAAGCTGCTGATGTGCAGATACACTTGTCTGGTTTTCTGTGAAATTCTTACAGATGTGGATCCTAGTGAGTTTGGATTACAAAAATAACTCGTTCCTTAAGCCATGTTGCAACTGATTTTAAACCTAACTGCTACCCTACATTGACATGTTTGTAAGGCAGCTGTATAGAGTACACTGAACAAGCAGAAAGGACATCCAACTCCAGAATTGCCATTGTTATGCCCAATGGCATCCATGTTCACGTGCATAAACATAGTGTACAGCAGGTAATTTTCCATCTTGCTTTCCTATGGTCTGTAAAAATATTACAGTTTCTGGTTGGGACTGAGACATTTGAAAGCATCCACGTGGTTAGTGGAAATGAACGGCAGCTTTAATGATTAAGCCACTCGGATACTTGCTGGCTGGCACACTTACTAACATTTTATAACCAGTTTTAGTCCACTCCTCTTTAAGGGAGTTGGGAGGGAGAGTAAAATTCAGGTGTATATTTTTTAAGGAGAAATAACTGATCAATAGGGCAGTTCAGTCAGGAACTTGAGAGAATTGCTCACCTACAGTTAAATTAGTTCAATGTGATGCGTAAAGCTTCATATGCAGTGAATGTCTTCTAGCAACACCAAACCAGGAGTGTTTCAGCTGGAGTATGAAACAGCTCAGTTACAATTATGTGCTGGTAAATTAGTGTCTCATCTTCAAAAACAGAGCTTTTGTTATTTATTTATTGGTAATACTTGGATGCTGTGTCCTCCTGAAGTTGTGACACAGTTTGGAAATCAATCATTAGTGGACCTAGAGGTAGAACAGACTGCATGAGTTGTAGGACATGGCTGTGATTGAACTGAAGGGGGAGCAGTTTTTAGTTTAGCCTAATGACACCTGCAGTTGTTGGGTTTGGTGAAAATACACAGGTATAAATAAGCCCTTTTCTTAAGTAACTGCAAATTGCATAAATCTTTATCTCCGAGTGTGCTGTATTATCCTACCACGAGTGATTTGAGGCTTGAAATAACAAGTATTTGTGAAATGGATTTAGAAAAGTTGCCTTATCACCGAATTTATATTTTTTTCTCAAAGCCTTTGACCTTTGGCATTGATATTTTATCACAGGGGAAGGTGTTTCCAGCAGGCAGTGCTGGTGTGGCTGTGCATGCGGGTGTGTGCACACAGCCTGGTGTGGACCCTTGTTTCTTTTGCAGGTGTCCTGTTAGCTTGGCTGTTTCCTTCTCCTTCAGCTGTAGGACAGAATTTTCTCGTTGCCTTGTTCCCTCCTTAAACTGTCTTTCTCCCTCCTCTGAGGTGTTGCTGTGCTGCAGTCTCCTTGTGACGTTTAACAGGCTGCAATTAGCCCAGACACAGAAGTCGGGGTTGTCTGGGGCAGCATGATTCCAGTGATGAAAAGGCGTAATAATAATTCCCCCTCAGTCCACTTGCACTTAGTGCTGTTTGATCCTGCGACTCAATCAGGAGTGGACAACATAGCTGTATTTTCCTGCTCACTTTGCCTGATTAGTGACTGATCTGATTTCCCCCAGGTTTGTAATTAATTTTCCCACAGAAGTATGCTTAGGTTTATGGCTTAAATAATAAGTGATGGTGACTTGTGCTACTGTCTACATGTTTTAATCCTTTTCCACGTCTGGATGGACTAAACAAATGCATAGTTGTTGCATCTACCCTGCTGTAATGATTACTGTGGTGAAGACTCTTTTTAAAAATTTTTATAAGCTGCTGTTTTATTTTGCAAGAAGTTATTGAATTACACCTCCAGAAGGCTACTAAAGTAAGAGGTTTATGGCTTTTGTTGTCCTTCTGTTCTATGAACAGTTAATGGACAAGTAGGTAGAAAGTACTGAAAATTTGGGTTCTACTGTAAAAATGGCATCAAACCCAGTCTTTCCTGGATACAATTATTGAGGTGTATAGTCCTATGTAAAAAAATTCCAAGCATTAAAACCTGAAGCAAAATCCCCCAAGTCATGAGTAGATATCAAAGATAGAAGTGAAGGCAATTAATATTTGGGAGAGGCAGTGAATGCAGCACGATGAGCGTGACAAAATGTCCTGGGAGTTGGGTGCGTGTAAGAGCCAAATCTGTGCTATTGATTTATGCTGTGAGTTTTCTGGGTGAACTTGGAAAGAAAGGCAGTATTGTTGTTGGGAAATGTAAATTGCTGTATTTCATTTCTCTCTAAGGGAAAACTTGTCTCTTCAGGAATTTCCCATCCAGTATTTACAGCTGATTCTATCACTTCTGACTGAAGTTACTTTTCCAATTGTCTTCTTAGTCAATCTTTTTTAAAAGGTTGACTTTTTGCTAGAGCAGTTCAAAATGAAATGCTGTTTTGTGTGGTCAAAGATAGTTATGCTTGTTCTAGGAATGGTTTCATTTCCAAGGAAAACTTGTTGTAGGAGAATTTGAGTGAAATGGCTATTTAAAGCTACTTGTCACAAGAGGAATTAGCTAGAGATTAACCTGTTGGAGCAGGACTTTTTTTTTCTCTCAACTTCCATTTAGACTTCAATTTTATTATCCCTTTTTTTGGCATGAGTTTGTTTTCTTGTGTGCTTGCAGTTAATAGTGACATCTGACTTCTCTCAAGACGCTTAACCTGCTGTGTTAGAAGGAAAGAGAAATCTCTCCTGTTTCCATCAATATTGTATGGCTGATGAAGAAAAAGCAGTGGATATGCTCTATTAGGGGGATGTATTTTTGTTATGCTGTTTCGCTGTTGGACTCATGTCTGTGTTGCAGTGTAGTTGTGAAAGAGATATATATTTATCCTTAAAATAAATAACTTTTAATATGCTGAAGTAAAAGTGAATTCTCATGCTAGGTCATATCTATTTATCAGAGATAATTTGGTTGGTAGAAATGCTGAACACTGATTATGTGGCTCCTCTAACTGCCAGTGGGTTTCTGTACCTTGTCCTATAAAGAAGGTAAAGCTGAGGATGCCCTGGTATATTTGAAATGCTACTGAAACTTAACAGGCTTCAGTCACAGCTTTTAGGAGTTGAAGGGAGGTACTTCTTTCCTAAAATGCCCTGTTCCATTTTACAAGTGGCATAAAGCATGAATGAGGCCAGGTCTGATAAAAAACCACCGTACTTAAAACTCTAGCAAGACCAAGTTCCTTTGCAAGTGAAGTTCTTGGATGTGGTACCAAGACCTGCATTTACATGCTTAGAAAAAATCCTTTTTTCAAATTTATTTTTCTGTGTTTAGAAACTATCCTTGTTTTGCCACCCTAGTCAAGATAGAACGGTGTTTTGTGGGCTAGGTGATTTTGCTATTAAAATCTCACGTTATTGTTTTAAATGTGTTGTATTGAAAAAAATAAAGCACCTGGCTTTCAGCAGTAATTTAAATAACAAATAGTTTATATACAAAGAACATTTCTTAAAATGCCTCCCTGAAAGTAGATGTCCCTAAATATTCGGGGAGACCTTACATCCTTTGTGATTAAGTAGTGCTGAAATTATTTCAAAACCTAAATTTTTGAAATGCTGCTGTAATTAATGATTAATAGGGAGCTTAAATCCAGCTAAGTATCTGCCTGAGAAGTGCCGGTGCTGCTTGGTTTTCTGTGTTTGCCTCTCCTAGCAATGCTTTTTGTGATCATGTCGAAATTGGAGGTAAACAGTTTACAGATAAAATGGAGCCTCCTCCATAAAACTGCAGCACTGGGGAGATGTCAGGATACATCCAGTTTGGAAACAAGCCCTTGACTGTTAACAAGAACAAACAAAGCGTGTGACCCATGCCGTGCAGCTGGCGAGGGGGCTCAGAGACTGTGCAGTGATTCTCCCAGCCTGGTAGCTCTGGCAGCTGGGCTGCAGCACATTTTTGGTGTGGATTTCCTATAGGGCCATGTTTATGTTTGAGGCAGCGCACAAGCTGCTGTGTGGACATCAAATTATTCTACTGGTTTGAGGATCAATGAGGTTAAATTAGCTCAGTCGTTTACTGCACGTTTTGTTGAGGTTCAAGCTGTCCAGGCTGTTGCAGTTAATAGGAGCAGCCCAGAATGCTGCCGGTTAAATGTGAGTTACTCACCAGGGATCCAGAGTTCATTATTGGAAGGAATAGGACAACTTTACTCCTGAAAAAGTTCAGCTTGTTGGGAATACTCTTCCCTGTGTTGTTTGAGGGGCAGAACTGGAGAGAGTATCATTGATCAGCAGCACAGCAGGATACCTTGATGATAGGTTTAGGGTGGATGTACTGCTCTCTTAATACCTGTTGTACAGATAGAAGTATTGGTGATAAAATAAACTCCTTTGGGCCTTTGATTTGCATAAAAAATAATGTCCCGTTCACTAATGAAAAAATTATTTGGAGCTAGAGGGAAGTGAAGAGCTTGGAATGAGTACCTCTGCTTAAAAACCAAACCAAGGTAAAGGCAGCCAACTGAAGCGTCTGTCAGAAGAGTTGGGCCCTGTTTGGGAACAACTGGAAGAGACGTTCTTTTCGTCTTAATCTTCTTCCCTTTCTTTTCAGAAATACTACTTTTAGAGCTGTCCTGATAATACTTTCTAAGCCTAAGTGCATTGTATAACACATGGCATAAGTGATGAGAACATAGGCCATGGATCTGGTTCGATATTAAGGAGAGATTCTTGAATATACCACATTGGGCAATTCTTTCCATTTCTGGATCCTTGGCTTCTGTTGAATGGCAGTGCTACAACTGAGTGCAATTATGTGGGATATGTCAAATAGGAACTTTGACTCTGTATCACTAAATTAGGAAGCCAGAATAATACTGTGTTTTAGACTCTGTAAGCTTTCCTAAGCATTAATTTGGTTGGCACTGGGTGCTTGCTGTGGTTTTTTAACAACAATTTGCCTTCTTTTTTTTGAAGTTCAAAGACTCTCCACGGTTTGTTTGTGGTTTTTTTGTTTGTGTGTTTTAAATTTTTTGTTGTAGCTTATTTGCTTTCCCATTTCTGTGCCTATTAAAAAGTACTGAGAAGCTGCTGGAGAGCTTAGTGATCCATCAGGACAGTTGGTGTGGTCAGTGACAACAAAGCCATCACCTTTGCAGGTCAGACAGTTTGGAGAAGTGAGTTCAGGAAGCAACCTTGAACACAAATTGTCCTCCTTATGGAAATGATGTTAGTGAGGCTGATGAGGCTGACAGGCAAAGTCTGCTGAAGGCTTTTTTTCAGGTGTTGTCCCTTTGTCACTTCTTAATTGATGCTCACGTGGGAGATGCTGTTAGTTATGTCCAACTCTTCAAATGGGTTGGGAAGGTCTTCCTTTACTAAGTCTTTGTGATCTCTTCTCTTACCTGTTTTACCTCATCAGTCCAGAGTGCTTCTGGACCAGAAAGCAGATATCCCATAGAATGGATGTACAAAAGGAGCTGAGCAGAGGTTTTCTGGTGAAACAGGATTTATCTGGAGTGGGGAAATGTGATTTCATAAAAATGGGAGCTTGTTTTGTAGACTTCATTTCAGTGAAACTTTAAAGAGGGCAACCCTGCCACTCTCCCCGTTCCAGACTGTCAAATGTAGGAGGAGGGAAAGGGGAAGAGATCAAATCTTACATGTCATGCTTCTAGTTAATGCTCTGGCTTATTAAACCAGACTCTTGCATATTTCCTGGGGGTACATGAGAAGCAACCTAAAAACTCTGCACTCCTTTGGGAATAGTGGCCTTTCTGTGACTCGTGGAACAACTTCTGATCCTCCTGAATTTCATTCCATGTGAATGAGGGCAAGATAAAATCTCGGGCAAAAACTTATGGAATGTTGGAACAGCTCTGTTAAAAGCTCAGTAATAAAAAGTAATAAAACCTTGGGAGCTTTAGTTACAGCTTTTCAAAAGTTGCTTAACACTGTTATATTTTAATTGATATTGACTTGGAAGGAAATGTTTTCTGAATAAAATTTAGCATATTCTTAATATTTGCAAAAGTCTGTTGGCCTTCGTAGCCACAAAGGCACAATGCTGGATCATGTTCAGCTGCTGTAACAAGCACCCCCAGGTCCCTTTTTGACTGGGCACTGTCCAGCAATTCTGCCCTTTTCCTGTAGTACTCCAGGAGGTTGTTGGGGAAAAAAAAAAAAAAAAAAAGGAAAAAGAAAAAGAAAAAGAAAAAAAAAAAAGAGGAGGAAAAAAAAAGAAAAACAAGCAAACAAAAAAACACTGGCCCATGCAGCAACCCACTTGGATGTGTCTGCAGTCCTGGAAGCTTGAGTACCCTTTTTTCTCCTATGAATACACCTTGAGCTTGTTTGGGGCTGGTCTCACTTCCACGTGTCTGCAGTCCTGAAGGTTTGACTACCCTTTTATCTCCTACAAATGGACCTTGAGCTTCTTTTTGGCAGTCTAACTTCCATTTGTCTGCAGTCCTGGAAGCTTGACCACCCTTTTTTCTCTAAAAATTGCACCTGCAGCTTCTTAGAGGGGTGGCACTTTCATGTGTCTGCTGTCAACAAGCTTATGGTCAATTTACAAATGGAAAAATGGTAGTCAAGCTTCCAGGACTGCAGACAGAGAAAAGTGACACCCCCCAAAAAAAGCTCAAGGTCCATTTGTATGAGAAAAAAGGGTAGTCAAGCTTCCAGGACTGCAGACACATGGAGGTGAGACCACCCCAAACAAGCTCAAGGTCCAATTTTTGGAGAAAAAAGGGTAGTCAAGCTTCTAGGACTGCAGACACATGGAAGGGAGACCCCCCTCCCCCCCCCAACAAGTTTAAGGCTTATTGTAGGGAAACATCAAGTAGTCAGGGTTTAGGACTGCAGACACATGGAAGTGAGACCACCCCAAACAAGCTCAAGGTCCAATTTTTGGAGAAAACAAGGATAGTCAAACCTCCTGAACTGCAGAGACATCAAAGTGAGAACACCCTGGAAGTTTTGCTCCCCGTTTTTCTCCTACAAATGGAGCTTGAGCTTCTTTTTGGGGATCTCACTTCCATGTGCCTGCAGTCCTGGAAGCTTGACTAATCTTTTTTCTGCCTCATTTGGACCTTGAGGTTGTTTCGTGGTGGTCTCACTTTCATGTGTCTGCAGTTCTAGAATGTTGACTACCCTTTTTTCTCCTAGAATTAAACTTTGAGCTTGTTGGGGGGTGGTGCCACTTTGATATATCTGCTGTCTAGGTAGCTTGACTACCCTTTTTTCTCCTACAGTTGGACCCTGAGCTTGTTTGTTGGCATCTCACTTTCATGTGTCTCTGTTCCTGGAAGCTTGACCACCTGATATTCTCCTGCAGATAAAACTGGAATTGGTTTGGGGTGGTCTCACTAATGTATGTCTGCAGTCATGGTGGTTTGAGTACCCTTTTTTCTCCAAAAACTGGATCTTAGCTTGTTTAGGGGCTCTCCCTTTCATGTGTCTGCAATCCTGGAAGATAGACTACCCGTTTTTCTCTTAGAAATTGGTTTTGAGCTTGTTTGGGGCTGGTCTCACTTCCATGTGTCCTGCAGTCCTGGAAGCTGGACTACTCACGTTCTCTTCCAAATCCACCTGGGCCTCGTTGGCTGCTGTATCTGGGGAGTGCAGGTACCATGTGCTGTTGACACATGAATGGTTTTGTCTGCTCGGGGGGGTTGTTCTCTGCGAGCAAACAGCTTTAGGATGGATGCCCTCAGACTTGGTGTTGTATGGGGCACTCATCTAGCCTTCCAAATCAGTTCAATCAACCGTGGAGGTCAGTGAGGTGATGGATTTTTCAGCCAGACCGCCCTCACGTTCCACTTGGAATAGTGACCTTTGTTTCTGTAATACAGAAAAGCAAGGTGGCTGTCATTGTGGCTGTCAATTGTTTTAGCATGTAAATATCATTACATTTGAGGCTTGTATTGTACAAAGTTTTACTCTTCGCTCCTGGCAAAGGCCTTCTACGTTTTATGTACAAAGTTCTTGCCATTTTTTCATTTCATGCCCTGTGTATAGTGTCACTCGTATGTCGGGATGCAGAATAAAGTTTGAAATTGCCTACAGTTCTGATGTTGTACATGCACAGTGTGTTTCTGCTGATTGTCAGTGATGTGCTGTGGAAAATTTTGCCCTCTTGATTGGGCTTGTAGTCAAGAACTTGACTCTCTACTAAACAAAGAAGGTTAAGGCCTTCATGTTTTAGACTGTAAGGAGAGGAATGAGGTGGAAAAAACCATCAAAGCTATCCCAAGTATATTTAGAAATAATGAACTCTGATTTCATTTTGCTCTTGGAATAAGTCTGCTACACCTAATGACAAGTGGGTTTTCTGGAGGTTCTGAAATGTGACAGGAAGCTTCTCTGAGTTATATCTTGGGCATAAAGGGTCCTCATGCATGCTGGACTGGGGAGAGAGAAAGCAGCAAGAGGCTGACAGTGTGGTAGGAAAAAGGAGTGGGCAGAAGTGACACAAACCAAATAGGAGTTTAGAAGGGTAGTGCCACTACATCGGAACAGGGAGTGAAAGATTGACAGTAACTGGGAAACGAAAAAAGTGATGGTTTCCTCCAGTGAGCTGCCAGGTACTTGTGGCAGTAGAGGATGGAGCTGCATAGGAATTGTGGGGAAGTTGTAGGTGTGGGACTTATGATGCAGGATTTGTAGAATTTGTAGATGTAGAATGGTGTTTGCTTTCAAAGGAAAAGGCTGAATAAATTTAGGAAAAGGAGGGCAGACAAGCCCTACTTGTACTTTAAACTCATCCAATATTTCTCTGATGTCAAACATACGTCAAGATAAAAGAAATAATTTTAGCCAGAAATGGAAATTAAAAGTTTTCAGACTGCAGTACAGTGGAAGATCTACAAATAGTCCCTCTGTGTAACAGGGCGGGAATATTGTGTTTTGGTAAAAGTTCCTTTTTTGACTATAAGATCACTAATGTGACTGACTTGTCAAGTAGATCTTGCTCCAGTTACAGGGAACCGTTTCTTGCCCTTTGCATTTTAACTTTGCATTGGGCAAAAAGTGATTTGTAGCAAAGTCACTGTAGTAAAAATTAGCCTATTCTCATTTTTTGTGTACCAGAGAACACTTTTTTTTTTTAACACTGTTGTGCTATTTTCATACCTTGATACAGTACACAAGAAGAGACAGCTTTTAGTGCACGTAGTATTCTTTGTATTAGAGCTTAATTTGAAATGTTTGCCACTTTGGAAAGGAGAGAGTGAAGGAACTTGGCTGCAGATTTCAGGGTGACTCATGAGCTTTATCTTTCTATTAAAAATAGAGAATTGCACAAAACCTAGTAAATCAGCAGAAAAAAAATGGCATTTTGTAACACTGAACAAAATCCTGTGTCTTGTGCAACTGGCAGTTCTTAGCTGTGTTGGCTTAAATACAGCTCTCTTTAATGTGCTTTGAGTTTTGTTAGTTGACTTTTGACTTCCCTGTGTCTGCTTTTCCTTTTCCATTCCGTGCTGAGCTGGGTTGACAAAGTTCTGTTTACCTGCTGCTGTTTGTGTGTGTAATATTTAGACACTCATCTAAAAAAAAAAAAAAACCCTCAGGTAGTGGTGGATGGTTATGAAGGGGTTCTCCTCCATGTGACAAACTTGTGTCTTAACATGGAAATGACAAATTGAAGGTAAATAGTTTCCACATAAAGTAGAAGCTTGAAGCTTCCTAGAGAGAGTTTAATTTGCTGCTTCTGTGGGGTGAGAATTTTCTCTTTTCTCTACCTTTGCATTGATATCATCTGAAACTCCGGTGTGATCCTTCAGATAGGCAGTAACAGGATCCTTTAATGCCCTCTGGATTAGACACTTGTGATGTGATATTGATCACTGCAGCTTTGAATCATCATTACAGACGTGAGCTAATACCTTAAGCTGAGTTTGATGCTGGATGATAACTCCTGTTTCCAGGCTAGAGCAATCTCTTTTGCTTACACCAGGAAATTAGAAAAGGCAGAGTGGCAATGAACAATGTGACTTTGTCTTGCTTAGTTGGGAAAATATTGCTGTGTTCTGCTGTGTTTTGAAACAAACAAACAAAAAAAACCCAAAACAAAACCCAATGCTTGTTTTGTTTTTCTGAAGTTGTTATGCTTTGGGGAACTCGGGGATGAAGCAAGATATTATCAAAGAAGTGAAAAACTGTTCATACTAGAAGTAGTATTAGAACCAAAACAATTTGTAGGGGAATTCCTCTTACTTTACAGTCCTTGCAGTGTTCTCTTAATCTTGCTTTCTTTCCCTGTTAATGTGCAGAGGTTTGTATGTGGAGAGTTTTCCATAACGTAGGTTCTCTATAACACTGCTTTTGGGGAATGAGAGAGGAGGAACTTTGTCTTGAAAAGTATTTCAAATCTTCCAGCTGATGGCTCTGTCTGCAAAAACCCAGTTTTTCCCACCACTGCTAAGCTGCAGCTAAAAACGGTGGAAAGCCTGTTTTTTTGGGAGCAGAGGACACTGCAGCAACACTGCAGAACAGCTGAGAAAACTTGTGGAAATGTTTAAGGTTTGCAAATTTGCCTTGTGACAACTTGCAGTTCCAGCATTTTCCTTAAAGAGAATGATTTGAGGTTGTGTGGACTGCTCTTATGTTTCCAGGATTGTCCTAACAGTCTTCAAACCATTGTTTTTACTTGTTACTTCAAGAGACAGGAAATTTGGACACCTAGTTTTGTCCAAACTCTGGATGAAGCCTTTGAAGGAGTATCTTTCAAAACATATTTCCCGGGCCTATGGAGACATGGTGTCCTACAGTCCTTAAGTGTCCTGTAGGAAATAGTACTTTTTGTTACAGACTTCAGCTTGTAACAAGATTTAATATCAATGCTTTCAATAGATTCAAAATAATTTTCTGTCTCTGGTGGTGCATTCTTTTTCAGAGGTTTTTGTCTCACTGTTCTGCCTAACAGTGTTCCGAAGAAATGAATTTTCAACAGGAATTGAGAAGTTGTGGTTTTGAATCTTATTTCAAGGAGGCATCTCCAGGGATCAAGTTGAAGTGCATTACATTGGTTTGTTTCCATATCTGGGTTAGTAATTGGACAAATACGAAGACAGTTGGAAACACAGAAATAGGTTTTTTTTCTTTTTGTATTGCTTCAAATTTAATTATTTGAAGAAACCAGATTTTGCTCTAAGTTTAGTTTTTCCTGACTCCTGTCTATCCTTTCTAATAAGCGTTTTTCACTTTTTTAGGGCAGCTTTTTCTTAATGTTTAATTGTAGTGTGTCCCTTACTTGGCAATATTTTGCTCAGGATGATTTGCAGAGTAAAGTAGCTTGCTCATGAAAGTTGATTTTTTATCAGGTCTGTAGAGCCATGTGCTTGTGTGTGGGGGTGAGAAGAGGGCAGAGAAAGGGAAGAAGGCAAGGATTAAGTGAGTCGATATATGTGCAAGAGGTTGCCTGAACTGCAGAGATTAAACAAACCAAAGAAGGGCTCTGTCTGAAATGAGGAATTAAATGTATTTATGACAAATATCAACATCTATCCCTAATTTGTTTTTACTCAAGAACTAGGCCCTTAGATATTTGTGAAATCTATTGGCAAACATCATGACTACATTTTGAGAGACAAAAAATGTGTAAAAGGAAGAAAAAAAAATGGGGAAGGGAGAGGGGCAAGAGAATTATTCTGGTCTGAAGAGGATGGATGACTTTCTAGAGCCTATCTGGAAAAAATATTGACAGATTCAACAGCAAATAACACATGGATGAGAGGTTTTTTTTCCAAAGTAATTGGTGCCAGATGTAGCCCGTCCTTTAACTTGATAAAATAATAGTTTCGGTGTAGGAAGTTCATCAGTTCATCATCTACACTTAAGAAACATGTCTGTGTAGTTCTCTGTGGGAAATTACAAAAGAAGGTGTTAAAATGGTGGTTGGTAAAGTGGACAGGGAATGACTGAAGGGGAGAGCAAGAAGCTGTACTTGGAAGGGAAGAATTGGTCTGTTAATACAGATCCTCAGGGTTTGTCTTGAGACTGTTCTTCAGGATGAACTAAATGCTATGGCACAGGATTAAGAGACTTTGGTAGGCTGGAGGAGCAGATAATTCCTGGAAGAACTGGATGGTCTCAACAGCCTGGAATGTAAAGCAGGGCACAGTTGAGTAACATGGAGTGAAGTTGATGTGCTAGTGAGAATTGTTGTGAAGGAGAAGCTTTTAAAACAAAAAACCCACCCACCCAACAAGCAGCTGTGAAGGTTCTGGCTCACAACAGGCTGGCCATAAGCAGGGAATGTGTTGATGCTGTGGAAAAGGTTTGGTTTCAGTGGAATGGAAAACCAAGCTGTTTTAAGATGGAGAGCTGACAACACTGTCAGGCCACAAGTCACATGTGGGATTGGCAGGGCAATGCCAGGTTTGACTTATTGCTGTTGATTTTCTCCCTAACTGAAACTATATTATTTACCTCAATTTTATAGCTTCTAGAAGGTTCTGGAAAAGATGTCCAATACTACTGTGTTTATAGACTTGTTAGTTTCAGTTCAAGAAAATAATATTTGTAGTAGTTCTGAAAAGAAGCAGCTTTCTTTTATTCTGGATCATAAATTTTAGTGTCACAAACATGGCATGTACAAGAAAATGGATCGAAGCTGAGAAACAGCGTAGAATTATTCTGAGAAACACTTGAAAAAACAGCATAGAATTATTCTTATTCTGAAGCAGGGATGTCATGATGAAGTGAGATCATCTGCAAGGTGTTGCTTAGAACATGATGGAGGCATAAATCCTCTTAGTGGAGGCATTTACCATGAATTATTTCACTTGTAGATATTTCCATTTAAATATGGTGTGTGGAAGACTTTCTGAAATGAGTCTTTTCTCGTAGTTGTGGAATCCAGTGTAGGAGTCTGTCCAAGAAAAGTGGATTATTAATGTAGTTAAGGACTCTGTGGCCGCCATTTACCAAAGGTGTATTGAAGGCTTCTCTGAAGTGTGTCAGAAGTTAGGCTGTCTTCGTGCTTTTCCTGGTTTGCCTTTGTCTGGAGTTTCCATTTGGAGTGGGGAGAACATTGGTCTGACACCAGGATCATCTGTTTTCACAACTGTTCTAGAAGAGACAAGAACCTTGAATTTTTCTCTGGTCCTGGTATGTATAAAACGGGCTAGGAGGCTGTACTTGTCTTATATAGCTGCATTCCTTTTCCTCTACACCTTTGATTTTGAAGTCTGGATGGCTCAAACTCATTTTATTTGCTTCATTGGCATGTATTAGGGAAAGTATTAACACAAGCGATTTTTCTCGAGAAGAAAAAAAAAGAGAAAAAAGTATTGTAAAATCAAGATGATGTATAAAGAAAAGTTGTTCTCTTCCTCTGAGTGTATTTGTCAGTGATTTGGATAGAAGACTGAAAGTATGAGAAAGGGACATCGATTTTAACTCTGAGCTATGTTGTGTTTATCTCCATAACAGGCAGGTTTTCTAGTGAATCCCAGTTAATCTAATATTGGATCCTTGGTGAAAATCTCCAAACCAAATAATAAAATAGGTAGAAGCTTTAAAATCCTTATCATAGCATGTGTGCACAGTGGAGGATTGGTGTCTTTCTTCTAAACAGAGCTTAGGAATCAGAAGAGCATGTTGGACTCAACAATGCTTCAAGTAGATGCAATAATAGGATGGTTTGAAGAGTGGGGATACTTGAAAGGAATCTCTTCATCTTCCATGTGAAATATAATCCTGAAGGAATTGATTTCCTTTTATGCTTTGATGTAAATTTGACTTATCTGTTTCTCTCAGATAAACATGGGTGATCTGAGGCAATTGGATATCAGCTCTTGGATTCTGCAGGCAGTGTCATTTTCCTTCCTTGAGGGAGAGAAGGGAAAGGGAGGAGGCATTAGGTTATAAAGTAGTATAAGCTCATCCTTACATAGAGCTTCTTACAATACTAAATACATCTAAACCAAATCTTCTGCATTTCCAGCTGTTGTATTCTTCTCTGATTTCTATCGCTTTGTGTCATTCAGTGCTATCTGATCCCATTAGCCCAAATCCCTCTGCATGAAGTATGTAATGCTGCTCTAATAACAAAAAATGCCCAGTGGGGTTGTTCCCTGGGGGACCTTGTACTGGAGGCGAGCTCCCATCACCTGACAGGGATCTGATGATCGCAGTGCTGTCTCTGGGATCGGAGGTGCTGGGCTGGCTCAGGTTCTCCTCCCAAACTCCATGGTGATGGCTCTGTTTGCATTCCGTGCCTTTTCGTATGTCCTCGCTGTGACACAGGCATCAGGGGAATCACAAAGGCGGCAGATGGTCTGTGCACAGCTCCCTCAAGCGTAAAACAACATTTCTGTGCTTGTTGTCAGGACCTTAAATTGCACACTGTTCTGTTTGGTTATTTTCAAATCTTGTGTTGGCCAGAGGGGCTCGGATGAGAAATATTTGCATATCACAAAGTGGGAGCAAGGGCTGAATTAAAGTGGCAAGCAACTGGATTGAAACTAAATTCTAAGTGGAAGTTGTATGTGCTCATTTTTAACAAGGGTTTATTTTGTTATTTTTAATGAAAGCAATGACCTCTACTAGAATTGAACAAGACACAGGTTGTGTACAGTGTGTTTATGGGATTTTTTTGCTGCTTCCCCTCACCAAATATACTGGAGTTGTTAATTTTTGCACAAAGCCTGGACTCACCCCCCCCCCCCCCGTAATACTGTAACATCTACACCTGAAATGTATATTCAAATGTAGGCTAAAGAACGTTCCAAATGGGCTTATTATCCTTAATGTTCTTCTGCTGCAGTTCAAGTAAATGTAATGTATTAGTTGCTCATTGAATGCGCAGTACCACTTTTAAAAATTCACTTTGCTGTGCAGGATTTTTCCCAAGATACATTAGATAATGTCAAGTTTAAATCTGTCCGTGAGTCTACAGAGATTGCCATGCAGATGGAGCTGTGGAAAGCCAAATGAAAGATTTTCATATAAGCACACTGGGCTTAAACAAATCTGTTTAATTTGTTTTCCTCCCAGCCCCTGTTTTCAACCACTTGAATTCCTCAGATATTCAAAGTTATTTTGGAAGTGTTTAACACAGAAAGTGAAAATGCAGCCTGAAGATAAGGATTGTTATTTTAAGAGAGGAATATTTGGAAAGTGGTGGGAACAAACAAAGGTACAAGTTCATTATGACATGAATTTAGTCTCAGACTAAATGGTTTTCTTCTGTGTCCATGCTAGGACAAAGAGATTGCTTCCCCCAGTTTGTCCTCCCCTTGCTGCATGAGGAAACTTCAGTTACCAAATACAGGATCTTGTGCATCTTCATGCGTCTTGGTACATAATGGCAGTTTAAACACTTTGCTTTGTGTAATTTTGTCAGCGGATGGGATAGGGAGAAAAATCTGATTCGGATGATTCCTGGATATTTTTATCAGGTCAGGGCTGTAATATTGGCCACTGGTGAGTGGTAATTTGTATTAGGGGAGATTTCTTGTCTTTCATAGCTCCCCTAGATTAGTGTACAGAGGATATTGAGAAAATGCTTGGGCTGAGGTTGGCCAGAGTCTCATGGTCAGTCACTAGGTATTTCTAAGGGTTTTCTGAGCTTCTGTATCTATCTGTGCATCATCCTGTTGCCCCAATGCAAGGAATTAATTGATCCAGTCAGGATAATAAGCTGCCAAGAATAGCAATCCTTTGGTAGATAGATAGACAAAATTCATTTTATCTGTCCAAGCACTGATGAAATGCAGGACCTGGGCTGATGCTTTGCTAGTGTAAACCAATTCTTGTGTTTGGTAAAGATACTTTCTTTAGGCATTAAAAAAAACTGCTCAAATTTGTCTCTTCAATGGGCTTTAGTACAATTACGTGGTAGTAAATGCATCAACAAATACTGGTTTTAGTTATTTTTTGAAATAGCTCTTAAAAAACATCCCAAATCTTGATAATTCATTGGAGCCTTCTATAATTGTTTGGCATTTCAGTGTGTGCAGGCAGTAGAGCATGTGAGCAGCTGTAACCACGTTCGTGCGGTCAGTTTTGCAAATACATGAAAAAACTTGCTTATGGGAGAGTCACAGCCCACTTGTGTTTACAACCTGAGACTGGTACAGTGAGTAAAAACAAGCTGGGATACTTGTAGGAACAACAAAAACCCAGGAAACCTTGAGAAATATTTGGAATCAAAATATTGTGTGTTTATGGCCAATGCAGTGCTAACAGAGCCAGGACATGTGGCATGTTAATGTTTGGGTTTGGTTTTTTAATGTCCACTTAAAACTAGTAACGTGGCTCAGATTTTTCAATACAGATCTCTTAGGTACTGGAGGTAGTTAAGTGTGTCATACGAAACACTCTTGGAGTTGAGAATGTTGCTTTGTGTGAGTATTTATATCTTCTGAAACTCAGCTGTGCATGCTTTTTGTTCGCCGTTGAAATGCTGTAACCACAATTGAATTGAAATTGGTCGGTTCAAAGGAACTGATACAATTTTATCTGTTTACTCATCTAACTTACAGCAAGAAACAGGCACAGACTCTGGACTGAGGGATGTTCACTAGTATGTTTGAAAATTTGTGTTTGATAATTGAAGTTAAATATCCTGAGAAAACCTCATAAACAGGGGTGAAATTCAACATGTAAAGTGCTTGTTTTCTTTTGTGGCCTTGTGTGAACTGTCTTGCAGATCAAACTTGTAAATCCTTCTATGTGAGTTAGTTAGCATTAGCAATAAGTGGCAAAGTCCATACTGTTGTTAAGAAGTTGGATGCTGTGTAGGGCAAATCCACCTTTTCACCCTATTGTTTGGCCTCTCTTCTTACCATTTCTGTAATCATCAATGATTGAGTAAATCCCCAAGAACATTTTGTGGTAGTGATGCAACCACACTTGCCATTTTGTGAGTGTGTAATAAATATGTATTAAATGGTACCAAGTGAGCTTAGCAGAGATAATAGGTTGTGTGCTTTTCTCTAGAGGCAAGAACACCAGGTGTGGCCTGGTGTTGGGATTGTGGATCACAGGAATCAGTCAATGACCTCAGTTTTCAAACACCAGGCTGGCTGCATTTGGTCTGCTCTGCTCTCATCTGGAATCTCTGCTGTATGTACAACTACAAACTCTTGGTTTATAAATTTACTTAAAATATTATAAATCTCCTACTGATGTAAGACTGCTCCTCCAAGGAAAGGTTTATTAAAGAAACAAATCTTACGTGAGAAGACTGCAGAGAAGAGATGCATTTTGCCATAGATGTATGACTGAACCTATGGGGGTGGCTAGAAATTCTGAATCTTTTCTTCCAGCCCCCGTGTTTGAGGAAAGGTTAGGTTGGAATGCTGCAGTTTTCTAAAGTAGTGTCTTGGAAGTGAGAGGAATGAGTCCCAGACTGAGCCTTCCTTTAGGAGAGGAACTGCAGGTCCTGAGGTGGATATCTGCAAGGAGTTTTAGCAGTGTTACTAGACAGAATATGTATATTTTAAAACCAAGATAACTGTGTTCTGATGGATTCCCCGTATAATACTTCCCAGGTGTTGATGGTACGGTTCATAATCTGGACCTGTGCAACTGTAGTTGCTTTTCTCGACAGTCTCAGTTCCAATTCTGTGTTACTGGCTTTTATAGCAACTGGAGAGAGCCAAGTGGCAAAGCAGTTTACTGTGGACGGATGCTGAAAATGTCTGAGACTAGATTGCTAGTTGGGTTTGAGTTATTTTTCCAGTTATTCTGTAGAAGAAATCTCCTTTGAAAACTGCAGCTGGGTGAGTGGAGTTTCTCCAGGGTGATCTGGCCTGGGCTGTGGCTGTGGGTCACTGCTTATCCTGGCTCCAGCTGCTCAGAGCACCGAGGAGAATTTGGGGTTCAGGCTGGCAGCACACAGGTCCTGCAGGGAGGGCAGGAGTGAGATTCCTGGTATTTTCTGATCTTCTGCCTGATAGCTGGGCAGGGTGAGTTTTCAGGCCTCTCCTGCTTGAAATACAAGCTTGGGGTATAAAATATTGTTAAGTAGGGCACTCCACAAGCCACCATGCTTGTCTGCTTCTCTGCTTTCTTGCAGTGAGCAAATACAGCTGTTCTTTACAGATGGCTTTGCTCCTACCCTTCATATTGGGCCATGATCTGTTCATTCATTGACGTTGGTGGAGGTTTGGTTGTGGGTGAGTTCTTTGGAGAACAATTACTATCCCCAACTACAGACAAAACCAAAATAATGAATTCTCCCACAAAATTGTGCCTCTGCTAACATGACTGTAAAATGCAGTGATTACTGCTGCTGCTCACTCAGTGACTTGTGTGAAAGCTGGATGTTGGCTCATGGGGCACAGTTTTATGAAAAGTGTATTGGGAGTTGTGGGAAAGTTCTAGGGGGTTAAATGTGGATTTTATTTTGTTTGTCTGTTTGTTTTCCAGTAATGGTGATTTTAGTCTTTGTAGTATGAGGGAAGCATTAAGTTGTCAGGTGCCTTGAACTGTGTTAATCCTCTCTGGCTGGAACAATTAGGCACTGAGAATCCCAACTGGCGAATGGTTTTGGTTACTGTGCTTCTCAAGTACTCATAACAGAGCTTCAGGTCCACAGTCAGGAAAAACAGGAATTGCAAAGTTTAAAGTTTTCATTCTTCTCTCTCCGTTGCTGATGTTTTTGCAGATTCGACAGTGTTTTGAAGAGGCCAGAAAGGTGAACATGCACACCCTCCTCACTGTGTTTGGTTGTGTCTTGTTATCCAGTTAGATATTGAAGTGGGTATTTGGATTATTAATTGTTTAGGCAGGAGCAGAACCCTTAAATAGATGAATTCCCTTCTTTGTAGAAATGTTTTTCTAAAGATGTTTGCTGGATAAATCTTGTGTTTTATTTTAATTAAGATGAAATTATGGAATTAAATTTAGAAGGAGGAAGATAATTTGCTCAGGGTAGCCCCATTTTCTTCTTAAAATGGTACTTGGGCATTATTTGTAATGGTATTTTTCAAGTACTTTCTGGATAAAATGTACTAAGGAAACAGCATGGCGCTGTCTGTAGCAGTGCCTCAAACTCATGAAAAATCTACACTTAAGGGAAAGAAATAGGAAAGAATAGGCAGGCTGAGATGAAAAGTTATTGATCCCTTTGATCTCACCAAAAATCAGTGGGGGTTTTGACTTGTATGTTATTAGTAGCAGGAACTGACTTTAGCTAAATAAAATTAGCTGGTTTTGGGGGAAAACCCAAAACCAGGTGGCGGTGAAAAGTGGCCAAGTGAAGAAAAAAGTGTAAGTTATTCTGGCTTAAAAAAAGAGGGTTTGTGGTCAGTGGGAACAAGGAAATAACCTTCACTTTTTCCTTTTGAAAAGTGCCTTTTTCAATACGAGTGCAAGTGCTTTACCTTGAGATGTGACCTTTGCGGTGAGCAGTTTTCTGAAACATCTTCCATGTGATGTGCCCTGTGGCACTGGCAATGAAAATGCAGTGTATTTTTAAATACTCTTAAAATAGGGATTGCTAAACTACTTCTCTGAAAGCATCTTCCCTTCAGTTCACCAGAAATTACCACTTTGAGCAGTCAGGTGGACTGTATTGCTGTTTCTGCTTAGTGTTTTTAGATCTCCAAACTGAAATGCCATTTGAAGGGATTGTGTGTTGCTCAGTAATGTTAGTGTTGTTCTAATGTCATAATCTCTGTGTGGAAAGCGGGAAATGTCCGAACTGTAGATAAGTGGTCTAATAGACAGCAGAAGATCAACCTCTCAACTCAGCATGTGCCTTTCACGTATTTGGTTTATTTTTGCTCCTATTGTGCAGCCACTGCCTAAAGTTGTGTCAGGCTGCTGTGGTCAAGTTCCTTTTTTGTTTAGGGTTCACCTGGTTACCTGACATCAAAGCAGTTTCATTCTAGGATGTTGGATGTTGGTTTTTTAGTATGTGGAATACCAAACTCGGCATGAGCTGCAGAAGTGAGCTGCCTTGGAGCAGAGCATTGAGTCCCAATCTTGCAGATGAGCAAGTTGCACTCACAATTTCAGCTCCTTAGGTTCAGAAACGATTCTGTGGAAAGTTCTGCCCAGTGTTCTGCTATTTGGAGTATCTATGTGGAGAACTCTAAGGAGCCCTGGTCTTGGAATGGGTTATTCAGTTATCCTTTAAGTATTGCTGGAGTGCTGCTCGAAGAGCTGGCTGTGCTAGAAATGGCACTCTGCAACAGCACAAAAGTGATCCATAACACAAGTAACCCTTTGAGACAATGTGATAAAGGAAAATAGTGAATCTGTGTGTTCAAGATCATCCAGTTGTAGAGTTTAGTGGAGTTCTCACATCTGCAGTGCTGATTTATAGGCATCGTCTGTGGCGAAAGGCAAAGTCATCACAGACGTTAAGTGCAGCATATGGTTCTGTATAATAAAATTCAACTCGTGCTCTCTGCTTTAGCCTCTACCGTATGGTTTTGACTTAATTTGTAGCCATTTGTTACGCCAGATAAGTTTAAGAAAAAGTTACACAGTGATTTATTATTCGAAGAAAACCTCCATGTTTCCTACCCTGTCATTAATGAACTTCGATCAAATTATTTGATCAGTCTACCAAAGTTGTATGGGTTTACCTATTAAACAGTTAAACAGCTATTAAATAGCTATTAAACAGTTCTGTTAAAGGTGTTAATAGCGCAAATAAGCATATAGTTTAGCTAGTCAGAGATAATCTGATATGGAAAACTTTGTATGTGATTCTCGTGACAGGATGAAAGAGTAACTTGGAGTTTGTTTGGTAGTAAAAGTACTTAATATTTTTTAGAATAGCTGTGTGGGGGTTGAGCGTGTGTGTTTAAATACTTCTACATGTCTACTCTGAGAAATGAGGGGTCAGACCTGTCTCTCCAGGGCTTTGAACATAATTCAGGTAATAGTTCCATGTTGTACCTCATCTTAATTTGAATGCATAGGTCAAAGTGAATCTTTCAGTTGTGTAATGTAAATGGTGACATTTGAGTATTTTTGTTAACTATCGTACATGAAAATATAATACTGAAGAAGTAAGAGTGGCCTCATTAGGCTGAAATATGGGCGTCCATTGGTCTAGCAAAGTTTCTGTGCTTATGAAATACAGGAAATGTATTTTTATTTTTCTCCTGTTAGCAAGAGATTCTGTTAGTGATTCCTTCATGGATCTTTAGGGGGGTGCAGGTAGTCCTGACTGCTCTGCTTTCTGACAAATTAATTTGGTGTGCTTTACCTTTGGTGGAAGATTAAAGGGGAAAATACTCTGGTATATCAGATTTTCCTTGGAGGCAACCTGTGACTTAGTAGTTTGGAACAAATGCTTTCCATGTGGAATAAGCAGTAAAGGGCTCCTTCTGTAACTGTGAGTGATAGTGAAAGAGTGCTTGTCACCTGATGCTTTGTTCCTTTAAGTATTGTGCATTTAGGGTATTTTATATTCTGTGTAAGTGTGTACAGAAATGCTTTTAGACCAACAAGTTTGTGTTAATATGAGCCTAAAAGAAAAGTCCTTATCTGGTGTAAATTTGATGTTTGTTGGTGGCTGTAAGGTAACACAGCTAGATGTGGTATTAATACAGGATGAACACGCCTTCACAGGTGCTGGTTAGATTCTCCTTTATTTCATTTAGAATCTTCCTGACTGACAAGACAGGATTTCTTCACCGTGGCTTTTTATTTAGCATTTATTACATATTGACTGGCACTTTTCACTTAAAACAGCAGTGTTAGCTGGCCCCTTGTAACTGTATGAACATCTCAAATGTGAAGAGTTGAATCCAGTGCTTTGAACAGATAGCCAGAGCGCTGAGTGCCAGAGGTGGTGCTAATGTGGGCAATGGCTTCCTGTATGCCTGAAGCCAGATTTTATCTTTATACTTTGTATTGGGATTTATAAAATGTGATTGAGCAGTGTTTTTCTGGATTTGATGCATTTGGAAGGCAATTTTTCTTCTGAGCACGTCCATGTGTGTTGTTTTTGAAATTTTAAGGTGCCTGTCCTGGTGGGAAGTCAGTAATAAGCATAATAAGAAAAACCCAACCCTGTTCTTCAAATGAATTCATAAGCCCACTGGAACTCCTTGAGTTTGATGGAAAAGTGACATTAGTCAACAAAAACTGCATTCTAGTCTCACAGCTCATGTATTTTTTGACACACTGCCATGTGCAGCCTGCCTGCTGCACAGCAGTATTGGGAACATCTGGAAATAAATTCGTGGGTAAAAGTGAAAATTAATTACGTGCCTAACTCATCTCTACATGCAGTAAATGATGATATGGAAGTATTCTCTCTGTTAAATGCTAGGCAGGTATTGGATTAGGTGAAGACAAAATTGAAGGAAATGGAATGTTTTGGTACTCCCAAGGAGCTCGAGCTCAAAGACTTGCCAGTCCTGGGAAAGAATAAACATCAGCAGTGGGGCTGCTCCAGTGCATAAGTGCTTCCCAGGAGTAGAAATACTGAAAACTGTACTTGCAACCTTGAAAAGGAATAATATCACCCTGATGCGAGTTCTGTTCTTAGTTTGTAGATGAATATGCCTGAGTAGCTCAAGGGGTAATTGAAATTGGATGACTGAAGAATGGGGTTGCACGGAGGAGCTCTTGGGGTAACATTCAAATGCTGTGGTTAGCTCTGTCTCGTGTTTATCTATATTTTCTTCCTTCACTCCCTTGAAATACCAAATATTCCCTGTGGTCTAATGAGATGCTGCTGTCCTAACTTCCCTATGTTTGCTGTTGAGTAATATTTTCATGCTCATCATTTCAACAAAGAAAGATGTCGAGGCAAAGAAAGGCCCTCAAAATGAATAATGAGCTGTCTTTCTATTAAGTTCGTGTTGAACACTTAAGATTATTCATTCTCTATGCTCCAACTGTGCTTGTAATATTGTCTGATAGTGAAGTATGAGCTTCATACATAAGAACATGAGACTCTTGCAGTGTGAGAGCACAAGCTCTCCTGGGACCAGATCAGGGTGTGGAGGTTCTGGTGGCTTTTTTTTTTAGAGCTTTGTTTGATATGTGGAGTTTCAGAGATGTTTTCAGTGACTTTTTTGAGCTCTGACAGAAGAGGGAGTATCTGGCTTTACTTTTCAAGACGAAGCAATAAGCTCAAAATGCGTATGTGTACTTTGTTAGCAATACCTACTGAAATTTTCCCAAGTGCTTTGATTGAACATCACGTGTAGCAAACTACAGAAACAGAATGATTCATGACTTTTATTGCTTTTGACTAAAAAGGGGAGATAGAAAAGGGTGTGTTTTATTCATTGATCATTGAGAATTGTATTGGCATGGGTAGAAGCACTTTTAATCTTTTGTCTCTGTTCCTTTGTTAGGCAACAGCTGCAGTCATTTGAAGTCAATTGTCCATTAAAGCACTCTTTTGGCTTTTGACAAATTGCATCAAACTGCCTCCTTCGGGGAGACACAGCCCTGAGTAGTTGTGCAAGTTTATTCTTGTTGTCAGAGGCAGAAATTGCCTGAATTTCAGAAGTCGCATGCACAGAGGGCAGCAGAAATAAGCAAAGGGAAACTTTATTTCCGGTCAAGTGCAAGTAGAGACATAAGAAGCCTGTCCTTGTTTGGTTTGATGGCACAAAATTGCATTTTCACTCATATTTGTTTCAAATACTTGTCAATCTGTAATAATTTGAGTAACTTTTAGAACCATGGAAACATTCTTGGATGAGTATCAGTCCCGTGCTTGTGTGTCTCTCCCCTGGGATAGTCCCCCTTACCTGGAAAATGAGGAACTCAAACAGGGGCAGCACTGGGAGGAAAGTTGAGATGAGAAATTTAGAGATAGAACAGAGGCAGTCAGTTCTTTAAGCTTACAGTTACCAAAAGTCACTGCTGACTTTAAAGTGTTCATCTTGGACACCTACTGTAGAGTACATGTAAAATATTCACATTGCTCAAGCAATTAATTTACTATGAAATGGATATGTCTTATCAGCTCAGAATGTAACCTTAATTAGCACAGGAAATTTAGTCAAAATGTTCTATTCTTATGAAAATTTTATTGCCTGATCTCATTAGTCTGTTTTGTCTCATTTCTATGTTCATTTAATGGATTGGAAGCCTGTGTTTTCCCTAAATATGCTTTTAAGAGAAGCAATATCAGTTCAGCTCTTGTTCTTCCTACAGTTTGTGCATGGGCAGGGACACTGCCCAGGGCATCTCAGCTCTGCAGAATGACTGAGTAGGAATTTCGTGAGTGTTGATAAGTAGTCAATCCACAAGAGGTCAGCTGTGATTAGGGCTGTGAGGGAAAACTGCAGAGGGGAGGAAAGACAACTTGAGCATGTGGCACAGGGGGAGTTTGAGCTGAGAACAAACTGCCAAATGAACAAGCCAGAACGAGTAAAACAGTAGGTTTTGGAGGAGAGCAGAGTCATGTCTGTACTTTGTGCATTTGCCAGTCATTGCTGGTAGTAGGATCTCTGCTGCCATAAAACAATGGGTATATTCTTTCAGGAAAAGTGTCTTTCTTTGATATTTAAATTTTTTTTGTGCTTGGGGAAGAAGGTTGCTCCAGCTTTTTGGAGGTAGTAGCTTGTGTGCAGGTGTGTGTCCAAAGCAATAAAAACAACCTGAGTAACCCTTTTAGGAGGCAGAGATGCAAACAGAGCTTGACAGAGTTATGTGCCTCAGGCTTTCTTAGCAAAGAAAATCTCCCTCAGGGGGCCCTAGGGGCAATTAACAGGGAAAAAAAAAACCCAAACCAAACAAAATTAAAAAAAAGAAAGGACCCAGATGTAATTCATTCTCGAAACAAATATTTACAAAATCCTCAGCCTCAAAAAGGTGTTTAGACAGTGGAATGTTTTCTTATTTACGTTCAAAAAACTGCATACAGAAGAGAAAAAGCCTTACTGGCCCTTAATAGACTTCCTTAAGAAAAATTTGATCATGTGAGACAAGATGGGACAGTCTTTGTTGGTTTTTGTTGGATTTCTGTGAAAAACAGAAAAACTCACGGGGTTTTTTTAAATGGACTCTAATGAAAAAGTGTACTGTTGTCCACAGAGTCTGTCCAAAAGCTGAAGGCAGCTGCATCATGGGGATGGTTGTGGTTGGAAAGCACTTCTGGAGGTGGCTGAGTCCAACTGCTCTGCTTGGAGCAAGTTAACTGGGGCAGGTTGCTCAGTGCTGTGTCCAGCTGGGTTTTGAATATATATATATATACTTTGAATATAGCAGCAAGTTTGGGACTTGACAATCGTCCTGATGCTTAAGGAAGTTCTGTCTCTGATGCAGTCTGTCTGAGCACTTCTCCAGCCTGGAGAGGTGTCCTTGAAAGTCAGCACCACCAGCTTTTCTATCAGCCAGTCTTCCTAGTTTGGTATCTCCAAAGTGGTGAAGGCCTATGTGATGCCATCATCAGGGTGGTTAGTGAAGGACAGCAATATTTGCCCCAGTTTTTGCCCCTGGGCTCTACCACTGCTGGCCTTTGTGCTGCTGACAACAACACTTTGAACCCAGCAGCTGAGCCAGTTTTCAATCCAACTTACCCACTCTGAACTTCAGCCTTTTGTTTGTCCTCTTTGCACATTTTACCTTGGCAGTAGAGATTGTTGTTGTGTAACTTCACTGCCAGCATCAAATTACAGAGGTTGAAATGCATCCTCTACTTTTAGCAAGTTTAGAGGTAGGTGCCATTGTATAACAGGATTTCTTCAGCCCCTCTGGAAAGGAATTTTAATTAATGCTTTAGGTGGTATTTAAAGAGTGTGAACTTTGGCAACTTCTTGAACATTTTCAAGTGGTTTAAACACATCCATACTGACTTGTGTTTTCAGAACTCGGCACTTGAAATATACTGAAATATAACAGCCTGAGAAGCACAAGTTGAGGATCAATAGTGATGAAATAATTTTAATAGGCAGGAGTATTTATTTAGCAGCAAACCTAAGGGCTCAGCAGTTACACTAATGTGTAGTGAAAAACCTCAGTTCCTAAAATATCAGATGATGTTCAGAAGTTGACTGTCCTGAAATCATTTCTGGAGTGCAGAAGCACAAAGCTGTTGAATACTCTCTTGTTCATGTAGAAGATATAGTTTTTAAAGTTTACAGTAGTCACAAATGCGGTGTGAAAGTATTTTTTCTTCATACTTTTCAACAAATATTATCTTAAATGACTTGAAACTGCAACTGAAGAGCAAAAGGGAAACTAGGAGGCTGGGAAAGAGAGGCACACCTTTTCAAATGTTTCTTTTTTTGTTTCTTTCAGTCACTTTTTAAGTGTTAGTCGATAGATCCATAATCATGTTACACAATGAAATGCATAATCTTCTCATTTATTGTAGGAGCAGTATTTTTTAGGCCAAGGAACAAGTTAAATAAAGATGAAACTCTCAGCTAGAGGGCTTGGGTTGGGCAGCTGAAAGCTATTGGAAAGGACGGTTGTTTGGTTGTTCATCTTCTGGAATAGAAAATGGATTAGGGAAGGCCTGATGATGCAGCGCATTGAATTTCCATGAAGGAGCAAAGGTAGGGAAGATCTAAAACAGGGACAATTATGCCCAGGAAGGAAGGGGATAAATCAAGGTAGTTTAATTGCTGCTTCAGTGTTGGTTGTTCTCTCTCTGTTAGCAGAAGCAGGGGTGGATTTTCCAGTTGACTTGCTTTGATTGACTGCGAGCCACTCACGCTGTGGCTAAGTGACACTGCTCATTAAAGATGGGTCTGCAGTTCCTGAAGGAGTGAGGAGTGTTGCACTTAAGTCAATGTTGTCACTTACCTATAACTCATTTTTAAATGTTCTTGCTAGCAGTAAAGAGCAAAAACGGTGAACAGAGGGCTGGTGAGGTCTTTTCAAGACATTCAGGTGCTCAGTCTGACACAGACTAGCATTGATTTGGTCTCTGTCCTTTTACTTTGGGCTGTTGCTTTTGGGTTTTATTTTACTTCTCCTCTGATCAAGTGAAAAAATATCCCATCTCTGCTAGTAAACACTTCCACATCTCCATTAGACCTCATGTAACGTGGTTTCCAAACCACAGTGCTGTATTTCAGTCTCCTCACTTAAAAGTTAAGATTATTATCATAGAAATATTTTATTCTTGAGGAGTTCTGGAATTAAGGGCAGTTTTTTTGCAAAGCTCTTCTCTTTAGTAAGCATTGATGTTGATATGATATTTTATGAAATTGATAATGATTGGTAATGTAAAGCTAACCAGGTATTGTTTCACGTGGGCCCACTAGTATTTTTGTATAAACCCTTAACTGTTATGTTTGGCATAAAAGCACCTTCGCCCTTCTCTTTCTTTCAAGTCCACTCTGGCAAAGGTTTATTATCAGAGAGTCTGCAGTGCTTAAGAACACAAGGAAAAATTTAGGTCTTCTGGAAGAAACAGCCTGTTAGCAATCCAGATTTTTGGACAAGTTGAGGTCAATATGAAGATGAATTTTTGAAGTCTTTGAAATTATAGCCATTGGATAACTTCTTCTTTCTTGTGTTCTTGAGTATATTTTTACACTGAGTAGAATTCAAATCATATTCTTAATTTGGCAAAGGCAGGCATGGCTGAGACAGTAACTGGCTGCTGGAATAGCAAAAAGAATACATACAGTAGAAGTACTGCTTCTCTGACTAGAGGGTTGCTTTATTAAACCATTTCTTAAGTATCTCCTTTAATTAAAATTGTTCTAGCAGAGTGTTTACTTAGATTTGGTACCTAATTATGCTGTAATTGTTCATTGATATGAAAATTTTGAAAACATATGTTTAAATCCGACCAAATAAAACAATTGTGATTATTCTTATACAACCATCAGCTAATGATGATCTTAACTTCCAGAGATGGGATCATAAGCCTAATGTGCTGCAGTTTGTTTGCTTCCATCTTTGTCTCCTTTTGTATAGAACACTAGGGCACAGGAAAAAGATTAAAGACATGGAAATAACTCCATGAAGTTGTGCTTTCCTGAATGTAGTGATGTGCTGCTTATTCATAGAGTGGAAGGTTGCGACAGATGTGGGTATCTGAAGTGTCTGGGTTGTTTGTGCAACTAGCTGGAATGGCATTTGTTGAAGTGCCCCCATCAAGGTTCAGAGAAATTCTGTACTTTTAGTAAGCCATTTATCTGGTCTCTTAATACCTGGCTTGAAAACCCTTAGAAATATTGAATATAAAAACTTAAGGTCCTATATGGGATAACTTGAAAACCATCTGCCATCTATATAGCAGGGACAAGAAACTTGAATGCTTCATTTTCATGGTCATAGTTGCAAACCAGGCAGAGAATGCACAGTCACTGGCCTTTTTGGTTAACAATGCTAATTTCAGGCGTCTTGATGTATTCTGTGACGGCGTCCAGAAAATTATCCTTAAAAAGGCAGTTACTGCCAAGTTAATGGTGAATATTCAGGAATCAGTATGCTCCTTTCTTGATATTACTTTGATTAGGTACCATGGTCAAAACTTTTTTCATTTGTTTTTATACTCAATTTGGGAAATTGTTCAATTGCCCAAATTTCTGGGGGGCTGAAATATATATTGCAGTGAAAGGTACTTTGTGAAAGTTGCAAAGTGTAGAAGAAGCTGGTCATTTTGGGCACGGAGTACGAAACTGAAGACTTGGGGCATCTGCCTTCCCCTTTATTTGCTGCTGTTAAGGCTTTTGGTGGGGTTTTAGTCTCAGGGTAGGGAGGCGGCAGCTGACTGGGAATAACACAAACCCAGGCAAAGAACTTCTCAGAAGAGTGCTGCAGCTGAGCATGTCTATCCATGGAATAACAGAATAATATTTCTGTCCATCCACAGAAATAACAAAGTGTGCATTTTTCTTATTAGAGAGTCAGGTGACTGTAAAGACTGACAATCATAGTAGTTTTAAATTTGAGCTTTTATGAGATTAATTTGTTAATTTATGTCCTCTGTAAGTATCCAGTAGCACTGAGCTGAGGTCGTACAGACAGCACTGATGACTCTGGTCCTCATTAGTCCTTAGCCTGTGAGGTCAAAGCAGTGAAGCTTGGAGGCAATTTTGCAAGAGAAGTTTGAGATGGAAGAGTTGTTTTCAGCTTTGGGCAGGAAGAGCCAGCCCTGTGCTCTTGCATCCCCCAATGCTCACTGTGAAAGTAAACACTGTGCAGTGGAAGACAACTCTTTTCAGAGTGCTTAGTGCAGTTGGAAATACTTCTGAAAGATGTTTTCTGAGCTAAGAGTGGAAGCAGGGTTTTACTTATATGAAGATTATTAGGGCTGTGTTATATCATCACAAAATACAGTGATGCTGCCCTGCAGGCCAGAGCTTTTCCAAACTGTGCTGTGTCCATGCTGCAGGGCCGCTTAGATATGAGTTGTATTTAGCAGTAAATGTGTTGTGCATTTCTGTATATGAAAATCTATTTCATGTGCCTGCACTCTACTCTTTACAGGTGCTAGTACTGAATCTGAAACAAAAACAATACCCAAATGAACCACAACAATCAACCAAACAAAAAAAACACCAACAAAAAATTCCCCCAAACCAACCAACTAAAATCCAACAAAAAAAAAAATCCCTCAAATCAATCAACCAAAAAACCAACCAAAAAAAATCCCCCAAACCAACCAAACAAAAAGCCAACCAAATGAAAAAAACAACCAAAAAAGAAAAAAATCCCCCAAACCAACCAAATGAAAAAACAACCAAAACAAGAAAAAAATCCCCCAAACCAACCAAATGAAAAAACAACCAAAAAAAGAAAAAAATCCCCCAAACCAACCAAATGAAAAAACCAACCAATCCCCAAATCAACCAAAAAACCCCCAACAAAAGAAAACAAAAATATCCCCCAACCAACCATAAACCAAGAAACCAAAACCCACTCAAATAAAATCCACAAACCAAAAATCCCCAACCAAAATCCCCAAAACGAGCACATGAAAAACCAACCAAAGAAAATGCCAAACCAACGAAACAAAATCCCAACCATACAAAAAAGCCACCAGACAAATCCAGGCCCCACAAAAAACAAAGAAGATGAAAAATTCCAGTGAAGAAATGACCTTAAGGGACGAAGACTTTTCTGTGAGCTCATCTTCCTTTATGTAATGTTCCTCAAATAGATGATTTGTAATGAAGTAAACAGGTGGTGCTTGACCCTCCCTTTTTTGACTGAGTTGAGAATATTCAAGCATTTACATTTTTATTCACTAGAACTAAACCTGAAATAAGGCACATCACTCCTTGATAAGAATTTCATGTTAAGAGTCAACATTGGATGAGACCCTAGTGGTGAAACTGAATGTTAGCATGTGTTTAGGCTTTCAGCCTGGCTATCTGGAGATGGAACTCTGCTTTTTCTAGTTTGTAAAGGCTGGTACCCTGAAAAGGCTTTCAAGAAAGGAGAAGTTATACTTATAAAATGCCTAATCAACGAAAGGCTGAAAGGCCGTATGGCAATTTCCATGTAGAGAGGAGCAAATTTTACTTTGATAAAAATGATCGTGCTAATGAACAGTAACCCATGAATAACAGCAAAGATTAGTCCCTTTTAATCAACCCAAAAAACATTGGAATTGGACACTCCCAGACTCAGTTCAAAGATGAGTGGGTCTCCTATATCTTGCTGTCATCTCATTTAAAAAAAGGCATTTTGTAGCTTGCAGGGAAGATGGATTTGAGGATTCATGCCTATTGTTTACTGCAAATATAATCTGTATGCATGTGTGGAGAGTGTGATTGATAACTGGCTAGCTGCAAAAGGTCACGCAGACATGAGAGAGCTTTGCTGAGCACTCAGGCATTCTCATGAAAACCAGCAAGGCAGTAAGCTTCGCATGTCCTTGAGCACAGCTGCTATACGATAACAAGACCTTGTAGCTGAACGATATGAGGGAGAAGCACGGTAAAACAAAAACTTACTCAAACTATGTAACCACAAAGAAATGTAGAAAGAGGCGTAACTAACTTTTAGTCTGAGCACCAATCCTGAGCTTAACTTTTGCAATATGCATGAGCTTATTAGTGTTATTATAAAAGCATTGTGTGAATTAACAATAAACGAGCTTGGTTGACGACCACCTGGTGTCCGCCTCTCCCTTCTCCAACATGCATGTATCGCCCGTTGTACTTAATGCTGGTGCATAATGCCCTGTGGTTATTCCCTAGTGGATTCCTCTGCTGAGACTAAGGTTTAGAGAGAATATTTCAGCAATTTTGTGGTCCCCTGCCTGGTTAGTAATTTAAGGAGTGAGCTTCCTGAGCTCATTGTAGGAGAGGAGTTGTCTTACTCCTTCCAAAACTAAGCAAATAGCTATCTGCCTAGTAGTAGTCTATTTGTATCTTTGGCAGCTCCGTTTTTTAATTTCAAGCATTTGTTCAGCTCTTATTTAAGATGATCTTCAGGAGTGAAGTGATTGTTTAGTTAACTTCATCATGTTGTGGATGAAGACTTTGGAAGACAGTTGTCTCAGTCTGAGAACAGATAAAAGCTTCTCGATAATGAGGAGAAGTAACAAGGCTCAGCATGCTGGAGTGCCTCTTATCAACAGCAGCTGATGTATTATGAAACAATTTACCGTCTGTAATGTCTCTGGAGGGCCGTTTTGTGCTGTGACTGACAACTGGGGAGCCCTCTTGGTAAAGCTTTCAAAGAGTGCCCTGGATGGTGTAGGACTTTTGTCTCCTGTGCAGAGAAAGGATATATTTATTCCAGTGGAAGTATCATCTTCCCTCTGACCTCAGTGCATTTTGCATTAAACAGAATGATTTTTCTAGGGGAGCTGGAGCTGATTGCTTTCTATGAGGTTTGGAACGAACCTTTGCCAGCACTATGTCGCTTATTACAACTGCATCTGTGACTTTGGAAAGGCTGGGGAAGAAGGGAAAGGGAGAGAAGTGGTTTTGAGTATATAAAATGAGTGTTTTATTGTTTTTCTAAGAAAGAGTGATGAAGTTGTTAGCAAATCATTGTTAAAGCACTTGTACAGTGTGGTTTCCCTGATATGCTGTGTTTTCTGTAGCAGAATCACAGGAGTCCTAAGTATATTCAATGACAAAATTACATTTATTATCAAGAAAACACTGTAAATTGTATTCTGCAGCCCTAGAGCCAAAAAAACCAAGCATGAACAAGGGTGTTATTCAAAAAGGCTGCTAAATAGAGAGATGAGAGTAATTAAATAGTTAAGTCTTAAACATGCAGGTATTTAAATAAATGCATTGCTGTTTTACTTAGAGGGGGGAAAAGCAAACATGAGGAACTTTAAAACTGAGGTAGAGGCGACATCTAAGACACAAAAATCCTTGAAAATTTTGAACAGAATTTGGTACATAGCACAAGTTATGTACACAAAGTGGTAAGAGGTAATTAAAAGGTCACATATAGGCCTGGCTTTCAACTTCATTTGTGGTTAAACTTTGCTAATTTTCTCTACTTGGTAAAAGCAGGGATGGAATGACAGACTGCAGAAACAGCCTGGGAGATCAGAGTGGGCAACCACCCTAAACTGATATCATGTGGAAAGAAACGCCTGGATTTTCTGTTCAGATCAGTCACAAACAATTATGTTTCGTGTCAGTGTTGATGGAGGAGGTGAAGAATCTGGTTCTGGTCCTCTGGATTCACACTAAAGGAATTTTTGATATACTTTTCTTAGCTTTCAGTGTAAATGTAGGATTTTTGAATATTTATGAGCTGCTTATCAAGTTTGTGTTGTGGAAGATGCTCTAAAAACTCTATTACTGTTTCATCAAATCATTAAACTATTTGCAGGTGATAGTAAGGATTAGCTGAATGATTGACTTATCCCTGTTTTACAGACACAGCACCTAATATTTACTTCATTTTTTTTTTCTTAAATCAAGAACCAAAATAGGAGGGGAAGGAGGAGAAGAAAAATAATCCCCGCTTGATCCTTTGCAGTCAGTAATTCCATGTTCATTTTTCAGCCCTGATTTCTTTCCCCCACCCCATTATTTGGTTCATTGTTTCAATGTATCCTATTTCCTTGTATTTTCTCCTCGATGCAAACTGCCAGGCTGAAATAATAACTAGGCAAGTAGATTACACTATAAAAAGATTCTCATTACGAGATCTTGGTTAACTCCCAACCACAGTTCACATCAGGGAAACATCACCAAGAACAGGAATTGATTCAGCCTCTGGAACAAGCCATCATATAAAATGCCACGGGCTTTTCTCAGCCCATAAAGTAAAGCAGAAAGAATGCAGAGACAGAAATGATTTGTCCGGAGGGTTTAGGATGATGGAAACAGTTCCAACAGCTATTAGGGTGTGGTTGTTTTCCAGTTTACTGGTCACCTTTTCTTCACACTTACGACATGTAATTTTGGTTGTTGTCCACTAAAGACAGTGCATGGTTTGGTGTTCTGAGTTCTGGGATATGTGCATGCACTGAACCTAAGTGTTATGGGGCTTGCCTGCCTTTGCTCTCTCTGGGGGATAGTTTATATTGCCTTTCTAGCCTAATTTTCTGTTTCTTCAAAGTTTTCTTTTGCTTTATTTATTTGTTAATAATACTTGACCATAAGTATTTGTTCACCTAAGTGCACTATCAAGGCTGGCAAAAGCAAATTGGATCTAGGGCACAAATAACCTGAGTTTCATTTGCGTACTCTCAGTGTAAAAAATAGTTCTCTTGTCCCCAACTTCCCTTTCACATGTTGAAAGCACTTTGTAGCTCTGTGGACCAAAAGGGTATGGCACCGTGTCAGGGTCCGCAAATATATGCGGGGAACCTGATGGTTCGTTTTTGGGATCTCAAGGCACAAAAGACACAGCGGGGGACAACTCAGTTTGCTCAATCCAAAATGCAGCTTTATTTAGTGCCAACAAATGCGATAGAGGGAGTTTGAAGGGAAGTAAAAGATAGCGAGAAAAGAAAGAGGGAGTGGGTTATAGCTACCAACGGAGAGACGAAATCCTCATGGTCCAGCCAATAGACCCGTCTTCTTCTGTGGGGAGATCTCAAAGTCTGTGCTTAATTCAGGGGTCCTTATAGTCCTCTTTGAAGCGACAGGCAGTTGGCCAAACAGGTGGGGGAAATCATCACAGCGTGTTCATTTTGAGAACTCAGAACATGTCAGCCGTCAGCAGGTACAGTGTCAACCAGTACGAGTCAGCAGGCGCGGTCACTTCACCGTGACTTGCCCATTGTTTCTGCTCAGGTTCTGATGTTCCGATAGAAGTGCGTGCTGGGTTTTTCCATCGAACACACCTGCAGGCAGCACTTGGCCAACATCCCACCAACCTCAGCCAGGCCAGAACTCCTGTGTTGAGATTTTAGAGTCCCTTTTAGGGGTTTCAGTCTCTGTCCTTGACGATGGTCGTGAGGCAGATGAGGGATCTTCGTACCGTCTCTTACACACCAGCACCTCCCATGTCAGTGATGTTGTGCTTCAACTCCTGTGCCAGTGTAAATATGTATTTTAACGTGTCATAACTATAGAAGTACATTTTAGTAGAGGTGGGGAGAGAGGCAAGGGAAGCAGCAGTTGGAGCAAAAGCTAGTGTCTTCCTGGTATTTTGAGGAGGAAGTTGGAGAATAATGTGTTTTCATAGAACTTGGACACAAACTATTTGGTAGTTCACATGTGGAGGGTCTTGGGTGTTGCCATGCTTTTCACTTTTCCCTGGGGCATTTTTCAAGTTTGACTTAGCTAAACTGAATTTAGGATTGGGAAAAAAACACTCCCATCCCAAAAAGACATCTTTTCCCAGATGAGAATTAGACTGTCTAAGTTCTTTGTTTGTATCCCAGAATTGCATTTGTTGTCATACCTAACAGAATTTATAATCATGGCTCTTGCTTTCAAGGGTGCACTGGTGTATGTGCAGGTGGGGAAATTATTACCTAGAAATATCAGAAGTAATTGATGAAAATTTGAACCTCTAAGCTTAAAGAATTTTAAGACTTTTTTTTTTTTCTTGTAGATGAAAAGAAAAAAGGTTTTCATTTCAGTGGAAATATTGAATTTTGTGGAGTTTGGGACTCAGAAGAAAATCTTGGTGCACTTAATTTTCGTTACATTTGGTATTTGTGTTAGCAGCCACGCTTGTGATGTTAGGAATAAGACAGAATTTTTATTATGCACTGGAAATTTCTTTGAAATATATCTGTAGTGAAAATTGTTGCTGAAATCAAGAATGAATAAGCAACTTATTGCATTTGTTTGAAATTAATTCTTGGCTGTTGTAATTCTGCAGATTAATAGATATGTTTGCGAGTATTATGAGAACATAATGAACCTAAGATCCCAGTAGTAATAAAACAGTAGTTCTGTTTAAAGAATAATTGTATGGTTTATAGAGAGAGCCTGTTAATTTGAAAGATTGCATTTAGCTGTGTTCATTTCCCTGCTGGCTGAATCCAAACTGTGAGCATGAATTAGTCATCAATGTTTTGAAAGGGAAGAGTAATACTTAGTTTATTACTAAATGCTTTTGAATGTAGAATTAGATCTTCAAGCAGAGTGCCAAATTTTCAATCTAATGTGTAGTTCTTACTTGTAAAATCATATTTTGAAATAAGCTTGAGGAGCTTTGTTACTGTCACAGGCTCCACCAGAGCGCCAGGTTTTCTTGACTCAAACTTATTAAAGGACTGAGGACTATCTCTGTAGGATTTAGAGATCTGCTCAGTTTTTCCATGTCCATCTTAATGTGTCTGTGAACCGTTCTCTAATTGCACTGGTTTGGAAAACTGGAGAATATACACAGTAGTAGAGTGTTGAAGGTGAAGGAAATCAAGTTTTAATAACTGCACTGAAAATCCTTTCCTTTTAGTAACCAGTGTGTTGACTGGCTTTGCACAGTGCAAAAAGATTTTTCATTTTTTGCCCACAGATATTTTTTCATAAGTACCCTGCCCACAAGCATCTGGACTAATATTCAATTACTGCTGTACTTATCTGGTGCTGGAATATTCAGTGTTCTGTAGCCTACAGGAAAATGTCATAGAGAACCCAAAAACCACAGAATGAACTTAAAAATAACATGATGACTCATTCAATAGATTAGAGCTGTTTGTATTCACAATTATGGAGTTTCAAAATAAAATAGGAGTGGTTGAGATAAAAACTAAATAGTGTAAAAGGGCCAAATTAAGATGAAATAACTTCTTTTATTGAATCAAAAAGCAGGGTTTTGTAGCTGAAAACCTGTGATTTCAGCATAATAAGCGATAGCCTACAAATACTGGGAAGGTATTTCCAAAGATTTTGTAATACTTCTCATTCCTGCTTAAAACATTGAAGAAAACTTGTGTGGCCTCAGGAATGGTCTCCCGTGTCAGTGTCAGCAGATGTTTTCATACTCACATGACCCATCCAAGTTTCAGTTGTCTATAAAACAGGCTTAAAACAACCCTGGTGTGTCAGGATGCCCTGAGCCCTTCCTGTGACAGGGACAGCTTTGCTTCTGCAGCCCAGAAGAAAATGTCGTTGGCTGAAGGAGACACTGGGTCTGTGTTTGCTTATGAGTGCAAAAGTGATGAAATTAAAGGTAATGTGGGTATTAATATGCTTAGTACATGTTTCTCACTTAAATGATGTGAAATGACATCCATGTGATAGGAATTTATTTTCTGAGGCATAATGAGGCATAATTTCCAGCATATAAACCTTAGCAGAACAAGATTTGACAGAATTTGATTTTTCTTTTCCATAAAACCAGTTTCTCAGGATTTTCAGGATCTCTGTTGGTCCTGCTCGGTGTGACATTGAGTCACTTGGATGTGGTGACCAATTGGACAGATGCTCTTTCCTGCTGTGCTGGCCTCTGGTCTCTGTTTTGATGCATTAGACTGAGGGTGAGAGAATTAACTGAGTGCCAGAAGTTCATTTTGCATTTCTGATAACAGGGTTTTTTGAAATTTAGGGAAATCACCTGTACTTGGATTGTATCAGTGATTTTAGACTTAAGTATAGGTGACTTGTTTCTACTGGGACCAAGAGCTGTTTCCTGTCTGCAGCAATTTTCCTTTAATTACACTTTCATACACTGTCTAAATAGAACCTATCGTCCTTCTAATCTATATTTGGTTCAAGGCTTATATGATGAAAGAGTGTTTGACATCAAGTAGTGATGTGTGAAAATACCAAAACACAATTAATGCATGACTTCCTATGCCTAAAAACCCCCAAAATCTAGCATGTAAACGTTAAAGTCAAAAATTCTTTGGGGTCTTATCTGATAATACATTTGTTACTATTGTATTGACATATATTTTGTGAAAGCTGGTGCTGGATATGTGATATGCATGGGCTTTCCCAGGGGTCTTTTCTAAGTGTTTAGGTTTTGCAATAACTTTTCAAAACTTCATTCCTATGACAATGTCTTAGTACATACTATTGGGGGTGAAAAACAGCAAGGATCCACATGCAGGGGGGAAAATACGGAAACTGCAGCTACAAAAAGATTTCTGCATCCAACAGTTCATGTGATTACAGTGTTATACCCGGGCTTGTGCTTCACTTGCCTTTGAAAGGGAAATGTTCTGTCAGGTTTTTCCTTTATAGTAAGTTAAGCTACTCTGTGACCTTCTCTGCATTAAGCAATTTTCTTATGAACCCTACTGAAAAGCCCAGTAAATCAGACCTGTAACTTGATATCTCATTTTCCTCTTGTTCTACTAATTCCCCCTGTGAGCCATTCTAGGCTTCTTAATGCCTATGGAACAATTTCTTATTGAATGGTGGCTATCATCCTGCAACTGGCACCCTTTTAACTTGATCTGACTTTGATGTTTTTATTGTTCAAGCATTTTGCTGCAGCTCTGCAGTGCCTGTTGCTTGGAGCCGGTGATGTGGCTTGTGATGATTGTACAAAGGGGCCAGTGGGAGTGACATGGATGCTACAGTAAAGGAAGAGACAGTATTCTGCATGTGTTGGAGCAACTGAGACTTTTCTAGTTTATGATGAACTGTTAATCACGTTTTCTACGATGAAAAAAGCACTCAAGGTCATTTTCTTGATAAACCTGATGCCACAAGCCATGTCAGTCATGCATTAGATGCAAATACAGTAGTATGATACCTTTGCTCTAGTTTAGTTAATCTGTCTTCAGCTGGAATCTGCCAGAAATGTCATCTGCATAGTGTAACTCGGGTCAAATATTGAAAATTGCAGTAGTGGCATCTGGGCTCTGCATCCAGCTCTGGTATTGTGCAAAGCACTTGTGAGGACCTGCTCTGAATGCAACTGTGTCCCTTGCTGCTGCAAATTGCAGTTCCATTAGCTCTCCTGGGAAGTCTTTTCCTTCTCTGTAACAGGAGATATCTCTGGCAAGTATTTATAACTGATTTGAGGTAACTAACTGGAGTGCTGGGATTCTTCTGATGTGGATGTCTACTTCTGTCTTTAACTGTTTTATAAATGACATTGGCTCCCAATTTTATTCAGGCTGAATGATGCCTGAATTGATAAACCAGCTTGGGAGCCTGGGGGCAGTGGAATGTAACAACATGTTAATAAAGTCGCCAATAATTTTTCTCCTGAAGTCCATTAAAAACATGGCAGAAGCATCCCCTGTTTCTGTCAAATGGGGTGGCTCTCGGTTGTCTGGGATAATGGACTGAAGGAATACCCCAAGGAACAGAGGAAAAGCATGGGCAGTCAAGGTGCAAGAAGAACGGGTGTGGAGATTTAGGAATGATTTGTGACTGCTGTCCTGACAGGGATCAAGTAGTCCAAGCGGCAGCATGGTAATGTTGGTGTGATGCTGCATTTGTCCATCTTGTAGATCCGTCTTGATGGGCATTGTTAGCCCAGGAGTCTGCTGGCCTGATTTGTTTGCTCTGTTTTGGGAAATAACCGACTGATACAAAGACGGAAGAGTCACAGTTACACAGTTACAAGAACATGTTAGCTGTTGGGGAATGCTTGCTTTCTGTGTCATTTAGACTTAAATACGCTTTAAAAATACCTTGTAAATACATTTAGAATGCATTTAGTTCTTTGTTTTAGTTAGTGAAATGCTGGAAAACTGTTTCTGTAGTGAAGTGTTGGAACTAAAAAAGCATTGACTTATTTGTAGAATCTAAATTAATTCAGTGCTGAAGGCCCTTGTAAACTTAACTCAGTGCAGAGACCATGTAACAATAACACATGTGCAGCAGCTCACTAGGTCTGCAGTCAGGCAGTAGGATGGCTTTGCAAGTCAGCTGTGTGAAACCAGTGTTGCTCTGCAAAAATCCTGCATTTTGTAGCCTCAGTTAGTGCTTTTTCAACAGCAGTTCCAGTTTTCTGATTGGTATGATTTGTATCGTGCCACTCGTGTTCCTCTGGCTGCCCAAATCCAGTCCCGTAATGTTGCTGTCTGTCCAGTGTGGGGCTCTGGTTCCATCTCTGAGGTGTGTGATGCATCCAGCTGGCAGTGCTGACTGACAGCTGGAGTCAGCAGAGGCATGGGTTAGTTACTCTCCATTCCATTGCAAAGGAATTCCTCTGCTGCAGCCAGGTGTCGGGGGCAATAACTGTCCTGTGCTGCTGATGCACTGCCTTCTCCAGCTTATTTAGTGATCTGTCAAAAAAAAAAAAAAAGATCATTTCGCTGATTTGAAAAGCAACACGCTGAACAGATCATTCAAGGTAGGAGGCTATTTCACATTTGGGAGACTAAATGTTCTTTCAATGTTGCAGTTCTGAGTAAACTAAATATAAACATGTTTTCTTCCAGCTAGAAGGAATGTCACTCTCTATTTTCATACAGTTGATAATAAGTTGGAAAATAATGTAGTCTCCTAACGTTCAAGGAATGTCAGAAATATGGCAGGATTTTCTGTGGTTTTTTATGCTCATTTCTAGTGTAACTTGAATGTATTCCAAAATTACATGTTGGTGGTACATTCAGGCCAACATTGAATTGACTGGATTGTGTTGGTGGGTCCATGTGTAGGTTTTCCATATATTTACATACACCTTTTTAAAGAAGGGAGTTGTATTTTGCATTTCCATATACCTTCTAAAAGAAGGGAGTTGTATTTTCTGTGACTCCCTGCATAAATCCATAAATCTGGAGATTCTGCAGGGCTTAAAGGACAGTCTGGGGAGCAAAGCCCTCTGAACCCTGTGTCTTCGACTAAATTGACCATTAATCCTCCTGGTGTCCATATCTGAGAGCCATACCCTCTGCTTGCTGCAGGTTTGTCACAGCTCTTTGGGGTCACGATGGCCTTCGTGATCTGAGTAATGCTGTATTGCTCCTGCCTGCTCACCTCTGCTCAGAGAGGTTCAGCATTTACTAGCTCAACTCTTATGCAGAAATTTACCAAAAATTAATGTTAATTAACCCCTTCTGATGGGGTTAAATGGAACTATGGGCCTGATGGTACACTTGCATTCCTAATGAAAACTAATATTTGTTATCAATATCTTAAGTGTTAGTATTGTTTCTTTCATGTTGGCTATTGGGTTTGTGGGTTTTCTGTTGTTTAAATGACTTCTGCCTTTCAACATTATCAAGGTACATTAAGGTGTTTTCAAAATTTGTTCCCCCCATTCTTGTTTCTGTATCTTTGAGAGATATATATATATATATATATACACACACATATATACATTATTGAAATACTACCTAGTTCCTTAAAAATGCAGCTGCTAATTTCCCATTTTCCCTAAGCAACTGTTAGGATTTCCTGAATACATTTGTGAAGCCTGCTTTATGTTAATATTTCCAATTTTTCTTTTTCTTAGTGTATTTTCGTTTTGATTTGTTTGCTGTGTCACCTAATTTACAAGAGCATTCACATTCAATATCCATAATTTTTGTGCCATTTTTTGTGTTTGTTTAATTGCACAGTTAACCTAAGAGAGAGAGAAAAATATTGCATGTAGGCCTGGCAGGCTAAGTTTTAGTTGTCCATTTGTATCCATGTGTTTGCCATAGTTTTTTTTTTGCATTTGAAATATTCTGTCTATGCATTTAAATATTCTTTTAATGTGAGTTTAAAGGGATTGAATAGAAAGATGAAACTGAGATCACTACACAGTCATGATGCTGAAATCAGTCCTTTTTAGTCTAAATAATATAAGTGTGTAATATAAATGATACTTTCTTAGGAAGTTGTAGAAAAAAGCAGATAAATAATTCCTTTTAATGGTGGAGTTCTTCAAAACAGAATCAGAAATACTGCTTACTGTGTGCTTTCCTTAAAAGGTCTTTACATGAGGTAGCAGGAATAGGCATCAAGAATCCAAGCTTCTGGAATGTAAATTTCTTGAGTGTGTTTTGAAATATTTTATGGAGTGGGTTTCTGTTATCTTGCATCTATCTGGGAGCATATGAAAAGTCGTACACCCTTACTAATAGAAGGTAAAAAATAAAGGGTAGTTTTTTAGCGGCCCATCTCCATGGTGTTGTCACAAGGTGCAGCAGTCTGTACCTTAGCAATGTGCTGAGGAACAAAAATGTTCTATTTGAGCGTGTACAGTAATTTAAATGCTCTTCTCTCTGAATTGTCTCCTCAGCTGGTTAAGGTTATGTTGGAAACTGTTGGAAGGTGTTATTTTCTTTGTTGTACCCCGAAAGGAACACTTTATAGATCACTTGTGTTACCAAAACCACGTCTAACTGAAGGTATGTGTATCTCTATTCTCCAGCAAGCAGGAAAAACGGGCATTTTCTTTTCTCGTGCAACTGATGAGCAAAAAGAGTACGTGAAAAGGACTGAGGAGGGTGGTATTTGTTTGGCTCAGGTTTCTTCAGTGTGACATTAGGGGACACTTGCCAGCCTTGGGGTCTATGTATGAAATTTATTGCACTTAATTGATTTTGTCCAAGACAATAGTCTGCTTCAATTGAAAAGTTTTACATCTGAATACCAGTAGCTTTGCAGCTGATCTGATCCTAACATTAACTCTGGGGAGAAATTCAGTCTAGGGAGAGCATTTCTGTATTTTGGATGCTGTGCTTTGAAAGTTTGGACGTGTAATCTTAACAAAATGATGGAGAAAGAACATCAGAAGGTCTGCACTGCATAAGCCATTGAAATGTACTCTTAAATGTCAGTTCAGGGGTGAAATTCTCTGCTCTGTTTGGCATTTATCCTAGGCTACCTATGTCCTGTGCTATCAAGCTGTACTGAAGGGGCTGCCTCACAAGAATTTTGGATATTAGTTGTTTATATCCATCGTGGTAATGGCTGATGTGTTTTCCAGATCAGCCACTAGAAGGTGTGAAAATTGTAAACTGATGAGCACAGAGAGGGTCTGACAGTTTGTCCTGCAGAAGGCAGTGATACATCTGTCCTCAAGCAAATGCTGCGTAATCCATACAATTTATTAGTGAATCATGCCTTGAGCTTGGGAATTTCACAGGAGCGGAGCTATTCAGGGGTCTGACATGTCCATACAGTGTTTGTGGAGAGTCTCTTTGCATCCTCAGCAACCCCATCCATGCTTGTCCAGCCTCCTCCTTCCTCCAAAGCAGGGAAGAAATCTCTGAACCCATTGCTGCAGGAATTTACCCCGTTTGATTTATGATGGAAGCAAGCTCAGATCTGTCAGAAGATCTACTTTCATCCCTAAAATGTGGGAGTGAGGGAAATGTGATTAGGAACATTACCTGCCCTCAGACAAAACTAATTGTGTCTAATGTTTGCTAATACTTAATGGCACTTTTCAGCAGTCAAACTTGAATGAGTTGATGATTGCTTAATGTACTTTGTGTAGAAAAGCTGTCAGTGGCCAGCACAGGAGATGGGAATTACGTGGTCAAGGATTTGTACAGTAGGAATAGAACATGTGGAGAGTGTGATTGATACCTGGCTAGCTGCAAAAGGTCACATAGACATGAGAGAGCTTTGCTGAGCACACAGGCACTCTCATGAGAACCAGCAAGGCGGTAAGCTTCGCATGTCCTTGAGCACAGCTGGGATACGATAACAAGACCTTGTAGCTGAAAGATATGAGGGAGAAGCACGGTAAAACAAAAAACTTACTCAAACTATGTACCACAAAGAAATGTAGAAAGAGGCATAGCTGACTTTTAGTCTGAGCACCAATCCTGAGCTTAACTTTTGCAATATGCATGAGGTTATTAGTGTTATTATTAAAAGCATTGTGTGAATTAACAATAAACGAGATTTGCCGATCACTCATATTGAGTGCCACATTTCTCCCGCTGCGGATTTCCCACAAGAACGGACTTTCCAGTTCTTAAAACCTTCTTAGTAGGAGGTGTGATGGTGCACTTTGACTAAATTGTGGTCAATTCTGTCTCCTAATAGCTGGCATCTTCAGATTCTACCGGCGGTGTTGGGAATGTCTTTTCAAGAGTTGAGAAGGAAAGTTTCTTTTAAGGATTCTGATCTTCCAGTGTGATGCGTGGATACCAGTCAACGTGTAGACAGATGACAGGCACAGACAGTATTCTTGGCAATTGCTTAGAAAATAAACAAAACATCAGGCAGTAGAATAATCCTGACAACAAGGAGGATAACAGTAACTTTTCCAAGGGACAAATGTCAATGTCACTTTCAGTTACATTGCAGGAAAAAATGGTAAAAGAAGTGGGTGTGACCCAGAATTCCCACAGCCAAGAGGATATGTGAGTACCAGTTTGGCTGAAATGACTGTTGCTTGTCATTCCCCAGTGACAGTTTGGAGAAGTCATCACAGGCTCTTTTAATTGATGAATACTGATGTGTATAAGTCAGGTGTTGGTATATGTATTTTCACATCCTTTTTTTTGCTTTTTCCATGGTGCAGCAGGTAATCTCAGCACAGCAGTGGCTGTGCTGAAGCAACATAAATAGTAATCTCTGATTTTTTCCAATGATGTTTGATTGCCAAGTGATATCCTCAACAAAGTTGGTCAGACCCTCTCAGTCCTACTCCTTGTAGCTACTGAGTACTGAGATTGTGGAAGGCCTTACTGAAGCTGACAGAAGTAATTTTCATTGCCTTCAGTGACTTTTAAATTGGGCTGAAAGTGCTGGTTGGTCTCAAAAATACTTTGTGAGCTTTGATCTAATGAGTGGAGACCAGTGGTAAATCAAAATGGAAGGAAGAGCTTTGTGGGCAAAATGCAGTACAGGTTAATTTGCTTTTTCAAATTCTAACTTATTTAAATTTTACATCAGAAGCTGTGGAGGTCTAAATCCCTACTACCACCTTAAGGTATCTCTGCCTCATCATTGCTTAAGACACTGACTGAATGCACATAGTTTAATTTAAAGTTGATTGCATTTAACAACAGAATTTTTTAAAGCCTTTAGTCATGTAATAATGGTAGATAGCGCTTAATTTAGTCAAGAATGACCCGATACAGTTATCTATCATTTACATTAGCAATGTTGAGCCGACAGTAAATTCAATAATTCTTCAATTTTATGCTCTTAACATTTAAAACCCTAAATCCACTTTAAATCAATTTGCATTATTTTGAGGATGGGATTCTTAATGTTAAGCTCCTATTAAATCCGCATTTTCTCTACTATAAGGTTGCTTTGAATTTTTTTGTCATGTTTTTGTGGAATGTTGGTCTTAAGCAGTTTTTGTGGGTTTGTCTGTGACTTAAGGAGCTCTCTATTGGGTACTGATCTATGCAGTTGAAATAGAACACTGGAAAAACATGATTTATAACAAATGTTCTCATAGCAGACCAGGAGGTTGGGTTGATATTTCTTCTTCTTCCATCAAGGAACACCCATGGCTGTGGGCTATAATTTATAACAACAGTGTTGCTTTGAACGGTTTTGGTTACTGTGGGCTTGTTTTCAGGAATGATGAGTATGTAGTTATCCCATCTTGAAAGAAATACATAGCACATGTGCTTATTTGGATTAATTAGTATGGTTTTATATCACAGTTGATAGAAAGCTGGAAGAAAAGCCCAAGAATAAAGGAATAAAGGAGGCCAACCAAATAACTGAGAGTTGTGACTGTGGTTAAAGTCCCTTATGAATTCTGAGTGCTCCAGCACCGGTTTTCTGTGAGTCACTCTTTGAAGCTGCATTATCATTTTGTTATATATATTCCAATATATGTAAGTCCTGTCAGACCCTAGAGAGAACACTTGCAGTGAGTAATTTCAGGTCTGAGTGCCACAAGCAGGCTGCTGAGAAAGCTGGCCCAGCCTTTTTTTTTCTTGGTGGTTCTGATAGTTTGAGCTGTAAGTTCGCTCAGCTGAGCTGCTCTGTGCTCCAGCTCTGTTTCTTTAGTGATGCTGCAATACTTGCTGCACGGCAACTCAGTTGGAAAACAAAGAAATTAATGATACAGAGAGAAGATCTGTTCCCAAAGCAGGGTGAAATTCTGGTGGAAGGGCTTCTGCTGCTTGAATTTTAAACACTGTGCTGTGAAACCTCTCATGTCATCTGTGGGTTAGTGGTTGTATCACCTGGGATAGTCCATCCAGGCCCTGTTGATGCAAACGTGCTTTTCACTGGTGGTGCTCCCTATTTTGGAGAATATCTGAAAATAAGGTGTGAGCAAGTACTGAAAATTTCAATTTTTGCTCCTATTTATCCACTTGCCTGCTGTTTTAATTTTGAAGTAGGGTGTCAGATAGAATCTGTCTAATGGCAGCGGTGTAAAAAGCATGCCTTCAGTTCCAAACTGAAACCCCTTGCAATCAGCAGATGTCCCAGCTCAAGGAAAATGGCTTGCAAGCCCAAAACATTCACTTTCCCTGCCTCATTTCTTATGGTCTTACCAAGGAAATAGCAAGACTTGGATTGTGCTTACTCTTTGCAATGAAGAAGTTGTTAATGCTGCGTTTTCATGCTCCCATCGTCGTTGTACTCCAAATGTCTGTTCTGTGGAATGGGCAGGATTAGGCTGTTTAAGACAAAGCCACTCCACATTTACAGTGCCTGTAAAGTCCATAGTAAGAGCCCTAAATAGAAGTATCATTTTCAAGATGCCTTCTATTTTACAAGCAGCCAAACAGAAAATGAAACCCTGGGTTGAATTGTAGTCTTCCTGAAGGAAGTGTCAAAGCCTAACAAGGGAGCTTGACCCAGCTTTGTTCTTGTTGTTCAGTGAAATAAACTTTAATTGTTAATGAATCCAAACACTGTTAATGAATCCAATACTACTACTTTACTGAGAAAAGCTGTAATTACTGGACAATCCCCTGATTTTCAGCTGCTGTAAATCACTCTATCTTCACAGAATGGAGAGGGGCACTTCATTTAACAACACTGAAGAATTAAGACAGGGAAATGGCGTAAAAATCAGAAAGGATCTTAGAATTATAATCAGGGGAAACAGAGTAAAGAAAAACATGTAAAGTTGGGCGTTGCTTCTGTGTAAAGAGAAGTTGTACATCCGTGTACATGTAGTTGCATTAAGGAAAAGCATTAGTATTCAAGCCGAATGATGTCATGGAAAAACCGGATTGTTTTTTTTAAGCATGCAAAACTTCTGTCAGTTGAAAGGGGATAAGAACAGCATATTAATCTATTTCCCTCCTTACCTGTTGTTTTGTGAAGTAGTTAGGATTGCTGGCATTATCCGTCTGGAATTTTATGCCAGTGGCAGATCCCTGACTGTGATGGTAGAAGGGTAAGGACCTCATCCAAATGCATCAAGAGGAATAGTGTTTCACTGTGTAACTGCCAAGTGTTTCAGACCGGTGCCTAATACGGCAAAAACTTGTTGCAATTATGTGTAAAGTGTAATTTATCTAATGTAATTATGAGATGTTTAGAGCCAGTCATTTGAAATAGACTCCACTCCTCTGTTAACTTTTGACATTGGAAGGACTGTAATCATATTGCAGACCATCAGCCCTTGGATTAAAATTTAAACCTACAGTGAGCTTCAAACTGCTTTGCATTTACCCTTAGAAGAAAAGGGAGGTTGAATAATTTTTCTTACGTTGATTTATCTTAGGAAAATGGGTGTCAAGGTTCTGAATTACAGTAATTATTGTAAGCATGTAAAATATTATCAACTACAAGATACGTCTGATGTGGTGTGGATGGATTAGTGCACATGCTAAGACCAATTTGAGAACATTTCACTTTTTGCTACGTTTGCTAGGGCTAGTTACATCCACTTAAAATACAGATTGGCTCTAAAATGGCAGCGGTTTGCAGGTCCTAAGTGTTAGGACTTTGGTTAAAGCAAAAGGAACAAAATAATTCTTTTTCTTTTAGCTTGTCATGCAGTTTGTGCTAAGGCTTTCAGTAGTACTTTATTGTGACAGCTCATTTTCCTTTTCATTTGATGCCCTCATATACACCTTGTCACTCTATTAAACTAGAAAGATTTAGTTTCTTAAAGAGCCCTCAATGAAGCTGTTATAAAGCCTTTTCTCAAAACAACAAATATGGAGCCTGAACACATGAGATTACATTGTTTTAGTTTATGTTGCTTTTTTGAGGAAATAAAAACAGGAGAGAGCAAGAGTTTATTGCTTAATAAGTATCAGCTATTTTCATAAAAAGGGTTCATAATTTTGAGTTTCATTTTTATTTTGACCAGAACGCTTTTAGATAATAAATGTTGCAATTGAATCTTGTTTTTTTTAGGAAGTTGTTAAAACCAGCTAAATGCTTTCCATTTATGGATAACAAACTGATGCTCTAAGTTTAGGAATTACTGTGCCAAAATTTGAGTATTTCTTTGATTTCCTTGTAACCTGTAAAACTGACTGTTTCTGGTTATTCTGGGATCTTTGAACTAGGGGTCTTACCTCAGGTGGGATGTCAAAAGAATATATAGATTGTGATGCTGTTTTCTCTCCATTACTAGGAACAGTTTCTGGTCTGGGCAAGTTGTGATTCAGACAATGCCACTAGATTTCTACTTGAGAATCTGCCTTTTGTGGCCTGTTTTATGGGTATTTTCACTTTTTTCATTGCAAGTTTTTAGGATTTTCTAAGCGTGTGTTTCTAAAAAAGCAGCACCCAAATTAATTCCATCTTCTGAGTACGTAAGAACTACTTTATGGCATTTTAACCTGCAAACGCTATGATAGCGTGTGTGGAAATGGAATTTACCTCACTTGGTGGACTTGAAATATATCCCTAAGCAGTAATTGCAACATCTTATCAAATTGTCGAGCAGGAAACAAACCTTTTTCTAAATGGAATTTTTATGAACTGTTTTAAGGACTGTTTACTGGAAAGCTGCCTAATCACTGCATTCCCTGGGTAATGGCTGAAATATGTGTGCTGAATTAGTAGCAGGAAGATGCTCAACTACTCTGGCAGGGAAGAGTTGATACTGCTTTTGCTAATGCATGTAAATCACAGGAAAAATTCTGAATATGGAGAAAATTTTTATCAATAGCCCCATTTAATTGTATCCTTCATTTGAACGGTGCCTTGCTTCAGCGATTTTTAAGGAAATTATTGAGACTGTTTTTTAAGTGGTAGAAGTAATAATTAAAACCCGTCCATTAAAGCATTTGGGAATACATTTAATTGATAGAAAGATTAGGTATATCAGGGGAAAAATCCACTTTGCTGGCATTCTTCTGGTTTTGGGTCTTGGCAAAGGAACTAAAATGGGTTAAGAGGAAATTTCTTGTTCCACAGTGTGCTGTGTGTGGCTTCCTGGGGATTTTACCTTTACGGTGAGTGTTCCTCTGAACACAATGAAGCTGCAGGCGTGTGCTAAATCCAGTTAAGGAGATTTCCAGTCTAGTCTTTTGGCTCTGGAAGAGTCCCTAACTGTGCACCTGGAACATAGGATTGTCCAAAGGTGTCCCCATTGCACGTTGCGAGGAATCCTGGTCTTCATTCTGCTGGTTTAGTTTGATGTTTCCATATTCTTCTAAAAAAGAATAATTGCTTTCTGTTCAGTGCCTGCATTCACAGCTGTCTGGTTTTTACCTTTTCTTCAGCTGCCTCTTCTCCACACAAGTGCCCTTGTCTACTTAACTCTTTCTTTTATGGCAGCTGCTCAATAGCTGGAGTTAAGCTTCTTGCCCTACTCTGAATTTCCAATTTCCCGTTTGAGGATGAGGCAATCACCGCTGACTTCCCAGAGGGCACTCCTTCGCTTAGTTATCCAGCTCTTAGCAGCTTTGAAAGGGACAGAGAAATGGAAGGGAATAGCTTTGGTTCATAAATATTTTTGCATTAATAATAATTAAAGTTAAGATCAATGATTGTAGTACAGATGACTACCAATAGTGCTTTATAGCCCCTTTGGGAACTGAAATTGTGTGAAATAATTCAAAATAGCCTCCCTAGAATGGTTATTCTGTGAGCAGCAGTAGCTCTGTTTTAAGGCTGGCGTGGTGTCAGGAGGTCTCTGGGCATGCCAGGAGTTTCAGGTTGCTCACTTTTCTGTTATTTTTGCCCGTCTCCAAGTGTTTCCATTCTACATTCGGTCTTCCTGAAAATATTTGTGTGTCTTCCTTCATTTGGACATTGCAAAGCATGACTGCTTTTGTGGAGGACTTTTCACCCTTTCCCAGTCTTGTGCCTTTTGTTTCTTTTGGATGTAAATCCAAGCAAGCTGCCAAACTTTTATATCTTATTGGGATTTAGCAGTGGTGTCAGCGAGTACAAAAAAGAGTTCAACATGTTTTATTGTTATCAAAAGCATTTCCAGGAGTGGGAATGAGGGATAGGAATCCAGGGCACAGGGATTGGATCCCTGTTTATCTCTGTAGTATTTTAGAGTGTGTTTCAGTGTATCCCTCAACCTCTTTTGCAAATATTGTTAAAAAGGCAGTGCTTCCCAAAGCAAGAAATGAACCCAGGAAAAAAAAATCTCACAGTCTTATCGCAGCATGCTTTTTCTTTCTTATAAAACCAACATAATCAAAATAAAAACCAACCAAACCAAAACCAAAACCAACAAAAAACCTCAGAAACTAACCAAGCAAAAAACCCCCCCAAAGCCCCCAAAAAACTAAAACAAAAAACCCCAAGCTTCTATTCAGTAAATAAGACTTAAGTTTTAAGATTTATAACTACAGAAGGTGTCTTGATCACAGCTGAAAGAGGTTTGTAGTTATGCACGCCAGGCCTGTGAATTTCTTAGCAAACCTATTATTTTCTTCTTTTCTGAAGTATGTCTGTGAAGTGTTTTGAAGTTTTGTATTGGAAAATATTTTTCTGCAAAACACATTTTAGTGGGAATAAATAAAAACGCCAACTAGTATAAAGATGGAATCATGTCTTTAGGAATTTATACTAGAATAATCTTGAATCTAGAGGAAACTTGAATGTGGGGAGGAGAGTGGAGGTATTGAAAACCTGAGAGGGTTTTTGCTCGCACCAGTTGTGTTTTCATGCTGTTTACTTGGGCTAATATAGTTCATGCTGCACTGCAAAACTTTTAGGTGCCTTCAGCATGTTGAATAAGAAGCTGTAGTTTTATAAAATAGCATTTATTTTGTTGTGGATGGGCTGCTTTATCACCTACATACAAGGACTTGCAATCACATCCGTTGTATCTCGTGTTAAACAAGGATTTAGGAGAACTCCATGGAGTTCAATGAGCCCATTTCTAGCTGTGTTGACAGCAGATTTCTACCCAGATGCCGGATAAGCATACTTGGTATTTTGAAAAGTTTTTCCAGGCTCCAGCTCTTTTGAAGCAGGCACTTAATGAGCTTCTGTGTATTTAGCAACCTTCATCAGATGCCTTTACATCAACTTGTGCAGGCTGCCTTTGGGCTCGTGTGAAAAATCAGGCGTACGTTCTAAAATGTGAGAATGCTTTTTTTCTCTGTGAATGTTTGAGGGATCTCGTGCTCCTTTACCACAATTTAGTCATTCAAGCCTGAGGTGCTCTGGTCCCAGGGAAGATCGATAGGATGTTGCCATTACGGCCGTGTCTGTCAATTACAGCCAGATTCAGGCGGCCAGGTAGGATTGTAAATTTGTGCCAACCAGTCACAGATGTTCCAGCTGTGCAGACATGTGGCACTATTTATTCTACTCTTTTTTCATAAAGGCCACAGGGGGGAAAATATTGTCCCTACCCAGAGACTGCAGCCGTTCTCCTGAAAGCACCTTTCAATCTTCCTCTCCATGCTGGGATGATGGCATTAGGTCTTTTTAGCCCTCACATGTTTGTTTCAAACTCCCACAGCTCACAAAATTAATTTCTGTTGGGAACACAATGTGGTGATGAGGCAGGTTATTCTGGCTGGGCTTTTCCTTTATCTGCTATACAAAGCAACTGATTCACTTTCTATTAATTACCACCAGCTCTGGGGACTGCCTAGTGTTTTTCCTTTGGACTTTCAGCCTTTTGAGATCGTTCTCAGGTTTGCTGTTTGGAAAAGCAGAGATGACAGGAGCGGGAAGGAAGGATACAGGAGAAAGAGGCTGACTTACCCAAACCTTAAAGCACATCTCAGCTGGGAATGGTTATTGTGTGTGGAGCACTATATTTTACTTATATGCAGCACAATATTACTCGTCTCAACTTCCCTCCTCCCCCAACCCTATGAAAGGAAATTCTAAAAAATTGCTTTTTAACTAATTATAAGAAATCCAATAACACTAGCAGCTTATTTCTTTCTGACTAAATGTAATGAGATTGGAGCATTGCTTCATCAGGAGAATGACCTAATACAATAGCTCATTGGACCATGAAAGATTCATTAAAACTACCTTGCAAGGGGATTTTTTGGGCAATGTTTTATGTGGTGGACTTTTTTTCTTTTAAAAATGACTCCCAAGTCTAAAGCAGTTACTGCATGTAGTTGTAATCAATTTTGTAACACTAGGCAACAGAACTGGTTTTTAATTACCTCTTATGTTCTAAAGATGTTACAGAAAAATCCTCACAGCTGAGCTGCACTTCATTTGTTGGAGGCTGAGGTTTGCAGCCAGGTGACTTTGCAAAATACCCAGATGTTACACACTGGGATTTTGCACAAAACTTCAGGAGTTGGTGGTAAGTTTTAAACTGCCAGAAAATTTCCATTTCCTGCTGACCTAAATGAAAAAATCTATCCCTTCCCTGAGATGTGAGTGGCAATGTGTCTGTACAGCTTTTGGAGTTGGTTTCTCACAAAGGGTGCATGATGCCCATTTGCCCCTCAGCTTTGTATCTATTACTAAATGATGCATTTTAAACTGTTCTTTGTATCCATGATAACTGTGGGTTCTGAAACAGTAGAGACTTTAATACACTAAGCTTGAGGTATAAAAATGAGGCATCTGTCAGAAAAAAATACGGACTGACTTACAACCTCTATAATTAAGGTGTAAGGAAATCTCAAGCTGTTAAAATCTATTTTGAGCTACCCTAAAACATTACATCCAACAAGACAATATCCAGTAACAGTAAGAGAAGGGGCAGAAGGTAAGATGATGGTTTGCAAATGCATAAAAAAAGGAACTAAAAAAACCTAGATATGGAATTCTAGAGTTCAGTTTGATTGATGTAACTGTCCCCATCATCCTTTCTGCTGCCAGTAGGAAAATGTCCAGAGCATGTGTTTAAGCAACACGCACTAAAGCCTGTGGGCATGTTTGACTCTTTCTGGCAGTGTGCACAAACCCAGGCTGCTTCCACAGGTGAGAGAGGTAAATGCTCTTTCCTCCTGAGATACATCTGAAAAAATCCTAAAAGGAGCACCTTGTAATCTGGGGAAAAACCAAAAGGTTTCTCTTTCTACTGAAATCTTGGAGTGAAATAAAAGGAACCTGCAGAAATCAGCCTCTCTCTTTCTTTACACTGAGTTACTGAGCCCTGCGCCTCTCAGGGTCATTCACCTGCTGCCCCAAAGCGTTTCCTAGGTGTTCAAACAACAACAACAACATTAAAATAGGAACTAACACTCAAATAACAGCAGTTCCCTGCTTTGGCAGGCTTCTCCCTCAGGGCAAACCATCTTTCACCGCTTTTCTTTTGCAGAGCAGAAGAGCAGGAGAGGCTCAGGAGACAGAAGGACGATGATTTGGCCAAATTGCTGCCAAAAGCTGATGCCTTTAGTTTAAGGAATAAATGCCTGTCCAAACTTGGAACTCAGGTATCACTGATTAAAAACCAGAATGCTGAGGGGTTTATTTAAAAGATTTGGTTGTTTTTACCAGCCAGCAACTCCACCTCTGAGCGAAATCCCTGGGATTTGTTCTCAGGAAGAAACCTCCCAGTAATGAAAAATCTAATGAAGAAAAAGGATTCGAAGGTTGGCCCATTTCAGAAGCTGAGGAATGTCTTGAATTTTATTTTTTTGCAGCTCCCAGCTCATTACTCCTCCTGTTTCTCAACCCTGGCCCACAGAAGTGTGTTGAAATAGCAGCTTGGCCCTGTGGAGAAGCAGGAATCCACTGAATTTCCTGGGACGCAGAGCCCAGCGCCAGCAGATGCTCCGTGCTTTGCTGCAAGCCTAGATCCTAGATTTCCAATATTGCCTAAAAATTCCTCCTTCCTGGACAATCCAGAGGATCCTGATGGGGGATTGTGGCTCTGGTGGAACCTCTGAGTACCTTCTCCATCCTCTTGGCTCGAATTACTCCGTGAGTAGCTGAGTCAGGGGCCAGGGGTTGCTCTCTGGCTGTGAAATGGGAAAATTCCATCAGGAAAGTGCTGGGATGAGCCTGGAGGGAGGTGGGGCTTCTCCAGCCTCTCCTTCTTGGACACCTTCCTTGCTCTGCTTCGTTTTTCTGGGGGAGGAAAAGGTGAGGAGAAGCTCCCCAGGGAATATTGCAGAGGAATCTCCAGTTCCAGAAGGACAAAAAGTGCTCAGCCTCAGGAATTTATCCCAGCTCAGGAAAAGCAATAACCTCTCCAAGCCTGAACAATGTGAAAACCGATTTATTTTTTAAGACTTAGTGACTAAAACCAATAAAAAGAGGTAATGCAAGGACTGGATTTTGCTTCCGGAGGGAAAAGCCTTGAATTTCATGCTGGAACTCATCATTTTCCCATCATTTCAGTGGGAAGCTCCTTGCTGAACAGGGACTTACCAGGGCTCCTGCAGAGTGCGCTTTGCTTTGCTTTCATTCCTCCTGGAGGTAATTGGATCAATTATCTCTGACCCGAGCTGAGCTTGCTGTAAAGGGGCAGGAGGTTTGTGGAGCCCCAGGAATGGGGAATATTCCTGGGATACTCCAGGAAATGTTCCTGGGATGGCTCCAGGGAATCCTGGTGTGTCACAAAAAGCTCAGGAGCCTTTGACGTTTGTTTGGCTGCAGGGAGAGGAGTCCGTTAGAATCAAAAATGCTGCATTTGATGTAGAATATCCTGAATTTCATCGTTTCAATCTAAGCAGAACTCCCAGTCTTAAAGCTTGGTTTTAAAAGAGATTTTTGTGCAGTGGAGATTTCTTTGACTTGCCTGGAAAATTCTCATCTTCCCGAGGGACATTTTGGGTGAAAGTTCTGGATTCTGGAGGACAATGAGGGGACCCAAAGGAGCAGTTTGGGAGCTCCCTGTCCCCCTGAGCTGTCCTGGTCCTTTCTGGGCTCCTCGGGACCAGCCCTGAGGCTTTGATTGGACGCTTTCCTTGTGAATTTGGGGTGTTTTTTAAAGAAAACCTTTCGTTGGACACTGTCACCCGTGCTTTTTGGTTGTTGAGGGTTCTGGTGTTGCCTTCGGAGGCTTTGGGAAGGGAACTTTATCCCAAGAAATCCTCCCTTTTCCAGGGACCTCTCACTAGAGGTCAGCACTGCCGCGCTGCCGGCTCAGGAATGTTGGATGGTTGGGATTAAAACCGCCGAGGCTGCAGCTGCTGGGGCTTGTTTGGGTGCCTGATGTGCACCAGCCTTGGTCCTGGCACGAGGTGTCCATCCTGGGGTGTCCATCCCTGGCAGTGTCCAAGGCCGGGCTGGACATTGGGGTTTGGAGCACCCTGGCGTGGTGGAAGGTGATTTTGAAGGTCCTTCCAGCCCAAACCAGTCTGTGATCCCATGGAATCGAGTCCAGTCTTTGGGAAAAGCACCTCAGTGCCTTCAATCAACTTCTCTTTGAATGTTTATTAATGGAAGGCAAAGCAAAGGGATGAGCTGGGAGGGAAAAAAGGGGAGTGGCATGGTCTGAGGGCTGAAGACATGGAGCTGTCAAAAGGGAGGAAGGGTGGAGGGAAAAGGGACGGATGGTGTAGCAAGGCAGGGAGAGGGTTGAAGGCATGGGAGCTTCCCACAGGCATCAGCTGCGTCAATCATCAGCTGTGCCTGGAGCTCCGGCTCGTCTGTCTCCAGGCGGTCTCATCTTATGTGGCCCCTGAAGGTCTTCTAAGGCCACCGGTTCTTCTGAGCTAGCAGATGACTGCAGTTCTGCAATTCGCTCCTCGAACATCAGCTGGACAAAGAGGCTTATCTGGGAGGGGCTGTCGTCGTCTCTCAGGGCCTGAAGAGCTGGAAGAGACAGGCACAGAGCCCCGGTCAGAGCCCGGATGTGCGGGAGTCCAAGGAGACCCTCCTGCCAAGGGCCATCCGAGCCAGCTCCTGCCGTGGCCACCACAAGAGAGGAGAGAGGGGCCAACGGGATTCGCCGCAAGGTGCTGAACACGAATCGCCCCGCCCGCGTCCCCAAAATCTCTCCGTGTTCTGCGCACGCCAGCCCTTGTCCGCACAGGGAGCCAGGCCCTCCGCAGGCAGGACAGGGATTGCAGCCCCCTGCGCGAGCATTGCGGCTCCCCCCGGCAGCCCCGCTGAGAACCCGCTGCCCTCACTCACCCTCGCTGAGGGCCTGGAGCTCTTCCTTCTGCCTCCTCAGGCGCACCCCGGCGATCCCTGGGAACACAGAGCCTGTCAGGGCCCCAGCGGCACGGCGCCCTGCCAGCGGCGCTGCCAGCCCTGTGGCCACACGGCCTCCTGCCCCGGCAGGGCTCGGCCCGGGCCCTTGCCGCATCCTGCCGCCCCAGGGCACGGCCGCAGAGGGCGGCAGCAGCCCCGAGGGCAGGCGCGGCTCCACGGCGCCGGGCGCGGATGCCGCTGCCGGGACGGGGGCTGGGGCTGGGGCTGGGGCTGGGAGGGAGCCCGGGCTCGTGGCTCACCGATGAGCTTGATGGCCGCCTCTCGCAGGGGCTCCTGTGGGTGCTCCAGGTAGGGCAGGGCCAGGCGCAGGTGTTCGGCCGCTCGGCTCCTGTCGTCTGCCAGCTGGAGAGAACGGCAGGAGGGAGGGAAGGGTTGGCGCGGGCTCAGCCCCTCGGCCGGGCGCTCCCGGCGCCCAGCCCCGGCCTGCGCTGCCCGCACAGCCCCGAGGCCCGGCCAGCGGGCGCCGGGCTCCGGAGGGGGCAGAGGGCTGGGCGCTGCCCGGGGAGCCGCGGTGCCGCCCCGCCCCGCGGCCCCGCTGGGCCGGCGCTCCGTCGGCGCCCGACTCGGGGCACAGGAGCCTGGAGAAGAGCCCGCGCGGCCCCACGGAAGGGAGCGGCGTGTGGGGCGCAGGCCGGAGCCCCTGCGTGCGGCGCTGGGCAGGGGCCACGGCTGCCAGCCCCGCACACCGAGCCCCGCCGTCAGGGGGCTTCTCCAGAGGCCGTCCTTACCACGCACTCGGCGAACTTGAACAGCTTCTCCGTCTTCAGCACGTGCTCGAGGTCGCTCCTCTTCAGGAAGCCGGCCGCACAATGCAGCGTTTCCCGAGAGGCCTGGAGAGCAGCAGAGACGGGAGCTGGCAGCGCAGCCCAGCCCAGGGCACGGGCCCTGCGTCCCTGCGCCAGGGCCAGCAGGAGGCTGCGAGCCGGGAGAGGTGCCCGGGCAGGAGGCAGCCGAGCCCCCTGTCAGGGATGCACCGGCATCACACAACGCCTCACCTTGGCCACGCGCTCGTTCACCTCGTGGCAGTGCAAGTAGAGTGGGAGCAGGCTCTGGCTCACAACTGTGTTCAGTGGCTCTTTGCCCTCATCCGCTACCAAGCCCATCACCTTTTGGAAAAGCTGAATGGAGAGCAGCTGCACCTGGCTGTTGTCCTGAAGGAAAGGAAGCGGAGGAGGCCTCAGCACCAATTTCTCCAGCCCAGCCGGGCAAAAGCCTAAAAATCCCCAGGGCACAAAGTTTCTGGGCAGCAGCTAATGCCCGTGGCACGCAGAGCCTTACGTTTCCAAAGAGCGACAGGAGGAGGTCGGCTAGCTTCAGGGCAGTGGTCCTGCCGATCACGGTGTCTTTCCGCTGGCACACATTGGTGAGCGCAGAGAGGGACATGGCGACCACCTCTCCGTCGGCATCACCAAGCCGCTCCAGGAGGCTTGGAAGCAGGCTGCGTACACCTCCGGCCTGTATGGAACACAAGGCTGTGCTGGGAAGCCACCAACAGCTGCAGCGCCAACACCGCCATGGCTCTGCTAGCCCACCCTGCCGCTGCAGGGCCCAGAGGCCAAAGGCCTGTCCCGAAGCACTCGAGCAGCTGGAGCAGGAGGCAGGAGAGCTGGGAGCAGCTGCCTCAGCTCCTGAAGCCCAGCCAGCCCAAGGGGCTGCTTTCCCCAGCGCAGCTTCAGCCGCTGCCCCCTTCTCACCATCGAGGGCTCCTCGCTGAGCAGCACAAGGCCTTTGAGCGCCAGGTGACGTCTCTGCCTGCACGTGCCCCGCAGGTGCCTTGACATCTCCTCCAGGACACGGCCTGCGCATTCCCTCAGGTCCAGGAACTTGATGACCTGAAAGGCACAGGGCAGTGACAGGTGACCCGAACAGCAGGAGCCCAGAAGCGCACAGGGCCGGGCCCAGGCAGCAGCAGCAGCAGCAGCACAGGGCTCGGGCACCGGCCCAGGCAGCTGCAGCTACGAGAGGGCAGAGGGCTGAGAGGCAGCTGAGCGAGGCAGCGCTGGCTCACCTCCACCAGGAATGCCAGGGAGGGCAGATCCCAGCGTGGCTCCTCCCTGCTTAGTGGCTGGAGTAGGTAGAAGCCAATGCGGGAACAGCTGTGGCCCAAGTGACGGCGCATCTCCCTGTCAGGGGGAAAAAGGCAGCAAGAGCCTGAGGTGGGGGGGACAGTCTTCTCCCAGGAGGTCTAACTCACAGGTCCGGTCTTTCCCCAGTATCTCTGGAGGGGGATGTGGGCGCTTTGGGAGGCGGCCCCTTCTGGGCACCCTCCTCTGCCAGCCTTTTCCAGTCGGCTTGGCCGTCCCTCGGTGACGAGGCCCTCGAGGCCATGAGCACAGGGACTGTGTGGGGCACAGGGGACAAATGTGGGAGAGAAGGGGTTCTCACCTGGCCAGCAGACCCACGGCATAGTGCTGGGTGTCAGCACAGAGCAGCGTGTCCCAGCCACGCTTGCGCTCCATAGCCATCATCTCTGTGTTCCACCACATTTGGCTGAACAGAGCCTTCATGGCCTGCACTGCAAACCTGTGTGCAGAGCAAAACCCAGGTCACACGGCGAGCGCTGGCGCCGGCCACAAGGACATTGAAAAGACAGGAGGACTGGCACCTGTTGGGGTTGCTGGGAAGGCCGTGTTCCTCCTGGCACGCTCTCCAGAAGTTAGCAACTTCCACTGGCATCTCTTGTGTGGTGATGACAATGTGGAAGAGGAGAGCAACAAACAGACGGGCTGAATGAAGGAGCACTGCCCTGTGGCATTTGGGCACCTGGACAGTCAGCCACAGCCCCAGAGTTGCCTGCAAAAGAAGCAGCCCGAGACAGAGCTCAGTGCTAAGATGTCCGTGTGGCAGGGCCCGAGGGGAGACGCAGGGGGAGGGACGGGCCTGGAGCCCCCTGAGCCTGCCCTAAGCCGGTGCCTGAGGCAGGGAGAGGACGGAGAGCTGATGGAGAGGCGACCGGGGAGCGAGCAGAGGCCGGTTCCAGAAGCTCACCGCCAGGGCAAAAACGTCCTCGTCGTCGCCATCGGAGGTGGTCGTTGTATGCAGAGGCCAATCCTCCATCACGCGGATGAGTGCTGGCAGCACCTTCTCCGCTGTCACAGCCGACGAGCCTATGGCTCTCCACATGCTTGCAGCAGCTCTGTGGGATTGGAGCTCTGTGTCAGGGCCGTCTCAGTCACAGTAGCATGCCCTGTGCAGCTGTGGAGGCCCAGGTGACAGAGCCCTGGTGCCCTGAGGGGCAGGGAGGGAGCATGGCAGCAGGCTGGTGGAACAGAGGGGCCCAAGGGTCCTGGACCGCTCCGCCTGTCTGGCAGAGCCCATTGGACAGGCTCTGCAGGGCAATGGGCCCTAAAGGCTGCTGAGCCCTGAGCTCTCAAGGCAGGTGGGCCCCATACCTGTCACACGTTGGGGCACAGCGCAGGAGGGTCAGCACAACGTCAGCAGGTTGCTCTTCGGCCAGCCTCAGAAAGTCCAAGCGCATCCTGGCATCCAAAGTGACACAGGCTGCCAGTCTCTGGTGAAGGTCCTTCACCATGGCTGGCACCTGGAGGAGACATGGGGAAGACCTGGAGCGCTGTCCAAGGGAGCAGCTTTCCCCAAGAAGTGCTTCCCCTCCTGCCACACTCTCCTGGCCTCCAAGACTCAGGGTCTCTTCTGTGTTGGTGTTTCTGAAGGCCACGGACTCAGTCACTGCCATGTCCGTATTTGCTGCGTCATTGATTGCAGCATCCAAGCGCTGAGCCAAATCTGGGCTGACATTGGGCTCTGCCTGGAGCTCAGTCGGCCTGCGGTCAGGCTCAGCTGTTGCACGGCTTCTGGTCATCCTACGCCGAATGGGCACGAGCCTCTGGAACATCTACAGGAGAGCAAAGGACAGGGAAGAGAGACACGTTCCATAGAGTGCTCCAAGCGCGGAGCTCGGCCAAGCAGTGACAGCAGGCCCAGCCCAGGCGGGGATGGCTGCACGTACCTTCAGTGATCTGCGGAAGCGGCCGCGGGTGGGCTTCTTCTCCTGTGTCTGCTCCATGGTTGCATCTGGCAAAGAGCGAGCGCAGCCAGAGCTGAGGGGTTGCAGGAGTGGCCAGAGAAGCCAGCCCTGCTCTCCCCAGGCAGGGACAGCCCCGGGATGCCCCAGGGGATGGAGCACAGCTGCTGCAGGGGCAGCCTCGGCCCCTCTTCCATCCTGTCAGTGGGCGGAATGGGAACGGGGATGGGATGGGATGGGGCCAAGCTGTCCGCAGCCATCGGCCTTGTGGCCCGGCTCTGCCACTCACCATCCTGCTGTGGCTGGAACTGCTCCAGCTCTTGAGGGGGTTGTGCTGGAGCATCTCCAGGGCTTGTATTTCTTCTCCCCCAGCAAACTGTGAGGAGGTCGCGAAATCTGCCCGCCATGTCAGCGTCTGGCCTCGAGGGCACCTTCAGACAGATGCCTCTGAGGAAACCAGGGAAAACCCTGAGGCAACAAGTCGTGCAGTTGTGCCTTGAAGGCACCTGCGACAAAAGCCTCAGGAAGGCTGCAGGACAGCAAGTCCTGCACACTGGTCTTGAGGGCTCCTGCCACAACGACAGGAGACTCCTTGTGGTGCTTCAGGTCACCAGATCCTGTGGTCTGGCCGCGAGGGCACCGACCGCAGGGTTGGGAGATGCCTCGGGAAAGCTCCGAGTCACCAAGTCCCGCAGTCTGGCCGCGAGGTCAGCTGCAGGAGCAGCGCTTCGGAAAGGCTCCGGGTCGGGCACAAACGAGCGGGCTGTGTGGGAACTCCTCACAGCACCTCTCTGGCGCGTCCTGTCCCGTGGCGTGCTCCGAGCACTGTGGCGTGGCTGCGTTGTTGCCAGCACCTATGTCACCGCGTGTCACAAAGGCTCCTTGGACACCCTGTGCCGTTCCCTGCCACGGTGACCACGCTGCTGCACCGTGTCACAAAGGGCCCATGCACACCCTGCCACCTGCCCCGGCCCTGCCCCCGCTCCACCCAAAGTGGCCCAGGTCGGAAGGAATCCCTCGGCCCAAGTGTCTAAGAGAGCCCAACAGGACCTTGAATGATTTGATGGCTCGAGCCATCGGCAACCGCTGCCCTGCTCTGCGGGCTCAGGGCGGCAGAAGGAGCCCCCAGGGCTGCCGACGCAGCCGCAGCGGGAAGGGCACGGGGCCTGCCGCAGAAGCTGGCACGGCCTCCCTTCTCTCAGCTGATAATTGTCTTCAACCAAAGTCAGGCTTTCACTTCAAAGCCAGCTCAGTGCAGGCAAACCCTTGGGCAGCTAAGATCTCCAAAAGGCTGCTCGATCCAAAATGACCAATTCTTCTTTGATTTCTCTTTTTGGGTCACTGCTGATCCTCTCCTCCTCTTCCCCCTTCCACTCAGCTGAGTTGGCAAAGGCTGGATTAGCCACTTTATCCTTATGGATGAGCATGGCAACTTGTTTTGGTTTGGGAAGACAGGTATTTGCTAGGTAAAAGTTGGAGGTTTTTTTGGAATGGAGAGCGTAAACTTTTTTTTTGCTAAATTATAAATTTACAATTAGAGGTTTTTAGGCAAAGATTTGGGAAATAGGAATAGCAGTTTTTTATTAGTATGTATTACAAAGTAAACAAAAAACCCCCTTCAAATAACTACAGTGTTAATAACAAAAGAAAAACAGTATTAAGAACTTTGAGGGCTTTGTTTTACAAAACTTAGGGCAGTTTGGTTTTGGTGTTCTTGCAGGATTTTTAGAGCAGCAAGCTGAAAGAGTGGAAAGTTTCGGGCTGGTAGCTGGGATGGCAGGGTGTCCCGGCAGCGCGGGGCTGCAGGGTCACTCTGCAGCAAGAGGAGCAGCGCTGAAGAAGCCGAAGGCGGGGCAGGGCTGGCTTAACTCCTGCGGGTGGCAGAGAAGGCTCCGGATTCCGGCTGAACTGGCCAGAGTAGATTTTTGAGGACTGGATTTTTTTTGGCTACAGTGAAACTTTTCCAGTTAGCAACAGTTTAGCCGGTTTTTTTCTTTTTTTTTTTTGAACGTCGGGGAAAAAAAAAAAAAAAAAAAAAGGACAGCTTCTTGCTGCTTTAAGCTTTGTTTTTTACTTGCGTGGGGGTTTTTTGTTACTTTGTTTCTGTTTTTGTTTAGGCTAAGTATTTTGAAGTGTTTAACATTTGGTCTCTTTGGTAACTTATGGGGAAAAAATTCTTTAGAGAAAGAAGGAACAAACCTAACTCCCAACATTATCTACTTTGAATTTTTTTTATTCTAACATATTATATTGAGTTTAAACTGTTAAAATATATATATATATTTATATATATATACATGCAAATATGGATACAGTCACATTGTCATGGGTAGTTTACTTTAAGACAAGGGTTTTTTAAGATATGCATTGGGGTTTGTTTTTTTTTTTTTTGCATTATTTACCAGGTGCAACTTGGTTTCTGAGCGAAGACAATTTCACGGATGAGATTGTTTTTGCTGGAGGCAGGATTAATTTAAACAGGTTTTTTCAGTATACTTTTCATGTGTGCTATTGGAACTTTATTTTTTGTTGTTGTTTGCACGGGCTTAGATTGGGCAGGATTTGCTCGGTTGGTGGAACTTTGAGTGTTTACTAGCTATGTGGCTTTTGCTAAATTAATACTTTAGGTTTTGAAAGTTTTTTTACTTAGTGCTTTTAAGGTAGCTTTAAGCAGGTTATTGCACTGTTTAATTTTTTCGACCGCTGGTGCATGATAAGGAATATGGCATGCTTACTTAATGCTGTGTTTTTTAGCTTAGGTGCTTATAAGACAATTTTTGAAATGGGTTTTATTGTTTGATTTGATTTTTTCAGGGGTGCTGTGTTTTCACAGGACTTGTTTTTTTAGGCTCAGGATGGTGTTTTGGACAGTAGCATGAGGCACAGGGTAGGTTTTTAACTATTTAGTGATGGCTTTTACTATGGTTAGTACATAGCGCCTGCCCTGGTGGGTTTGGGGAAGGGTGATGTAGTTAATTAGTTAGGTTTTTTTATATTTATATTTGGACTACTGCTTTCTATACTCTAAGGGCTTTACTTGCTTGGCTTGCTTGATTGCAGCACGTGTTTTATAGTTATGGATAACTTGAGAAATGCTGTCTATGGTTAAATTTACTTCTTGGTTTTGGGCTCACTTAGAGGTGGCATTTTTGCTTGGATGATTTGAGGCATTATGGGCTTATTGAGCAAGGAACAACTTTTTTTCTGTCTTGCTAATTTAAATTTTTTTTTGATACTTTTATTTTGGCAGCTTGATTGACTTGCTTATTATTTTGGTGTTTTTTATTAGCTCGATTCTTGGGAACATGGGGATTTACCTGGCAGATTTTTACAGGTAATTTTTTTACGCGAGTGGCAATGGTTTTTTTTTTCATCAGCAGCCTAGATTGGTTTTTTTTACGTTGCTAGTTGGCCTTTTTCTACTTTTTTAGCCAACTCTACGGAGCATTGGCTACTATTTACGAATTAGTGTAGAGGTAGAGCTTTGGCTACTCTTTGTTTTTAGCAATATCAAGGGTTAATTGGACAGCTTTGAGTTTAGCAAGCTGACACGATTTTTTTTTTCCTTTCAGTGGCTTTTGCAACTTGTTGTGTGGGGTTTTATACGGCTGCTTTCTACTTGCGGTTCATATTTACGATGCGACGGGAACCGTCAGTGAAAAGGGCGTAGTGTGTTTTTTTTGCCGGCAGTTGGTTGTACGGAGGAGCTTTTTTAGCTTGTGTCATTTGTTCTTGCTTTTCTTTGTCTGTGAGACTAAAGTTGTTTCTTTTTTCTGGTCAGTTTGTAATTATTTTTAAAATTTATGGGTGATTTGTGTTTTTAATACGGGTGCGCTGTGTGATGAGGGCAGTCTATTTGCTCTATGTGGTGTCAGTGGCATGGTGGGTGGAGGCAAATGAGGATTCGGTACCTTCAAATGTTCACAGAACCATGGAATTCCACGCTGGATGGGTTGGAAGGGACCTTAAATCTCTCATTCCCAAGCCCTGCCATGGGCAGGGACACCTCCCACTGTCCCAGGCTGCTCCAGCCTGGCCTGGGACACTTCCAGGAACCCAGGGGCAGCCACAGCTTCTCTGGGAATTCCATCCCAGCCCTCACCACCCTCCCAGGGAAGGATTTGGGTTATAGTATTTGGGTTTGGCTTAGGATATAAAACCATGTCCAGGATGGGTTAGGTAATTTGGTTTTTTTCCAAAACAAAAATCCCTTCAGAATTGTGGAATTTTATTCTTCCAGGTTCTAGAATGTGCTGAACTATTTGTATGGATGAAATGAATGAAATTATCCCAGATGAAATAATTTGCTGCCAGTTAAGAGCCTGCTGCTCTAATTATTTATTAAGCATAGATCTCTTTAGATTGGTGATGTGTTTACCAACACCACAGTGCCTCATCTACATAAATTATAAATAAATACATCTATATACATAGTGTAACCCATGATTGAAGTGTTGTTGTGCCTGAATCCCTGATATCACCCACCTTTCCCACTGGAAGGATTTTTAATTTGAGTATTTCAGGGAGAACTTTCCCCTTTTTGTGTGTGTTAGCCATTGCAGGGTTTCCCTGCAGAAAGCTCCAACCTGTGTTGACATTTTACTTTCCTTATTTCCCTGATCCTGCCTGCCCTTGATTCCAGAGGAGAACAATGGAAGGGGAGTGAGTGCTGAGGGTATTTACAGCACAATCGTGGGAAATGCTCCCATCACCACCGAGCCCTTTTCCTTCCCCTGGCAAATCCTCTGGCTCTGCTCCAGCCTCGGCATCCACAAGTCTCTTCCCTGAGGGAATTGTTATCAACCTGGAAAACTCCTGTATTCCAGTGGCACAAGGAGACATCCGAGATCCACCTTCCTGGTGCATTCAGAAGGTGCTGCTGGGGGAGTTACACTGATCTGAACAGCTCCAAAGGTCAGAGATTTCTTTGTAATCAATTCCTTTTCCCAGCCTTCTGAAGTCTAATGATCAGCTTTCCATGTTTGTTGTGGTGGTTGCAGGGTTTGAGGGGCAGCAGAGTAAATTTGATTTAGGGATAAATTGCCATTTCTTCACAAGACTCTGAAAAGGGAGGGGAGGGATGTTAATATTTCATGTGGTTGGGAGAGGAAATGCCTGGCAGTGCCAGGGGAAGAGTCACAGCACCTGGGCTGAACTCACCCAGGTTTTTTTGGCAGCAATGATCTCATTGCTCATCATGGACGGAACAGAAAACAATTCTGCCCCAGGGCAGGAGAAGCCTGGCTCAGGAGGGGCCATCACTGCAGTCACAGAAGGTTTCAGTGAGCTGGAGAAGGCAACAGAAATGGGATGTGTGCTAAAAGAAATGTGAGGGGGTAGAAGGTCAATACCAAAAATCAAACCAAATTAATCCTTCCTTCTTTTGTTTTTGCTGTGTTTCCATCTGTTTCCATCTTTCCATTTGCTGTGTTTCCAAAGGAAGGAAGGGGCAGGAGTTTAGGAGGGGCTGGTTCAGCTCAGCCTTGCTGATAAAGCAGTTTGGGTTTTCCCTCATCAATCTGTTTCATTAACTACAAATGCAGAATTGGAGAAGTTGTTGGATATTTTTGCGTTTTTCTGCAGCTGGCGGCAGGAGACTTTGCTCAGACCGGGGGTTGGGGCTGTCCAGCCGGGAGAAGAGAAAGACCTGGGGAGATTTCATTGGGGCCTCCCAAGACCACAAGGGAGCCTGAAAGAGCTGCAGAGGGACCTTGGACAAGGACCTGGAGTGCCAGGACAAGGGGGAATGGCTTTAAACTACAGGAGGAGAGATTTAGATGGGATCTTGGGAAGGAATTCCTCCCTGGGAGGGTGGGGAGGGCTGGGCTGGAATTCCCAGAGCAGCTGTGGCTGCCCCTGGATCCCTGGGAGTGTCCAAGGCCAGGTTGGAGCCCCTGGGACAGTGGGAGGTGTCCCTGCCCGTGGCAGGGTGGGGCTTGAAGGTCCTTCCATCCCAAATTCCATGATTCCAACCCAAAGATAACCTGGATTGGAGGCAGCAGTGCCTGGGGGCTAAAGCACCTTCCCAGCTGTTATCAGAACAGGAGTTGCAGACATTTTATCCCTGGGTTTTCTTCCTTGTCCCTCAGCTGGGAGGTGATGGGAACGACCAGCAGGAGCTTCCCCAGGCCCTGGGAGTGGAACACTGGGAAGGGGACACTGGGAGTGGGACACTTTGGGAACGGGATACTTTGGGAGTGAGACACTGGGAATGGGACACTGGGAGTGGGACACTGGGAGTGGGACACTTTGGGAGTGGGACACTGGGAGTGGAACACTGGGAATGGGACACTGGGAGTGGGACACTGGGAGTGGGACACTTTGGGAGTGGGACACTTTGGGAATGGGACACTGGGAGTAGGAGACTGGGAATGGGACTCTTTGGGATACTGTGGGAATGGGACACTTTGGGAATGAGACACTGGGAATGGGACATTTTGGGACAGTTTGGGAAGGGGACTCTTTGGGAGTGGGACGCTTTGGGAGTGGCACTTTTACAACCATTATTAGCTTTGTGGTTTATCCTGAGACAACAGACCCAACCATAAATTGTCACTTCAGGGCCAGCATTTAGTGCCAGCTCAGGGAAATGCAGGGTGGTTGTGGCAGGTATTAAACACCCCCAATAAATCCTGGAGGAGGATCCCAGGGTAACCATGCCTGCTTGCCAAATCTGTTTGCAGAGCGCACAAAAGCAATGAGGAAAACATTGCAACAGCACAAAGGTTTTCTCACAGCTCCACCACAGGCTGCTGCCTCAGCAAACTGATTGTTGGTGCTTTTCTTCCAGCCCCAAACTGGGATTGAGCCAGGCCCTGCATCCATTGGGACTGGGATGCTGTGGCTGTAGGATAAACCCCCAGCCAAGCCCCCCAGGGAGCCATTTATCCTGTTTGGAGCCCGTTTATTTTTCCTCCTTCCCCTGAAGATGTGTGTGAGGAGCAGAGATTCAGCCAGGCCCTCTTCCCAGGCCCATGGGATGTGTGTTTCTTTCCCGTTTCCTGGAAGCGCTCGGTGTTTGGGGAAGGTTGCTGGGCCACGAGGAGCTGCTGGACACCATCCACAGCCCCTCTCAGGCATTTTCTGCTGGGTGGGACTCCCTGAAAATCCCTTCAGCTTTGTAGGGAAAGCACTTTTCCTACGGGGCACACAGGGTGTGAGGCTGGCTCTGGGAAAGAAATATTCCCAGGGAAAAAAGGCTGGGAACGTGCTGACGGCTGCACTGCTCTTTCAGGTGTCACTGTAAGAAGCTTCTAAAAAGCTCCATTTCTGCTTGGTGGGCAGAAAGTGCAGGAAAAAGTGCTGGGAATGTGTGGAGTAGGAGCTGAAATGATGTTGGGACAGCTCGGGCTGGAGGCAGGAATGCTCAGCAGGGAAGGAACAGGCAGCCTTAAAAGAAGAGATAGCTTGAACATGTGAATTCTAGACAAAAGAATTTATACAGAGCTGATGAATTATGACCGATTCGCAGCGTGTTTGGGCTCCTGAAGACACAGATTTGGGGTCCCTGACTGTCAGAGCTGTGCTGTGAATTTTGTGGTGGTGCCATCCCCTCCTCCCCAGCACCCCCAGAGCAGGGCTCAGCTGTGCCTCATCCCACCCCTTATCTCCGGTGCATCTGCTGGCTCCAATTCCCCGCAAGAATCAGATTTGAAGGAGTGACAAATGCCCTCATCGGTTGTTTCTCCTCTTTGGGTGGGGATGTAAACTCAGAGAAGCCAAGGAAAAGAGCCCAGTGCTTCGCAGGGCTTGGGCAGAGTCCCAGGGGTGAATTCCCAAAGGAATGAGGAGTCTGTTCCCCAGCAGGCTCCATGTTCAGTTGGATCCAGGGAATTCAGCTGGACATCCTGGAGCCAAGGCCTGCCCCAAAGCTTTTCTTGCTGGGGTGGAACATAAGAAGTGTGAGTTCCCAGTTTGCCAGGCAGCTCAAACAAGGCAGCAAACACCCCACTGCAGGCTGGGATGTTCTGACTTGGCGTGGCTCTCTAAAGTGGGATTTTTATCCGTTCCCTTTCCTGAGGTCACTTTTCTCTCCCCATTTTCCCCTCCCTATCGCTTTCCAGAGCCATACCCTTGGGACTGGTTGGCAAATGTCAGATATTTCGACTTGGAGTTGTGTTTTCTATGAATGTTTTGTGATGTGGATCTCAAATTTCCAGGAAAAAAAAACACCAACAAACAAACAAACCAACAAACCAACCCAACAACAACAACAACAACAAAACAGTATTTACCTTCCAGATAAGGAAAAAAAAAAGGAAAAATTCATTCCTTTTTTCTTCAGTTTCTTCTAATCTGACTTCATCTCCTGGTTTCCATGCAGGGAGTGGTGGAGTCCCCAGCCCTGAAAGTGTTTCACTATCCTTTGGATGTGCTGGGTTAACAGCTGGGCTGATGCTCCTGGAGGTCTTTTCCAACTTTAGGGATTCTGGGGTGATTCTAAAAGGACAAAGAACTGGTGGTTCCAAAGGGTTTCAGCTCCTCTGGCTGTAACCCAAGCAGATTCCACAGGAGATGTGCATGGCCAGGTCAGCCTGGTGGGATTTCCTTCCCCATCCAAGGGGAAACTGGTTCCTATGTGCAGTCACAGTCATTTACATCTTAGTATCTTTGGGAATGTTGTTCCCAGTGGAAGCAGGGAGAGGTAAAATCCCTTGTGGCCTTCCCAAGTCTCTGGGATCCATTCCTCGTGCTGGTGGTCAGGGGTGGGTGGAATTCAGGATTTGCCCAAATGGAAGAACTAAAAATAGAAAGAAACCAAGTTGTGAGGGAAAGCTTCTCACAATTTCCACTAAAACAATCCGAGAACTTGCTTTACTCATTTCCTTCTGCTCAAACCAGGTTCTTGTCAATGAATCCTGTTCTTTTTCCTCCTTCTCAAGGAGCATGTGGAGCCCAGGCCCAGCTGTGACTCAGGTGAAAGCACAGCACCATTTTTCCTGCCTCGGGGGAAGAAGGTGAGTCCTGGAGGTCCCCTAAGAAATGACCAAATTTTGCAAGCCAAGGAAGCTGGGATGAATCTTTCCTTGAAACTCTGGGCTGGGAATAATTCCCTTCGCATTTCCTGAGTGGGGATGAGCTGGTTGTGGTGCCAGGAAAGGCCAGGGGAATATCTCAGATACTCACCTGTAGGATTTGTGTTTTATACACTTGGCATTTGTGGGGAACAGCAAGGCGAACACACTCGTTTCCTTCTCTCAGGCCGTGAATAACACTGAGGAAATTGTTTGCACTTGAAAACCACAAGGTGGGGAGCTCAGGGACATCAAAATGCAAAGAATTGTAATCTGTGGGTGAAACTCTGAAATCGAGTGTTGAGCAAGATGCTTCTAAAGGAAACAATATATTTTCAGAATTAGATCACTAGGGATTTTTTTTTTCTGCTGTGCAAAATAATTTCTCATTCACTCTTTGAAGGAAATAAAGAAGAAAATTGCATTTCACCTCCCTCTCCAGCTCCTTACTTTAATGTATACCTAGGCAGAATTTCTTGTCCTCTAATTTGAATTATCAGTTTGTGAAATGGTTTTTTCCTCCCCTCTTCCAGCTTGTTTCCAATTCTTTGCCTATAAGGAAATGATTGTGCTCCCCCTTTCCCACCCTTTTCTCATCCAAATTAGAGCTTTTTGTCATTTTTTTCCCCCATGGTATCACTTTCTTGGGTTATGAAGCAAAGCCTCATGCTCTGAGATAAACCTGGATACGTGGAGATGACTCAGGATTATTGGAATAATTGTGACTTTTCTTTTTGGGTTTTATTTTAAACCATCTCAACCCAATGAGAACATTTAACACAACCATGTCAGCTACAGGGGTAGAATTTAATTGAATTTCCTCAGATCCAAGGCCTGGCAGAGCTGCTGAGAAGGAATTCCACAGAGGGGAGGAATTAATCTAAAAGTGAGGGATCAGGTGTATCAGCAAAGGAATTCAAGTTGAGGAAACAAGGGGAGCACTGAATCAAGTTGTCTGCTTGGGAAATTCTCCAGGCTGCAGCAGAGAGAAGGAAAGAAACCCAGCCCACCTCAGCCAGGTCTTGGAAAGTCTCCAGCGAAGTTCAGGCACTGGAGGGCAGAGGACATGCCTGAGGAGGAACTTCTGGATGTGCAGAAAACGCTCAGCCCTGGGCGCGGGAGAAGCAGGAGCCTGCCTGGAGCTCTGCCCTTGGGATAAAGAACTGAGGGAGAGAACACAGAGCTCAGAGGGGACAGCAGGAGCCTGCAGTGAGGAGCTGCTGGGCTGTCCCACAGCCCTGGATTTGGGAACAGGATGGTTTCTGTGTCAGCCCTGCCACGTGGGGAGCAGTTCCCTGTCCCATCCATTCTGTGCTCCCAGAGGATGAGGAGCCCTGGTGACAACCATCTCTCCTCGGCCCTCAGCCAGAGAAGGGAAGCAGAGCCCTTGCCCAGGCTGGGAACTTCCTTCACTCCCAGCCTGGGTGACACCAACCTCCAGCATCTGATTCAGGATCAAAGCTTCCTCCTGCAATTCCAGCCCTTAGCGACGCAATCCTTCGTGTCCATCCCGCTGGAAGAAACTGCAGAGTTTGAAGGAGTTTAAATCTTTTCAGAATGCATCTTTTCAAAGGTGAACTACCCAGGAAATGCTTTGCTTCAGTGGCTCTCAGGCAGCTGCAGTTGTTCAGGATTTCCACCAAATAACCTGGAAGATCCTCCAGGAGTTTGTGTATCCTGAGGAAAACAGGCACAACAGGAAAGTTGGTGCATGGAGCCAAGTTCAGGTGTTACCTAGAAATTCAATTCTGGTCCCCAGAGCCCAAAGCTCTGAATTCCCAGGATCACAGAACCCCAAACTGGTTTGGGTGGGAAGGGACCTTCAAACCATTCCCCACACCTTCCACTGGACCAGGCTGCTCCAAACCCTGTCCAACCTGACCTGGAACATAAAAAAAAATAAAAAAAAAAATAAAAAAAAAATAAAAAAAAATAAAAATTCCTCCTGGAAGTCCTGGCTCAGCTGAGAAGCTGCACATCATTATTGGTGCTCCTGCACTCTCCCAGGGGGTGTTTTTCACTCCATTCCCTGAGCTGGCTGCTGGAGAAGGAGCCTGGCACCAGCTGCCCTCGGGAAAAACTGTGAATTTTGGGGAGGATGCAGAACAGCATTTAACAGTGTGGGACAGCCATAAACCCACCCTGCTGGTGTGACTCAGCAGAGGCAGGAGCTGTTTGCTTTGGCACAGGAGCTTCCTCAGGCCAGGATCTTTGCTCTCACTGAGATTTGTGGGGCAGAAAAGCTCCCTCAGCCTCTTCCCAGCACTCTGAAGACATCAGACTTGTCTTGGGATGGTGCATAAATGCCCAATAACATTCTAGTGACACAGAGAGGTTTATAATAACCCATTCCTCAGCACATGGAGTGATTCAGAACTGTTTGCATGCCTGTGTGGGACAGATCCTTCATCCTCTGAGGGGAAAACCTGAGATTTTTCCTCCAGAAACTGGATAATGGGGTACTGATGGTGGAGTCAATTTGATCACGTGAAATACAGCTCCTGCTTGGCTGCAGTTTTGAAGCACCTTCCCAAAGACAGCAATAACTCTGAGGAGCTGAACCCTGAGACTCATCCTTGTCTCCTGGGAGTTTTTACTGCCCTCAGTGCTCCCTGCACCTGCACTGCAAGGAGGGCAGGATTTTATGGCCCCTCGAAAGTCCTGTACACAGCTTTTCCTGCATTTACTGCTGCTAAACACAGCCTTTGTGGGATCATATGGCACTTTAAGTGCTCTGATTTACAGAGAGGCAGCAACTCCATCTGTAACAAACATCCTAAAGCTGAGTTTAAGAGCGATCCACTGTATTTATTTGGCACATAAACACTCCCCTGCAAGGCATGTGCCTGAACTCACAGGAACATCACGGGCACAGCAAGGTCACAGCCAAGTTGAAGGTGACAGGGGAGAAAGGCAAATCTTGGGAATTAGCAAATGGAAAACCGTCCTTTTCTCCTGGTAAATATTCCAGATACGTGGCTTAAATTTCTAACTCAGATAAAGAGCCTGGTGGTACACAGAACAAGAAAAAGACAACCCCAGGCTCGGTTTAGCTTTAGCTTTCCAAAGTTATCCGTTTTATCTGTGGACAGAAATTGTTTCCCTGGAATTAGGAAACTCCAGGTGGCTCTGTGAGGTCAATTATCTTTGAGCTCCCTCAAGTGGCACTGAAACCTTGGGGTTTGTCACAGAAATCCTTGAGTTTCTTACAAAAAATCCTCGAGTTTGTCATAGAAATCCTCGAGTTTGTCATAGAGATCCTGGAGTTTGTCATAAAAATCCTCGAGTTTGTCATAGAAATCCTCAAGTTTTTTACAAAAATCCTCAGGTTTGTCATAGAAATCTTGGAGTTTGCAACAGAAATCCTCGAGTTTGTCACTGCAATCCTCAACTTTGTCACAGAAACCCTCGAGTTTTGTACAAAACCCCTCGAGTTTGTCACTGAAATCCTTGAGCTGGTCCCTGAAACTTCCCAATTTGTTGCACAACTCCTTTCCTAACGAAGCCCTGTCATTCGAGCCCGTGTTTTTCACAGCAGCTGTAGCGAACGGAGATGCTCGGGTTTCCAGGAATCGAAACCACTTCAGAGCTGTTGAAGGTGATCCATTTAATAACACAGTTCTCTTCTGACAGATCTCTGAAAAGACACGGATCAAGGGAAATGAAGCGTTTTATGTCCAAGAGGAGTTTGCAGCTGATTCCCAACATGATACCTGCGTGTTGTGAGAAGTTGTTTTGACTTTTTTTTCTTTTTCTGTGGTTCCTTCTCAAATTCATGCCTGAGTCGCTGGAAAGTGAACGTGTTGTTCAACATCTCAGATAAAACTCAGCCCTTTGCTTTCTACACCTTGAAGAGGTAAATAAATCCTCTGGCTTCAGTCCAGAAGTTTTTTAACGTGGTTTTGCCTCGTTAAAAGCACATTTTATTTAAGAAGAACATCTTTTAATCAGAAAGCAATTGATGGGCACACAGGATTCAGGTCGTTTTTGGTGCAAGGAGATGAAATTTGATAGCAGACTGGAGCTTTTCACAGTAAAAAAAAAAAAAGTAGTAGGTTTTTCAAAGGTTTGAATAATATGGCAAGAACCTTTTGGAGCAAAGAGCTCAAGAACAAAATGACTTTGGAGAAGAGAAAACTTCCAGTGTTTGAAGGAGCTACAGGGAAACCGGAGTGGGAGTGTTCATCAGGGACTGCCAGGACAGGAGGGAATTCATTTCCACTGTGTAAAAAATGAGCTCCACTCTCTTTTCAAATGTTTATGAGTTGAATAAAAATTAAAGACAGACAATTAGGAGACATAAGAGCAAACGTTTCAGCTGGGGTGCCTCACCAGAAAGCAACACCCTTCTCTTTTCAATGGCTGTGTTTTTAAGGATTGCTGTTTGACATATTCAATAGATATTAAAACCTTTTGTTTGCTTGTTTTAAGTTTTCCTAATTATCTTATTTGATCGATTTGTTTGTGGGCGTTTTTCTTGTGTTTGGTAACGTGGGTTTTGGCTGGTTTTATTTTGATAAAGAAACTAGAAATCCAGCAGCTTTTATGTAGGGTGATGACCTCTCCCTCATAATTGTTGGCTTGGTCAGTCTCAGATGTCACAAAGAAAAAAATGAATTTTTCTGCTATTCACACTCTGTCCCAATCAGAAAATACACTCATCACCTTTCTGAACATTGACATTTATCTTTACATTGACACTTCTGAGAGGAATGACAGGTTTGTCTTTACAAACAAACTCTGGGTCTGCTGGTGGATAAAACCAGCACTGAGAGAGAAAAGAAACAATGGGAAGGATCCCACTGATTGATGAATGGAAAAGAAGACGTTTGCCTTCACAAACAAACGGTAGGTTTGCTGATAAATGAAAATGGATGTTGAAAGATGAAAGAAACAATGGGGAAACCCCATAAATTCCATAAAAATTCAAAGTTTAAAGGGGGTTGTACGTTAAGGAGGAATTTTGGGTATTGGGCACTCTGGGAAGTATGTAACTCTCAAGTACCTCAGGCAACGGGGGAAAAGAGGGAAACTTCTGCTTCTGCCCCAGCCCAGGGACATTTGTTATTTCTATCACCTGCTAGTTTGACACCATGAACCATTCTGGTTTTACCTAAGATGTGAATCATGAGCATTGTGGTGCTTTCTTGTCCACAATGTGCTGTTAAGAGCAAGAACACGCTGTTCTTACAGCTGGGATGGTGGCTGTTCTACACCATTGATTCCACACTGCATGACTAAAGAAAATCTTTTCCTTACTAAGTTGAAGCTACAGCTTAGTGCAAATAGGTGTTAAAAGAGAATGAATGCAATAATCCCCCTTTTCTTTTTTGGTCTGTAGTGGATACCCCCTTGAAGAATCCAGAACAACTCCAAAATGTTGTGCATACAATGAAGAAAAGGGAACACTAAATTCCCTTTGGATGATGAGGCTAGAAAACCTGTTTGAATCACTGTCACTGTTTCTCACCACACCTAATGTAACTAACAAGAAATTCAGCTGACTTTCTCTGTGAAAAACACGGTTCATTTTTTGTTAAAATTTTAAAAGTTTAATAATAAACAATAAGACAAGAAGAGACATAAGAAAAGCAAAATGACAGACATCTGGGTGCCTGGTGTTTCCACTCAAGGCACGGCTTGCCAGCAAAGGACCTTTAAATACCGTAGGTATGGCATATTCATACATTTCATCCGCGATTTAAACATTCCTTTTGACTTTAGGTGTTTCTGCTTAATTGCAACTTTTCTCCCCCACCATTCTTTCCTGCACATAAAGTTTTTGTGGCTTCACAAAGTCGCAAATCTCTTGATAACGAAGGCAATAAATTCTTCTTGTTGGAGTCCTTGGTGTCCTTGCTGTTATGTCTATCCACATGAGATGCTGTGAGGAATTTCTTAATTGCTTCTCCCATTTGTTTTGTTTGTTTGTTTGTTTTTTGGTTTTGGTTCTTTTATTTTTATTTTTTGAGCTAGTTACAAAAAGCATCTGCTATAGCCTAAAAACTGTATTTATCCCACTACTACAAGAGGGTATATTACTGTAGCATAACTTTCTACCGTAACGCATATAAGATTCATTTTCATATTTGTAAAAAGCCAAACACTTAATATGTATTTATAACAACACTGAGGCAGTTTTGCAATGAAGCAGCAGCGTGTCATGGTGCTAAATAGGAATTTGGCATTACCTCTAATGTTCACTGCTACAAAGTATAGCAGGACACAGCAAGGCAGACTGGGTTAGCACAGTCATTCCTCCCCTGCCCTTCCCTTCCTCCTGCCCATCCCATTGTCTCCTCTGCAGAAGATGCAGGCTATGAAAACAAGGCAAGATTGCCAGCTATTTTTCTTCTGCCACAGGACTTGTTAGACACCGTGTTTTTTCAAAGGACTGCATGTGCCTCCCCCCAGCTTGCTTCTTTCTCATTCTATAAAAGAAGAGAGCTGAAGGAGTTTCAGGCATGTGAGTGCCTGACCTCTCTTTCCCTCTAAAGGCTCTGCCTCCCAAAGCCCTGGTTACCTGCTGTGCTTTGGCACGAGAGCCATTCCAGCCCGAAACACAAGGGCAGTGGACTTCAACTGCAAAGCCTCTCTCTGCAATGGGATTGCTTTGAGCCTGCAGCCTCCATGGGCAAGGGCTTTGTGGGGCAGGGGCCATCACAGCCTGTGCCCTGCACACAGAGCCAGGAAAAGCAGCAGATCCTGCTGGCTTCTGCTGCTGCTGATCTGAGCAGCAACTCCCCTGGGAGTTCCTCCAGGGAACTTCACACCAAGGGCTTCCATCACTGTTGTGGCTGTGGGAACTTGTTGCTTCCCAGTTCTTCACCATCCTTGTGGATTTCTGAGCATGTCAGCACAGGTGTCCATGGCCCTTCCTTCATCCCCAGCCTGCAGCACTCACAGCCCCTGCGGCCTCCCCCTTGCTGCAGCTCATTTGCAAAGTGCTGCCAAAGGCAGCGGAGCTGGCTCAGGATCCCTGTTGGCTCCTGGGCTCCAGGATGACCTTCAGAGGGACACTTGGAGCGCTTCCTGAAGAGCTGCCCGTGGCATGGTGGGTGGATTTGTCTTCTCTGGGTGGCTCTGGTTGGAGCTGGATGCTCCGTGGAGTCCCGGAGTTTTCTCAGCTGCCTTTGCAGCGAGTTCTCAGCCAAGGTGTGGCTCTGCTGCCATCCCAAATCTGCAGCTGCCCTGCCCAGCCTGAGTGCAAGTGGGGCACGTGCTGGGCACGGATGGAGATTTCCACGGCCAAAATCCTCCAGTATTTACAACTGCTCATTGCTCTGGACAGCACAAATCACAAAACACCCATCGCAGTTGACAATTGTAATTTCTTGCAGATTCCTACAGCTGCGCTGCTGATCAACAAATACACCAGAATTGATTTCACATGGAAAATGTCATTTATTACAAATCGCTACACCCGCGCTGACAATACAGAACTATGCTGATGTCAATTTAAGTTTAAAAAAAGGAATTTATTAGATTTTTACAACAATGCTATGTAAAAATATAGAAATATCCACTTCAGTTAAGAAAACCTTAATTTATTGCCAACATCTACAACAACTCACTAGACACAAAGATCAATTAGGTGTTTAGCAACTTAATTTATTACATATTACTGCAAGCCTAAAGCCCATCTAGGAATACAAAAATATCAGTATTTCTATCTAAACAGTCGTCTACAAAGATCTCAATCGATACAATGACACAACTATACATCTCCATACATGTTTAAATAGAAAGATACACCCAGATACACCCACCTCAAAATACAGAAGTCAATACACATATGTAAATAGAAAGCTAGATATATTTACTTCTAGGAATACCAATATACTTATTTAAAGAGCCATATAACTCCAACTGCATAAATAGAAATACCTACACAACTGTATTCATAGGAAATAGAATTAAAACACACATAGAACAGCGTACTTACATATACATATACTTGCATCCATATATACATATGTTATTACAAAGATGTATGCATATGTACAGACACATATATATGTAGCATACATTTATAAATATACCAAGATACATACAGAAATATTCCTATACAAATAGTAACTTGCATATATAAATATCCATGTAATTATTCCTCTCTATGCTACAGTCCATATATCTTTAAACAGAAATCTAAGCAGAGGGATTCCAGTCACCCCATCTTCAAAGCCTTTCACTCTGTTCTTGCTTCCTCCCCTGCAGAGCAGCACCCCTGGACAAGGACAGCAGATGGCACATGTGCGAAAACAAAGGGAACACTGAGTAAGAATCCAGATGTTTCCCTTGGCAGCACCTGCCCTTCAGTCAGGGAAGGGAAAATCTCAGCGCCTCCCCAGGAGGGTGAGAAAGAAAAAGTTCGGCCAAAGCCCACGGCCAAAGCCCAGGCCACCCTCACCCCCAGCTGCCTCACCGGCCCTGCGGCCTCACCCGGGCTCGGGGCTGGCAGCAGCAGCTCCCTGGTCCCTGCTGGAGCTGGTGGCCTTCAGCTTCTCCCTGCTGCCTCCTGTCACTCTCTGCCTGTCCTCAAGGTCTGCAGGGCAGCCATGGCAAAAGTGGAGCCTCTGGAATTGGTTCCAAGGCCTGGCAGAGCTGCAGGCCCGCAGCCCCCTGTGCTCCCTGCTGGCCCCCTCCATCCCCTCAGCCCCACCGTCCCCTCGGCAAACCCCCGGCCCCCTTGGGTTTCTTCAGCCCCTGCCAGTCCTCTCACCCCACTCAATCCCTTTGACCCATCCCGGCCCCTTAGACCCCCCTCAGCCTGCGCCCCTTCCCTGTCACCTCAGTGCCACCATGGCCCTCTGCTCCCCCACAGCCCTCAGTCCCCCAGCAGCTCAAGGTCACCGTCCCTGCAGCGTCAGCGCCTCCTCGGCCCCCTCAGCCCCCTGTGTCTCCCCGTCCTTCAGCAGCTCCTCAGGGGACAGTGCCTGGGGCCACCGGCAGCTCCCAGCGCTCCAGGGACACCCGGGGCTGGAACTGCTGCTCCGCTCGGCCCGGCCGCCAGCTCGGACCCAGCACAGCAACAGGGGACACAGGGGGCACAGGGGGAGAAACAAGAGCTGAAACAGGCAGCTGAGCGGGGAAAGAGGTAAAAATGCAGCCTAGGCCTACACAAACATCAGTCTATCCGTCTCTATCGATTCACAGACCGTCACAGGGCTTTGCTTTGTGATGTCAGGGCACGGTTGCCACGTGGTCGTGGTGACATCACAAGGTTGCCTTGGTGCACGGAAGGCCTCAGGGGTGTCAGAGCAGCTCTTGGCCTTGCTCAGTGCAGGAACTTGGTCCTGTGCTTGAGGCTTTTGTCAGGGGGCAGCTGCTGACTGACAGGAGACTTCTTTTAGCTAGCGTTAGAGCGCAGTCTGCAAACTTGCACAGCAGTTGCCACAATGATTGGGCGACTCGCCGCTGCAGTTTTCACTGTTTATGGAATTACTTATTCCTGCTATTTCCTGACTAACCTGGCAGGTAAGTAGAGGTTTTCCCTGGGTGTCACCTAACCTGGTTTTTGTGTCTTCCTGCTCTTTCTTAGTGACTGAGTTGATTGGGAAACAGAAAGGCCATTGGGATGCCGCTTGGGTAAAGCTCCTGTCAACATGTTCAGCTCAAAAGGGGGGGTGTGTAGCCACGGCCATGCGGGCAGCATTTGCAAGGGAACATGCAGGGGGTGCGTTCCCTCCGTGGGAGAGTCTGTGGCAGCAGAGTTTGCCAATTCCTCCGTTGCTGGGTCAAGCAGGACAACTTTGAAAATGTAGACTGGGAGGCCTTGGAAGGTCTTCTAAAAATGCTCTGGTTGTCTCCAGTTTTCTCAAAGCATCTGCTTCATTTTCCCTTGCCCACTGCAGGTCACCTGAGCCGGGTATTCAGAGGTGCTGATCCAGAGGTGAGTAAGAAAAAAACATTCAATGTTCCTGGTGTTTAAAATTGTGCAGCAAGCTGTGAGCTTGGCCTGTGGCAGTAGAGTGTAGAGGGCCAGCTGAGTAGGCTACAAGAAAATCCATTTCCATGTCTGCAGCAGCAAGAGCAAAGGCATCACTGGCTATTTCCTAATTTTCCATTTCAGAGATTTAAAAAAACTAAAAGATGAGTTTTGCAGAGAGAATGGTGCTTCCTGATAGTAGCCAGGGGGCAATATCTAATTCCGAGCAATTTGCAGTGTATCTAAACCAAAACAAGTGTCCAGTTGAATCAGCCCATTAGAATTTAGTCTGAGGGACTTAGAATCCCTTTGCTCTGCAAGTTGATGATTTGTGCTTAGTAGAGCTGGTTCTAGAGCTGAAGAGAAAGAAGGTTCTAAATGATAGGTCATGGCCTGTGTCTCATGCTCCTGTCTGTCCACAGAGCACAGAACCAAGAGCAGACTCTCCTCTGGCTTCCTCTGCTCCTGGAAAAGAAGTCAAAGAGGAGCCAAATGACCACAAGGCTCCAGCTGTGGTCACACCACAGCCGCAACTTTCCCAGACAGGAAGTGCCACTTCTGGAGGGTGCTGTCTTTAGTGCAAGGCAGAGCTGCAAGTTTCTGAGCAGCCAGCTCTTGCTGTTGGTGGCTGAGGATGCTGAGTGCTGCAGTCCTGCCAGACCTAGCCATTCCTCTCAGCCAGTGACAGCTGGAAAATGGGCTTTGAGCTGCCATGTTTAGGCCCCAGCTTGCTGGGATTCTGATAGAGACCAGCCTGGAGCAGGAAGGTTCCCTGTCTGCAGAGGAGGGAGCATGTCAAAGGCACTGTGCTCAGCCTTGGTGGATACGTAGGGGACGCTGTGGTCTGGGGACACCTGTCCCCCTCCACAGACTCGCCAAGTACCCACAGGCACAAAAAGTATTGATCTGACAACACAAGCTCTTTGGGGTGGTTTGTCCCCGTGAGCTCCTTGGCTGTGCTTACCCGGGAGCATTTCAGAGACACACTGGGGACGTGGAGTTGCTGTTTGAAGTCAGGGATTTTGGTGCCTTTGTTGCCAGGTTGTTCTTTTGCCTCTTCAGGCGGAGCAGTCAGTTGCAGAGCTGACAGGCACTCGGAGTCCACCTGTCTTTTGGCTTTTAATAAGCTGCTAAGAGATGATGTGTTGTCCGTGAATCTTTGGGGGGCCACTCTTCTCTTGTGTGGCAAAAGACACGTTCCCTGTCAGCTTCCAAAGAGGCTGTTGGAGCTTCAGCCCCAGATGGAGGCTGATTGTACTGCTATTGTCACAGTGGGACAGAGTGAAGGGCAGGAAGAGGGGAATTCAATGGAGCTCTTGGGACTGAGGAGGCCAGGAGTCCCCCAGGCACTGAAAGCACAGAGCCTTGTCATCTGCAGAGATCAGCACTGGGACAGGAGGGTTACAATGGAAGCAGAGGTGGGCAGGGAAGCAGAAAGAAGTGGCTGAATGAATATGATTTGTATGCTGAAAAAGGAAAAAAGCTGAGCCTGATGGCATCTCCCAGTCACTTGCTCTGCATTTGTGTGTACAGAACGTGGAGGCAGAGGCACAAGCAGAGCCACCCAAACCTCCGAGTGACACGACGGCAGCGAGGAGGAAGAGCAGGGAAGACATCAGAAGAACTGAGGATCAATGGAAACTCCATCAGGAGAGGGGCAATCAACAAAACTTTGTAGGCGGAAGAGCAGTAGCCACTCCCCTGCTGGAAGTTTCTGTCTCTTGTTCTTTACGGAACTTTGGAGAGAAGCTGCAGCCAGAACTGAAGAAAACTGGGGCTAGGATCAAGGCAAGGGAGAAGAACCTTGGTGAGAAGCTGCAGGCACAGCTGCAGAAAACTCAGGCAAAGATCAAGTCAGAGCAGAAGCGGCTGGAGGAAGAAATGGAGATTCTAGCAGAAGACCGAGCGAAAATTTGTCTCCTCCTTGAGGAGCGAGAAGCTCTACGGAAACAAGTGAGTGAATGAGCAATAGTCACTGCAGTCACCAACCTGGTGCTCTCTGCCCTTCTTGCCTTTCCCCTGCAGAGCAGCAGGGGGGTGGGGTGATGCCTCTGAGTGCCGTCCTGCTCCAGTGTGTGTCACAGGCACTCTGAAGGACACTCCCTGCTCTGCTGAATCTCAGCTGCTGCCTTGCACAGTGGCACTAGTGCTTTGACCTTTTGGCCAGCAGTCATCTGAATGCATTCCTGCTGGCCTCTTCCTGCTCTCCTTGTTTCTTGAGGTGTTCTTGCAGGTGAACACGGTGACCCAGATGGATCTGCAAAGAAGCTGTCTGTATCCCTTGTGAATCTGGTCCTCTCCCTTTCCTCACAGTCGAGGACTCTTGGCTGACAGGGACAAGCTGGACTCTCTGACTGCTTTGTTCTCTTTGATTTGAGGTGGAAGTGTTGACATCTCGCCTGGCAGCCTGCAGAGATTTCCATCAAGTGACTGGCAGCGAAGAGCCCCAAGATTCCTGTGAGGCACAAAAACTGTCCCAAGCAGCAGCGCTGCCGGTTGGGCACATTCAGAAGATGCCGGAGGAAAAGAGGACTTCATGGGAGGAGGTAGAACATTTGAACAAAGAGCTGCAAGTGTGTCTGCAGCCCTTGGAGGGGGAAAAGAGTCCTTGGGAGAAAGTGGAATGGTCATTTTGGCAGTCACCCTTCAGAAAACCCACGCAAATGCATTTTGGAGAAAATGGACAGTGAATCTGGCCTTGAACTCCAGTCAAACCAGCCTTTGGCTCTGAGCCATCCAGTTTGAGGAGTGGACATCAGAACAAATCCATGGCAGAGCCCTGCATGTGGCTGACAGCATCTTGCTAAGGGCTTGCATTTGAAATGGGATCTGGGGCTAATCTCTGCCAGCCACTTTTCTTTCTGACACAAACTCCTTTGTTGTCTCAGATCTCCACAGACTCTTCTATTGATCCTGCAGCAGCAGCAGCAGCAGTGTTGCCTGAAGGCGCCTTCGCTGCACAAGCTATGCAGTGGAGCCCGGGCAGTTCATTCATCTCCAGCACTGACACGGCTTCTGCTCAGCAACAGGAGATGGAGGATGATGAGGATGACTCCCTGGAGCTCCTGAGTATGTCTTGTGTCTTTCTTCTCTGAGGGACAGTGTATTGTGAGCACGTGTCAGCACAGCTGGACCCAATGATCCTCTTCACTCTGATGTCCCAGGAGCATTTAGGGCTCCCCACAGGAAAGGCGGTGCTCAAAGGCAGCAAGAGAGTGCTCTGGGTGTTCCCGCTGCCTCTGAGGGCAGCTTGGACGTGCCTGGGGTTTGCCTGAGCTTCCCCATCTGCTAAAGGCAGAGGCAGGGGTTGTCCTTGCATCAGCAGAAGGCTGTGAGCTAGCAAATGATCTGGGCAAGTCCTGTGTGCTAGTGGCCAAACTGGATAGAATAGTTAGCTTCCTAAATGCTCCTTAGACTCCTGACTTCTCATCTGCCATCAGATCAAAAAAAACCTTCACGGAAATTGATTGGTTTTGGCATTTTGTCTTTTGGTTGTGGTTTTAGTTTGGGTTTTTTTCTGGATGTTTTTGGGGTAGAGATTTTTTCTCCATCTTGAAGGAGCTCTTCTGCCCCATGTGTCTTAGTGGCGTCATTTTGATGACTGTTCCTATTTACCACTACTACATCTGCAGGTTTTTTAATGAGAATATTATATATTTGTCAGTGAGGACTCTTTGGAAAGAACATCAGGTGACAGCAGAAACAGAGAGCAAGAGCTGTTTTTTTTGTGCCCCCAATGAAAAAACAGATCCTTTCATTACAATCTGTATTTAATATCCTAGTTTGGTTCCTAGAAAGATACATCCAAGAGACATAGGCCTGGGGCATGATCAGATAAAAGTGCACTGTAGGCATTTCTCAGGAGTGAGCCTCCAGCCCATCTGCTGTATATTCCTCAGATCCATGGCACTTTTTCCTACCTGATTCCCAGTCATTCCCATGACTGTTAGAATGCTACCCACTGGCCCAAGCCCTGCTCAGATCAGTCTCTAGAAAAACACATCAAGCCCTTTGTGATTGTACAGCACAAGTCATTGAAGCTGCTTCTTGCCCAGAGCAGCTGCCCGTCCTGTGCCCTCAGATAAGACCTGGTGGGGCTGAGAAGAGAGCCCAGCTGACTCTCTGCCTCCCATCACCTGTTGGCACAAAAGGGCACTGACGTGCACCTGGGTGTGTCTGCTCTCCAAGCCAATCCTGCCGTGTCCTCAGTGGGGGCACCAGCTTGGAAGGGGCTGGGTGTGGCCGTGCCTTCTTGCCATTGCTTGTCAGTGCTGGTGCCTGGGCTTTGGCAGCTTTGTGGCGGTGGCTGCCCTGGCCCTGAGGGCTGGTGTGAGCGCCGAGGCTGGAGCCTTCCTTAGCTGGGAGAGTGCCGCTGCCGGCCGGCCGCTGCAGCACGGAGCTGCCCCGAGGCAGCAGCCCCTGCTCTGGGCCGGCTCCTGCACGGCCTGGGCTGGGCTCACAGAGGGTCAGCATCTCCTCTGGGCAGCTGTCCGTGTCCCGCCGGCACCTGAGGAGCACTGCTGTCCTTGCTGCCCTTGCCCGCTGCGGGAAGGTGGGCACGTGTGCGGGGCTGAGAGGGCGAGTGCAATGGCAGGGACTGATCCCTGCTGTCAGGGGGAGGAGAAGCAGTGTGGTTCTTCACGTGGGCCACGGGCAAGGGCGTCTTCCAGCTCAGCCTGCTCATCAAGGGTGAGGGTCCTGCTGTTGAAGGCCCCTTGGGGTTGGTTAGAGCATGAACTGCTTGGGTTTACAAAAGGAAAGGCATTCCCTTGGGAAACTGCTGCAAGGTGGGGAAGATGCCCTCCTCTCCTGGGAATGCATCTCCCTGTGCTTTGTTTTCTGCCAAGGCCTCTCTTCAAAGGACTGTAGAAATCAGTGCTGGCCTGCTTGTACTGCAGAGCTGCCTGTCTTGTTGCAATTGTTGTTGTTGTTACGCAGCTGACCACAAAGGGCTCAGAAGGCCAGACTGTCCAGCCCCAGCAGGGCTGCCTTTTGTATCTCTTGGATGGTGGGATGTCTGCTTTCAAGTGAGCATCTTGCATTTTGTTTCCCTCAGGGCAAATGGTGAGCACGGAAAATCCCCGAAGGAAATACATTGAACAGGAAATTGTTGGCAGAGGGTGAGTCCAACCAGAGTTACTTGTACACAATCATGGGGCAATGATTTGCTGCTGGAATATCTGTCAAGGGTGAAGTCAGGCAAGTTGCAAACATATTCAGACACTGGGGTTAGTCTGCCCCATCTCTCAGTACCAGCCAGAATTTGGAAGTGTGGTCAGAAGGAATTGTCAAAGACACTTGGATTTCATTGCCAGAAACAGCAACCTACCCCCTATCGTAGCAGTCAGATAACTGTTTTAAGGAACATTTCTTCCCAAGAGTTTGCTGAAGGAAATAGTCTGTGATCAGGATAAAAAATGCCAAGTTTAGAAACTGAAATCCACGATGAAAGAATCACCTGGCCTTTGGAGCTGAGGCACTAAACCCCAATGCTTCAGAAACAGGCCCAGTGCCCATGCACTGGAGAGGAACATGCATCATCTGCCTTCTGGCAGTGCCCTCCTGCATGCTGCAGGTTGGAGGCATTTCCAGCAGACATCTCCTGTCTGGGCTGGCTTTCACTCCAAGATCTAAATGGCTTCTCCTTTCTTTGCTGCTGTTTTGTTTCTAGGGCTTTTGGAGAGGTTTGCAGAGCCATCGACACTGCCACGGGCGGAGAGGTAAATGTCAAGAGCCCCTGCAGATTCTGCTGCTCTCCAGGGCTTTCCTGTCTCGTGTCAGCTGCGGCTGCAGCTGTGGCTAGAGCTGTGCTGCAAAGGCACAAGAAGCACAGACTGGTGCCAGCCTGCCAACTGCATTTGGGGCAGTCTTTGTCCTGCTCAGCTGCCAGAAGGAAGGCAAGGAGGGCAGCGGTTCCTTTCAGAGAAGGATGCTCTCCCTGGCTCTCAGATGCTCCAACAAAGGTGGTGCCTTGGAGCATCTCACTGCGCTCTGGGGCTACTGCTTCGGAGTCCTGAATTCTCATTTCTGGCTGCCAGCAAATACATCTGAATGTTCTTGGCAGTTCCTTAGGCACCTGCGGTGCTGCACTTGGGAACTGCACATAGGGAGAGGTCTGCAAGGCGTCCCTAAAAGCCCTAAGCCCTGCCTAGACTCCAAGATGTATCCACAGAGTTCCAAGGCACACATTACTTCTTCTGAAGTACAGACAGAGAAACAGAGAGTGTGCTCAGAACTTTGGGGTTGTGAGAGTTGAGACACCATTTTTAACAAGTGGACAAGGCAAAATGTGGTCAGTGGCCACGTGTCCTGTAACTGGCCCCCAAAGGAGCAGAGAAATGAGCTGTAGGGATGTCAGTTCCTTTGTCTAATTGCAAGGCACTTCGGCAGAGCTCGCCTGTGTCATTGCAAAATCACTCGCTCCATGTGTGTTGTGGTCTTGTGCCACCAACTTCTAAGGTTACTGATTTTCAATGTCATTCTAGGTGGCCATCAAGAAAATAAATCTTCAAGGACGGAGTAGGAAGCAAGTAACCCTTAATGAAATCACTGTCATGAAGAGGAATAAGAGTCCTCGTGTTGTGGATTATTTAGACAGGTGAGTGGTCATGGTCTCATCCCATGAAGGTTTGTTTACATTGTAAAAGCATGCGAGGTTAAAAACCCACTTTGGACACTGGCAGGAAATAGAGCTGTTAATAATTAGTTAATTATTATTTCTCTACTCATCTCCAATGGATGGGAAGAGAGTGTATTTTGCCTGCATGTGTCTTCCCTGGCTTTCAAACACTGAGTTGGAACACTGGCCAAAAACCTCAATCAACCCTCCCATACTAAGTCAATACCCTGTAAGCTCACTGCCTCCATGTTGTCTCAGGATTGATTTTTTCAAGTTTCTTCAATGCTGATGAAGCATGCTCAAGAGGATTTCCCTTGGATTGTTGCCCCTCTTTTCCATGGCTGGCCATGCCAGGAACACTAGGTGCTCCTTTCCAGAAATACCATGCGGGACAGGTTTTTCATCTTGGCTGATACTAAACTGTACTTTTTGCTTGCTGGCCATCTAAAATCTCTCCTTTTTCACAGATGTGCTGTTCTCCTTGAGACTGCACAGACTGCAAACAACCCACAGCCCGGAGGGAGTGTCTATTCCTTGAATTCTGTCCTTGTCATAAAGGGACCCGGAAACAAGAATCAAGCCAAGAAACCAATGTATGCATGTTCATCTGCATGGCCTTGTTCCCTTCTTTCAGCTACCTTGTGCATGAAGAACTGTGGCTGGTGATGGAGTACATGGATGGAGGCACTCTGAATGATGTCATCACTGAGGTTTGCATATGTGAAGACCATGTTGCAACCATCAGTCGAGAGGTGAGGGATCCCATCTGTGCATCCGAGGGCTTGGGCAGTATTGTCTGGGAAAGGGGCTCAGGACAGGAGCGATTCCATGAGCCAGGCTTTGTTTCTGTGTTGCTGATATGCTCTGGGCAAGCAAGAGCATCTCAAATGAACTGCCTGCCAGTGCCCCTGCACTCACTGGACTCTGTTCTTGTCCTCTTGTCTCCTGCTGTTGCATTCTCACTCTGGCTCTTGTATTTGCTCTTCTCCATCTTGCCTCTCTAAACTTTGGCCTGTTGGCACTGCATTCCTTGCCTGTAAAAGCAAAGGTGGGGGTGGCAGCATTTGAAAGACCAGCAAAGAAGAAAGACTCATTTCTCTGAGTCCTCAGCTGGAAAGGTTAGCAGTGCAGCCAGAATGCTCTGTACTTCTGAGCACATCCACTGCAGCAGCAGTCATCCTGGCTGGTTTGCAGGGCAGAGTCTACACCAGCAGTTGCTGTTGCTCTTTGACAAGCTGACATGCCTTTCTTTAGAAAGGTGCTGCCCTGCCTGTGTTGGAGCAGCGAGCTCTTCCCCTCAGTGGCACTGTGTTCTGCCATTACTCCTCATTCCCCTGCAGAGGGAATCTTGGAGAGCTGTTTCCTTTCTTGTGTGATGAAATCACATCACTGATATTTGCCCTCCTATTTCTGGTTTCTCTCTCAGTGCCTGCAAGGACTGGATTTTCTCCATTCCAACCATGTGATACACCGAGATGTGAAGAGCCTCAACATCCTTCTCAAAACCGATGGCTCTGTCAAGCTGGGTCAGTATATTCTTGGTCAGGTGCAGCGTTCCAGGGATATGTGGGCTGTGGGGCTGCTTTTGAGTGAGTGCCAGCCCCCCCAAAATGGCGCTGGTGGCAGTGCAGGGAGCCTGTTGTGAGACAGTGTAAAAATGTGGGGATTTTTGAAGCACCCAATGCCATATTTCCTTGGCTAAAGTCCTGAGGAAACAGAGCAGGGACAGTTGTCCAGGAGATTTAACAGCACATTCTCAAACTTCTACCGGGAAATTCTTTTGCTTGCTTTCCTAATTGCACAGGATTCAAATAAAAACCTTCTTTTGCTCTCTCCCCAGCTGATTTTGGCCTCTCTGCTCAACTCACCCCTGAGCAGAGTAGACGGAGATCGGTGGTCGGGACTGCTTGGTGGATGGCGCCAGAAATGGCAAAAGCCGAGTCCTATGGCCCCAAAGCAGACATATGGTCCTTTGGAATTGTGGGCATTGAAATGGTGGAAGGAGAACGTCCTTACGGGAATAAAGGTCCTCTCTTGGTAAGGTGTAAATACTCTCTGATCCCGCTGTCTTTCTCCCCCATCCCACTTTGTGTGTGCCACTGGACAAAATGCCATTGCCATCCGCTGGAACTACTTCCACCACAGTCCCTTTCTGAAAATGTCCCGGCAGCACATCAGCATCTGCTGGGGTTTTGGTTGCATCCGTGGGGGAACTCAAGCCTTAGCCCAGGCAAACAATCTCCCTTCTCAGGCAACACTGGGCTTTGGCTTAGAAGTCGTTCCAGCTCTTTTGGCCGTGTAGATGGCCCTACTAACAGGAAACAAGCATCTTAGAGCTGCTGATATCTTTCCTGAAATGAAGGACAGAAACCCAAACCAAACAAAGTTTCTAAAACTGGTTTGGAGAGGAGTGTACCCCCATCCTTCTCACAGGGAAACTTGCCTGAAATGTGGACATGTGGGTATGAAGGCCACAGAGTCTCTTGTGCTTCTTGTGCAGTGGTGCTGAAACACTTAGTGACCATCTTTCTTTCCTAACCCAAACCACCCTCTCTATGTCACCAGGCTGGAGCCTGGCCATGTGGAGAGCCTGCCAAAACCACCTCGGTGTTTCCAGGCACTTTCTAGGATGGCCATACCATTAATGCATTGACTTGTGGATCTAAAGGAGCAGAGGGCTACCACAGGGATGGCAATTCTCCTTGTTCTGATTTGACTACGACAATTTTCCTTTTTCTGCCTAAGGGAAGCTGAAATTTGCAGTGTGCTGCGAGACAGAGCTGCAGGTGGTTCCAGCGTGCCCAAAGAGGCATTTTCATCCCAAAACATTTGTGCATGCATCTTCATGTGTCTGCGTTGAAGATGAGATTCCAAATGTTTGTTTTCTTACCTGAGGAATAACTGAGGGATTTCCTTTCTTTACTTTTAATTCCCATTGTTTTCAAGAACCAAGGAAAAAGCTTGATGACTTTGGTTTGATGGCAGCTGTGCTTAAGGGACCAACAAGAGCTGCAGAGATGCTTTTCATGTAATACTCCTTGGAAATACTAGAGTGAGTTAGTAGAGCAAAGTCCCTCTTCCAACTAGCCTGTCAAGCTGCTCAGGTGAATCCTCAGAGAAGCAAAGGTGCTTTTGCTGATGTAGTTTTCACTAAGGAGGTCAGTCAATGAAATCAGCTGCCAGGGCAAGATCTGCTGGATGTTGGAAAATCTGTGACTGCATCGGGCTTTGGGTGTTTTGTTGGTCCAGGAAAGTCATCTCTGCCTCTGTGCCACGGCAGAAACTGCCACTGCAGAGTGCACCTGAAACAATAGGATCTGGGAGAGCAGTTGCAGATGTGAAAGAAGCAGCTGAGAGACTCGTCTTTCCTTTTTCTCCAGGCTCAGCTCCTGATAGCCACCAAAGGGATCCCAGAGCTGCAGCAGCCCAAGCTCCTCTCCCCTTTGCTGCGTGACTTCCTGAACTGCTGCCTGCAGAGAGATGAGGCGCGGCGCTGGTCTGCCAAGGAGCTGCTGCAGGTAAAATGCCAAGGGGCTGCAGGGGAAACAGTGTCCCAGGGACGGGCTCCTCCTGCACTGAAGTGCCAGGCATCAGATGAGCCTCCTCCTCCTCACCTCCACTCTTGGTGCTGTTCAAATGAAAACAGCCAGGAATCCTAGACTGGGCTGGGCTGGCAGGGACCTGTAAGGGTCATCTGCTCCAAGTGCCCTGCAATATGACCAGGGACCTCTTTCAAGAGATCAGGATGCTCAGAACTGAAATATTTCCAGGCCTGGGGCACATAGCAGCTCTTGCAGCAAGCTGTGCCAATGTGGCCCCACTGTTGCTCCTTAGACTCTGACTCAATCCCCAGTTTCATTTTAAAAAAATATTACCCTGCCTTTGGGGCTCTTAGCTTGGAAAGTAATGGCTCCTTCTTGGTTTTCTTTCCTTTGTGCAGCATCCATTTGTAACATCGGCCAAGCCTACATCCAGCCTGGTGCCACTCATCCTTACATTTAAGAAGTGTAAGGAGTTGACAGGAATGGAACAGTCACTTTAAAACTGTTATCTCCATCACCCGCATCGTAGAGGATTGTAGAGTAGGATTGTAGCTAGGACTGTAGAGTAGGATTTTGGCCTAGGATTGTAAATAAAGTTTCTGAAACCTCAAGTCATTTTGAAGATTCTCCTCCTTCTGAGCCTGTGAGAACGCTCAACATTTCCTTCTGAACTGTCCATTTTTGCTTAGAGGTGGAAAGTGACATTGATGCCTTCTTTGGTACGGTTTGAAGGGGGAGTAGGCTCTTCTTTCGTCATGCTCTCCAGACCGCAGTGCCTTTGGAATATGGCCCACTGGCTGGGTTTTACCCAGCTGTGGCACTTGTGTCTGAGGCAGGAAGGGTGGTGGCATTTGCAGGCAGAACCAAAGGACAAGTGGGGCAGCCCAAATACCCTGTGCAGATGCAGGCCTTGAGCTCTGACTCGAGAGCATTTGGGTTCCTGCCACTTGCATTTGTATCCCTAAGTGCAATCTCTTTGTCTGGGGGAGAGTTTTGCCCAAGTGAGACAGCAAGAAAAATCAGGGAGGCTGCTGGGAAAGGCGCAGAGCTGGTGCAGAGCTGTCAGCGGCTGCCAGGTGAGCCCAGGCCCCGCCTTGCCCAGGCTGGAGCCCCAGCAGAGCCCTGGCAGAGCCCGGAGCAGCCTGAGCCTGGGCAGAGGCAGCTGCAAGGAGGCCCTTGGAGCTGCAAGAGGCAGCAGCCCGGCCCTGGGTGCCTCTTGGGGGCCCCGGGCGAATCCTGCGCTCTCAGAGCCCAGCTGGCAGCTGGCTGCTCCCAAGGGGAAGCGTGGCCGTGCTGGGCACAGCACAGACCGGTGGCATCGGCCGTCCGGAGCGTGCACAGGAGCAGAGAAAGGCAAACCACAGGCGAGGGCTGCAGGCCTGGCTGAGGATTGCCACCCTTGTGCCGGCTGCCCTCTAACTCCTGGCCAAGGTGAGCAGTGTGTGCAGCGCTCTGGGCACAGGGGAGGGAGCCGGGCTGCTCCGCAGGCTCCGGCACAGGGCAGCCTCCTTCAGGCACGGCGCTTCTGCCGGGGGAAGCGAGGCCAGCGGCAGGCAGGGACAGCTTGTCAGCTCACATCTGCAGGAGCCGGGGCCTCACACGGCTCTGGGAGGAAGCGCCTGCAGTGCTGGAGTTGTGCACTGAGCCAGAGCAAAAGAGTGAAATGCAGAGTGTTCTGCAGAAATATTCCGGGGCACCAGGCCAGCCTGCTTTGAGCTCTCTGGCACACAGCAAGCACTGTGCAATACAGCCCTGAGCTGCTGGGAGAGAGAGAGGTGTTACAGAGGAGTCAACTCTTAGATGAAATTTAATGGGGCAAAAAAGTCCTCAAAGCCAAAGAGAACTGTTTCTTAGGATGGATTCACCTGAGCTGGGTGTGTATCTCCTTCTCCCAAGAGCCAAACACACACACAACACACACACAGAAAATGCTGCTTTTTATTGCCTTTCCCAGCCCAGGGCGAACCGTGTCCCCTTTCCCTTTGGCTGGGTAAAAGGAAACTTGTATTCTGTCCCCACCGCCTCCTTTTCTGTCCCCTCCCCTCTTCTCCTACTACCCTTTTGGTCTGGTCTTCAAGTTGGCCCCTCTCCCAGCTCACAGCAACACCCAACAAATCAACTAGAACAAACCCAAACCCTAAATAACAACACCTAGAACCAACCACTTTCCTTCTTTCTTCTAATAGCCCTTCAGCTGAAGCAAAATATTACCTCCTATCTCACAGAGGGAATCGGGCAGGAGCCTGAGGCTTGTGCTTGAGCAGTGAACTGATTTGGGAGTAGAAAGGTTTCAGTAGGCAATTTGTGTTTTTCTTTCTGAATTGCTGAAGGAAAGACACAATGTGACTTCAATCCGGAAAAACTTTTTCAAGGTGCATTGAGGAAATGCTTGTGAGCAATGCCCAGAGAAGGCAGGTTTTGAGAAAATATTGAACTGTAACAAATCATGGATTCCCTTCCCATTAACAGTGTTGAACCCTCTATTCCCCCAGTGCAGTGATTGATGTGTGCAAGTGGCTTCCTTAGCCTTGAGAATAGAGTAGTCTTCCTAAGAAGGTAGCTGGAATGCATTCAGGGGGAAAAGAGTGGTTGTGGGAGGCTCTTGAGCATCAGAGGAGAATTGCAGGAATGGGATGTTCCCCAAATGACCAGCCGAGACTCTCAAGAGAGCCCTACTCTCCTGTCAGTAACTTCTGAGAAGTGATTTAAATATGTCAACTAATTTGAGGGAATGTTTAGCCTGTGAGTTTCAGCAAAGTAATGAGTAGGTCTTGTTTCCATGGTTACAAATGAGTAGGTGGGATTTCTGGCTGAGCACGTGTTAGGAAAGTGATTCCCCACGCACCCAGCACTGAAATAAAGTCATCTATTGACAGGTGAAAATGAAACCTTTTCCAGCTGTTCCCCTCGGGTTTGCCTTTCTGGGGGCCAAAGCTCTGTGCTGCAGGTGGCCCGGGTGTGTGCAGAGCAAGGCAGCCTCCACAAAGCCCTTGGTTTCCCCACAAGTCGTCATGATTTGTTGCCAGGTGTGCCCAGCTGTGGCAGGAGAAAGAGCCCGCAGTGCAGTGGGCGCCGTGCCCTGCCCGGCCAGGGCTCTCTGGCACAGAGGAGCAGCAGCAGCACCTTTCAACCCACTCCTGCCCTGGCCTCACCTGGGACACAGAAGCCTCTGGAAATCAGCACCACCTGGCCCCTTCCCAGCTTGGAGCAGCTCCTGCTGGTGGGCACATCCTGCACTTCTACTGCTTCCGAACAGGAATCAAGGCACAGGGGGAGACGGACATACAGAGAAGCCCTGGGCTAGTGCAATAAATGGGCAAATGCATGGGGGAATGTGTTAGGAATCATTTCAGCTGTCATGCCAATCCTGCCTTCTCTCCTTTTCTCCCTTCACGTTTCCTGTTCTTTTCCCTCTCACATTTCCACCCCTTCCCCCTCTCGAGTCTCACAGTTTTCCTCTCATGTTTGCCTCCCAAGTTTTACTCATTTTCCCCACCCTTTTCAGCTCCCTTTCCTCACACTTTGCCTCTCACATTTCCCCAACTTCCCGCTTTTTCCTGCTTTTTTGTTCTCCCACGATTCTCACAATTTTCCCCTCACTTATCCTGCCCTTTTCTCCCCTCATGCTTTTCTCCTTTCCTCAGTCATTTTTCTCCAAGTTGTCTCCTCATGTTTCTCACTTTTGCCCTCATGTTTCCCAGGCTTTCCCTCTTATATTTCTCCCACTTTCCCCCTCACGTTTATCATTCTTTCCCCCTCATGTTGCTTCTACTTTTCCTCTAGCATTTTCTGCCCTTTTTTCACTCCTGTTTTCTGCCACTTTTCCCATCCAACGTCCCACCCTTTTTTCCCCCCTAATGTTTCCTGCCTTTTTCTGCCCTCTGGTTTCTCCCTCTTTTCCCCTCAGGATTCTCACAATGTTCCCCTCACATTTGCTGCCTGTTTCTCTCTCTCTGCCAGTAATTTTCTCACTCTCTTCCCCTCACATTTCCCTCCATTTTTTCCTCTATGTTTTTCAGCCTTCCCTGATCATGTTTCTTAGAATTTTCCCGTCATATGTCCTGCCTTTTCCTCCTCTCACCTTCCTCTCCTATTTTCACTCACATCTTCACCATTTTTCCCTCAGTTTTCTCAGCCTTTCCCACTCAGGTTTCCTTCCCTTTTTTCCCTCACACTTCCCTCCTTTTTCCTCTCCCATTTCTCACACTTGTCACCTCATGTTTTCTGCCTTTTTTCCCCTCACATTTCTTAACCCACTGCTTCCTGTCAGTGACTCTTCCTCTTCAGTAGTTGATGAGCTTCTTTTCTTCTTTCCTGCAATCCCCTCCTCCAAAGAATGGGTGCCAGAGCAGCGCTCCAAGAAGCCCCTGCCCGTGTGTCTGCTGAACAGAATGGCTGTGCTCGACTTGAACAATCTCGTGAAGAACAACCTAAACTGCAGTGGACTTTCAATTCCCTCTAGTCTTCATAGTGTTCTAAAGAAATAGGTACCCTGAGGGATACACGTCGCAGGTGCGCAGCCGCTGCACCATCCGCCTCAAGCAGATCCCATCTCCGTTTTCATCACCTCACAGTGACTGTGACTCCTGCCTGGACGAAACCACTTGTGATGCTGCTTGATGCTAATTGGAGTCCATGTGCACAAGGAGTGCTTTTAGCCCTCTTTCAAAAAAAAAAAAAAAATAAAATAAAAAAAAAAAAAGTTTTTTATTTTAAAACGTTCAGTGCCTGGAGTTTCGTATTTTCACCTATTTGAATTGCCTTGACATCAAAGTACTGCCAGTTGGCGTTCCAAACTGGCTGGTCTATGTTTGTGTGCACAGAGCAAAGGTGCCAGACCGTGTCCTTTTCCCGGGTGTCCGTTAATGTCCATTTCAACAGGCACTGAAGGGGGGCTCTGCCTGCCCCACACAGGATGGCAGCCAGAGGGCTGAGGCTGCGCCTCCTAGTGAGATCAGCCGCCCTGGCAGCCCAGCCCCAGCCGCCATCTTGTGTGTGGCTCTCCAGCCCTGGCCGCCATCTTGTGTGTGGCTCCCTCAGCCCTGGCCGCCATCTTTTGCACTGACCTAGTCCAGCTCTTAAGCGAATGTGTTGCTGTTTTGTCGGCAGTCAGGGTCCGCCCCAAAGACACCAACACCAGCAGGACAGGCTACAGGGAATGGCACGGGTTTGGCTCAAAGCAGCCAGCCCTGACTTGTCACTGTCCTTTATCCATGAACACGTCCCCATATGCAGCCACAGCAAATGTCCAACAGCAGCTCCATCAGCCACTTCCTCCCGCTGGCGTTGGCAGACACGTGGCAGCTGCAGCTCCTGCGCTTCTGCCTCTTCCTGGGCATCTCCCTGGCTGCCCTCCTGGGCCACGGCCTCGTCACCAGCGCCGTAGCCTGCGGCCACCACCTGCACAGCCCCATGTTCTTCTTCCTGCTCAACCTGGCCCTCAGCGACCTGGGCTCCATCTGCACCACTGTCCCCAAAGCCATGCACAATTCCCTCTGGGACACCAGGACCATCTCCTACGCAGGATGTGCTGCACTGCGGAGGATTTCGGCGAGGGAAGAATGCAATCAATCAATATGATTGGTAAAGCATTGTTCAATTTTATTGCTCATAACATCCGTTCTTATACTTTTGCCCCAAGCATTCAGCATACTTGTCAAATTATAATTGGTTAGCATACACTACTCATCTATACTTGATTGGCTATATCAAGCGTGAGAAGGTTCCTCCTCTTGGCATGCTGAAAACTTTGTATACGTGCTTACTGCTACGCTCTATTAAGCACAAGTTCTTTTATCTTTGGCCTGTGTCCGTGCTTACTGCTGTCCCAAGGACAGCTTATCTTAGCAGCGCGTAGGCTGCTAGCACTTGGTATCGGGCCATGAGGCCTCTAATGATCCGTGGCCTTGCTCTGCTAACCATTCTTCAACAATTCCCTCTTTTATATTTTGTGCAGCAAACGCAGCGTGCCGAGTAGTTACTGTTTCTGCTACGCGATACATCATCTGTTGCAAGCAGCAAAAAAAGCAAGATACAAAAAGTACAAGCAGTATAATAACAATCACAATATTGATTACATGTTGCAGTAGGGAGGTTATCCAAGGCCCTAGCCCGAAAGATCATAGCCAATCTGTTAAAGCCAAGCCTGTGTCTTGCTGCAAATGACTAGTGAGTTCTTACAACTTAGCTATTTGGGTATGAATTGACATGGAGTGATCTCTCTGTTCTACCTTGTCAAACTGCCAGAGCAGTTGTAGGTTTTCTCTTGCCCTTAAGTCTTCAATTAAGTGTACCCCCTCTAACCCTGGCTGTCCAGTATCGATGTCGCTCTTGCAGGGTCATTAGCAGGACGGATCCATTTACTAGGCATCCATTGGGGCCCTGTGGGGGTAAGAACACAAACATAACCTCTACCCATGTACTGAACCTCTGCGGGACCTTCCCATACTCCAGTTTTGGGATCTCGGTACATGACTTTAAACAATGGCTTAGTTGCTTCCTCCTTTACTCCACCTGAGTGGATGACCGCAGGGGGCTCCGAGTGGTCCCCCATTACACACAGATAGTTTAATACAAATAGTGTTTTTGATAGCATGGTCTGCGCATCCACCTCCTCCTTATATTTTAACAGATAATCCTTGAGTGTTTGGTGGGCTCGCTCCACAATCGCCTGACCTGTTGGTGAATGTGGGATACCTGTGATGTGTGTCACACCCCACTTCTGTAAGAACCTTTGGATCCTGCTGCTCACATATGCAGGGCCATTACCTGTCTTAATCTGTTCTGGCACCCCCATCACCGCAAAGCAAGTAGTTAGGTGTCGTACCACGTGGAGAGCTTTCTCTCCCGGCTGCGCTGAAGCCCAAATAAATTTACTGAAAGTATCAATTGTAACATGCACATATTTCAATCTACCAAAGGAGGATACGTGAGTTACATCCATTTGCCAGATGTGATTGGGTCCAAGGCCCCGTGGGTTTACTCCCATCCCTAGTCCAGGCCCATGCTGACTACAGAGAGGACAGGATCTGACAATACCACGGGCATCATTCAGAGATATGCGAAACTGTTTCTTTAGGCCTCGCGCATTCTGGTGAAAAGTCTCATGAGCAATACGTGCCTGCTGAAATCCGTCTTGTGGTACTGCAACAGAAACCAACTGATCAGCTATGGCATTATCCTGACCCAAACCTTCTGACCATTTGTGGCTTCGAATATGCAAAATCGCAAAAGGAGCTGAGCGCAGCCGAACAGCTTGCCTCAGCTGCCTCAAAAGTTCCCATAACCTGTCATTCTTTATATCCTTTATCAATGCATCCTCAATCCGCAGCACCACCCCTACTACGTATCATGAGTCTGTGACAATATTTACACCCTGATCAGGCCAATTCATAATGATCCAAAGGACAGCCCTTAATTCTAGCATCTGCAATGAGTCCTCAGTAGTCGAGTCCACGTGCCCTCCTCCATCCATCCAGATCAAGGCAGAGCGTTTGCTTTGTGACGTCAGGGCACGGTTGTCACGTGGTCGTGGTGACATCACAAGGTTGCCTTGGTGCACGGAAGGCCTCAGGGGTGTCAGAGCAGCTCTTGGCCTTGCGCAGTGCAGGAACTTGGTCCTGTGCTTGAGGCTTTTGTCAGGGGGCAGCTGCTGACTGACAGGAGACTTCTTTTAGCTAGCGTTAGAGCGCAGTCTGCAAACTTGCACAGCAGTTGCCACAATGATTGGGCAACTCGCCGCTGCAGTTTTCACTGTTTATGGAGTTGCCTATTCCTGCTATTTCCTAACTAACCTGGCAGGTAAGTAGAGGTTTTCCCTGAGTGTCACCTAACCTGGTTTTTGTGTCTTCCTGCTCTTTCTTAGTGACTGAGTTCATTTGGAAACAGAAAGGCCATCCAGATGCCGCTTGGGTAAAGCTCCTGTCAACATGTTCAGCTCCAAAGGGGGTGTGTGTAGCCACGGCCGTGCGGGCAGCATTTGCAAGGGAGCCTGCAGGGGTTGCGTTCCCTCTGTTGGAGAGTCTGTGGCAGCAGAGTTTGCCAATTCCTCCCTTGCTGGGTCAAGCAGGACAACTTTGAAAATGTAGACTGGGAGGCCTTGGAAGGTCTTCTAAAAATGCTCTGGTTGTCTCCAGTTTTCTCAAAGCATCTGCTTCATTTTCCCTTGCCCACTGCAGGTCACCTGAGCCGGGTATTCAGAGGTGCTGATCCCAAGGTGAGTAAGGAAAGAACATTTGATGTTCTTGGCGTTTAAGAATTGTGCAGCAAGCTGTGAGCTTGGCCTGTGGCAGTAGAGTGTAGAGGGCCAGCTGAGTAGGCTGCAAGAAAATCCATTTCCATGTCTACAGCAGCAAGAGCAAAGGCATCACTGCCTATTTCCTAATTTTCCATTTCAGAGCTTTAAAAGAACTAAAAGATAAGTTTTGCAGAGAGAATGTGCTTCCTGATAGTAGTCAGGGGGGAATATGTAATTTGGAGCAATTTGCAGTGTCCAGTTGAATCAGCCCATTAGAATTTAGTCTGAGGGACTCAGAATCCCCTTGCTCTGCAAGTTGATGATTTGTGCTTAGTAGAGCTGGTTCTAGAGCTGAAGAGAAAGAAGGTTCTAAATGATAGGTCATGGCCTGTGTCTAACGCTCCTGTCTGTCCACAGATCCCAGAACCAAGAGCAGACTCTCCTCTGGCTTCCTCTGCTCCTGGACGAGAAGGCAAAGAGGAGCCAAATGACCACAAGGCTCCAGCTGTGGTCACACCACAGCCGCAACTTTCCAAGACGGTAAGTGCCACTTCTGGAGGGTGCTGTCTTTAGTGCGAGGCAGAGCTGCAAGTTTCTGAGCAGCCAGCTCTTGCTGTTGGTGGCTGAGGATGCCGAGTGCTGCAGTCCTGCCAGACCTAGCCATTCCCCTCAGCCAGTGACAGCTGGAAAATGGGCTTTGAGCTGCCATGTTTAGGCCCCAGCTTGCTGGGATTCTGATAGAGGCCAGCCTGGAGCAGGAAGGTTCCCTGTCTGCAGAGGAGGGAGCATGTCAAAGGCACTGTGCTCAGCCTTGGTGGATACGTAGGGGACGCTGTGGTCTGGGGACACCTGTCCCCCTCCACAGACTCGCCAAGTACCCACAGGCACAAAAAGTATTGATGTGACAACACAAGCTTTTTGGGGCGGTTTGTCCCCACGAGCTTCTTGGCTGGGCTTACCTGGGAGCATTTCAGAGACACACTGGGGACGTGGAGTTTCTGCTTCAAGTCAGGGATTTTGGTGCCTTGGTTGCCAGGTTGTTCTTTTGGTAAAATGGAAGCAGAGGTGGGCAGGGAAGCAGAAAGAAGTGGCTGAATTAATGTGAATTGTGGGCAGAAAGGTGAAAAAGCTGAGCTTGACAGCAGCTCCCAGTCACTGGCTGACAGCACCTTCCTAAGGGCTTGCATTTAAAATGGGATCTGGGGCTAATCTCTGCCAGCCACTTTTCTGACACAAACTCTTTTGTTGTCTCAGATCTCCACAGGCTCTTCTATTGAAGCTGCAGCAGCAGGAGCAGCAGTGTCACCTGAAGGGGCCTGGCCTGCCCCAGCTGAGCAGTGGAGCCTGGGCAGTTCCTTCATCTCCAGCACTGACAAAGCTGCTGCTCAGCAACAGGAGATGGAGTATGATGAGGATGACTTCCTGGGGTTCATGAGTACGTCTTGTGTCTTTCTTCTCTGAGGGACAGTGTATTGTGAGCATGTGTCAGCATAGCTGGACCCAATGATCCTCCTCATCTCAGTGCCCTTTTTGATTGTACAGCACAAGTCATTGAAGCTGCTTCTTGCCCAGAGCAGCTGCCTGTCCTGTGCCCTCAGATAAGACCTGGTGGGGCTGAGAAGAGAGCCCAGCTGACTCTCTGCCTCCCATCACCTGTTGGCACAAAAGGGCACTGCCGTGCACCTGGGTGTGTCTGCTCTCCAAGCCAATCCTGCTGTGTCCTCAGTGGGGGCAGCAGCTTGGAAGGGGCTGGGTGTGGCCGTGCCTTCTTGCCATTGCTTGTCAGTGCTGGTGCCTGGGCTTTGGCAGCTTTGTGGCGGTGGCTGCCCTGGCCCTGAGGGCTGGTGTGAGCGCCGAGGCTGGAGCCTTCCTTAGCTGGGAGAGTGCCGCTGCCGGCCGGCCGCTGCAGCGCGGAGCTGCCCCGAGGCAGCAGCCCCTGCTCTGGGCCGGCTCCTGCACGGCCTGGGCTGGGCTCACAGAGGGTCAGCATCTCCTCTGGGCAGCTGTCTGTGTCCCGCTGGCACCTGAGGAGCACTGCTGTCCTTGCTGCCCTTGCCCGCTGCGGGAAGGTGGGCACGTGTGCGGGGCTGAGAGGGCGAGTGCAATGGCAGGGACTGATCCCTGCTGTCAGGGGGAGGAGAAGCAGTGTGGTTCTTCACGTGGGCCACGGGCAAGGGCGTCTTCCAGCTCAGCCTGCTCATCAAGGGTGAGGGTCCTGCTGCTGAAGGCCCCTTGGGGTTGTTTAGAGCATGAGCTGCTTGGGTTTACAAAGGGAAAGGCATTCCTTTGGGAAACTGCTGCAAGGTGGGGAAGATGCCCTCCTCTCCTGGGAATGCATCTCCCTGTGCTTTGTTTTCTGCCAAGGCATCTCTTCAAAGGACTGTAGAAAATCATTCTCTGTGCTGACCTGCTTGTACTGCAGAGCTGCCTGTCTTGTTGCAATTGTTGTTGTTGTTGTTGTTGTTACCCAGCTGGCCACAAAGGACTCAGAAGGCCAGACTGTACAGCCCCAGCAGGGCTGCCTTTTGTATCTCTTGGATAGTGGGATGTCTGCTTTCAAGTGAGCATTTTGCATTTTGTTTCCCTTAAGGGCAAATGGTGAGCACAGAAAATCCCCGGAGGAAATACACCGAAAAGGAAATTGTTGGCAGAGGGTGAGTCCAACCACAGTTGCTTCTACACAGTCATGGGGCAGCTGATTTGCTGCTGGAATATCTGTCAAGTGTGAAGTCAGGCAAGCTGCAAACATATTCAGACACTGGGGTTAGTCTGCCCCATCTCTCAATACCGGCCAGAATTTGGAAGTGTGGTCAGAAGGCATTATCAAAGACACTTCTATTTCATTGCCAGAAACAGCAACCTACCCCCTATCATAGCAGTCAGATAACACTTCTCAGGAGCATTTCTTCCCAAGAGTTTGCTGAAGGAAATCGTCTGTGGTGAGGATAAAAACCGCCCAGTTTAGAAACTGAAATCCACGATGAAAGAATCACCTGGCCTTTGGAGCTGAGGCACTAAACCCCAATGCTTCAGAAACAGGCCCAGTGCCCATGCACTGGAGAGGAACATGCATCATCTGCCTTCTGGCAGTGCCCTCCTGCGTGCTGCAGGTTGGAGGCATTTCCAGCAGACATCTCCTGTCTGGGCTGGCTTTCACTCCAAGGTCTAAATGGCTTCTCCTTTCTTTGCTGCTGTTTTGTTTCTAGGGCTTTTGGAGAGGTTTGCAGAGCGATCGACACTGCCACGGGCGGAGAGGTAAATGTCAAGAGCCCCTGCAGATTCTGCTGCTCTCCAGGGCTTTCCTGTCTCGTGTCAGCTGCGGCTGCAGCTGTGGCTAGAGCTGTGCTGCAAAGGCACAAGAAGCACAGACTGGTGCCAGCCTGCCAACTGCATTTGGGGCAGTCTTTGTCCTGCTCAGCTGCCAGAAGGAAGGCAAGGAGGGCAGCGGTTCCTTTCAGAGAAGGATGCTCTCCCTGGCTCTCAGATGCTCCAACAAAGGAGCATCTCACTGCTCTCTGGGGCTACGGCTTCAGAGTCCTGAATTCTCATTTCTGGCTGCCAGCAAATACATCTGAATGTTCCTGGCAGTTCCTTAGCCACCTGCAGTGCTGCACTTGGGAACTGCACGTAGGGAGAGATCTGCAAGGTGTCCCTAAAAGCCCTAAGCCCTGCCTATAGCCCGAGATGTATCCACAGAGTACCAAGTCACGCATTACTTCTTCTCAAGTACAGACAGACAGAGAGTGTGCTCAGAGCTTTGGGGGGGTGAGAGTTGACACACCATTGCTAACAAGTGGACAAGGCAAAATGTGGTCAGTGGCCACGTGTCCTGGATCTGGCCCCCAAAGGAGCAGAGAAATGGGCTGTAGGAATGTCACTTCCTAATTACTCCTTTGTCTAATTACAAGGCACTTTGGCACGGCTTGGCGGTGTCATTGCAAAATCTCTCTCCCCATGTGTGTTTTGGTCTCATTCCTCCAACTTCTAAAGTTACTGATTTTCAATGTCATTCTAGGTGGCTATCAAGAAAATCTATCTTCGGGGACCGAGCGAGATGGAGGATATTGTTACTGAAATCACGGTCATGAAGAGGAATATGAGTCCCCATCTTGTCCATTATTTAGACGGGTGAGTGGTCATGGTCTCATCCCATGAAGGTTTGTTTACATAGTAAAAGTATGCAAGGTTAAAACCCCACTTTGGACACTAGCAGAAAAGAAAGCTGTTAATTATTGCTTCATTATTATTTCTCTACTCATCTCCAATGGATGGGAAGAGAGTGCAGTTTATCTCCGTGAGTCATCCCTGGCTTTCCAACACATAGTTGAAAAATTGTTCAAAAACCTGCATCAACTCTACCATAAGAAGTCAGTACCCTGTAAGTTGGCTGCCTCCATGTTGTCTCAGGATGGATTTTTTAAGGTTTCTTCAATGCTGATGAAGCATGCTAGGGAGGATTTCCCTTGGATTGTTGCCCCTCTTTTCCAGGGCTGGCCATGCCAGGAACACTAGGTGCTTCTTTCCAGAAATACCACGCGGGACAGGTTTTTCATCTTGGCTGTTACTAAACTGCACTTTTTGATTGCTGGCCATCAGAGACATCTCCTTTTCACAGATGTGCTGTTCTCCTTGAGACTGCACAGACTGCAAACAACCCACAGCCCGGAGGGAATGTCTTTAATTCTTTTAATTCTGTCCTTGTCACAAAGCAACCCGGAAACAAGAATCAAGCAAAGGAGCCAACGAATGCATGTTCATCTGCATGGCCTTGTTCCCTTCTTTCAGCTACCTTGTGCATGAAGAACTGTGGCTGGTGATGGAGTACATGGATGGAGGCAGTCTTTACGACACAATCCAAAAGACTCGCCTGACAGAAGACGAGATTGCCATCATCAGTCGGGAGGTCAGTCGGGGATCCCAGCTGTGCTTCCCAGAGCTTGGGCAGGATTGTCTGGGAAAGGGGCTCAGAACAGGAGCGATACCATGAGCCAGGCTTTGTTTCTGTGTGGCTGATATGCTCTGGGCAAGCAAGAGCCTCTCAAATGAACTGCCTGCCAGTGCCCCTGCACTCACTGGACTCTGTTCTTGTCCTCTTGTCTCCTGCTGTTGCATTCTCACTCTGGCTCTTGTATTTGCTCTTCTCCATCTTGCCTCTCTAAACTTTGGTCTGTTGGCACTGCATTCCTTGCCTGTAAAAGCAAAGGTGGTGATGGTGGGAGCATTTGAAAGGAACAGCAAAGAAGAAAGAGAGACTCATTTCTCTGAGTCCTCAGCTGGAAAGGTTAGCAGTGCAGCCAGAGTGCTGTGTGCTTCTGAGCACATCCACTGCAGCAGCAGTCATCCTGGCTGGTTTGCAGGGCAGAGTCTACACCAGCAGTTGCTGTTGCTCTTTGGCAAGCTGACATGCCTTTCTTTAGAAAGGTGCTGCTCTGCCTGTGTTGGAGCAGCGAGCTCTTCCCCTCAGTGGCACTGTGTTCTGCCATTACTCCTCATTCCCCTGCAGAGGGAATCTTGGAGAGCTGTTTCCTTTCTTGTGTGATGAAATCACATCACTGATATTTGCCCTCCTGTTTCTGGTTTCTCTCTCAGTGCCTGCAAGGACTGCATTTTCTCCACGCCAACCACGTGATGCACAGAGATTTGAAAAGCCTCAACATCCTTCTCAAAACGGATGGCTCTGTCAAGCTGGGTCAGTATATTCTTGGGCAGGTGCAGCGTTCCAGGGATATGTGGGCTGTGGGGCTGCTTTTGAGTGAGTGCCAGCCCCCCCAAAATGGCGCTGGTGGCAGTGCAGGGAGCCTGTTGTGAGCTGACCACGCGGTTGCAACGTGCACAGACCTATGGCAAGGCTCGAGCAGTCCACAGTGGCATTGCTCTGTGCGTGTCCCTTCCAGAGGGAGGGAGCTACATGTCTAAAGTTTGAAAAGCCCCTGCTGGAGGCAGTGTAAAAAATGTGGGGATTTCTGAAGCAGCCAGCACCATATTTCCTTGGCTAAAGTCCTGAGGAAACAGAGCAGGGACAGTTGTCCAGGAGATTCAAGAGCACATTCTCAAACTTCTACCGGGAAATTCTTTTGCGTGCTTTCCTAATTGCACAGGATTCAAATAAAAATGGTCTTTTGCTCTCTCCCCAGCTGATTTTGGCCTCTCTGCTCAACTCACCCCTGAGCAGAGTAGACGGAGATCGGTGGTCGGGACTCTTCAGTGGATGGCACCTGAAGTGAACGGTGAACCCTATGGCCCCAAAGTGGACATATGGTCTTTGGGAATCGTGGTCATTGAAATGGTGGAAGGAGAAGCTCCTGACTGGGAGGAAAATTCTGCCATGGTAAGGTGTAAATACTCTCTGATCCCGCTGTCTTTCTCCCCCATCCCACTTTGTGTGTGCCACTGGACAAAATGCCATTGCCATCCGCTGGAACTACTTCCACCACAGTCCCTTTCTGAAAATGTCCCGGCAGCACATCAGCAACTGCTGGGGTTTTGGTTGCATCCGTGGGGGAACTCAAGCCTTAGCCCAGGCAAACAATCTCCCTTCTCAGGCAACACTGGGCTTTGGCTTAGAAGTCGTTCCAGCTCTTTTGGCTTTGTAGACAGCCCTAATAGCAGCAAACAAGCATCTTAGAAGTGGTGTTATCTTTCCTGAAATGAAGGAAAGTAACCCAAACCCGAGGATGTTTATAAAACAGTGGTTTGGAGAGAAGAAGTGCACCCCCATTCTTCTCACAAGGAAATTTGCCTGAAACCTTAACAAGAGGGTGTGAAGGCCACAGAGTCTCTTGTGCTTCTTGTGCGGTGCTGCTGAAACACTCAGTGACCATCTTTCTTTCCTAACCCAAGCCGTCACCTCCATGTCACTAAGATGAAGCCTGGCCATGTGGAGAGCCGGCCAAACCCACCCCTTTGTTTCCAGGCACTTTCTAGGATGGCCATGCCATTAATGCATTGACTTGAGTGTCCAAATGAGCAGAGGGCTACCACATGGATGGCGTTTCTCCCTCTTCTGCTTTGACCACCAAAATTTTCCTTTTGCTGCCTAAGGGAAGCTGAAATTTGCAGTCTGATGAGAGACGGAGCTGCAGGTGTTTCCTGTGTGCCCAAAGAGGCATTTTCGTCCCAAGACATTTGTGCATGCATCTTCATGTGTCTGTGTGGAAGATGAGATTCCAAATGTTTGTTTCCTTACCTGAGGAATAACTGAGGGATTTCCTTTCTTTGCTTGCAATTCCCATTGTTTTCAAGAACCAAGGAAAAAGCTTGATGACTTTGGTTTGATGGCAGCTGTGCTTAAGGGACCAACAAGAGCTGCAGAGATGCTTTTCATGTAATTATCTTTGGAAATAGTAGAGTGAGTTAGTAGAGCAAAGTCCCTCTTCCAAATAGCCTGTCAAGCTGCTCAGGTGAACCCTCAGAGAAGGAAACCTGCTTTTGCTGCTATTGTTTCCACTAACAAGGCCAGTCAATGAAATCAACTGCCAAGGCAAGAGCTGCTGGATGCTGGGAAAGCTGTGGCTGCATCGGGCTTTGGGTGTTTTGTTGGTCAGGAAAGTCATCTCTGCCTCTGTGCCACGGCAGAAAGTGCCACTGCAGAGTGCACCTGAAACAATGGGATCTGGGAGAGCAGTTCCAGATGTGAAAGAAGCGGGTGAGAAACTCGTGTTTCCTTTCTCTTCAGGCTCAACTCCTGAAAGCCACCAAAGGGATCCCAAAGCTGCAGCAGCCCAAGCTCCTCTCCCCTTTGCTGTGTGACTTCCTGAGCTGCTGCCTGCAGAGAGACGAGGCGCGGCGCTGGTCTGCCAAGGAGCTGCTGCAGGTAAAATGCCAAGGGGCTGCAGGGGAAACAGTGTCCCAGGGACGGGCTCCTCCTGCACTGAAGTGCAAGGCATCAGGGGAGCCTCCTCCTCCTCACCTCCACTCTTGGTGCTGTTCAAATGAGAACAGTCAGGAATCCTAGACTGGGCTGGGCTGGCAAGGGCCTGTAAGGGTCATCTGCTCCAAGTGCCCTGCAATATGACCAGGGACCTCTTTCAAGAGATCAGGATGCTCAGACCGGAGATATTTCCAGGCCTGGGGCACATAGTAGCTCTTGCAGCAAGCTGTGCCAATGTGGCCCCACTGTTGCTCCTTAGATGTACTCTGATTCAATCTCCTTTTCCTTTGAAAAATATTGCCCTGCCTTTGAGGCTCTTAGCTTGCAAAGTAATGGTTCATTCTTGGTTTTTTTTTTTTCTTTGTGCAGCATCCATTTGTAACATCAGCCAAGCCTGTGTCCAGCCTGGTGCCACTGATCACTTCAGTGAAAGAGTGGAAGGAGGAGACAGGAATCAGACAACTGTTTTCTCCAACACCAGTATAGAGAAGGATTGTAGAATAGGACTGTAGAGTAGGATTGCAGCTAGGACAGTGGAGTAGGATAGTAGCATAGGATTGGAAATAAAGTTTGTGAAACCTCAACTCCTTTCAAAGATTCCCCTCCTTCTGAGCCTCTGAGAAAGCTCAACATTTTCTTCTGAAGTGTCAGTTTTTTCTTAGAGGTGGAGAGTGACATTGATGGCTTCTTTGGTACAGTTGGAAAGTGGGGAAGGCTCTCCCGAGGGGAAGCGTGGCCGTGCTGGGCACAGCACAGACCGGTGGCATCGGCCGTCCGGAGCGTGCACAGGAGCAGAGAAAGGCAAACCACAGGCGAGGGCTGCAGGCCTGGCTGAGGATTGCCACCCTTGTGCCGGCTGCCCTCTAACTCCTGGCCAAGGTGAGCAGTGTGTGCAGCGCTCTGGGCACAGGGGAGGGAGCCGGGCTGCTCCGCAGGCTCCGGCACAGGGCAGCCTCCTTCAGGCACGGCGCTTCTGCCGGGGGAAGCGAGGCCAGCGGCAGGCAGGGACAGCTTGTCAGCTCACATCTGCAGGAGCCGGGGCCTCACACGGCTCTGGGAGGAAGCGCCTGCAGTGCTGGAGTTGTGCACTGAGCCAGAGCAAAAGAGTGAAATGCAGAGTGTTCTGCAGAAATATTCCGGGGCGCCAGGCCAGCCTGCTTTGAGCTCCCTGGCACACAGCAAGCACTGTGCAATGCAGCCCTGAGCTGCTGGGAGATAGAGAGGTGTTAGAGAGGAGCCAACTGTCAGATGAAATTTAATGGGGTGACAACGTCATCAAAGCCAAAGAGAACTGTTTTTTAGGATGGATTCACCTGAGCTGGGTGTGTATCTCCCTCTCCCAAGAGCCAAACACACACACAACACACACACAGAAAATGCTGCTTTTTATTGCCTTTCCCAGCCCAGGGCGAACCGTGTCCCCTTTCCCTTTGGCCGGGAAATAGGAAACTTGTATTCTGTCCCCACCGCCTCCTTTTCTGTCCCCTCCCCTCTTCTCCTACTTCCCTTTTGGTTTGGTCTTCACGCTGGCCCCTCTCCCAGCTCACAGCAACACCCAACAAATCAACTAGAACAAACCCAAACCCTAAATAACAACCCCAAGAACCAACAGCTTTCGTTCTTTCTTCTCATAACCCTGCAGCTGCAGCAAAATATTACCTCCTATCTCACAGAGGGAATCGGGCAGGAGCCTGTGGCTCGTGCTTGAGCAGTGAACTGATTTGGAAGGGAGCAGAAGGGTTTCAGCAGGCAGTTTGTGTTTTTCTTCTGAATTGCTGAAGGAAAGACACAATGTGGCTTCAGTCAGCAAAAACATTTTCAAGGTGAATTAAAGAAATGCTTGTGAGCAATGCCCAGAGAAGGCAGGTTTTGAGAAAATATTGAACTGTAACAAATTGTGAATTCCCTTTGCATTAACAGACTGTTGAGCCCTCTATTCCTCCAGAGCAGTGATTGATGTGTGCAAGTGACTACCTTAGCCTTGAGAATAGTCTTCCCAAGAATGTAGCTGGAATGCATTCAAGGGGAAAAGAGTGGTTGTAGGAGGCTCTTGAGCATCAGAGGAGAATTGCAGCAATGGGATGTTCCCCAAATGACCACCCGAGACTCTCAAGAGAGCCCTACTCTCCTGTCAGTAACTTCTGAGAAGTGATTTAAATATGTCAACTAATTTGAGGGAATGTTTAGCCTGTGAGTTTCAGCAAAGTAATGAGTAGGTCTTGTTTCCATGGTTACAAATGAGTAGGTGGGATTTCTGGCTGAGCACGTGTTAGGAAAGTGATTCCCCACGCACCCAGCACTGAAATAAAGTCATCTATTGACAGGTGAAAATGAAACCTTTTCCAGCTGTTCCCCTCGGGTTTGCCTTTCTGGGGGCCAAAGCTCTGTGCTGCAGGTGGCCCGGGTGTGTGCAGAGCAAGGCAGCCTCCACAAAGCCCTTGGTTTCCCCACAAGTCGTCATGATTTGTTGCCAGGTGTGCCCAGCTGTGGCAGGAGAAAGAGCCCGCAGTGCAGTGGGCGCCGTGCCCTGCCCGGCCAGGGCTCTCTGGCACAGAGGAGCAGCAGCAGCACCTTTCAACCCACTCCTGCCCTGGCCTCACCTGGGACACAGAAGCCTCTGGAAATCAGCACCACCTGGCCCCTTCCCAGCTTGGAGCAGCTCCTGCTGGTGGGCACATCCTGCACTTCTACTGCTTCCAAACAGGAATCAAGGCACAGGGGGAGACGGACATACAGAGAAGCCCTGGGCTAGTGCAATAAATGGGCAAATGCATGGGGGAATGTGTTAGGAATCATTTCAGCTGTCATGCCAATCCTGCCTTCTCTCCTTTTCTCCCTTCACATTTCCTGTTCTTTTCCCTCTCACATTTCCACCCCTTCCCCCTCTCGAGTCTCACAGTTTTCCTCTCATGTTTGCCTCCCAAGTTTTACTCATTTTCCCCACCCTTTTCAGCTCCCTTTCCTCACGCTTTGCCTCTCACATTTCCCCAACTTCCCGCTTTTTCCTGCTTTTTTGTTCTCCCACGATTCTCACAATTTTCCCCTCACTTATCCTGCCCTTTTCTCCCCTCATGCTTTTCTCCTTTCCTCAGTCATTTTTCTCCAAGTTGTCTCCTCATGTTTCTCACTTTTGCCCTCATGTTTCCCAGGCTTTCCCTCTTACATTTCTCCCACTTTCCCCCTCACGTTTATCATTCTTTCCCCCTCATGTTGCTTCTACTTTTCCTCTAGCATTTTCTGCCCTTTTTTCACTCCTGTTTTCTGCCACTTTTCCCATCCAACTTCCCACCCTTTTTTCCCCCCTAATGTTTCCTGCCTTTTTCTGCCCTCTGGTTTCTCCCTCTTTTCCCCTCAGGATTCTCACAATGTTCCCCTCACATTTGCTGCCTGTTTCTCTCTCTCTGCCAGTAATTTTCTCACTCTCTTCCCCTCACATTTCCCTCCATTTTTTCCTCTATGTTTTTCAGCCTTCCCTGATCATGTTTCTTAGAATTTTCCCATCATATGTCCTGCCTTTTCCTCCTCTCACCTTCCTCTCCTACTTTCACTCACATCTTCACCATTTTCCCCTCCGTTTTCTCACCCTTTCCCACACAGGTTTCCTTCCCTTTTTTCCCTCACACTTCCCTCCTTTTTCCTCTCCCATTTCTCACACTTGTCACCTCATGTTTTCTGCCTTTTTTTCCCCCTCACATTTCTTAACCCACTGCTTCCTGTCAGTGACTCTTCCTCTTCAGTAGTTGATGAGCTTCTTTTCTTCTTTCCTGCAATCCCCTCCTCCAAAGAATGGGTGCCAGAGCAGCGCTCCAAGAAGCCCCTGCCCGTGTGTCTGCTGAACAGAATGGCTGTGCTCGACTTGAACAATCTCGTGAAGAACAACCTAAACTGCAGTGGACTTTCAATTCCCTCTAGTCTTCATAGTGTTCTAAAGAAATAGGTACCCTGAGGGATACACGTCGCAGGTGCGCAGCCGCTGCACCATCCGCCTCAAGCAGATCCCATCTCCGTTTTCATCACCTCACAGTGACTGTGACTCCTGCCTGGACGAAACCACTTGTGATGCTGCTTGATGCTAATTGAAGACCATGTGGACATTCCCAGCACTTTTTCCTGCACTTTCTGCCCACCAAGCAGAAATGGAGCTTTTTAGAAGCTTCTTACAGTGACACCTGAAAGAGCAGTGCTGCCGTCAGCACGTTCCCAGCCTTTCTTCCCTGGGAATATTTCTTTCCCAGAGCCAGCCTCACACCCTGTGTGCCCCGTAGAAAAAGTGCTTTCCCTACAAAGCTGAAAGGATTTTCAGGGAGTCCCACCCAGCAGAAAATGCCTGAGAGGGGCTGTGGATGGTGTCCAGCAGCTCCTCGTGGCCCAGCAACCTTCCCTAAACACCGAGCGCTTCCAGGAAACGGGAAAGAAACACACATCCCATGGGCCTGGGAAGAGGGCCTGGCTGAATCTCTGCTCCTCACACACATCTTCAGGGGAAGGAGGAAAAATAAACCGGCTCCAAACAGGATAAATGGCTCCCTGCGGGGCTTGGCTGGGGGTTTATCCTACAGCCACAGCATCCCAGTCCCAATGGATGCAGGGCCTGGCCCAATCCCAGTTTGGGGATGGAAGAAAAGCACCAACAATCAGCTTTGCTGAGGCAGAAGCCTGTGGTGGAGCTGTGAGAAAACCTTTGTGCTGTTGCAATGTTTTCCTCATTGCTTTTGTGCGCTCTGCAAACAGATTTGGCAAGCAGGCATTGTTACCCTGGGATCCTCCTCCAGGATTTATTGGGGGTGTTTAATACCTGCCACAACCACCCTGCATTTCCCTGAGCTGGCACTAAATGTTGGTCCTGAAGTGACAATTTATGGCTGAGTCTGTTGTCTCAGGATAAACCACAAAGCCAATAGTGGTTGTAAAAGTGCCACTCCCAAAGCGTCCCACTCCCAAAGAGTCCCCTTCCCAAACTGTCCCAAACTGTCCCATTCCCAGTGTCCCATTCCCAGTGTCCCATTCCCAAAGTGTCCCATTCCTAGTGTCCCATTCCCAGAGTCCCATTCCCAGTGTCCCATTCTCAAAGAGTCCCATTCCCAAAGAGTCTCATTCCCACAGTGTCCCCACTCCCAAAATGTCCCAATGTGTCCCATTCCCAGTGTTCCACTCCCAAAGTGTCCCACTCCCAGTTTCCCACTCCCAGTGTCCCATTCCCAGTGTTCCACTCCCAGTGTCCCACTCCCAAAGTATCCCATTCCCAAAGTGTCCCACTCCCAGTGTCCCCTTCCCAGTGTCCCACTCCCAGGGCCTGGGGAAGCTCCTGCTAGTCGTTCCCATCACCTCCCAGCTGAGGGACAAGGAAGAAAACCCAGGGATAAAATGTCTGCAACTCCTGTTCTGATAACAGCTGGGAAGGTGCTTTAGCCCCCAGGCACTGCTGCCTCCAATCCAGGTTATCTTTGGGTTGGAATCATGGAATTTGGGATGGAAGGACCTTCAAACCCCACCCTGCCACGGGCAGGGACGCCTCCCACTGTCCCAGGGGCTCCAAGCTGGCCTTGGACACTCCCAGGGATCCAGGGGCAGCCACAGCTGCTCTGGGAATTCCAGCCCAGCCCTCCCCACCCTCCCAGGGAGGAATTCCTTCCCAAGATCCCATCTAAATCTCTCCTCCTGTAGTTTAAAGCCATTCCCCCTTGTCCTGGCACTCCAGGTCCTTGTCCAAGGTCCCTCTGCAGCTCTTTCAGGCTCCCTTGTGGTCTTGGGAGGCCCCAATGAAATCTCCCCAGGTCTTTCTCTTCTCCAGGCTGGACAGCCCCAACCCCCAGTCTGAGCAAAGTCTCCTGCAGCCAGCTGCAGAAAAACGCAAAAATATCCAACAACTTCTCCAATTCTGCATTTTTAGTTAATGAAACAGATTGATGAGGAAAAACCCAAATTGCTTTATCAGCAAGGCTGAGCTGAACCAGCCCCTCCTAAACTCCTGCCCCTTCCTTGCTTTGGAAACACAGCAAATGGAAAGATGGAAACAGATGGAAACACAGCAAAAACAAAAAAAGGAAGGATTAATTTGGTTTGATTTTTGGTATTGACCTTCTACCCCCTCACATTTCTTTTAGCACACTGTCACGATCCACTCACACAAGTGGGGTTCGTGATGGTTCGTTTTAGGGATCTCAGAGCGCAAAAGACACAGCGGGGGACAAACTCAGTTTACTCAATCACAAATGCACCTTTATTTAGTGCCAACAAATGCGATAGTGGGGAGAGAAAAGAGAATAGTAAGAAAGACAGAAAAAGAGGGGAAGGGGATTATAGCTACCAACATGGAGGGTCGAGTTCTCGAGGCTTTTGAAGATGCCTATAGACGCGATCTTCTCCAGTGGGATGATCACAAAAGTGAGCGGGGGTCTCCAGGGTTTTTATAGTCCTCTCCGAAGCGACAGGCAGTTGGCCAAACAGGTGGGGGAAATCATTGCAGTGTGTTCATTTAGAGAACTCAGAACAAGTCGGTCGTCAGCAGGTACAGTGTCAACCAGTACGAGTCAGCAGGCGCGGTCACTTCACCGTGACCTGCCCATCGTTTCTGCTCAGGTTCTGATGTTCCGATATGGGTACTGGGTTTTTCCATCGAACACACCTGCAGGCAGCACTTGGCCAACATCCCAACAACCTCAGCCAGGCCAGAACTCCTGTGTTGAGATTTTAAAGTCCCTTTTAGGGGTTTCAGTCTCTGTCCTTGACGATGGTCGTGAGGCAGATGAGGGATCTTCAGACCGTCTCTTACACCACCCCGTGACTCATGATTGTCATCAAGAGAGCTCCTTCTGCAGGGTTCCGTAGTCTTGCGAAGTCTTCAGGACTCGTCCATGTTAGTAGCATATCCCGGAAAAAAAAAGAGACAGTAGAGAGTGTGTGTGAAAGAAAGAGGGAGAAAGAGGAAAAAATAGAAAAAGGAAATAGAAACAAAACAAAATGAATCAATATTGATTATAACAAATTCTTCAAAATAAACAAAACAAATCATAAAATTCCTTAAAGTTATAACAATTTTCAAACAAAAGCTTAATTTTGTTTACAATATAACATAATTAAAACAAACAACAATAATCAAAACAAGCAACCATCAATTTCAAATTAATCTGCTATTGGAGGTCTAATTTTCGCTATTTGGGTAGTACGTCTCATGTCAATAACTTTGGGAGTGTCTCTTGCAAAAGGGGTCTTGACTAAACTGTGTGCTTCCATTATAGATGCCAAGTGTGTCAACTTCTTCATCATTTTCCAATTTAGGATGTATAAAATGACTGATAAGACAAAACCAATCAAAACCAAAATCAAAAGAACAACAATGGGATGACACACTTTGTTCAGGATACCTGTGGCAGTAGGTGACCACCCAAAAAGGGTATCCCACCACCTGTGTTCAGCATCTTTTCTTACCCTTTCCATGACATGATGTATTTCTCTCACATTGTGATGAATAGTTACCAGGGTTTTCTCTCTGTTTTTCTTGATCTTTTCCAAAATCTCATTTAAGTCCTGATGAAGCAACAATTGCTTCACTAAAGTAAAATTCATCCCAATAAGGGGAGGCAATAATTTGTGCATCACTGTATAATCAGATTGTAAAAGGTGATAAGAGGTAACTGGGCCTATGTACAAAAAATCACATCCTGTAATTGTAGTAAAGTTACAAACACAATAATTTGAGTGATTCTTAAGATTCACCACTATTTCTTCTACAAACACTACATCACAAGCAGTTTTAAAGCATGCACACCCATTGCCTATATATATTAGCACTGTTTCAGAAGTCTGGTTAGGGTGAATTTCAAAGTGGCAGATACTTTGTTCTGTGTTCAAACAAATGTCTTGAGCTATGATTGCATTAACAATATCAAGTGTACCAAAACATTACATATGGTTATTACAAAAGCTGTAACTGTGTTGGTATTGGGGTTATAGGTAAAGTTGACCAATTTCTACCAGGATTGGAATTCCTTTTCAAAATCATTTGCATTGTCCCAAATTATTTTCCGAATTTCAGTAGGAAAAGTGCCTTCTTCTTCCCTTATGATTGAGGCAACAACTGTCTGCATCCAAAGCTGTGTCTGGATGCAGCTAAGAGCCAAAAAACCACTGTTTTGTGTAGCACCAAGAGCATCAATTATCATTTTGTGATCATTCACATTCACCTTTTCCCAATTTGGTAATATGTTTGATAGCAACCACTGATGTGTTCCCAAAGCCAATAAGGATAACTGCAATGGTTTCTGTAATTTGGTCAAATCCCTAGTTTTGGCAGCCAATTTTTTCATTAATACTTCTAAAAATTCCCAATTTAAAATATTTATCATGGTTTATATGGCCTTCATGTCCCTCGGAGTTCTCCTGTGAAAAGTAAGCACAACAGAATCTGCCACCAGAAGGCAGAAAGTTAGAATGATGGAAATTCTCCAGTGTGCATTTATTCGATACTCTTTCCCTAGAGCATCAAAGGTTACCCATGGGTATTCGTTCAGAGGGAGTTTTAGCACTAGTGGTACCTCTCCCACTGTGGGGAAGTCCACCAAAACACGTTGTCCAGGGTAATGTGCTGGATTCTTGGAATCACTTGGTCCCCGTAGGGAGGGGAATATGCTTAGAGCTGTTGGGCCAAAAGGAAAAGCATCAGTAAACCAAGGAATTGCTGACTGTTTGGGAGAAAAGGGAGGGGTAATGACTGAGGCAGGTTTGTCTTGGATGCTATCCAAGTTTTCTGCTTCTTGTACTGCCAGTTTTTTTTCACAGCTCTTTCAGTTATTGAGAAGATGTTACAATAATATTCAATCTGAGCACACCACTTTCTTACTGAGGCTGTCTGGGCCACCCTGTCAGCTGGGGGAGTCCCAGTAGTAACTGACTTAAAAACTTGGAAAGGCCCTCTCCAAACAACTGGTTGTTGTGGTACAATCTTCTCTACTTCTATGAGAACTAGGCTAACCACAAACAAGCCTTTTTCCCAGATAATATACCTCTTTTCAGCATCTCTGATACCACGGGAATAAAAACCAACAGGCCATGTCGGACCCTCAGGACCCCACTGCCATATGTGTACTGACAACCCTGAGGAAGCAAATCCCCATTCTACCTGAAAAGGAGCTGTTGAGTGGATAGGGCCTAGGGCCTGATGAGCTGTGGCTCCAAAAATCAACAATTGTAATGCTTTTTCCTGAGAAGGGCTCCAGTCCCATTTTACTCCCTTTCTCAACAAATCATAAAGAGGTTTGGCAAAAATTGAAAAATCTGCAATGTGTTTTTCCCCAAAATACCAATAGTCCTAGAGCTTGTTGGAGTTCTTTTCTAGATTCAGGCATCTTGATTTGATCTAAAGAAGTTAGGGTGTCTGGTGGGATGCATGTCATACCTCCTTTCCACCAGATTCCTAAAAATTTTACTTCTTGAGAAGGTTTTTGTATTTTCTCCGAGGGGATCTGCAAACCAAGGCTTTCTAAGTGGGAAGTTATTTTCTGTTGAACACCCCCCACTTGCTGTGTTTTATTGTTTAAAACTTGTGCTAGGGAGTGCTGTGGCTTGTTGCCCAAGGTTTGTGGAAGAGGAAGTGCGCTGGGTTGTTGGTTGGATGATTCCAACACAATGGGTTTGCGACAGGGCCAATTAGAAATTATTTTAGCCAATTTATCATAAGGCAATTTATCCATTATTTCTTGCGGCACTCCCCTTTTCAGTCCTAGTGACCACAGCTGCTGCTGGTTGGAAATTTGTTTTCCCTTTTCTGATTTTTCATTAGGAGGGGCAATGTGCCTGACTCCTCTGGGTTTTTTTGGTTTGACTTCTGAGTACTTCACTGGTCCGTATTTTCTACTGTAACTTATTAACTCTTCTGCTACCCCACTCCATGTCCAAACTTTATGACTGCTGTAATATTGTGTGCTAGGAGTAGTAAAAGGTGAGGAGTCAGTGGAGTCAGTGGAACCAGTTCGATCTCTTGTATATCCAAGAAATCTTTCAAGTCTATCTACCGGAGAGATAGATGCTATTGTTTTTTGAAGAATTGCTGTTGGTTTAAGAGACTCTGGCAAACCTCGAATTAAAGGGGTCATAATCTCAGATTTGACAGGCTGTTGCATTGGTGACTCATAGCCAGAGATTAATTTCCTTTCATGTATCATTTGCAAGCATGCAGCTTTGTGCATATTTTCTAGGAGTTGGTCTGAGGTGCCGACTATTGCCAGAGGGTCGCCCCCCTCAAGGGGGTTTAACCCCCCTGCCCAGTAGGCTGCACACTGTGTCAGGGACCATGGAGCACGCCTATTTCCTGCTGTTAAGAAAACTCCATGTCCCCAATAGCCACTTGCTTCTTGTTCACTTAATTTAATTTGGTCGCCCCCTGTGAGGGAAACTAAAAACATACTCCGTCTCTAATTCACTAGGGAGACGAGAGTATTCTTTCTTTAATTTAGCTAATTCAGTGGCTGTGTATGGAATTTCTTTGGTGGTTATGTGGGGATCATGATCCTCTTCATTTATATAATTATATTCTGTTTTAATGAGAGGTCTCAAGTTGGAGCAACAGTGTTCCCCACAATTTTGCACGTGTACTAATTCTTTCTGAGGGTATATTTTTTTTCATGTTGTATACCTACTTTCCTTCTATTTCTGTGGGTCAATCTGCAGATTTTAAGTTTTTGCTTCGCTCTTCTGCAAGGGAAATCTGCAGCAAATAATTCTGATTTCTTTCCTCTTCTAATTGTTTTTGCAAAGCTTCCACCAAATTTTTCAGGGATTCTATTACTGCTTTTTCTTCACTTACCCGTTCAAAACGGGTTTCTATGGCTGCCGAAAGGCAGGCCTCCAAAACTGAGCAAAGAATGGTTTTATTTCTGCCCAGTTTGTATCTAGCATCATGTTGCAAAGAATATATTCTATCTACAATGTTTTCAAAGTTGAACCAATTTTTCTGTGCCCACCTTTCTCCATCTGGAGAAGGTCTAGCACTATGTTTTGCTAGCAAAGCATAAAATCCATTCTTATCTTTTTCACACGTTTTGTGAAGGGACCAAAACCACTCTCAGGGAGGTACGCTTCAAGTTACACCAAAGGCACAGCTAAAACTGTGTTTCCCTTCGCTTCCCTGGAATGGGCGAGGAGACCAAAACTGCCCGGGAGGTTCACCTTAGTTACAAATGGTTGTCTCCTCAACTACACCAAGCAGCCCAAAACACAAAAACAAAACCTAACTACAGTCCCATCTTTTGCACAATGAGATCCTTTTGTGAAATCCTGATGACAGGGAGTGCTATACGCCTGGGTGTATACAGTTTGCGGGAATTTTCCCTCGCCCCCCTTGCTTTCTAACAGCGCTCACTGAAGTGGCGTGCTAGGTCCAGCTGAGACGAGGGTCCTTCCCCTGTAACAAACTATATAAAACCCGCAACCCCTCTGTCCATCAAGATCCTGTCCGTGACGCCAATTTAATGTCACGATCCGCTCACACAAGCGGGGTTCGTGATGGTTCATTTTAGGGATCTCAGAGCGCAAAAGACACAGCGGGGGACAAACTCAGTTTACTCAATCACAAATGCACCTTTATTTAGTGCCAACAAATGCGATAGTGGGGAGAGAAAAGAGAATAGTAAGAAAGACAGAAAAAGAGGGGAAGGGGATTATAGCTACCAGCATGGAGGGTCGAGTCCTCGAGGCTTTTGAAGATGCCTATAGACGCGATCTTCTCCAGTGGGATGATCACAAAAGTGAGCGGGGGTCTCCAGGGTTTTTATAGTCCTCTCCGAAGCGACAGGCAGTTGGCCAAACAGGTGGGGGAAATCATTGCAGTGTGTTCATTTAGAGAACTCAGAACAAGTCGGTCGTCAGCAGGTACAGTGTCAACCAGTACAAGTCAGCAGGCACAGTCCACCGTGACTTGCCCATTGTTTCTGCTCAGGTTCTGATGTTCTGATATGGGTGCTGGGTTTTTCCATCGAACACACCTGCAGGCAGCACTTGGCCAACATCCCAAAAACCTCAGCCAGGCCAGAACTCTTGTATTGAGATTTTAAAGTCCCTTTTAGGGGTTTCAGTCCCTGTCCTTGACGATGGTCGTGAGGCAGATGAGGGATCTTCAGACCGTCTCTTACACACACATCCCATTTCTGTTGCCTTCTCCAGCTCACTGAAACCTTCTGTGACTGCAGTGATGGCCCCTCCTGAGCCAGGCTTCTCTTGCCCTGGGGCAGAATTGTTTTCTGTTCCCTTCATGATGAGCAATGAGATCATTGCTGCCAAAAAAAACTGGGTGAATTCAGCCCAGGTGCTGTGACTCTTCCCCTGGCACTGCCAGGCATTTCCTCTCCCAGCCACATGAAATATTAACATCCCTCCCCTCCCTTTTCAGAGTCTTGTGAAGAAATGGCAATTTATCCCTAAATCAAATTTACTCTGCTGCCCCTCAAACCCTGCAACCACCACAACAAACATGGAAAGCTGATCATTAGACTTCAGAAGGCTGGGAAAAGGAATTGATTACAAAGAAATCTCTGACCTTTGGAGCTGTTCAGATCAGTGTAACTCCCCCAGCAGCACCTTCTGAACGCACCAGGAAGGTGGATCTCGGATGTCTCCTTGTGCCACTGGAATACAGGAATTTTCCAGGTTGATAACAATTCCCTCAGGGAAGAGACTTGTGGATCCCGAGGCTGGAGCAGAGCCAGAGGATTTGCCAGGGGAAGGAAAAGGGCTCAGTGGTGATGGGAGCGTTTGCCATGATTGTGCTGTAAATACCCTCAGCACTCACTCCCCTCCCATTGTTCTCCTCTGGAATCAAGGGCAGGCAGGATCAGGGGAAGAAAGGAAAGTAAAATGTCAATACAGGTTGGAGCTTTCTGCAGGGAAACTCTGCAATGGCTAACACACACAGAAAGGGGAAAGTTCTCCCTTAAATACTCAAAGTAAAAATCCTTCCAGAGGGAAAGGTGGGTGATATCAGGGATTCAGGCACAACATCACTTCAATCATGGGTTACACTATATATATATAGATGTATTTATTTATAATTTATGTAGATGTGGCACTGTGGTGTTGGTAAACACATCACCAATCTAAAGAGATCTATGCTTAATAAATAATTATAGCAGCAGGCTCTTAACTGGCAGCAAATTATTTCATCTGGGATAATTTCATTCATTTCATCCATACAAATAATTCAGCATATTCTAGAACCTGGAAGAATAAAATTCCACAATTCTGTAGGGATTTTTGTTTTGGAAAAAAACCAAATTACCTAACCCATCCTGGACATGGTTTTATATCCTAAGCCAAACCCAAATATTATAACCCAAATCCCTCCCTGGGAGGGTGGTGAGGGCTGGGATGGAATTCCCAGAGAAGCTGTGGCTGCCCCTGGGTTCCTGGAAGTGTCCCAGGCCAGGCTGGAGCAGCCCGGGACAGTGGGAGGTGTCCCTGCCCATGGCAGGGCTTGGGAATGAGAGATTTAAGGTCCCTTCCAACCCATCCAGCGTGGAATTCCATGGTTCTGTGAACATTTGAAGGTACCGAATCCTCATTTGCCTCCACCCACCATGCCACCGACGCCACATAGAGCAAATAGACTGCCCTCATCATACAGCGCACCCATATTAAAAACCCAAATCGCCCATAAATTTTAAAAATAATTACAAACTGACCAGAAAAAAACCCAAGACTTTAGTCTCACAGACAAAGAAAAGCAAGAACAAGTGACACAAGCTAAAAAAGCTCCTTTGTACAACCAACTGCCGGCAAAAAAACCACGCTACGCCCTTTTCACTGACGGTTCCTGTCGCATCGTAAAAATGAACCATAAGTAGAAAGCAGCCGTATAAAACCCCACACAACAAGTTGCAAAAGCCACTGAAAGGAAAAAAAAATCGTGTCAGCTTGCTAAACTCAAAGCTGTCCAATTAACCCTTGACGTTGCTAAAAACAAAGAGTAGCCAAAGCTCTACCTCTACACTAATTCGTAAGTAGCAGCCAATGCTCCGTAGAGTTGGCTAAAAAAGTAGAAAAAGGCCAACTAGCAACGTAAAAAAAAAAAACAATCTAGGCCACTGATGAATAAAAAAACATTGCCACTCGCGTAAAAAAACTACCTGCAAAAATCCGCCACGTAAATCCCCATGTTCCCAAGAATCAAGCTAATAAAAACCACCAAAATAATAAGCAAGTCAATCAAGCTGCCAAAATAAAAGTATCAAAATTTAAATTAGCAAGACAGAAAAAAGTTGTTCCTAGCTCAATAAGCCCATAATGCCTCGAATCATCCAAGCAAAAATGCCACCTCTAAGTGAGCCCAAAACCAAGAAGCAAATTTAACCATAGACAGTATTTCTCAAGTTATCCATAACTATAAAACACGAGCTGCAATCAAGCAAGCCAAGCAAGTAAAGCCCTTAGAGTATAGAAAGCAGCAGTCCAAATATAAATATAAAAAACCCTAACAAATTAACTACATCAGCCTTCTCCAAACCCGCCAGGGCAAGCGCTATGTACTAACCATAGGAAAAGCCACCACTAAATAGTTAAAAACCTACCCTGTGCCTCATGCTACTGTCCAAAACACCATCCTGAGCCTAAAAAAACAAGTCCTGTGAAAACACAGCACCCCGGAAAAAATCAAATCAAACAATAAAACCCATTTCAAAAATTGTCTTATAAGCACCTAAGCTAAAAAACATAGCATTAAGTAAGTATGCCATATTCCTTATCATGCACCAGCGGTCGAAAAAATTAAACAGTGCAATAACCTGCTTAAAACTACCTTAAAAGCACTAAGTAAAAAAACTTTCAAAAACTAAAGTATTAATTTAGCAAAAGCCACATAGCTAGTAAACACTCAAAGTTCCACCAACCGAGCAAATCCTGCCCAATCTAAGCCCGTGCAAACAACAACAAAAAATAAAGTTCCAATAGTACACATGAAAAGTATACTGAAAAAACCTGTTTAAATTAATCCTGCCTCCAGCAAAAAAAATCCCATCCGTGAAATTGTCTTCGCTCAGAAACCAAGTTGCACCTGGTAAATAATGCCAAAAAATAAAAAAAAAACCCCAATGCATACCTCAAAAAAACCTTGTCTTAAAGTAAACTACCCATGACAATGTGACTGTATCCATATTTGCATGTATATATATATAAACATACATATATATTTTAACAGTTTAAACTCAATATAATATGTTAGTATAAAAAAAAAATTCAAAGTAGATAATGTTGGGAGTTAGGTTTGTTCCTTCTTTCTCTAAAGAATTTTTTCCCCATAAGTTACCAAAGAGACCAAATGTTAAACACTTCAAAATACTTAGCTGAAACAAAAACAGAAACAAAGTAACAAAAAACCCCCACGCAAGTAAAAAACAAAGCTTAAAGCAGCTAGAAGCTGTCCTCTTTCCCCCCCCCCCCCCCCCCCCCCCCCCCCCCCGCCTCCGGACCTTCAAAAAAAAAAAAAGAAAAAAACCGGCTAAACTGTTGCTAACTGGAAAAGTTTCACTGTAGCCAAAAAAAATCCAGTCCTCAAAAATCTACTCTGGCCAGTTCAGCCGGAATCCGGAGCCTTCTCTGCCACCCGCAGGAGTTAAGCCAGCCCTGCCCCGCCTTCGGCTTCTTCAGCGCTGCTCCTCTTGCTGCAGAGTGACCCTGCAGCCCCGCGCTGCCGGGACACCCTGCCATCCCAGCTACCAGCCCGAAACTTTCCACTCTTTCAGCTTGCTGCTCTAAAAATCCTGCAAGAACACCAAAACCAAACTGCCCTAAGTTTTGTAAAACAAAGCCCTCAAAGTTCTTAATACTGTTTTTCTTTTCTTATTAATACTGTAGTTATTTGAAGGGTTTTTTTGTTTACTTTGTAATACATACTAATAAAAAACTGCTATTCCTATTTCCCAAATCTTTGCCTAAAAACCTCTAATTGTAAATTTATAATTTAGCAAAAAAAAAGTTTACGCTCTCCATTCCAAAAAAACCTCCAACTTTTACCTAGCAAATACCTGTCTTCCCAAACCAAAACAAGTTGCCATGCTCATCCATAAGGATAAAGTGGCTAATCCAGCCTTTGCCAACTCAGCTGAGTGGAAGGGGGAAGAGGAGGAGAGGATCAGCAGTGACCCAAAAAGAGAAATTAAAGAGGAATTGGTCATTTTGGATCGAGCAGCCTTTTGGAGATCTTAGCTGCCCAAGGGTTTGCCTGCACTGAGCTGGGTTTGAAGTGAAAGCCTGACTTTGGTTGAAGACAATTATCAGCTGAGAGAAGGGAGGCCGTGCCAGCTTCTGCGGCAGGCCCCGTGCCCTTCCCGCTGCGGCTGCGTCGGCAGCCCTGGGGGCTCCTTCTGCCGCCCTGAGCCCGCAGAGCAGGGCAGCGGTTGCTGATGGCTCGAGCCATCAAATCATTCAAGGTCCTGTTGGGCTCTCTTAGACACTTGGGCCGAGGGATTCCTTCGGACCTGGGCCACTTTGGGTGGAGCGGGGGCAGGGCCGGGGCAGGTGGCAGGGTGTGCATGGGCCCTTTGTGACACGGTGCAGCAGCGTGGTCACCATGGCAGGGAACGGCACAGGGAGGAGCCTTTGTGACACGCGGTGACATAGGTGCTGGCAACAACGCAGCCACGCCACAGTGCTCGGAGCACGCCACGGGACAGGACGCGCCAGAGAGGTGCTGTGAGGAGTTCCCACACAGCCCGCTCGTTTGTGCCCGACCTGGAGCCTTTCCGAAGCGCTGCTCCTGCAGCTGACCTTGCGGCCAGACTGCGGGACTTGGTGACTCGGAGCTTTCCCGAGGCATCTCCCAACCCTGCGGTCGGTGCCCTCGCGGCCAGACCACAGGATCTGGTGACCTGAAGCACCACAAGGAGTCTCCTGTCGTTGTGGCAGGAGCCCTCAAGACCAGTGTGCAGGACTTGCTGTCCTGCAGCCTTCCTGAGGCTTCTTTGTCACAGGTGCCTTCAAGGCACAACTGCACGACTTGTTGCCTCAGGGTTTTCCCTAGTTTCCTCAGAGGCATCTGTCTGAAGGTGCCCTCGAGGCCAGACGCTGACATGGCGGGCAGATTTCGCGACCTCTTCACAGTTTGCTGGGGGAGAAGAAATACAAGCCCTGGAGATGCTCCAGCACAACCCCCTCAAGAGCTGGAGCAGTTCCAGCCACAGCAGGATGGTGAGTGGCAGAGCCGGGCCACAAGGCCGATGGCTGCGGACAGCTTGGCCCCATCCCATCCCATCCCCATTCCGCCCACTGACAGGATGGAAGAGGGGCCGAGGCTGCCCCTGCAGCAGCTGTGCTCCATCCCCTGGGGCATCCCGGGGCTGTCCCTGCCTGGGGAGAGCAGGGCTGGCTTCTCTGGCCTCTCCTGCAACCCCTCAGCTCTGGCTACGCTCGCTCTTTGCCAGATGCAACCATGGAGCAGACACAGGAGAAGAAGCCCACCCGTGGCCGTTTCCGCAGATCACTGAAGGTACGTGCAGCCATCCCCGCCTGGGCTGGGCCTGCTGTCACTGCTCGGCCGAGCTCCGCGCTTGGAGCACTCCATGGAACGTGTCTCTCTTCCCTGTCCTTTGCTCTCCTGCAGATGTTCCGGAGGCTCGTGCCCATTCGACGTAGGATGACCAGAAGCCGTGCAACAGCTGAGCCTGACCGCAGGCTGACTGAGCTCCAGGCAGAGCCCAATGTCAGCCCAGATTTGGCTCAGCGATTGGATGCTGCAATCAACGACGCAGCAAATACGGACATGGCAGTGACTGAGTCCGTGGCCTTCAGAAACACCAACACAAAAGAGACCCTGAGTCTTGGAGGCCAGGAGAGTGTGGCAGGAGGGGAAGCACTTTTTGGGGAAAGCTGCTCCCTTGGACAGCGTTCCAGGTCTTCCCCATGTCTCCTCCAGGTGCCAGCCATGGTGAAGGACCTTCACCAGAGACTGGCGGCCTGTGTCACTTTGGATGCCAGGATGCGCTTGGACTTTCTGAGGCTGGCCGAAGAGCAACCTGCTGACGTTGTGCTGACCCTCCTGCGCTGTGCCCCAACGTGTGACAGGTATGGGGCCCACTTGCCTTGAGAGCTCAGGGCTCAGCAGCCTTTAGGGCCCATTGCCCTGCAGAGCCTGTCCAATGGGCTCTGCCAGACAGGCGGAGTGGTCCAGGACCCTTGGGCCCCTCTGTTCCACCAGCCTGCTGCCATGCTCCCTCCCTGCCCCTCAGGGCACCAGGGCTCTGTCACCTGGGCCTCCACAGCTGCACAGGGCATGCTACTGTGACTGAGACGGCCCTGACACAGAGCTCCAATCCCACAGAGCTGCTGCAAGCATGTGGAGAGCCATAGGCTCATCGGCTGTGACAGCGGAGAAGGTGCTGCCAGCACTCATCCGCGTGATGGAGGATTGGCCTCTGCATACAACGACCACCTCCGATGGCGACGACGAGGACGTTTTTGCCCTGGCGGTGAGCTTCTGGAACCGGCCTCTGCTTGCTCCCCGGTCGCCTCTCCATCAGCTCTCCGTCCTCTCCCTGCCTCAGGCACTGGCTTAGGGCAGGCTCAGGGGGCTCCAGGCCCGTCGCTCCCCCTGCGTCTCCCCTCGGGCCCTGCCTCACGGACATCTTAGCACTGAGCTCTGTCTCGGGCTGCTTCTTTTGCAGGCAACTCTGGGGCTGTGGCTGACTGTCCAGGTGCCCAAATGCCACAGGGCAGTGCTCCTTCATTCAGCCCGTCTGTTTGTTGCTCTCCTCTTCCACATTGTCATCACCACACAAGAGATGCCAGTGGAAGTTGCTAACTTCTGGAGAGCGTGCCAAGAGGAACACGGCCTTCCCAGCAACCCCAACAGGTGCCAGTCCTCCTGTCTTTTCAATGTCCTTGTGGCCGGCGCCAGCGCTCGCCGTGTGACCTGGGTTTTGCTCTGCACACAGGTTTGCAGTGCAGGCCATGAAGGCTCTGTTCAGCCAAATGTGGTGGAACACAGAGATGATGGCTATGGAGCGCAAGCGTGGCTGGGACACTCTGCTCTGTGCTGACACCCAGCACTATGCCGTGGGTCTGCTGGCCAGGTGAGAACCCCTTCTCTCCCACATTTGTCCCCTGTGCCCCACACAGTCCCTGTGCTCATGGCCTCGAGGGCCTCATCACCGAGGGCCGGCCAAGCCGACTGGAAAAGGCTGGCAGAGGAGGGTGCCCAGAAGGGGCCGCCTCCCAAAGCGCCCACATCCCCCTCCAGAGATACTGGGGAAAGACCGGACCTGTGAGTTAGACCTCCTGGGAGAAGACTGTCCCCCCACCTCAGGCTCTTGCTGCCTTTTTCCCCCTGACAGGGAGATGCGCCGTCACTTGGGCCACACCTGTTCCCGCATTGGCTTCTACCTACTCCAGCCACTAAGCAGGGAGGAGCCACGCTGGGATCTGCCCTCCCTGGCATTCCTGGTGGAGGTGAGCCAGCGCTGCCTCGCTCAGCTGCCTCTCAGCCCTCTGCCCTCTCGTAGCTGCAGCTGCCTGGGCCGGTGCCCGAGCCCTGTGCTGCTGCTGCTGCTGCTGCCTGGGCCCGGCCCTGTGCGCTTCTGGGCTCCTGCTGTTCGCGTCACCTGTCACTGCCCTGTGCCTTTCAGGTCATCAAGTTCCTGGACCTGAGGGAATGCGCAGGCCGTGTCCTGGAGGAGATGTCAAGGCACCTGCGGGGCGCGTGCAGGCAGAGACGTCACCTGGCGCTCAAAGGCCTTGTGCTGCTCAGCGAGGAGCCCTCGATGGTGAGAAGGGGGCAGCGGCTGAAGCTGCGCTGGGGAAAGCAGCCCCTTGGGCTGGCTGGGCTTCAGGAGCTGAGGCAGCTGCTCCCAGATCTCCTGCCTCCTGCTTCAGCTGCTCGAGTGCTTCGGGACAGGCCTTTGGCCTCTGGGCCCAGCAGCGGCAGGGTGGGCTAGCAGAGCCAGGGCGGTGTTGGCGCTGCAGCTCTTGGTGGCTTCCCAGCACAGCCTTGTGTGTTCCATACAGGCCGGAGGTGTACGCAGCCTGCTTCCAAGCCTCCTGGAGCAGCTTGGTGATGCCGACGGAGAGGTGGTCGCCATGTCCCTCTCTGTGCTCACCAATGTGTGCCAGCGGAAAGACGCCGTGATCGGCAGGACCACTGCCCTGAAGCTAGCCGACCTCCTCCTGTCACTCTTCGGAAACGTAAGGCTCTGCGTGCCACGGGCATTAGCTGCTGCCCAGAAACTTTGTGCCCTGGGGATTTTTAGGCTTTTGCCCGGCTGGGCTGGAGAAATTGGCGCTGAGGTCTCTTCCGCTTCCTTTCCTTCAGGACAACAGCCAGGTGCAGCTGCTCTCCATTCAGCTTTTCCAAAAGGTGATGGGCTTGGTAGCGGATGAGGGCAAAGAGCCACTGAACACAGTTGTGAGCCAGAGCCTGCTCCCACTCTACTTGCACTGCCACGAGGTGAACGAGCGCGTGGCCAAGGTGAGGCGTTGTGTGATGCCGGTGCATCCCTGACAGGGGGCTCGGCTGCCTCCTGCCCGGGCACCTCTCCCGGCTCGCAGCCTCCTGCTGGCCCTGGCGCAGGGACGCAGGGCCCGTGCCCTGGGCTGGGCTGCGCTGCCAGCTCCCGTCTCTGCTGCTCTCCAGGCCTCTCGGGAAACGCTGCATTGTGCGGCCGGCTTCCTGAAGAGGAGCGACCTCGAGCACGTGCTGAAGACGGAGAAGCTGTTCAAGTTCGCCGAGTGCGTGGTAAGGACGGCCTCTGGAGAAGCCCCCTGACGGCGGGGCTCGGTGTGCGGGGCTGGCAGCCGTGGCCCCTGCCCAGCGCCGCACGCAGGGGCTCCGGCCTGCGCCCCACACGCCGCTCCCTTCCGTGGGGCCGCGCGGGCTCTTCTCCAGGCTCCTGTGCCCCGAGTCGGGCGCCGACGGAGCGCCGGCCCAGCGGGGCCGCGGGGCGGGGCGGCACCGCGGCTCCCCGGGCAGCACCCGGCCCTCCGCCCCCTCCGGAGCCCGGCGCCCGCTGGCCGGGCCTCGGGGCTGTGCGGGCAGCGCAGGCCGGGGCTGGGCGCCGGGAGCGCCCGGCCGAGGGGCTGAGCCCGCGCCAACCCTTCCCTCCCTCCTGCCATTCTCTCCAGCTGGCAGACGACAAGAGCCGAGCGGCCGAACACCTGCGCCTGGCCCTGCCCTACCTGGAGCACCCACAGGAGCCCCTGCGAGAGGCGGCCATCAAGCTCATCGGTGAGCCACGAGCCCGGGCTCCCTCCCAGCCCCAGCCCCAGCCCCAGCCCCCGTCCCGGCAGCGGCATCCGCGCCCGGCGCCGTGGAGCCGCGCCTGCCCTCGGGGCTGCTGCCGCCCTCTGCGGCCGTGCCCTTGGGTGGCAGGATGCGGCAAGGGCCCGGGCCGAGCCCTGCCGGGGCAGGAGGCCGTGTGGCCACAGGGCTGGCAGCGCCGCTGGCAGGGCGCCGTGCCGCTGGGGCCCTGACAGGCTCTGTGTTCCCAGGGATCGCCGGGGTGCGCCTGAGGAGGCAGAAGGAAGAGCTCCAGGCCCTCAGCGAGGGTGAGTGAGGGCAGCGGGTTCTCAGCGGGGCTGCCGGGGGGAGCCGCAATGCTCGCGCAGGGGGCTGCAATCCCTGTCCTGCCTGCGGAGGGCCTGGCTCCCTGTGCGGACAAGGGCTGGCGTGCGCAGAACACGGAGAGATTTCGGGGACGCGGGCGGGGCGATTCGTGTTTAGCACCTTGCGGCGAATCCCGTTGGCCCCCCTCTCCTCTCTTGTGGTGGCCACGGCAGGAGCTGGCTCGGATGGCCCTTGGCAGGAGGGTCTCCTTGGACTCCCGCACATCCGGGCTCTGACCGGGGCTCTGTGCCTGTCTCTTCCAGCTCTTCAGGCCCTGAGAGACGACGACAGCCCCTCCCAGATAAGCCTCTTTGTCCAGCTGATGTTCGAGGAGCGAATTGCAGAACTGCAGTCATCTGCTGGCTCAGAAAAACCGGTGACCTTAGAAGACCTTCAGGGGCCACAGAAGATGAGACCGCCTGGAGACGGAGGAGCCGGAGCTCCAGGCACAGCTGATGATAGACGCAGCTGATGCCTGTGGGAAGCTCCCGTGCCTTCAACCCTCTCCCTGCCTTGCTACACCATCCGTCCCTTTTCCCTCCACCCTTCCTCCCTTTTGACAGCTCCATGTCTTCAGCCCTCAGACCATGCCCCTCCCCTTTTTTCCCTCCCAGCTCATCCCTTTGCTTTGCCTTCCATTAATAAACATTCAAAGAGAAGTTGATTGAAGGCACTGAGGTGCTTTTCCCAAAGACTGGACTCGATTCCATGGGATCACAGACTGGTTTGGGCTGGAAGGACCTTCAAAATCACCTTCCACCACGCCAGGGTGCTCCAAACTCCAATGTCCAGCCCGGCCTTGGACACTGCCAGGGATGGACACCCCAGGATGGACACCTCGTGCCAGGACCAAGGCTGGTGCACATCAGGCACCCAAACAAGCCCCAGCAGCTGCAGCCTTGGCGGTTTTAATCCCAACCATCCAACATTCCTGAGCCAGCAGCGCGGCAGTGCTGACCTCTAGTGAGAGGCCCCTGGAAAAGGGAGGATTTCTTGGGATAAAGTTCCCTTCCCAAAGCCTCCGAAGGCAACACCAGAACCCTCAACAACCAAAAAGCACGGGTGACAGTGTCCAATGAAAGGTTTTCTTTAAAAAACACCCCAAATTCACAAGGAAAGCGTCCAATCAAAGCCTCAGGGCTGGTCCTGAGGAGCCCAGAAAGGACCAGGACAGCTCAGGGGGACAGGGAGCTCCCAAACTGCTCCTTTGGGTCCCCTCATTGTCCTCCAGAATCCAGAACTTTCACCCAAAATGCCCCTCGGGAAGATGAGAATTTTCCAGGCACGTCAAAGAAATCTCCACTGCACAAAAATCTCTTTTAAAACCAAGCTTTAAGACTGGGAGTTCTGCTTAGATTGAAACGATGAAATTCAGGATATTCTACATCAAATGCAGCATTTTTGATTCTAACGGACTCCTCTCCCTGCAGCCAAACAAACGTCAAAGGCTCCTGAGCTTTTTGTGGCACACCAGGATTCCCTGGAGCCATCCCAGGAACATTTCCTGGAGTATCCCAGGAATGTTCCCCATTCCTGGGGCTCCACAAACCTCCTGCCCCTTTACAGCAAGCTCAGCTCGGGTCAGAGATAATTGATCCAATTACCTATAGGAGGAATGAAAGCAAAGCAAAGCGCACTCTGCAGGAGCCCTGGGAAGTCCCTGTTCAGCAAGGAGCTTTCCACTGAAATGATGGGAAAATGATGAGTTCCAGCATGAAATTCAAGGCTTTTCCCTCTGGAAGCAAAATCCAGTCCTTGCATTACCTCTTTTTATTGGTTTTAGTCACTAAGTCTTAAAAAATAAATCGGTTTTCACATTGTTCAGGCTTGGAGAGGTTAGTGCTGTTCCTGAGCTGGGATAAATTCCTGAGGCTGGGCACTTTTTGTACTTCTGGAACTGGAGATTCCTCTGCAATATTCCCTGGGGAGCTTCTCCTCACCTTTTCCTCCCCCAGAAAAACGAAGCAGAGCAAGGAAGGTGTCCAAGAAGGAGAGGCTGGAGAAGCCCCACCTCCCTCCAGGCTCATCCCAGCACTTTCCTGATGGAATTTTCCCATTTCACAGCCGGAGAGCAACCCCTGGCCCCTGACTCAGCTACTCACGGAGTAATTAGAGCCAAGAGGCTGGAGCAGGTACTCAGAGGTTCCACCAGAGCCACCATCCCCCATCAGGATCCTCTGGATTGCCCAGGAAGGAGGAGTTTTTAGGCAATATTGGAAATCTAGGATCTAGGCTTGCAGCAAAGCACGGAGCATCTGCTGGCGCTGGGCTCTGCGTCCCAGGAAATTCAGTGGATTCCTGCTTCTCCACAGGGCCAAGCTGCTATTTCAACACACTTCTGTGGGCCAGGGTTGAGAAACAGGAGGAGTAATGAGCTGGGAGCTGCAAAAAAATAAAATTCAAGACATTCCTCAGCTTCTGAAATGGGCCAACCTTCGAATCCTTTCTCTTCATTAGATTTTTCATTACTGGGAGGTTTCTTCCTGAGAACAAATCCCAGGGATTTCACTCAGAGGTGGAGTTGCTGGCTGGTAAAAACAACCAAATCCTTTAAATAAACCCCTCAGCATTCTGGTTTTTAATCAGTGATACCTGAGTTCCAAGTTTGGACAGGTATTTATTCCTTAAACTAAAGGCATCAGCTTTTGGCAGCAATTTGGCCAAATCATCGTCCTTCTGTCTCCTGAGCCTCTCCTGCTCTTCTGCTCTGCAAAAGGAAAGCGGCGAAAGATGGTTTGCCCTGAGGGAAAAGCCTGCCAAAGCAGGGAACTGCTGTTATTTGAGTGTTAGTTCCTATTTTAATGTTGTTGTTGTTGTTTGAACACCTAGGAAACGCTTTGGGGCAGCAGGTGAACGACCCTGAGAGGCGCAGGGCTCAGTAACTCAGTGTAAAGAAAGAGAGAGGCTGATTTCTGCAGGTTCCTTTTATTTCACTCCAAGATTTCAGTAGAAAGAGAAACCTTTTGTTTTTTCCCCAGATTACAAGGTGCTCCTTTTAGGATTTTTTCAGATGTATCTCAGGAGGAAAGAGCATTTACCTCTCTCACCTGTGGAAGCAGCCTGGGTTTGTGCACACTGCCAGAAAGAGTCAAACATGCCCACAGGCTTTAGTGCGTGTTGCTTAAACACATGCTCTGGACATTTTCCTACTGGCAGCAGAAAGGATGATGGGGACAGTTACATCAATCGAACTGAACTCTAGAATTCCATATCTAGTTTTTTAAGTTCCTTTTTTTATGCATTTGCAAACCATCATCTTACCTTCTGCCCCTTCTCTTACTGTTATTGGATATTGTCTTGTTGGATGTAATGTTTTAGGGTAGCTCAAAATAAATTTTAACAGCTTGAGATTTCCTGACACCTTAATTATAGAGGTTGTAAGTCAGTCCGTATTTTTTTCTGACAGATGCCTCATTTTTATACCTCAAGCTTAGTGTATTAAAGTCTCTACTGTTTCAGAACCCACAGTTATCATGGATACAAAGAACAGTTTAAAATGCATCATTTAGTAATAGATACAAAGCTGAGGGGCAAATGGGCATCATGCACCCTTTGTGAGAAACCAACTCTAAAAGCTGTACAGACACATTGCCACTCACATCTCAGGGAAGGGATAGATTTTTTCATTTAGGTCAGCAGGAAATGGAAATTTTCTGGCAGTTTGAAACTTATCACCAACTCCTGAAGTTTTGTGCAAAATCCCAGTGTGTAACATCTGGGTATTTTGCAAAGTCACCTGGCTGCAAACCTCAGCCTCCAACAAATGAAGTGCAGCTCAGCTGTGAGGATTTTTCTGTAACATCTTTAGAACATAAGAGGTAATTAAAAACCAGTTCTGTTGCCTAGTGTTACAAAATTGATTACAACTACATGCAGTAACTGCTTTAGACTTGGGAGTTATTTTTAAAGAAAAAAAGTCCACCGCATAAAACATTGCCTAAAAAATCCCCTTGCAAGGTAGTTTTAATGAATCTTTCATGGTCCAATGAGCTATTGTATTAGGTCATTCTCCTGATGAAGCAATGCTCCAATCTCATTACATTTAGTCAGAAAGAAATAAGCTGCTAGTGTTATTGGATTTCTTATAATTAGTTAAAAAGCAATTTTTTAGGATTTCCTTTCATAGGGTTGGGGGAGGAGGGAAGTTGAGACAAGTAATATTGTGCTGCATATAAGTAAAATATAGTGCTCCACACACAATAACCATTCCCAGCTGAGATGTGCTTTAAGGTTTGGGTAAGTCAGCCTCTTTCTCCTGTATCCTTCCTTCCCGCTCCTGTCATCTCTGCTTTTCCAAACAGCAAACCTGAGAACGAGCTCAAAAGGCTGAAAGTCCAAAGGAAAAACACCAGGCAGTCCCCATAGCTGGTGGTAATTAATAGAAAGTGAATCAGTTGCTTTGTATAGCAGATAAAGGAAAAGCCCAGCCAGAATAACCTGCCTCATCACCACATTGTGTTCCCAACAGAAATTAATTTTGTGAGCTGTGGGAGTTTGAAACAAACATGTGAGGGCTAAAAAGACCTAATGCCATCATCCCAGCGTGGAGAGGAAGATTGAAAGGTGCTTTCAGGAGAACGGCTGCAGTCTCTGGGTAGGGACAATGTTTTCCCCCCTGTGGCCTTTATGAAAAAAGAGTAGAATAAATAGTGCCACATGTCTGCACAGCTGGAACATCTGTGACTGGTTGGCACAAATTTACAATCCTACCTGGCCGCCTGAATCTGGCTGTAATTGACAGACACGGCCGTAATGGCAACATCCTATCGATCTTCCCTGGGACCAGAGCACCTCAGGCTTGAACGACTAAATTGTGGTAAAGGAGCACGAGATCCCTCAAACATTCACAGAGAAAAAAAGCATTCTCACATTTTAGAACGTACGCCTGATTTTTCATACGAGCCCAAAGGCAGCCTGCACAAGTTGATGTAAAGGCATCTGATGAAGGTTGCTAAATACACAGAAGCTCATTAAGTGCCTCCTTCAAAAGAGCTGGAGCCTGGAAAAACTTTTCAAAATACCAAGTATGCTTATCCGGCATCTGGGTAGAAATCTGCTGTCAACACAGCTAGAAATGGGCTCATTGAACTCCATGGAGTTCTCCTAAATCCTTGTTTAACACGAGATACAACGGATGTGATTGCAAGTCCTTGTATGTAGGTGATAAAGCAGCCCATCCACAACAAAATAAATGCTATTTTATAAAACTACAGCTTCTTATTCAACATGCTGAAGGCACCTAAAAGTTTTGCAGTGCAGCATGAACTATATTAGCCCAAGTAAACAGCATGAAAACACAACTGGTGCGAGCAAAAACCCTCTCAGGTTTTCAATACCTCCACTCTCCTCCCCACATTCAAGTTTCCTCTAGATTCAAGATTATTCTAGTATAAATTCCTAAAGACATGATTCCATCTTTATACTAGTTGGCATTTTTATTTATTCCCACAAAAATGTGTGTTGCAGAAAAATATTTTCCAATACAAAACTCCAAAACATTTCACAGACATACTTCAGAAAAGAAGAAAATAATAGGTTTGCTAAGGAATTCACAGGCCTGCCGTGCATAACTACAAACCTCTTTCAGCTGTGATCAAGACACCTTCTGTATTTATAAATCTTAAAACTTAAGTCTTATTTACTGCATAGAAGCTTGGGGTTTTTTTGTTTTAGTTTTTTGGGGGCTTTGGGGGGGTTTTTTGCTTGGTTAGTTTTTGAGGTTTTTGGTTTTGGTTTGCTTGGTTTTTATTTTGATTATGATGGTTTTACAAGAAAGAAAAAGCATGCTGTGATAAGACTGTGAGATTTTTTTTTCCTGGGTTCATTTCTTGCTTGGGAAGCACTGCCTTTTTAGCAATATTTGCAAAAGAGGTTCAGGGATACACTGAAACACACTCTAAAATACTACAGAGATAAACAGGGATCCACCATCCCTGTGTGCTGGATTCCTATCCCTCATTCCCACTCCTGGAAATGCTTTTGATAACAATAAAACATGTTGAACTCTTTTTTGTACTCGCTGACACCACTGCTAAATCCCAATAAGATATAAAAGATTTGCAGCTTGCTTGGATTTACATCCAAAAGAAACAAAAGGCACAAGGCTGGGAAAGGGTGAAAAGTCCTCCACAAAAGCAGTCATGCTTTGCAATGTCCAAATGAAGGAAGACACACAAATATTTTCAGGAAGACCGAATGTAGAATGGAAACACTTGGAGACGGGCAAAAATAACAGAAAAGTGAGCAACCTGAAACTCCTGGCATGCCCAGAGACCTCCTGACACCACGCCAGCCTTAAAACAGAGCTACTGCTGCTCACAGAATAACCATTCTAGGGAGGCTATTTTGAATTATTTCACACAATTTCAGTTCCCAAAGGGGCTATAAAGCACTATTGGTAGTCATCTGTACTACAATCATTGATCTTAACTTTAATTATTATTAATGCAAAAATATTTATGAACCAAAGCTATTCCCTTCCATTTCTCTGTCCCTTTCAAAGCTGCTGAGAGCTGGATAACTAAGCGAAGGAGTGCCCTCTGGGAAGTCAGCGGTGATTGCCTCATCCTCAAAGGGGAAATTGGAAATTCAGAGTAGGGCAAGAAGCTTAACTCCAGCTATTGAACAGCTGCCATAAAAGAAAGAGTTAAGTAGACAAGGGCACTTGTGTGGAGAAGAGGCAGCTGAAGAAAAGGTAAAAACCAGACAGCTGTGAATGCAGGCACTGAACAGAAAGCAATTATTCTTTTTTAGAAAAATATGGAAACATCAAACTAAACCAGCAGAATGAAGACCAGGATTCCTTGCAATGTGCAATGGGGACACCTCTGGACAATCCTGTGTCCCAGGTGCACAGTTAGGGACTCTTCCAGAGCCAAAAGACTAGACTGGAAATCTCCTTAACTGGATTTAGCACACGCCTGCAGCTTCATTGTGTTCAGAGGAACACTCACCGTAAAGGTAAAATCCCCAGGAAGCCACACACAGCACACTGTGGAACAAGCAATTTCCTCTTAACCCATTTTAGTTCCTTTGCCAAGACCCAAAACCAGAAGAATGCCAGCAAAGTGGATTTCTCCCCTGATATACCTAATCTTTCTATCAATTAAATGTATTCCCAAATGCTTTAATGGACGGGTTTTAATTATTACTTCTACCACTTAAAAAATAGTCTCAATAATTTCCTTAAAAATCGCTGAAGCAAGGCACCGTTCAAATGAAGGATACAATTAAATGGGGCTATTGATAAAAATTTTCTCCATATTCAGAATTTTTCCTGTGATTTACATGCATTAGCAAAAGCAGTATCAACTCTTCCCTGCCAGAGTAGTTGAGCATCTTCCTGCTACTAATTCAGCACACATATTTCAGCCATTACCCAGGGAATGCAGTGATTAGGCAGCTTTCCAGTAAACAGTCCTTAAAACAGTTCATAAAAATTCCATTTAGAAAAAGGTTGGTTTCCTGCTCGACAATTTGATAAGATGTTGCAATTACTGCTTAGGGATATATTTCAAGTCCGCCAAGTGAGGTAAATTCCATTTCCACACACGCTATCATAGCGTTTGCAGGTTAAAATGCCATAAAGTAGTTCTTACTTACTCAGAAGATGCAATTAATTTGGGTGCTGCTTTTTTAGAAACACACGCTTAGAAAATCCTAAAAACTTGCAATGAAAAAAGTGAAAATACCCATAAAACAGGCCACAAAAGGCAGATTCTCAAGTAGAAATCTAGTGGCATTGTCTGAATCACAACTTGCCCAGACCAGAAACTGTTCCTAGTAATGGAGAGAAAACAGCATCACAATCTATATATTCTTTTGACATCCCACCTGAGGTAAGACCCCTAGTTCAAAGGTCCCAGAATAACCAGAAACAGTCGGTTTTACAGGTTACAAGGAAATCAAAGAAATACTCAAATTTTGGCACAGTAATTCCTAAACTTAGAGCATCAGTTTGTTATCCATAAATGGAAAGCATTTAGCTGGTTTTAACAACTTCCTAAAAAAAACAAGATTCAATTGCAACATTTATTATCTAAAAGTGTTCTGGTCAAAATAAAAATGAAACTCAAAATTATGAACCCTTTTTATGAAAATAGCTGATACTTAATAGGCAATAAACTCTTGCTCTCTCCTGTTTTCATTTCCTCAAAAAAGCAACATAAACTAAAAGAATGTAATCTCATGTGGTCAGGCTCCATATTTGTTGTTTTGAGAAAAGGCTTTATAACAGCTTCATTGAGGGCTCTTTAAGAAACTAAATCTTTCTAGTTTAATAGAGTTACAAGGTGTATATGAGGGCATCAAAAGAAAAGGAAAATGAGCTGTCACAATAAAGTACTACTGAAAGCCTTAGCACAAACTGCATGACAAGCTAAAAGAAAAAGAATTATTTTGTTCCTTTTGCTTTAACCAAAGTCCTAACACTTAGGACCTGCAAACCGCTGCCATTTTAGAGACAAACTGTATTTTAAGTGGATGTAACTAGCCCTCGCAAACGTAGCAAAAAGTGAAATGTTCTCAAATTGGTCTTAGCATGTGCACTAATCCATCCACACCACATCAGATGTATCTTGTAGTTGATAATATTTTACATGCTTACAATAATTACTGTAATTCAGAACCTTGACACCCATTTTCCTAAGATAAATCAACGTAAGAAAAATTATTCAACCTCCCTTTTCTTCTAAGGGTAAATGCAAAGCAGTTTGAAGCTCACTGTAGGTTTAAATTTTAATCCAAGGGCTGATGGTCTGCAAGATGATTACAGTCCTTCCAATGTCAAAAGTTAACAGAGGAGTGGAGTCTATTTCAAATGACTGGCTCTAAACATCTCATAATTACATTAGATAAATTACACTTTACACATAATTGCAACAAGTTTTTGCCGTATTAGGCACCGGTCTGAAATACTTGGCAGTTTCACAGTGAAACACTATTCCTCTTGATGCATTTGGATGAGGTCCTTACCCTTCTACCATCACAGTCAGGGATCTGCCACTGGCATAAAATTCCAGATGGATAATGCCAGCAATCCTAACTACTTCACAAAACAACAGGTAAGGAGGGAAATAGATTAATATGCTGTTCTTATCCCCTTTCAACTGACAGAAGTTTTGCATGCTTAAAAAAAACAATCCGGTTTTTCCATGACATCATTCGGCTTGAATACTAATGCTTTTCCTTAATGCAACTACATGTACACGGATGTACAACTTCTCTTTACACAGAAGCAACACCCAACTTTACATGTTTTTCTTTACTCTGTTTCCCCTGATTATAATTCTAAGATCCTTTCTGATTTTTACGCCATTTCCCTGTCTTAATTCTTCAGTGTTGTTAAATGAAGTGCCCCTCTCCATTCTGTGAAGATAGAGTGATTTACAGCAGCTGAAAATCAGGGGATTGTCCAGTAATTACAGCTTTTCTCAGTAAAGTAGTAGTATTGGATTCATTAACAGTGTTTGGATTCATTAACAATTAAAGTTTATTTCACTGAACAACAAGTACAAAGCTGGGTCAAGCTCCCTTGTTAGGCTTTGACACTTCCTTCAGGAAGACTACAATTCAACCCAGGGTTTCATTTTCTGTTTGGCTGCTTGTAAAATAGAAGGCATCTTGAAAATGATACTTCCATTTAGGGCTCTTACTGTGGACCTTACAGGCACTGTAAATGTGGAGTGGCTTTGTCTTAAACAGCCTAATCCTGCCCATTCCACAGAACAGACATTTGGAGTACAACGACGATGGGAGCATGAAAACGCAGCATTAACAACTTCTTCATTGCAAAGAGTAAGCGCAATCCAAGTCTTGCTGTTTCCTTGGTAAGACCATAGGAAATGAGGCAGGGAAAGTGAATGTTTTGGGCTTGCAAGCCATTTTCCTTGAGCTGGGACACCTGCTGATTGCAAGGGGTTTCAGTTTTGAACTGAAGGCATGCTTTTTACATCGCTGCCATTAGACAGATTCTATCTGACACCCTACTTCAAAATTAAAACAGCAGGCAAGTGGGTAAATAGGAGCAAAAATGGAAATTTTCAGTACTTGCTCACCCCTTATTTTCAGATATTCTCCAAAATAGGGAGCAGCACCAGTGAAAAGCACGTTTGCATCAACAGGGCCTGGATGGACTATCCCAGGTGATACAACCACTAACCCACAGATGACATGAGAGGTTTCACAGCACAGTGTTTAAAATTCAAGCAGCAGAAGCCCTTCCACCAGAATTTCACCTTGCTTTGGGAACAGATCTTCTGTCTGTATCATTAATTTCTTTGTTTTCCAACTGAGTTGCCGTGCAGCAAGTATTGCAGCATCACTAAAGAAACAGAGCTGGAGCACAGAGCAGCTCAGCTGAGTGAACTTGCAGCTCAAACCATCAGAACCACCAAGAAAAAAAAAGGCTGGGCCAGCTTTCTCAGCAGCCTGCTTGTGGCACTCAGACCTGAAATTACTCACTGCAAGTGTTCTCTCTAGGGTCTGACAGGACTTACATATATTGGAATATATATAACAAAATGATAATGCAGCTTCAAAGAGTGACTCACAGAAAACCTGTGCTGGAGCACTCAGAATTCATAAGGGACTTTAACCACAGTCACAACCCTCAGTTATTTGGTTGGCCTCCTTTATTCCTTTATTCTTGGGCTTTTCTTCCAGCTTTCTATCAACTGTGATATAAAACCATACTAATTAATCCAAATAAGCACATGTGCTATGTATTTCTTTCAAGATGGGATAACTACATACTCATCATTCCTGAAAACAAGCCCACAGTAACCAAAACCGGTCAAAGCAACACTGTTGTTATAAATTATAGCCCACAGCCATGGGTGTTCCTTGATGGAAGAAGAAGAAATATCAACCCAACCTCCTGGTCTGCTATGAGAACATTTGTTATAAATCATGTTTTTCCAGTGTTCTATTTCAACTGCATAGATCAGTATCCAATAGAGAGCTCCTTAAGTCACAGACAAACCCACAAAAACTGCTTAAGACCAACATTCCACAAAAACATGACAAAAAAATTCAAAGCAACCTTATAGTAGAGAAAATGCGGATTTAATAGGAGCTTAACATTAAGAATCCCATCCTCAAAATAATGCAAATTGATTTAAAGTGGATTTAGGTTTTTAAATGTTAAGAGCATAAAATTGAAGAATTAATTGAATTTACTGTCGGTTCAACATTGCTAATGTAAATGATAGATAACTGTATCGGGTCATTCTTGACTAAATTAAGCACTATCTACCATTATTACATGACCAAAGGCTTTAAAAAATTCTGTTGTTAAATGCAATCAACTTTAAATTAAACTATGTGCATTCAGTCAGTGTCTTAAGCAATGATGAGGCAGAGATGCCTTAAGGTGGTAGTAGGGATTTAGACCTCCACAACTTCTGATGTAAAATTTAAATAAGTTAGAATTTGAAAAAGCAAATTAACCTGTACTGCATTTTGCCCACAAAGCTCTTCCTTCCATTTTGATTTACCACTGGTCTCCACTCATTAGATCAAAGCTCACAGAGTATTTTTGAGACCAAGCAGCACTTTCAGCCCAATTTAAAAGTCACTGAAGGCAATGAAAATTACTTCTGTCAGCTTCAGTAAGGCCTTCCACAATCTCAGTACTCAGTAGCTACAAGGAGTAGGACGGAGAGGGTCTGACCAACTTTGCTGAGGATATCACTTGGCAATCAAACATCATTGGAAAAAACCAGAGATTACTATTTATATTGCTTCAGCACAGCCACTGCTGTTCTGAGATTACCTGCTGCACAATGGAAAAAGCAAAAAAAAGGATGTGAAAATACATATACCGACACCTGACTTATACACATCAGTATTCATCAATTAAAAGAGCCTGTGATGACTTCTCCAAACTGTCACTGGGGAATGACAAGCAACAGTCATTTCAGCCAAACTGGTACTCACATATCCTCTTGGCTGTGGGAATTCTGGGTCACACCCATTTCTTTTACCATTTTTTCCTGCAATGTAACTGAAATTGACATTGACATTTGTCCCTTGGAAAAGTTACTGTTATCCTCCTTGTTGACAGGATTATTCTACTGCCTGATGTTTTGTTTATTTTCTAAGCAATTGCCAAGAATACTGTCTGTGCCTGTCATCTGTCTACACGTTGACTGGTATCCACGCATCACACTGGAAGATCAGAATCCTTAAAAGAAACTTTCCTTCTCAACTCTTGAAAAGACATTCCCAACACTGCCGGTAGAATCTGAAGATGCCAGCTATTAGGAGACAGAATTGACCACAATTTAGTCAAAGTGCACCATCACCCCTCCTACTAAGAAGGTTTTAAGAACTGGAAAGTCCGTTCTTGTGGGAAATCTGCAGCGGGAGAAACGTGGCACTCAATATGAGTGATCGGCAAATCTCGTTTATTATTAATTCACACAATGCTTTTATAATAACACTAATAAGCTCATGCATATTGCAAAAGTTAAGCTCAGGATTGGTGCTCAGACTAAAAGTCAGCCACGCCTCTTTCTATATTTCTTTGTGGTTACATAGTTTGAGTAAGTTTTTTGTTTTACCGTGCTTCTCCCTCATATCTTTCAGCTACAAGGTCTTGTTATCGTATCCCAGCTGTGCTCAAGGACATGCGAAGCTTACCGCCTTGCTGGTTCTCATGAGAGTGCCTGTGTGCTCAGCAAAGCTCTCTCATGTCTATGTGACCTTTTGCAGCTAGCCAGTTATCAATCACACTCTCTACATGTTCTATTCCTACTGTACAAGTCCTTGACCACGTAATTCCCATCTCCTGCGCTGGCCACTGACAGCTTTTCTACATAAAGTACATTAAGCAATCATCAACTCATTCAAGTTTGACTGCTGAAAAGTGCCATTAAGTATTAGCAAACATTAGACACAATTAGTTTTGTCTGAGGGCAGGTAATGTTCCTAATCACATTTCCCTCACTCCCACATTTTAGGGATGAAAGTAGATCTTCTGACAGATCTGAGCTTGCTTCCATCATAAATCAAACGGGGTAAATTCCTGCAGCAATGGGTTCAGAGATCTCTTCCCTGCTTTGGAGGCTGGACAAGCATGGATGGGGTTGCTGAGGATGCAAAGAGACTCTCCACAAACACTGGATGGACATGTCAGACCCCTGAATAGCTCCGCTCCTGTGAAATTCCCAAGCTCAAGGCATGATTCACTTATAAATTGTATGGATTATGCAGCATTTGCTTGAGGACAGATGTATCACTGCCTTCTGCAGGACAAACTGTCAGACCCTCTCTGTGCTCATCAGTTTACAATTTTCACACCTTCTAGTGGCTGATCTGGAAAACACATCAGCCATTACCACGATGGATATAAACAACTAATATCCAAAATTCTTGTGAGGCAGCCCCTTCAGTACAGCTTGATAGCACAGGACATAGGTAGCCTAGGATAAATGCCAAACAGAGCAGAGAATTTCACCCCTGAACTGACATTTAAGAGTACATTTCAATAGCTTATGCAGTGCAGACCTTCTGATGTTCTTTCTCCATCATTTTGTTAAGATTACACGTCCAAACTTTCAAAGCACAGCATCCAAAATACAGAAATGCTCTCCCTAGACTGAATTTCTCCCCAGAGTTAATGTTAGGATCAGATCAGCTGCAAAGCTACTGGTATTCAGATGTAAAACTTTTCAATTGAAGCAGACTATTGTCTTGGACAAAATCAATTAAGTGCAATAAATTTCATACATAGACCCCAAGGCTGGCAAGTGTCCCCTAATGTCACACTGAAGAAACCTGAGCCAAACAAATACCACCCTCCTCAGTCCTTTTCACGTACTCTTTTTGCTCATCAGTTGCACGAGAAAAGAAAATGCCCGTTTTTCCTGCTTGCTGGAGAATAGAGATACACATACCTTCAGTTAGACGTGGTTTTGGTAACACAAGTGATCTATAAAGTGTTCCTTTCAGGGTACAACAAAGAAAATAACACCTTCCAACAGTTTCCAACATAACCTTAACCAGCTGAGGAGACAATTCAGAGAGAAGAGCATTTAAATTACTGTACACGCTCAAATAGAACATTTTTGTTCCTCAGCACATTGCTAAGGTACGGACTGCTGCACCTTGTGACAACACCATGGAGATGGGCCGCTAAAAAACTGCCCTTTATTTTTTACCTTCTATTAGTAAGGGTATACGACTTTCATATGCTCCCAGATAGATGCAAGATAACAGAAACCCACTCCATAAAATATTTCAAAACACACTCAAGAAATTTACATTCCAGAAGCTTGGATTCTTGATGCCTATTCCTGCTACCTCATGTAAAGACCTTTTAAGGAAAGCACACAGTAAGCAGTATTTCTGATTCTGTTTTGAAGAACTCCACCATTAAAAGGAATTATTTATCTGCTTTTTTCTACAACTTCCTAAGAAAGTATCATTTATATTACACACTTATATTATTTAGACTAAAAAGGACTGATTTCAGCATCAAGACTGTGTAGTGATCTCAGTTTCATCTTTCTATTCAATCCCTTTAAACTCACATTAAAAGAATATTTAAATGCATAGACAGAATATTTCAAATGCAAAAAAAAAACTATGGCAAACACATGGATACAAATGTACAACTAAAACTTAGCCTGCCAGGCCTACATGCAATATTTTTCTCTCTCTCTTAGGTTAACTGTGCAATTTAACAAACACAAAAAATGGCACAAAAATTATGGATATTGAATCTGAGTGCTCTTGTAAATTAGGTGACACAGCAAACAAATCAAAATGAAAATACACTAAGAAAAAGAAAAATTGGAAATATTAACATAAAGCAGGCTTCACAAATGTATTCAGGAAATCCTAACAGTTGCTTAGGAAAAATGGGAAATTAGCAGCTGCATTTTTAAGGAACTACGGAGTGTTTCAATAATGTATATATCTATATCTATATCTATATCTATATCTATATCTATATCTATATCTATATCTATATCTATATCTATCTATCTCAAAGATACAGAAACAAGAATGGGGGGAACAAATTTTGAAAACACCTTAATGTACCTTGATAATGTTGAAAGGCAGAAGTCATTTAAACAACAGGAAACCCACAAACCCAATAGCCAACATGAAAGAAACAATACTAACACTTAAGATACTGATAACAAATATTAGTTTTCATTGGGAATGTAAGTGTACCATCAGGCCCATAGTTCCATTTAACCCCATCAGAAGGGGTTAATTAACATTAACTTTTGGTAAATTTCTGCATAAGAGTTGAGCTAGTAAATACTGAACCTCTCTGAGCAGAGGTGAGCAGGCAGGAGCAGTACAGCATTACTCAGATCACGAAGGCCATCGTGACCCCAAAGAGCTGTGACAAACCTGCAGCAAGCAGAGGGTATGGCTCTCAGATGTGGACACCAGGAGGATTAATGGTCAATTTAGTCTAAGACACAGGGTTCAGAGGGCTTTGCTCCCCAGACTGTCCTTTAAGCCCTACAGAATCTCCAGATTTATGAATTTATGCAGGGAGTCACAGAAAATACAACTCCCTTCTTTTAGAAGGTATATGGAAATGCAAAATACAACTCCCTTCTTGAAAAAGGTGTATGTAAATATATGGAAAACCTACACATGGACCCACCAACACAATCCAGTCAATTCAATGTTGGCCTGAATGTACCACCAACATGTAATTTTGGAATACATTCAAGTTACACTAGAAATGAGCATTAAAAACCACAGAAAATCCTGCCATATTTCTGGCATTCCTTGAACGTTAGGAGACTACATTATTTTCCAACTTATTATCAACTCTATGAAAATAGAGAGTGACATTCCTTCTAGCTGGAAGAAAACATGTTTATATTTAGTTTACTCAGAACTGCAACATTGAAAGAACATTTATTCTCCCAAATGTGAAATAGCCTCCTACCTTGAATGATCTGTTCAGCGTGTTGCTTTTCAAATCAGCGAAATGATCTTTTTTTTTTATGACAGATCACTAAATAAGCTGGAGAAGGCAGTGCATCAGCAGCACAGGACAGTTATTGCCTCCGACACCTGGCTGCAGCAGAGGAATTCCTTTGCAATGGAATGGAGAGTAACTAACCCATGCCTCTGCTGACTCCAGCTGTCAGTCAGCACTGCCAGCTGGATGCATCACACACCTCAGAGATGGAACCAGAGCCCCACACTGGACAGACAGCAACATTACGGGACTGGATTTGGGCAGCCAGAGGAACACGAGTGGTGTTAGTGAGTTTTAGACACTCGAAAATACCGTGGGCCGAACACAGAGTTTGCCTTCCCCTGTTTTTGTTGCAAAGTTATGCTGGAGACATAAGCGTAGTGCTTGGGTCGGGCACGAATCCTACAACCAGGGAATGCGTCCTGACAGTGTCTGACCCTCAGCGGGGACAATGCACAGCAGCGACCGAGGGAATTCCTCCGCCACGGCGCAGGAGTCAGGCCTCTGGATGTGGGCTCAGCACGGCCAAGTTGCCGTGTTTGGAGCGGCTCGGGGGCTGTCCCCGGGGAGCGCGGGGCTCGAGCGTGGAACGGACACGCGGACAAACGGCCCCAGGGCTCCAGTTGCAGCGGCGGCAGCGGCAGCAGCGAGTCTACGGAGTCTACGGCGTCTACGACCCCTCCCCGTCCCTCTCTTGTTCCTCCTCTCCCTCTCCCGCTGTGCCGCACTCTGTCTCGGTGTCCCGCAGCCTCTCCCGGTGTCCCTTTCCCGACCCCCCCGGCCCCTCTCGGCGTCCCCGTCCCGGCCTCTCCCTCTCCCCTCGCAGGGCTGGGCCACGCCCCGGGCCCGCCCCCGGCCCCGGGCGTCCCGCCGCGGTCTCGGCTCCGCCCGGCTCTGGCGGTGCTGGCTGTGGCGGCGCTGGGCGGGCATCAGTGCCTGGGGCCAGGGCGGCATCGCTGCGCTTTGGCTGCGCCTGTCCCGAGCCCGGCCCCGGCCCCGCCCCTGCCCCTGGCTCCGCCCCGGCCCCGGCCCCGCTTCGTCCCCCGGCCCCGCCTCTGCCTCCGGCCCCGCTTCGTCCCCCGGCCCCGCCTCTGCCTCCGGCCCCGCCCCCGGCCCCGCCCCTGCCCCCGCCCCCGGCCCCGCCCCGGCTCCTCCCGGGCCCCGCGGAGGACACACGCGACGCGGCGCGGCCGCTCCCGCCGCCTCCGCCGCGGCTTGCCCGGCCCGAGCTCCGCCGCTCGGCAGCGCAGCCGCCGGCCTCGAGCCGCCGGGGCCCGGGGCGGGTGGGGATGGCCGGCCCGGGGCGCTCGGGGGGCGGTCGGGGGCCGTGTCTGGCCCCGGGCCGAGCGCTGAGGGCCGCGTGTCGCCCGCAGGGGAGGCGCGGGAGGCCCTGCAGGACCGGTCCCGGCTGGGTTCGCTGCCGGGGCGCGGAGGCTCCGGCAGCGTCTGCTCGGGGACGCGGCTCTCGGACGGCGCCCCGGTGAGCGGCGGGGCTGGCGGCGGGCGGAGGAGGAGGAGGAGGAGGGCGGAGGAGGAGGAGGAGAAGATCGGGGCGCGGCGGGGCAGGCGGCGAGCTGAGCCCGCTGCTGGCCTTTGCTCGCAGGTGGCCATCAAATGCGTGCCCCGGGCCCGCATCCGGCACTGGGGCGAGCTGGTGAGTGAGCGGGGCCAGCGGGAGAAGCTGGGGCCCGGCATTGTGCAGGTTGCATTGTGATTTTTGTGTAGCATGAGGTGATGTTGAAAAGAGCAGTTGGAATAGAGTTTGCAAAGGCAAAACTGTGATCTTAGAACTGTCAAACAGTATAGATTTCCTTCAATATCTTTATCCCCCATCAAGTTAAGGTGTGGTATTCAGTGAAGTTAGTGGAAATTGGAGGGATTTACTACTGTACAATCTCGTGCCTATTGCAATTAGAAGAATAATGAGATTTTAGTAAATCTAAAGGTAGTTTTCATTCAGTTTGGACTTGGATACGTAAATTACTCCTGTTGGAAAAAAATGGATTAGAGATTGTAAATGTTTAGAAGCTGAAGCATGATCCCTGCTTTGGCTATAAATAAGGAATATCATACACAGAATGAATTATTCTGAACCCCCGTCGGAGGCCTTCAGAGTCAACCTTAGAGGTCTCATGGTATCAAAACTGGGAGGAACTATCCTGTATCTTTTCTCTTAATTCTTGCTCTTTAGAACTTTAATTATTCTGGATTACTCAAATAATCCACAGGAATAATAGAATAGGCATGATGATAGGATGATATGGCAGTATATCTTTCTTTGGTAATTATGTAATTATGCTCCATGACTTGAGAAAGGAAAATATTTAAATGATCAATCATATTCTTGAGCTAAATCTTGATATCAATACAGAAGGTTACGCATGATTTCCAATCTATAACCTTTGACTGTATGTTTAAAAGACATTAATTATAAGTACACAGAAATATTCCAATGACAATAAGCATGGTAATTGTAGTTTATGAATTCAGTCTTTTGGAGTGGATAAATTAAGCAAGCAGAGAAAGGCTGATGAGGAAGCATTCAGAGAATGCAGAAATTGTGCCTAATATGAAGTAAACAATGATAGGCCCTATCCTTTCTCGACTTTATAATGGTCAATAAGGCAAAAAGTTAAACCCAAGCATGATAATATAGCACAAAATTGATCTAATTAAATACTCTGAAGAGAAATTAGAAGGTGGGTTCAGTGGCACTCAAACTGGCACCAAGCAAACTAATAACAAGGCCAAAACCTCTGGGGAGAGTAGTGAAAGGCCCCAAGGTTTTTTGTGGAGAGTTGCAATGAAAAGTGTGTTTACAAACTTCAGTCTCATGTTGGCAGCTGCTCTAATTCTCTAGACTCCATCCATTTCCCCAGTGCAGTGTTTTGGTGGACGCATGGTTATCTTCTAAATAATCTTGGACTTCCTCCTAATTGTTCTGACTTTTTTTCTGTGTGAGAGAGTGTAGTAGTTTGAAGGCAAAACAAATGAGAGGCTCCAAGTCAGAGATACAATTTAATAGGAAAAAAAAAAAGGAAAGAAAGTAAAATAAAATCGATGCAATAATACAAAAGACCACTGACAGAGTCAGAATACAACCTGAGCGTAGTGGTGGAAGCAGTCCAGATGAGGTGGTCTTCCTGAAGCAGTGATCCTGTAGAAAGGTCTGGTAGCTCGGGTCCTCTGGGAATCCAGTGGGTAAGCGCCCCTCTGGTGTTCAGAGTCTCAGCTTATATCCAGGCTGGAATGCTTGGTTTCTCCCTCTGGGCGGAGCATCCCACAATGGGATGGTGAGTCATGTGATAAGGCCTGATGGGCCCATTAACAGGAGGTAGTCCAGGAGGGGGTTATCTGTGAGCTGTGTAGCAAAGGTGCTGATGGCCCATTAACAGAAGATAAGCCAGAGTGGAGGAGGCAGGGAGCACTGCCTCACCTGGTTTCAACAGTTCATGAAGATGGTGATAGAATATACTTCAACCCAGGACAGAGAGACAATTTTAGGCCAGGCATTGTTTGCCATGCTCTGGTTTTCATGGCTCTACTCTAGTACCTTTACGTGGTGTCCACTCTAGCCAGAAGATCAGGCAAATGTCTTCTTTTTGGCAGTATTTCCTGAAGTCATTCATATGACCAAGCATATATTGGTCGGGCAGAGCTGGAATTTATAAGACAGGATAGCCCACTTGGTTTGCCTAGTAGCTTGGAAGATAATAAAGGTGATGAACAAATCTCCAGTAACTCTAAATGGAGTTATCTAGATATACTAACTCTAAATGGAGTTACCTGGATATACTGAGACGAGAACAAGTCCGAGGGGTTCAAGAAGAGACTGTAGGAAAAGCTCTTGAATGTTGACCTCTTAGATGTTGATGTGAAATGAGGAGACAGGGGAAGGAGGCAGCTCTTAGAAACAGAATTATTCCTTTTATCCTCTATATGCCTGTTGAAGTACTGCCTTCCCTTAGGGGGATAACTCAAGCAAACACCTGTTGGATGCCATTGTGTTTTCGTGGATGATTTAGGGATGGCTGCCCATTTCTAGTGATCCTGTTCAGAAGTGATTTAAGATGTCCAGTAGTATAGACAGAAAGTCAAGCTAGAGCTGCTGTGACAGTGCTTCCAGCATGTGTCAGCATCCTGAGTGTTGTGAGCTAAACCTGAAATTTGATTTGAACTGCCTGATATCTGCCAAGGGGCAGGATATCATTGCTAGAGAGAAATCCTCTCATCTTCCGCGACTCCATCCCCAGTCAGATGGAAGAACAGGTTGGTATCCAGAGGTGAATGGCACTGGACCTTTGCGATGCACAGAAATCATCCATATCCCCATGCTTTTAAGGAAAAGGATTCTGAGCAGAGGGCCCTTTGACTCTGCAGCAGAAACTGTTTGGAAAAACTTGCTTTAATAATAAGATTCTGACTGAAGGCTTTTGCAGAGGATGGTCTGTTTATGGAAATGGTCAAGCGGTCGTTCTGGTATTTGGACACCAGGTTACAAAAAGAGGAAAACTACTGTATGGGTGTACATGAAGTGAATTGAAAAGTAGATTAAAGGAAAAGTTCAGAAGCCAAAGCTGGAGAGAGGTTCAGAGTAACCCAAAATTGCCATCCAAGATCTTGGGGAGGAGGGTTGTAACCTTTCTGAAATATTACTGCGCATGTACTCCCTAACTAATACATTGGGTGTGTTAGACCAAACCAGACAATTAATTTTTAACACAGAAGGACTTTGAGGACAACTCTGACACCCAGAGGAAAGAAAAGGCTTTATGGAAAGTTTCCATCTTTGAATCACTGCTAAAGTAGAAGTGGTGTTTTGTTAGTGGAAAATGTCAGTGAAATTTGCAATAATTGTGTCTTCCTGAGAGGTGTCACTACAGTAAATCCCCTTTGTGGAATAGTTAAGTCACAATTGAAATTTGGTGGTGTGCAGTAGTCCATTGTTCTGGTACTTAAACTCTTTGGGGAACAGTCCCCATAAGGGGTAATGATTTGCTGGTGGCCAAGAAGTGTATTTTCTGTATGATTCAGGTGGAGAAGTAAAGGAAGAAATGCTGTGAAATAGACACATTTTTTGTACACCTGAAAAGAGACTTGGATGTGATATGCAGGCAGATATCGGCTTTAAATTAGATGTAGTCAATGTTAATGGTATTAACATACAGATCTTTATCAGCAGAGGTGTATTCAGGCTTCTTCTATTTTCCTGTCCATTTGCTTCAGTGTAGCAGTGTGAGATGAAAGCCCAAGGCTTTGCAGACTGGCTCCTCCTTTGTGCCCCGGGTGTGTGATCATTGTTTGAGGCAGGGAACAGGTAGACCTGAGAAACAGTGAGAATGCCAGCACAGGGGCTCCTGCTGCATGTGCTGATACATCCCTTGTATGGGATGGAGACTGCCCACTTGGTTTGAGGATTTGCTTCCAGGCACCTAATTTCTCTGAGATGGTGTCATTTTCTCTGTAAATGTGCCTCTATGGCTATAGCTGCAAAGAGTTTAGTCTGAACAGTATTCATCGGTTTGATTGTTTCCTGCTCCCTCTGACTTTGTGGTGCACAAGTCGACCTAAATGTCTCAATAATGAATTATTGCTGGGTAATTAATCAGCTTCCCCTGCTTTAGAGAGTAGCCTCCTAGAACTTACCATAATTCACCTCCATCAGCCAATACATACAGACATTAATTGCCTCATAATATTGTCAGGAAGATGTCAGGTAGTACTGACAGGGTGTGAGTGCATCTCTTTGATCTAAGCAAATTTTGTTAGTGTTTTGCCCCTAATCTCATTCTACACATTTATCTTGCCAGTGCCATGAGCTGGACTGAGGACACATCATCAGGGTGCAGTCAGGAGCAATTTGTCCATATGAACAGTGATTTCAGATTTGCAATGGGAAGTGAGTAATTCCCCAGCAGGTAAGTCACAAAACCAGTTACTGACAGCTGGGCCAGTGGAAATTCTCCTTGTAGTGGCCTTGTTTTAAACACCAAGATGAAAATATGGTGCATGCTTCGAAGGTGCAAACAATGTCTACTCTCATTTCACTCAGTGAAATTTGCTCAGCTTCATCTTGGAGCACTGGAGATATTTTAGTATTTCAAAGTGTATCAAACTATTTGCCCAGTATTTGGAAAAGCTACTCAGGTTTAGTGGAAATGTTTCTATTTCAGACCCAAACCACTTTGATATTTGTTAATTTTATTAGTGTATTGAAGTTGATTGACACTGGGAAAAGTGATCCTGTTTCTTCAATTGATAACACCACAGGAATTGCCTTTTTCTTAATCTTTATTTGGATGCCTCCCTGTCCCTATGGAACAATGGGTTTGAAGATGCAGTGAGGTAGACCACTGGAAGGAAAAGGCCAGGCTAAATATTCCTTGCAATAAATAGGCCTCTTTCCCTTGACTTCAAAGGGAAAAAAAAAAGCCTAATTAAATACAATTGAGGGGAAGAGGAAAAAAATGAGATCCTTTGATTTGAACACACTTTGGAGCAGAGCATGGAGAGATAGGAGAATGATCTCTGTGAGATGAATAAGTTGCCTCTCCTGCTGCATTTGTTTTGGGGTGGGTGAATCATTTCTTGAGGATTTTTTTTAAAAGTTGGATTTGACTTGGTTGATATTCCTTTCAGCATCTAGTTTTTCTATTTTGGCTTGTATTTTTCATACAAGAACCATGTTTTTAGAGCAGATAGCTGGTCCTGCAGTATAGGCAGATCTCATAAGAGCAGGAGGATGAGGAAATACACCGGAAAGGACAATATTGAAGATTTTATCAAGTTTGACCTCCTGGCAGTTGAAGCAAGTTGTCCCTCAAGGTCTTGGGGGAGCTGTTTCAAGTGAAGAGAGCACGAGTCACAAACACAGTGAAGATCTCTGACTAATTCTAAATCGGGTAAAGAATTAGCCCCTTCACCATCACGCCTGGATTTTTACCTGGGGAGAATGTCTATCGAAAAAGATTGTGGCTGTTCTGAAGGGATAATGTCCAAGGCAGCCGAAAATCTGCATTGGCTGATGTGTTGTGTGTCCTCCCTCCTCCCAGTGTTTTCAGTCAGTGTGTCAGAGCCTTTCCTGGCATGTGAGCCATTCCTTGAAGTGTTGAAATGGTTCCTTGGGACTCCCTCAGTCTTGGCAAAAAAAGTAGGAGGAGGAAGGACAAATCTCACTCCCTCCACTTCCGAGGAGTGTATATTGTGTGTTGTATACTCCCTTGGGGTGTTTGCCACCTTTCCTGAGGGTGAACTTGTAGGATTTGTTGCTGACTTATTCACAAGAAATGTTGTGTGTACCTATTAGAGTTTTACAGTGAGTTAGGGATTTGGCAAAGGTGAATTGTTGAAGTTGAAAATAATTTTGGGGTGTAACAGATCAACCTCTGCATACTACAGATAAAAATACTTGCAGGAACCTTTCCCTTTTTCATTTATCATTATGCACACTGCTTCACTGGAAAAGGCCTCACAGGATGTGTTTGGAGAGGAGCCTGCTTTTCCATTAAACAACAAGGAATATTTTACTTTTGAAAGAAAGAGACAAAAACATGCCTTTTTTTTAAAGGCATGTTCTTAGTTATCAGATTAACAACATTTCTGAAGGGGTATTCAAGCAAGTGTTAAGTGTAAAACATACAAATAAATGTACTCTTACTTTCAGCAATCCTTTAAGAACTAGAGACTTATCTTAAAGCAGGATCACTTTCCTTCTGGGTGGATCACCTTTAGGTATTCCTCCAAACAAGCTGCAGCTGTCCCATATGACACTGGCAGGGGCAGCTGTTGGCCGTGGTGCTTCCCCAGGAGTTTTTGGCGGCTGACTCTTGCTTAGGTAATTTAGTAATTGTGCTGCCACCTTCGGGATCCCCAAAAGGTCTGTCTCCCACGTGCCTGCATGTTGCAAGACTATATTTCTTTCCCATATGTTCCTCTTTTCTGTGCACGATTGGTCTTTGTACAGATAAAGGAGGGGTTTTAGCACTTGTTAATGAATTAACTAAATGGTGGATGTAGTGATGTAATCTATACAAAATGATTCTGTTAGATACTTTGGAGACTTCTGTTTTGCTTGTGTGATCTTTACTATTTGAGGGAAACTTTCAAACTCCTGATGGGCCTTGAGTGATTTTTACTTCTTGGACAGACCGTGCTTCTCTTGTCTTTCTACTTGTTGTCCCCTCAATTTTAGCCCCTAGAGGGCTAAACTTTCCAGTTTCATTAAATAAATCATAAATATTTCAGTTTCTAAATAATATAGATGTTCATTGTATATTTTTATATAATTTAATTTTGTCCCCTACAGGGTTAAAATTTGGAGGGTGAGTGCTACTCTTCAGGAAAACCTGGTGATGGAACAAATGAGGTGCAGCTGGCATCAATCAAGGTTGCAGTTAGACAGAGTGGAAACACTGCAGTTGGACCAAGTGCCTTCATCAGAGCAGCAAGTTCCAGAGCTCCTTCACTGTGGCACCTTCAGGCTTGGTGGAAGGAGAACCTGAAACAGTGAGTGTAAAGCAACGACACCTGAGCTTGCAGAGTCTGTGGCTGAGTAAAATCTGGTCTAAGTTCTGTTGTTTTACAGAAGAAAAATGTTGTAGCTGATCTGTCAAACACGGTAGACTCAAAGTGAGGGCCTGGAAGTGACTCTGTAAGAAGAAATGGCTTATAAAAGAGGGTAAAAAAGTGTGAGCTGGCTGCTGAAGATTGATAGCAGAGATTTTTTTTTGTCTTGGTTGTCGCACTAGTGATTCCACGTGGTATGTTTGGATGCTTTTCAGTTTAGATTGCTATACAAGTATGAAGTTTGTCTTGCCCTCTCTTTGTTGGGCAGCTTTATGGCCATGATACTCAGTAAATGATGAGCTTTCTTTAGGTTGATTTATACTGTTGGCTGGGGATTATTTGTGGGTTTTTTTTCTGCTTGAGGTCTCAACCATTAACAACCAAACGTGTGCTGGACTTCAGCTTTGTGCATAAACCTCCAAAGTGGAAAAAGGCCTTTGATATTTCCTGCATTTCTGTTATAAAGTAGCTATAAGTGGTACAGTTTTGGGGGTGGGTGACTCACTTCTTGAGGATTTTATTTTTAGAAGTTGGATTTGACTTGGTTGATATTCCTTTCAGCATCTAGATTTTCTATTTGGGCATGTATTTTCCACGTTGACTTTAATGATCATAGTGTCAAAAAGTCAATATGCTGTTGTAGAAGTGAGAAGTTTGCCTGAGTGCTTGATTCCAGGGAGGAGAAATAGAAGAAAATAAGTAAATACTGTTGCAGTTTGTCTATTTAAAAGCTCTATTTAATATATTTTTTACCGTGTTGCTTGCTGAGTTTAATCAGAGTCCGAATAGATTTCAAAGCTTCTCTCCAGTTTTAGGAAGCTTGGAGATGGCAATTTCAAGATTATCTCATCTTGTTGGCGTGGTTTCTTTCTAGGAAGGCTAAATGGTACATCAGAATCTGCTTTGTTTTTCCAGAAGCATCAGTACTTCATGGTATTGTGGAAAAGTTCAAGTCATTACCGTGCCAGCCCGTCACAGTTAATTTTTTGGCAAAATGAATCCATAACAACACATGGTTTCAATCGATTTCTTATGCAGATTCTGCAGTAGATGTGCAGATCTGTTGATTAGCTCAGCCTGTTGGAAGAGTGGGGTCTGCCCCATTTGTTGTCCTTGGGGACAGTCATGGCTGGGTTATTTCTGTGGGCCTGTCAGCTCACAAGGAAATGCCCTTCAGCTCTTACCCTGACTTAGATCAGCATGAGGAACATCATGACATAATAGTTATTTTTTAAAAATGTTTTTAATGTATTTGTCAACTTGTACTGCTGCTGCATAAATTCATTAGGAGTCTTTGTGGAGTGCTGAGCACGGTTGTGGTCAGTGAGTTTTGCAGGTGTGGATTGGTGGAATTCCAGTTTGCCCTGCAGTGTGTTTTAGTCTCCTTTGGGAGTGTTTCCTCACCCCTCACCTGGCTGTAAGATGCATAAGTGCCTAAGTGAGCAGTTATTTACCTGTGGCAAGTCTGTTGTACCTAAACTCAGGAAATTGTACACCTCCTGGCCCTATTTACCTTGATCTTATTCCATAAAATCTTCATGCTGATAATCTGTGCAGCTCAGAGGCACTGAAAGATGATCTGCAAACAGAGGGAATACTTGCTCTGAACTCTATGGAGGCCCTCAGGAGTCATTCTGATTGATGTCTAGGGATTTCACAAGGATTTGACCTGCTTGATCTTGAGCTTGTAATTAATTGTCAGAGCTGCTATCAGCTTTAGAAATGGGTTTCTACTAACTGGCCCAAAATAGTGATGTTGGGCTTTGAAACTGTTGCCGTTTATGTGTGAAATCAATTGCACCAAGAGCATGTTGTTTTCCTGAGTAACAAAAAGGATCCTGTTCTGTAATGTCATCCCATTTGTTAGAAAATGTAAGCACCTCTCATTTCACAAGGCTTTTTTTTTTTTGTACACGGCAAGGATGCATTAAATTTAGTCACATGCAGAAAGAAATCTGCAACTGGATACTCATTGTAAAGGCACTAGATATGTGTGATTTCTCTGTATTTTAACACTTATTTGAATACAATAGATGAAGCTGGTCAGATGATGAAAGGGCTCTTTGGCTATTGAAAGTCCTCTTGCCCCCTCATCTCTCCTAGTGTCAGTGTACGCCTGCTAGTTAATAATAGCTTGACACTGGTATAGTTTCAAGCTATTTTTTGCCCATTTCCCTCTTGGTTGCAATAAAAAGAACAGGTTCTATTAGGGGAGCCTTTCTTCCTGCAAGTAAATGGGTGTTTAGTGAAGAGAAAATGCATGGCAGTGGTGGAAACTTAGCAGAGCTTCCTGCTCCTGCTGCACTGCTCATCATGCCATTTATCCATGGGGAAGGAGGGCAGTGTCTCTCTTTAGGATATCATGGCCGGACTCGGGGAGATTTACCTGGTGGTCCCACCCCAGAATGGTCCATAGGAAGCCTGGCAGGCTGCCAATTTCTTGCCTAGACCGAGGAATCTAAGGGACTAAAACCAGGAGAATATGTTCTGCCTGTGTTACATGATAGACATGAGCAATGTGTTATCACAAAGATGTGACAGGGACCTCGTTAGGCCCAGCAGATGTTTTAGTCCTGGCTAACATCATAATCTGAATGTGAGAGCTGGAAACATGCTGGAAGTGTAGTGCACATCCTCAGAGGACGGAAGGTAATTTGACAGCTCCCTTCAACCCTCTTCAATAATGTTGACTCTTGTGGCATCTGTTTGTTGAGAATGTGGCTTCTCATGTGGAAAACCGAGACTTCTTGCAGTAAAAATAAGGATTTCTTTTCCTGATTTGGTTTTCTTTTTTTTCTGGCTTAGGTTAGAAGAGAGAAATATTTGAATGTAGCATTGATGCGTTTAATTTCTAAGCTTTATTTGGAGACTTTGAAAAGGTGAAAATATGTAAGCAGTATTGAGGGAAGAAAGTGTTCTTGTTTGATGCATTAAACTGTTTTCTTTCTGAGAATCTGTGTTTTTAGAGATCCCAGGCAGTACTTTTTCCTTTAGCAGTACCAGAGTCCTGCTGTCTGTCTCAAGAGAAGGCAAAAAAGGTCAGATAAGAACTGTTTCGATAAGATAGGTGGCATTTCTGTCAGTTCTCACTAGCTGGTGAAGCAGATGAGGAGCTGCACAAAACTGAAAACAAACAAGTAATGTTGCTCTGTCCCTGTCCCCCAAGTCCAAAAAATCCTCTCAATGCCCTTAAGCGGCCGTCTTTGTGAAGGGAATCTTTTCTCTTGAGTGGAAGTTTAGAAAGTGTTTTGTTGTACTGGTTATGTTAATTCAGGCGATCTTTGTTTCACAAGACAGGAATTGAGAGGGCTGTCCTGCTCTGCATAATTACCTGTCACAGCAAAGAGAATATATTAAGATGGGAAACTGAGATTGGTGTAAAATTCTGTCTTATCTGTAAGGTATATCAGCAGTGTGTTTGATAGAGCTTGATTGTATCCAAGATTCCAGGGGGCTCCTGGTGTCAGGTGAGAATCCTTCTTTACGGAAAGCACTTGGTCTTTTCCTGTTGATATTGGTGAGCCAAAAATACTATTTTTTGCCGCTTCTTGTAGCAAACCAAGTGTGAAATGTGAGATGTAACAGCGCTGCCTAAAGCTCTCTGGCAGCCTCATGCAGTAGCCTGCTTTTAATATTGGTTGGTAAGATGACAGCACTTTGCTGCCGATCTGTGAGGTATCCATGTAAGGTGGGTTATCTTTGCTCAGGTGCCTGGAGACTTGTTCTTACAAGAGATACAAACAATGCATTCGAGAATTTGGCACATCTGGGACATTTTATCTTGCTCTTGGAGAAAAAGGTCAAATGCTCCACAGCCTGTTTCTCTTAAATAGCAGAAAATCCCAGCCTGGATTGAAGATTTGACCCCCATTAAAATACATCACTTCATGTCTAACCTAGCTATGGGGTTTTAGCTGTGTACATAAATACATAACTGCAGATGAATATTGAAGTACTCCTAGTGTAAATAGAAATACGCAGATGCACATGCTAGGCATACTCATGCATGCCTACAGCTGCAGAGAAAATGTACAGCAGGCAAAGGACTTTCTGATACAATGAAATGAATGGCTTTATTAAGATCTTAGTTCCTCATTAAAAATGCTGAGAAGTAGAACTTGTATGAAAGACTGAAGCTGGGATTTCAAATTAATGTGTATGATAGTCAATATGAACTCAATTCTGAAACGTAAGAGTGTCTATGGAGATCTGTTGAACTGTATTCATATATATCACTGTTTTTTCTTGTCCCAAGTTTTTTTTTTTTTAATTTGGGGTTGCCATTGCAGTTTTAGGAAGGTTAATATTTAGTGCAATTCAGAAGTCCTAAAGAAAACAATTGTTTTAATACAAGACATTTCTCCCATTGTTTTAAGAGGAAAAAATGATCTCGTGTCAATGGTATGGACTCTTATCCTCCTGCTTAAGTATTCAATTCTTTTGATTCTTCTAAATTTTCAGCATCACGTGCATATGAAATTGGTCTCTTAAGTGATAGGTATTTTTTGAAGGTTTGCTCAGTTGTGCTTTCAGATTTTTCATTCACCTTCTGGTGGCTTGGCTGGGTCTGCATACACAAGTGCATGAACTGAACTATCATTAGCAAGTTCAGTTTTTCCTCTTGTACTCTTTGTGGCCTCTAAGTTTTTCTTGTCTGCTGTCTTTGCAAACCAGTTTTTCTGCAGGGTCACTTTAAATCACCCAGTGTAACAAACCTGAGTATGACAAATGTGTGCATTAGGGAATGTGTCTTGCTGGTTGTGGCCATCAAAATAGGTTTCACATGATAGAAATTTGATAGTGTATTTACAGTTCTCCAGTCTTGCTTTTGCCGGTGTCCTTGAGTTCAGTTTTTTAACAGTCTCAATGAGTTACTGACTAGCTGGCATTGGAAAAATTTGACTTTATCCTCAGGGGCCACTGTAGGCTTTGTTCTGATAAATACTTGTCCAAACATCCCCATTATTTTTTCTTCAAGACAGAAAATGTGACACAGGGTGCTGTGCCTGTTATCTCCCACCTAGACTTGTTTGGTTGGTGTTTTTTTTTTTTTCCTTTGAGAGAAACTTCAACCTTTTTATTCATTGACCTGGTGAATAGTTTATCAATGTATTAAGGTCCTTTTATTAGTGTGGATTTTTTTTTGAAGTTTAAAATAAAAATCAGGGAAATATTCTAATTGTATGATTTCTATGGTTGGTTCTACTCCAGAAGAAAGCTTAATTGTTGAAATATTTCTGAGTTCCTGTGTTCTGATTTTTTGAGTAGTCAGTGCTAAGTCTTGAGCAGAAGCTTGCAGAAGAGCTGCAGGATTGAAGGAGAGCAGAAGTGACACAAAGTAAAGCTCTCTTGGGAGATCTTATGGAGGTTAAGCAAGTGCAGCGGGATTTGAGCAATGCTGCTTAGTCCACTTGTTCATGTGTGGATCCCAGGGTGGAGGAGACTGGAATTGGGAGCCAAGATCGCTTAGAGGTGTGTCTGTGAGAGAAGCCAACTGCAATCTGCTGGTTTCTGGTGACTTTAGAGGTACCTGTCCAGTGTTCGTCCTGTCTCGTACTGGAGCAAGCTATTGATCACCTGGCCAAAAACATTTTGCTGCTTTAAAGAACTTCCCCAAACTTTAGGGAATAGTGGGACTGTCATTAAGAAAGAGATGTAATTCCAAGCACTTTCTCTTGGTTTTAAATGCTGACTTCATGGGTTTTTTTTTTTTTCCCCTAAGAGTAGGAGAGCTTCATGTAAGTCTTGAAACTGCTGGTGGTTGATAGGCTTTTATTTATTTAATCAGGGCAGTGCATGTTACAGAACTGACAGCAAAGGGATCAGGACTAGAAATATTTTTTACTAGACATCAACATGCTGCTGTGCTGTTGGGAAAAAGTGGAGATTGCTTTGCCAGCACCATCTGGGAGCCTCTGCTTGGCTGTATGGTAGGCAGACCTTTTGTGAATCAGAGAATTGCCTTTGGAATAAAGCCTCTTGGTGGCAGGTTTTTTTAATCTGCTGCACTGACAGAACTGCTCCATCTTGTCCTCTTACTGCAAGCGTGTGTGCCAAATCTGCCTGAAGGGATCTGTATCCAGGAGAGAAGGAAATGGTGGTGCCTCTGAAAGGTGCTTGCCTTCTTTTGCGAGACAAAATAAACTTTTGGTGGCTTTGTGGGGCTGCAGCCGGCACTCTTGGGTTATATATTCTTCTTATATGAATGTAGCACACACTTCAAATTTATTGTTAGAGGAAAGAATAGAAATGTTGGCTACAACTTACAGAGGGAAACAGCATATGCTGTGTGTATAATTGTCATTCTGCCCAAAAGATGTGTTGAAAATGTGCACTTTTTTTGTGTGGCGGGCAAAAGAAAACCCCAACCAAACATTTGTTAATCTTTGTGCTTTATGGGAACAGGTTACTCAGTTGTCCTTAATAGTTGTGATGGAATGACCAAGCAGATTGTGGGTAAAGATACTTTTGGGTTGAGGTGGTTACACAATTAAATGAATAAAAGCTGATAGTTCTGCATTGCCAATACGTCAAAAACTTAGAGCTTTGGTAGCAGAATTTTAATTAAATCCATAAGACAGTCTCGGCCGAATTAAGAAAGCCAAAATTATGCATCACCACTACTTCTGTCCATGTAAGTATTATAATAAATGTAAAAAGAAAGTCATCACTATCATTCAGAATGCTAGGAATAGAAATTGGACAATAACCTGGCTGGCGTAAGCATTTATAGTTCTAAAAGAGCGGAAATAAATTTAAATCCTCTTCCAGGTTTAATGACCAGGCAAATATAGGGTAAAGTAAAACTTTGAAAGTTGTTATAAGTTGAGTTTTGTTGCGTCTTTTTAGTTCTTGAATATCTTTCAAAGAAAGTCAAATCTCAGAGCTCTGAGACCACCTGTAGCTACAAAGCCTTGAATCCTGTTTGCTGACTCCCAAATTCAAATCTCAAATTTGTGTGGACTGCCTGAAGCCACGAATGACACAGTGAGAGCATTCAGGCTCAAATACTGTCTGCTTTTCTCTAGCTCTAGGGGCAGATTAGGCAGCACTTCAAGTCCTGTTTCTGGTTTCAGTCCTTCCACTTTTCTAAAACTGACTCTCCGTGCAAGTTGGCCACTTTGTTAATGACTATGTTGGAGTTCAGGCTGTCTTGTGGCAGTGAATGGTAGTATCTTCAGAGCACGAGCAATAAGGTTTTTTCTTCATCTTTTAAGTGTTTCAGAAAACATGTTGATTGAAATAAGCTCGTTGCCATCAGTGAGACAAGAGAGAGAATGGTGTGCTTGCAAAAGAAAACAGTGCTCAAATTTTGTACTGTTCAGTAGGTGTTTTCTGCAATTCCCTTCTTCCAAGTGGCCAAGGATCAGAAGAGAGGTCCTGACCTTGTGCAGTTTTGCAATTCATAGATGTCCAGCATGATTGAGGATTTTGGAATTAAATGGCTTGAGTTTGCTAAGTTGTAATTGAGCTGTTGGATTTCATTCACAAAACATAGTCTGGTCAAACAACTGACCCGTATTTTGGTTGGTTATTTGATGTTCTGAAAAATAACCTGCCTTGTGAAATGCAAAATTGAGGTCAAACCTTTCATGCGCCTCATTCAAAGGAGCTTTTCACTCAAAATCACTTGAATTGAGCCATGTCTTGGTACTGTGGGGAGTTTGTCTAGAGCTAAGGATTATGGTTTATTGTCTTTGAAATCTATTTTTCTGTTAAATTCTCAATGAATACCCTCATCTGAAAGTAGATGTAGTGGTGGTATTTACCGTTAAATTCCTACTTCTTGCTCAAAAGGTCTGTCTGAACTTCTCTATCTGGTATTGACAAAGTTTGCCTTTTTGTCTGAAAAGATCCTTCATAGCATTTGATTAGGTATTGTCCCTACCCCATCCCAATATAAGCTTGCAAAAAAAGGAGGTCAGAGAGAGCTCTTAGGGATGTGTTTCTCCTCCCTTGGAGTACTACTGTGAGAACAGTTTTTCATGTTTTGCTTCATTGCAGGGAGGTACTCTTTTGGGTAGGTTGTACAATGTGTAAAACCTTTCACTTCCAGGTATAATAACTATGGTAAGGAAAGAACAGTGAAAGGCAGCCCTGTTCAGTTCATGTCCCGGTCAGCACTGACAGTTGTGCTTCATGCAGATTCTCACTGGGCTGATGGGCTTTGGTACCAAAGCACTGGGTCTCTCATCATTAAACTATTGATTGTGTGACTGAACTACTCCCTGCTCTGGCTCTGCAGTTTGCTTTCTTGACAAATATCCCCTGCTCAGGAAAATGGGTACTTCTGAGGGAGCTGCTGCTGACAAAATAACTTCAGTTGCTTATCCTTTTGAAGTAAGGTTTCTTGAGAACCTCAAGGAAACAGTCTGTTTAACTTTTATCTCTTTGTAGACAGTAATGTTTAGTGGAGAGAAGTATTTCAGCCAGATGCCCAAGTGGTAGTAGTAGTTTAGGCTGTAAATTCATAAAAGTCACACCAAACCATGTGCCCTGTGTTGGTAACATCAATACCCTTGCTGGTTTCTAAAAAGTATTTGTATTTCTGGATAAAGAAAGAGCTTCTATGAAAGTTGACTCAGCTGCTTTAGAAATCTTGTTTTGCTTCCTTTGGATTCACTGTATGTTTTAGAAGCTCTTAGGAAGGGACATGGTACAATCTGGTCACGCTCATAAATAATTTGTAAATATACTTCAGGCGTAGAAGCTGGAGAATCACTTCCCTCTTTGGAGAGTGCATCTGATTTTGTATCAGGAGGTGGAAATAATCTGATGAGTGTGTTACTTATATGAAAAGGAAGTGTGCTGCCCTGTAGTGGAAAGATTGCTGTTCAAACATCTGAAGACCAGCCTTTCAACTGTTTGGAAAGTAAGATAAAGCAATTTTACAGAGATTTATGCACCTTGAGAAAAAGTAGATGTTGAAAAAGCACCATTAATATTCTATTACCTAGTAATCAGCAGTCATGAGGTAGAAAACCAATTTGTGATGCATTTTGTGGTCACAATTTTTGCAAATGAGCCTTTAGTAGCAGAGCTGGATATAAACCATTTCTGTCAGTGTCTTGGAATTGAGATTTGTGAAGTTTTATCTGTGGTGGGTTTTGTTACTGTTTTCTTACTTCCTCTGGCAACTTTTGTAAATTTGTGATACTCTAAAAGAAAGCACAGTTATCCCTATGTTTTCAAATGGACCAAGAGGCTTTTCGTTCATCTTTGAAAGGCTTATAGTAAAATGAATTTGATTGAATCTTTCAGGGTTTTTTTTTTGTATGCACAATTCAGCAAAAAAAGTCTTGGTAATGAATTGCTGTTTCTGATCCACAGGCTGTTTTTCTCCAGTCAGACGGTGGTTCAATACCTGCTTTAGATGTTTACAGATCAGTATATTAATGACACTCAACTGTGCATTTATTCTCACTGGAGCAGTGCCCATTCCTACAGAAATGCCAAGGAGAAACACCCAGCATAGAGCAAGCAAGACCAAATGTCAGTGGTCAGAAAGGGGGAACGCTTGAGAAAGTGCTTAAAGCTTTCTCTCCGGTCCCTTAAAGTGTGGGAGTGCCTTCCTGTCCTTTCCCCAATTCCTTGGTGTTTCAGGCATTATTGAAATCACTGATTTGGGTTTCGTGGTGAGTGATGGATTTAAGCCTCCTGCAAACTAAACCTAAATGTCAGTCTGGGATAAGGCAGAGAACAAAGCAAGTGAATTGTGGGGACAGCCTCAAATTGCTGATGTCCGCCAACAGAACTAGTCAGAGGGAAAATGTTAATTACTTAAAAAATTTAGTAATTCTAAAAGCATAAAGGAGAAGCTGTTTTCAGAAAGGATTAAGCCGGTCTTTGAGATGGGACAATTACTAGGATGCTCAACAAAACCAGCATTTGAAAGAATTGTTTGACGTAGCAATGGCACTTAGGGTAGAATGCAGTTTTCTCTCATTCTGTCAGTATACTGGATGTAGGAGGAACAGTGAAATTAAATGTGGAAAAATTTAAGTTAGTCACCTTAGCAAAGACAGTTTTCTGCACCCAAACAGAGGAATTTGTAATTCTGCATGGAATCCATGAGGGACTTTGATCCCAGTACTTCCCCTTCTTAAAATGGGCGCAGATATCGGGTAATATGGGCGTTTTAAACACTGGCTGGGTAAATCATCACACTCTACACAGAGCAGCTCCTGTGCATCAGCTGCCTCATGGGAAGGGTCCCTGAGCAGCCACTGGCCTTTGTTCCTCACAGTTTTTGCTGTGGAGCTGCTGATGTGCAGATACACTTGTCTGGTTTTCTGTGAAATTCTTACAGATGTGGATCCTAGTGAGTTTGGATTACAAAAATAACTCGTTCCTTAAGCCATGTTGCAACTGATTTTAAACCTAACTGCTACCCTACATTGACATGTTTGTAAGGCAGCTGTATAGAGTACACTGAACAAGCAGAAAGGACATCCAACTCCAGAATTGCCGTTGTTATGCCCAATGGCATCCATGTTCACGTGCATAAACATAGTGTACAGCAGGTAATTTTCCATCTTGCTTTCCTATGGTCTGTAAAAATATTACAGTTTCTGGTTGGGACTGAGACATTTGAAAGCATCCACGTGGTTAGTGGAAATGAACGGCAGCTTTAATGATTAAGCCACTCGGATACTTGCTGGCTGGCACACTTACTAACATTTTATAACCAGTTTTAGTCCACTTCTCTTTATGGGAGTTGGGAGGGAGAGTAAAATTCAGGTGTATATTTTTTAAGGAGAAATAACTGATCAATAGGGCAGTTCAGTCAGGAACTTGAGAGAATTGCTCACCTACAGTTAAATTAGTTCAATGTGATGCGTAAAGCTTCGTATGCAGTGAATGTCTTCTACCAACACCAAACCAGGAGTGTTTCAGCTGGAGTATGAAACAGCTCAGTTACAATTATGTGCTGGTAAATTAGTGTCTCATCTTCAAAAACAGAGCTTTTGTTATTTATTTATTGGTAATACTTGGATGCTGTGTCATCCTGAAGTTGTGACACAGTTTGGAAATCAATCATTAGTGGACCTAGAGGTAGAACAGACTGCATGAGTTGTAGGACATGGCTGTGATTGAACTGAAGGGGGAGCAGTTTTTAGTGTAGCCTAATGACACCTGCAGTTGTTGGGTTTGGTGAAAATACACAGGTATAAATAAGCCCTTTTCTTAAGTAACTGAAAATTGCATAAATCTATATCTCCAAGTGTGCTGTATTATCCTACCACGAGTGATTTGAGGCTTGAAATAACAAGTATTTGTGAAATGGATTTAGAAAAGTTGCCTTATCACCGAATTTATATTTTTTTTCTCAAAGCCTTTGGCCTTTGGCATTGATATTTTATCACAGGGGAAGGTGTTTCCAGTAGGCAGTGCTGGTGTGGCTGTGCGTGTGGGTGTGTGCACACAGCCTGCTGTGGACCCTTGTTTGTTTTTCAGGTGTCCTGTTAGCTTGGCTGTTTCCTTCTCCTTCAGCTGTAGGACAGAATTTTCTCGTTGGCTTGTTCCCTCCTTAAACTGTCTTTCTCCCTCCTCTGAGGTGCTGCTGTGCTGCAGTCTCCTTGTGACGTTTAACAGGCTGTAATTAGCCCAGACACAGAAGTCGGGGTTGTCTGGGGCAGCATGATTCCAGTGATGAAAAGGCGTAATAATAATTCCCCCTCCGTCCACTTGCACTTGGTGCTGTTTGATCCTGCGACTCAATCAGGAGTGGACAACATAGCTGTATTTTCCTGCTCACTTTGCCTGATTAGTGACTGATCTGATTTCCCCCATGTCTGTAATTAATTTTCCCACAGAAGTATGCTTAGGTTTATGGCTTAAATAATAAGTGATGGTGACTTGTGCTACTGTCTACATGTTTTAATCCTTTTCCACGTCTAGATGGACTAAACAAATGCATAGTTGTTGCATCTGCCCTGCTGTAATGATTACTGTGGTGAAGACTCTTTTTTTAATTTTTGTAAGCTGCTGTTTTATTTTGCAAGAAGTTATTGAATTACACCTCCAGAAGGCTACTAAAGTAAGAGGTTTATGGCTTTTATTGTCCTTCTGTTCTATGAACAGTTAATGGACAAGTAGGTAGAAAGTACTGAAAATTTGGGTTCTACTGTAAAAATGGCATCAAACCCAGTCTTTCCTGGATACAATTATTGAGGTGTATAGTCCTATGTAAAAAAATCCCAAGCATTAAAACCTGAAGCAAAATCCCCCAAGTCACGAGTAGATATTGAAGATAGAAGTGAAGGCAATTAATATTTGGGAGAGGCAGTGAATGCAGCACGATGAGCATGACAAAATGTCCTGGGAGTTGGGTGCGTGTAAGAGCCAAATCTGTGCTATTGATTTATACTGTGAGTTTTCTGGGTGAACTTGGAAAGAAAGGCAGTATTGTTGTTGGGAAATGTAAATTGCTGTATTTCATCTCTCTCTAAGGGAAAACTTGTCTCTTCAGGAATTTCCCATCCAGTATTTACAGCTGATTCTATCACTTCTGACTGAAGTTACTTTTCCAATTGTCTTCTTAGTCAATCTTTTTTAAAAAGTTGACTTTTTGCTAGAGTAGTTCAAGATGAAATGCTGTTTTGTGTGGTCAAAGATAGTTATGCTTGTTCTAGAAATTGTTTCATTTCCAAGGAAAACTTGTTGTAGGAGAATTTGAGTGAAATGACTATTTAAAGCTACTTGTCACAAGAGGAATTAGCTAGAGATTAACCTGTTGGAGCAGGACTTTTTTTTCTCTCAACTTCCATTTAGACTTCAATTTTATTATCCCTTGTTTTGGCATGAGTTTGTTTTCTTGTGTGCTTGCAGTTAATAGTGACATCTGACTTCTCTCAAGACGCTTAACCTGCTGTGTTAGAAGGAAAGAGAAATCTCTCCTGTTTCCATCAATATTGTATGGCTGATGAAGAAAAAGCAGTGGATATGCTATATTAGGGGGATGTATTTTTGTTATGCTGTTTCGCTGTTGGACTCATGTCTGTGTTGCAGTGTAGTTGTGAAAGAGATATATATTTATCCTTAAAATAAATAACTTTTAATATGCTGAAGTAAAAGTGAATTCTCATGCTAGGTCGTATCTATTTATCAGGGATAATTTGATTGGTAGAAATGCTGAACACTGATTATGTGGCTCCTCTAACTACCAGTGGGTTTCTGTACCTTGTCCTATAAAGAAGGTAAAGCTGAGGATGCCCTGGTATATTTGAAATGCTACTGAAACTTAACAGGCTTCAGTCACAGCTTTTAGGAGTTGAAGGGAGGTACTTCTTTCCTAAAATGCCCTGTTCCATTTTACAAGTGGCATAAAGCATGAATGAGGCCAGGTCTGATAAAAAACCACCGTACTTAAAACTCTAGCAAGACCAAGTTCCTTTGCAAGTGAAGTTCTTGGTATGTGGTACCAAGACCTGCATTTACATGCTTAGAAAAAATCCTTTTTTTAAATTTATTTTTCTGTGTTTAGAAACTACCCTTGTTTTGCCACCCTAGTCAACATAGAATGGTGTTTTGTGGGCTAGGTGATTTTGCTATTAAAATCTCATGTTATTGTTTTAAATGTGTTGTATTGAACAAAATAAAGCATCTGGCTTTCAGCAATAATTTAAATAACAAATAGTTTATATACAAAGAACATTTCTTAAAATGCCTCCCTGAAAGTAGATGTTCCTAAATATTCAGGGAGACCTTACATCCTTTGTGATTAAGTAGTGCTGAAATTATTTCAAAACCTAAATTTTTGAAATGCTGCTGTAATTAATGATTAATAGGGAGCTTAAATCCAGCTCAGTACCTGCCTGAGAAGTGCCAGTGCTGCGTGGTTTTCTGTGTTTGCCTCTCCTAGCAATGCTTTTTGTGATCATGTCGAAACTGGAGGTAAACAGTTTACAGAAAAAATGGAGCCTCCTCCATAAAACTGCGGCACTGGGGAGATGTCAGGATACATCCAGTTTGGAAACAAGCCCTTGACTGTTAACAAGAACAAACAAAGCGTGTGACTCATGCCGTGCAGCTGGCGAGGGGGCTCAGAGACTGTGCAGTGATTCTCCCAGCCTGATAGCTCTGGCAGCTGGGCTGCAGCACATTTTTGGTGTGGATTTCCTATAGGGCCACGTTTATGTTGGAGGCGGTGCACAAGCTGCTGTGTGGACATCAAATTATTCTACTGGTTTGAGGATCAATGAGGTTAAATTAGCTCAGTTGCTTACTGCACGTTTTGTTGAGGTTCAAGCTGTCCAGGCTGTTGCAGTTAATAGGAGCAGCCCAGAATGCTGCCGGTTAAATGTGAGTTACTCACCAGGGATCCAGAGTTCATTATTGGAAGGAATAGGACAACTTTACTCCTGAAAAAGTTCAGCTTGTTGGGAATACTCTTCCCTGTGTTGTTTGAGGGGCAGAACTGGAGAGAGTATCATTGATCAGCAGCACAGCAGGATACCTTGATGATAGGTTTAGAGTGGATGTACTGCTCTCTTAATAGCTGTTGTACAGATAGAAGTATTGGTGATAAAATAAACTCCTTTGGGCCTTTGATTTGCATAAAAAATAATGTCCCGTTCACTAATGAAAAAATTATTTGGAGCTAGAGGGAAGTGAAGAGCTTGGAATGAGTATCTCTGCTTAAAAGCCAAACCAAGGTAAAGGCAGCCAACTGAAGCGTCTGTCAGAAGAGTTGGGCCCTGTTTGGGAACACCTGGAAGAGACCTTCTTTTTGTCTTAATCTTCTTCCCTTTCTTTTCAGAAATACTACTTTTAGAGCTATTCTGATAATACTTCCTAAGCCTAAGTGCATTGTATAACACATGGCATAAGTGATGAGAACATAGGCCATGGATCTGGTTCGATATTAAGGAGAGATTCTTGAATATACCACATTGGGCAATTCTTTCCATTTCTGGATCCTTGGCTTCTGTTGAATGGCAGTGCTACAATTGAGTGCAATTATGTGGGATATGTCAAATAGAAACTTTGACTCTGTATCACTAAATTAGGAAGCCAGAATAATACTGTGTTTTAGACTCTGTAAGCTTTCCTAAGCATTAATTTGGTTGGCACTGGGTGCTTGCTATGGTTTTTTAACAACAATTTGCCTTCTTTTTTTTGAACTTCAAAGACTCTCCACGGTTTGTTTGTGTTTTTTTTTGTTTGTGTGTTTTAAATTTTTTATTGTAGCTTCTTTGCTTTCCCATTTCTGTGCCTATTAAAAAATACTGAGAAGCTGCTGGAGAGCTTAGTGATCCATCAGGACAGTTGGTGCGGTCAGTGACAACAAAGCCATCACCTTTGCAGGTCAGACAGTTTGGAGAAGTGAGTTCAGGAAGCAACCTTGAACACAGATTGTCCTCCTTATAAAAATGATGTTAGTGAGGCTGATGGGGCTGACAGGCAAAGTCTGCTGAAGGCTTTTTTTCAGGTGTTGTCCCTTTGTCACTTCTTAATTGATGCTCACGTGGGAGATGCTGTTAGTTATGTCTAACTCTTCAAATGGGTTGGGAAGGTCTTCCTTTACTAAGTCTTTGTGATCTCTTCTCTTACCTGTTTTACCTCATCAGTCCAGAGTGCTTCTGGACCAGAAAGCAGATATCCCATAGAATGGATGTACAAAAGGAGCTGGGCAGAGGTTTTCTGGTGAAATAGGATTTATCTGGAGTGGGGAAATGTGATTTCATAAAAATGGGAGCTTGTTTTGTAGACTTCATTTCAGTGAAACTTTAAAGAGGGCAACCCTGCCACTCTCCCAGTTCCAGACTGTCAAATGTAGGAGGAGGGAAAGGGGAAGAGATCAAATCTTACATGTCATGCTTCTAGTTAATGCTCTGGCTTATTAAACCAGACTCTTGCATATTTCCTGGGAGTACATGAGAAGCAACCTAAAAACTCTGCACTCCTTTGGGAATAGTGGCCTTTCTGTGACTCGTGGAACAACTTCTGATCCTCCTGAATTTCATTCCATGTGAATGAGGGCAAGATAAAATCTCGGGCAAAAACTTATGGAATGTTGGAACAGCTCTGTTAAAAGCTCAGTAATAAAAAGTAATAAAACCTTGGGAGCTTTAGTTACAGCTTTTCAAAAGTTGCTTAACACTGTTATATTTTAATTGATATTGACTTGGAAGGAAATGTTTTCTGAATAAAATTTAGCATATTCTTAATATTTGCAAAAGTCTGTTGGCCTTTGTAGCCCCAAGGGCACAATGCTGGATCATGTTCAGCTGCTGTAACAAGCACCCCCAGGTCCCTTTTTGACTGGGCACTGTCCAGCAATTCTGCCCTTTTCCTGTAGTACTCCAGGAGGTTGTTGGGGAAAAAAAAAAAAAAAAAGGAAAAATAAAAAGAAAAAAAAAAGAGGAGGAAAAAAAAAGAAAAACAAGCAAACAAAAAAACACTGGCCCATGCAGCAACCCACTTGGATGTGTCTGCAGTCCTGGAAGCTTGAGTACCCTTTTTTCTCCTATGAATACACCTTGAGCTTGTTTGGGGGTGGTCTCACTTCCACGTGTCTGCAGTCCTGAAGGTTTGACTACCCTTTTATCTCCTACAAATGGACCTTGAGCTTCTTTTTGGCAGTCTAACTTCCATTTGTCTGCAGTCCTGGAAGCTTGACCACCCTTTTTTCTCTAAAAATTGCACCTGCAGCTTCTTAGAGGGGTGGCACTTTCATGTGTCTGCTGTCAACAAGCTTATGGTCAATTTACAAATGAAAAAATGGTAGTCAAGCTTCCAGGACTGCAGACAGAGAAAAGTGACACCCCCCAAAAAAAGCTCAAGGTCCATTTGTATGAGAAAAAAGGGTAGTCAAGCTTCCAGGACTGCAGACACATGGAGGTGAGACCACCCCAAACAAGCTCAAGGTCCAATTTTTGGAGAAAAAAGGGTAGTCAAGCTTCCAGGACTGCAGACATATGGAAGGGAGACCCCCTCCTAAACAAGTTTAAGGCTTATTGTAGGAAAACATCAAGTAGTCAGGTTTTAGGATTGCAGACACATGGAAGTGAGACCACCCCAAACAAGCTCAAGGTCCAATTTTTGGAGAAAAACAAGGATAGTCAAACCTCCTGAACTGCAGAGACATCAAAGTGAGAACACCTTGGAAGTTTTGCTCCCCGTTTTTCTCCTACAAATGGACCTTGAGCTTCTTGTTGGGGATCTCACTTCAATGTGTCTGCAGTCCTGGAAGCTTAACTACCCATTTTTCTCCTACAAATGGACCTTCAGCCTGTTTGGGGGTGGTCTCACCTCCATGTGTCTGCAGTCCTGGAAGCTTGACTACCCTTTTTTTTTATTATAAATGGACCTTGAGCTTGTTAGGGTTTTATGGGGAATAAAATCTCAAAACAGAAGGTTCATATAAAGTGTCTACTTAAGTAATCACAGTGTTCCGTGTTGTAAATGTTTGTATCAATTGTTAATGCTACGTCACACCTGTACCCTTGTTAATGCTCGTAGCTGCTCATGTCCCATTCCGTAGGGGCATAAGTTACTGTTCCACGTTTACTAGGTTAAAGACATATTTAAAGACTTATTCATTTGTATCCGTTATTGTTTCCAGTTTGCATGTGAATAAGTTCATTTGTACACCTTTACCGCTCTCCCTCACCCCCCATTTTGTAGCGGTGTCCATTTTGAAACTGTCTCCTTCCCGTGGGGCCGTGCTTCCGCTGCTCCCCTCACAGCCCTGACGGCGACACACAAACCAGAGAACTCCCTGGGACTGCAGTGCCCACAGGAAGTGGAGTGGACACCTAAAAACCGGGGCAGCGGCTTGAAGCCAGCGCGCCCGTCCCGCCCGTCCGGCAGCGGCCGCGCCCTGGGGAGCTGCTGGGAGCCGCAGGGCGGGCGCCTGCGCCCCTCCCGCCCCGCCGCCGGCCGCTGCCTGTTGGCCGCGCTCCGGCGCCTGATGCGGAGCAGGAGGTCGGGGCGGTCGCGGCGAAACCAGGGGTTGGTGTAGTGGCGCCAGGCGCCGGCATCGCCAGGCCGGCCCGGCACCTAGCGGCAGCCGTAGCGGTTGAGCTGGCGCAGGAAGTTGCGCAACCGCGTGGCCCGGAAGGTGTGCGGGGCCGGCCCCTGGGAGCCGCCCGGGCCGAGCGGCTCCCGCTCCAAGAGGGAGCGCTCAATGAGCAGCCCCCGCGCCTGGCTGTCCCAGCGCACGGAGCGGACGCAGGGGCTGTTCGCCAGGCGCCACAGCTTGGCGGGGAAGGTGCCGGCGCTGAGCCCGGCGGGCAGCGGCAGCTCCGCCATGGCGTCCATCGCCGACTGTGGCCACAACGGCCGGAGGGCAATGGCCGCGGCTCGGCTCGGCTCGGCTCAGCACAGCTCGGCTCGGCACGGTAGGGCACGGGAAGCCCGTGGCCAGGGCGGGCTCTGGGAGCAGTGATGGACTCTGTCCCCACGCTGCATCCTGTACCTGAGTCACCGTCGGTGACGGAGGAAAAGGACATTGCTTTGTCTTGCCTGGGGAAAGGATGAAAAGGGGACATGGGAAAGCATTCTTTTGGTCACCTTTTCAGCAGACTAGCTGTTTTTTTCTCGCCATCTCTGCCTGTTTTTTGCAGAGTTGGAACATCTCTCATGATTTGGAGTCAGCAACAGCAGCAGGAAGGGGCAGTGATTTTGTCAGCATTGTCATCAAAACGCTAGTGCTGCCCCATGGATGGATGTTGCTTGATGCAAGGGATGAAAGGCCTTCACTTGTAGGGAGCTCACACCGGTGTCTTCCCAAAGGATGTTGCCATTTTCTTTCCTCAGGAATCGCTTCTTCTGTTTTTCCCCCCATCTGGGGAGATTTCCAATGCAAATGCCTCCTGCAGCCAGCTCCTGCCAATGCAGACTGACAAAGATCTTGCAATGGACAGAGACTCCCTCGGCTGGTGTGGAGAGGTGAGGGGGCAAGGTTTGTCCTTTAGTCTTGAAGTCTTGTTGGGGAGCTGATTGTGCTTTGGGGGACTGACAAAAATGATGTGTCCTGAAAGACCACAGAGACTTTGGGGTTGTCATGTTGGGGCAGAAATTTCTGTCTGAGAACTTTTTGAAATGCTTCATTTATATATATATATATAATTTTTTTTTTAATTTTTTTTTTTTTCCCCCTCTGCAGAGAACCTTTTTGTACCTTTTGGGGAACTTCCCTCTGCTGGTCTCCCAGATCCGGCCGTTTCCCAGGGTTCCTTCCCAAAGTGAGGAGTAGCCCATGGCCTCCACTCTCCAGCTGGAACAGAAAGAAGCACAGAGCTTGCTATTGCAGGAGAAGAGCTTCTCTTTCCTGCCGGCTTTCCCTTTGGGGCAGGTTGGTATGTGCTCATTTGATAAAGGGTGGTTTAACATCGGGAGGAGTTGCATTTCAAACTGCTCCAGCCTCGAGCTCTTGTGTGGGTATCCTTGGACAAAAGGCCTCCCTGTGTGAGCTCCCAGTGGGCTGGTTCAGTAAGGAAGTTGATATTTCAGGCTTGTGACTGCTGAAAGCAGTTGGTTTCTGGAGGTGTCCGGAGCTGGGAGCGACGACTTTTCTCACCTGGCTGCAGAAAAGGTAGTTGGAAAGTGGGGATTGCACTTGCAGAGATGGCAATCAGGGGTGTTTTCCGAGAAATGGGCTGGCAGAGAGGCAGGTCTTGTGCTCAACTGGCTGTGTGTTTGTTTTGGTGGTGGGGAGATGTTGTAATGAATCAGCCGAGACTCCATATCCTTCATGCCGATAAAGCCAATTCTTTATTCACATCACTTATTTTATCCAGTTTTCAGGGACCTCATGTGCAGCACCCATTGACTGGTAGTTTTCTTACTGCCTCGTTTATTGGTCAGAAGGTCATTTGTGTGTATGTGCTAAGTTTCAGGTTGTTTACATTTTTCCTTGGTGGGTTCTGATGGAACAGAGCTAATATTTATGCAGATGCACTTGTTTTTCTCCCTAAGAATAGGTTGTTGTGTGAACAAACTTCTCTTTCTCTAAACAGTTTTCAACTGGGAGCTTGCAGGCTATTGCTAGCTGCTTAGCTGAAGTAGCATGGCCTCATCCATATTCCATAAGACCTTTCTTTAATAACATTTTTTACTTGTCTGCAACAGGGAGAGTCACAGACACAGACACAGACACCAGCTGAAGCAACAGTGTAATTTACTATCATGCAGGAGTGCAAAGGCAAATCAGAAAAGAAGAAGGTAAGCAATGCACCTTATCACTGGTACAAAAGGTTGCCTCTAGTGGTTAAGAAAGATACATCAGCAGACACCCTTTTTATTTATCCTTCATCCAGATCCACTCATCAGGTGGGGAAAGCTGTCCCAGCAAAGCTCGAGAAAGTCACTGCGAGGAACTAGGAAATCCTACACTGCCTCCCCCTTTCTTGGCCACCAGGCTTCTGACTGCACTGTGAGAGTAGCCCAGCTTTGACAGTGGTGAACGAGCAATCTGACAGACCTTCTGGGGCAGGAGATCTGATTTCCTTCTCCTCTTATTTTCTCCCTGAGCCTGTCCAGGGCTCAAGGAGGAAGCAAGGCCAGATGTAGCCTTGTCTGATTTCTTCATGCTGAAAGATAAAGATGTGTTTCACCAATGAATGAATGCATCGATCCTATTGATAGTAAGACTTGGTTAAGGAGCAGATCCATTGAACATTTGGTTGGAAGGGTCATCCAGAGGGCAGATTTAGCTCAGGACCTGTTGTTCAGGCCTTAGTCCTTCAGTATGTTGTGGTGCAAATCAATGCCCTGGAAAGCTGGAAACAAACAAATCCCCCTTGAGCACGTTTCAGACCGGGAGCAGGATTAGCCCTGCAAGGCCAGGCTAGGGCCGAGAGCAGAGGGCCAGCAGGCTGCATTTGCCCAGAGGCAGCCGTCCAGACCAAGAAGGCCACTGGTGCCCAGGGCCTGAGGTGCCCGAGGCTGCCTCCCCGCTGTGCAGCTCTGCAGAGCCCGTGGAGCGCAGGGTCCCGGGCAGCCAGGGCGGCCTGGCTGCCTTGGAGCACGAGGGGTGTCCCAGAGAAGCTGCGGCCCTTTGCTTTTTAACTGTTGCTCAGAGTCTTGTCATTAATCCACACTGTCTGATATGTTTTCCTTTCCTCTCACATATTGAAGAGAGCTTTTTGAGAAAAGTGGCTGATGTAGTTTCTGCTGGTGCTGGTGCTTTTGTCTGCAGGTCAGGGCAGGTGGTTTGAACCAAGGACGGAGTCCGCAGTTAGCACTGCAGTTTTGCCAAGTCAAGAAAACCGTTCACAACTGGGTGACCGATGCTGAGCCGCTTTGCTAGTTTTTGGAAAGTTATGACCTTAAAAAACCCAACAAATGTTCCTCCATGAGGGTAGCAGCAGTGTACCAAAGATCCCAACTTTTTCCACCTCTTTTCTGTGTCTTTGGTGTTTCTAAGTTCCCCATTCCCCAGCAGGAATGAAAGCATGGATGATAATGTGAGTGATTTGAGAGCTGTGTGTTGTGCCCTGTCACATCAGCGTTGATGACAGGCTGGACATGGACAGGTGTGTCGAGTTCAATTCATCCCAGTTCTGTGCCAACAGCAGCCCCAAGATGCCGAGAAGAACAAGGACGGTGGGTGGGTGTGCACGCACAGCCCTGTGGCCTGACTGCTGTGTGGGCAGAAGGTTCTCAACAGCAGTACATCTTCACTCCCCCAAGTGGGAAGAATATATCAAATCTATATGAAATGAAAATATTTATGAAAATGCACTCAATGGTACATATTTATATGTATCATATATGCAATTTATCAAATATAATGCTGCATATTATATATTTTGATATGCCATAATCAAAAGAATATATCAAATATATAGTTGATCTTTTCCTAAGCTATTGCCTGTGGGTCCTAGAGGCCATCTCCTAGTGTTACTACATTTGTGCCTTCTGGTACTAGTTCTTATAGCAGCAACTACCCTGGGAGTTCCTCCAGGGAACTTCACAGCAAGGGCTTCCATCACTGTCGTGGCTGTGGGAACTTGTTGCTTGCCAGTTCTCCCCCAGAATCCTTGTGGATTCTGGGTCATGTCAGCACAGGTGTCCATGGCCCTTCCTTCATCCCCAGCCTGCAGCACTCACAGCCCTGCGGCCTCCCCCTTGCTGCAGCTCATTTGCCAAGTGCTGCCAAAGGCAGCGGAGCTGGCTCAGGATCCCTGTTGGCTCCTGGGCTCCAGGATGACCTTCAGAGGGACACTTGGAGCGCTTCCTGAAGAGCTGCCTGTGGCATGGCGGGTGGATTTGTCCTCCCTGGGTGGCTCTGGTTGGAGCTGGATGCTCCGTGGAATCCCGGAGTTTTCTCAGCTGCCTTTGCAGCGAGTTCTCAGCCAAGGTGTGGCTCTGCTGCCATCCCAAATCTGCACCTGCCCTGCCCAGCCTGAGTGAAAGTGGGGCATGTGCTGGGCATGGATGGAGATTTTCACAGCCAAAATCCTCCAATATTTACAACTGCTCATTGCTCTGGACAGCACAAATCACAAAACACCCATCGCAGTTGACAATTGTAATTTCTTGCAGATTCCTACAGCTGCACTGCTGATCGACAAATGCACAAGAATTGATTTCACATGAAAAATGTCATTTATTACAAATTGCTTCTACTGTGCTGACAATATACAACGATATATTTAATTTAACTATATATCTCAATTTAAGTTAAAAAAGGGATTTATTAGATTTTTACAACAATGCTATGTAAAAATATACAAATATCCACTTCAGTTAAGAAAACCTTAATTTATTGCCAACATCTACAACAACTCACTAGACACAAAGATCAATTAGGTGTTTAGCAACTTAATTTATTACATATTACTGCAAGCCTAAAGCCCATCTAGGAATACAAAAATATCAGTATTTCTATCTAAACAGTCCTCTAGGAAGATCTCAATCGATACAATGATGCAACTATACATCTCCATACCTGCTGAAATAAAAAGATACACCCAGATACACCCACCTCAAAATACAGAAGTAAATGCACATGTGTAAATATAAAGCTAGATATATTTATATTGCTCTTTCTCGTACGTGGGAAGATCGCACATAATCAATATGATTTATAAGCAAGCCTCACTTTCTTGATCAAAAGGCACACATTATATTGAGGCTACTTCTTATTATGCACACTTGTTAACATTTGATTGGTTACAGTAAAAGAAAACTATATACTTGTTATCACTAAGCTTCTCCCTCAAACTTCTCAACTCCAAGGCTTTGTTATGGTAACACAGCTGCATTCAGGGTCATGCTGACCTCGCAGGCTTCTGTGCAAGTGATTTCAGCAAAGCTCTCTCATGTCTACGTGGCCTTGGTCATGTAGCCATTCCTCAACATATTTACTTCTAGGAATACCAATATACCTATTTAAAGAGCCATATAACTCCAACTGCATAAATAGAAATACCTACACCACTGTATTCATAGGAAATAGAATTAAACACACATAGAACAGTGTACTTACATATACATATACTTACATCCATATATACATATGTTATTACAAAGACGTATGCATATATACAGACACAAAAATACATAGCATACATTTATAAATATAACAACATATAGATAGAAATATTCCCATACAAATAGCACATACCCACATGTATAAATATCCATATAATTATCCCTCTCTATGTTCAAGTCCATATATCTTTAAAAAGAACTCTAAGCAGAGGGATTCCAGCCGCCCCATCTTCAAAACCTTTCACTCCATCCTTGCTTTCCCCCCTGCAGAGCAGCACCCCTGGACAAGGACAGCAGATGGCACTGGCTCAGGGGACAGTGCCTGGGGCCACCGGCAGCTCCCAGCGCTCCAGGGACACCCGGGGCTGGAACTGCTGCTCCGCCCGGCCCGGCCGCCAGCTCGGACCCAGCACAGCGACAGGGGACACAGGGGGCACAGGGGGAGAAACAAGAGCTGAAACAGGCAGCTGAGCGGGGAAAGCGGTAAAAATGCAGCCTAGGCCTACACAAACATCAGTCTCTCCATCTGTATCAACTCACAGACCAAGGCAGAGCGTTTGCTTTGTGATGTCAGGGCACGGTTGCCACGTGGACGTGGTGACATCACAAGGTTGCCTTGCTGCATGGAAGGCCTCAGGGGTGTCAGAGCAGCTCTTGAGCTTGCTCAGTGCAGGAGCGTCTTGCAACTTGAGGCAACTGTCAGTGGGCACGTGAACACTGACAGGAGACTTGCTTTTTGATAGTGTTAGAGAACAGTTGGCAAACTTGCACAGCAGTTGCCACAATGATTGGGCAACTGGCTGCTGTAGTTTGCTCCGTTTATGGAGTTGGATATTCCACCTATTTCCTGACTCACCTGGCACGTAAGTAGAGGTTTTCCCTGGGTGTCACCTAACTTGCCTTTTGTATGTCTTCCTGCTCTTTCTTGGGCATTGAGTTGATTTGGAAACAGAAAGACCTTTTGGATGCCACTTGGGTAAAGGTGCTGTCAACACGTTCAGCTCAAAACGGGCTGTCTGTAGCCACGGCCGTGCGGGCAGCATTTGCAAGGGAACCTGCAGGGGTTGCGTTCCCTCCATGGGAGAGTCTGTGGCAGCAGAGTCTGTCATTTCCTCCATTTGCTGGGTCAAGCAGGACAACTCTGAAAATGTGGACTGGGAGGCCTTCTTGGAAGATCTTCTAAAAATGCTCTGGTTGTCTCCAGTTTTCTCAAAGCATCTGCTTAATTTTCCCTTGCCCACTGCAGGTCACCTGAGCCGGGTATTCAGAGGTGCTGATGCTGAGGTGAGTAAGAAAGGCACATTTGATGTTCCTGGTGTTTAAAATTGTGCAGCAAGCTGTGAGCTTGGCCTGTGGCAGTAGAGTGTAGAGGGCCAGCTGAGTAGGCTGCAAGAAAATCCATTTCCATGTCTACAGCAGCAAGAGCAAAGGCATCACCGGCTATTTCCTAATTTTCCATTCCAGAGCTTTAAAAGAACTAAAAGTCCAGTTTTGCTGAGAGAACGTTGCTTCCTGATAGTAGCCAGGGGGGAATATCTAATTCAGAGCAATTTGCCAAGTCCAGTTGAATCAGCCCATTAGAATTTAGTCTGAGGGACTTAGAATATCCTTGCTCTCCAAGTTGATGATTTGTGCTTAGTAGAGCTGGTTCTAGAGCTGAAGAGAAGGAAGGTTCTAAATGAGCCTGTATCTCACGCTCCTGTCTGTCCACAGATCACTGAAGGAAGAACAGACTCCCCTCCGGCTTCCTCTGCTCCTGGACAAGAAGCCAACGAGGAGCCAAATGACCACAAGGCTCCAGCTGTGGTCACACCACAGCCGCAACTTTCCAAGACGGTAAGTGCCACTTCTGGAGGGCGCTGTCTTTAGTGCGAGGCAGAGCTGCAAGTTTCTGAGCAGCCAGCTCTTGCTGTTGGTGGCTGAGGATGCCGAGTGCTGCAGTCCTGCCAGACCTAGCCATTCCCCTCAGCCAGTGACAGCTGGAAAATGGGCTTTGAGCTGCCATGTTTAGGCCCCAGCTTGCTGGGATTCTGATAGAGGCCAGCCTGGAGCAGGAAGGTTCCCTGTCTGCAGAGGAGGGAGCATGTCAAAGGCACTGTGCTCAGCCTTGGTGGATACGTAGGGGACGCTGTGGTCTGGGGACACCTGTCCCCCTCCACAGACTCGCCAAGTACCCACAGGCACAAAAAGTATTGATGTGACAACACAAGCTTTTTGGGGCGGTTTGTCCCCACGAGCTTCTTGGCTGTGCTTACCTGGGAGCATTTCAGAGACACACTGGGGACGTGGAGTTTCTGCTTCAAGTCAGGGATTTTGGTGCCTTGGTTGCCAGGTTGTTCTTTTGGTAAAATGGAAGCAGAGGTGGGCAGGGAAGCAGAAAGAAGTGGCTGAATTAATGTGAATTGTGGGCAGAAAGGTGAAAAAGCTGAGCCTGACAGCAGCTCCCAGTCACTGGCTGACAGCACCTTCCTAAGGGCTTGCATTTAAAATGGGATCTGGGGCTAATCTCTGCCAGCCACTTTTCTGACACAAACTCTTTTGTTGTCTCAGATCTCCACAGGCTCTTCTATTGAAGCTGCAGCAGCAGGAGCAGCAGTGTCACCTGAAGGGGCCTGGCCTGCCCCAGCTGAGCAGTGGAGCCTGGGCAGTTCCTTCATCTCCAGCACTGACAAAGCTGCTGCTCAGCAACAGGAGATGGAGTATGAGGAGGATGACTTCCTGGGGTTCATGAGTACGTCTTGTGTCTTTCTTCTCTGAGGGACAGTGTATTGTGAGCACGTGTCAGCATAGCTGGACCCAATGATCCTCCTCATCTCAGTGCCCTTTGTGACTCTACAGCACAAGTCATTGAAGCTGCTTCTTGCCTAGAGCAGCTGCCCGTCCTGTGCCCTCAGATAAGACCTGGTGGGGCTGAGAAGAGAGCCCAGCTGACTCTCTGCCTCCCATCACCTGTTGGCACAAAAGGGCACTGACGTGCACCTGGGTGTGTCTGCTCTCCAAGCCAATCCTGCTGTGTCCTCAGTGGGGGCAGCAGCTTGGAAGGGGCTGGGTGTGGCCGTGCCTTCTTGCCATTGCTTGTCAGTGCTGGTGCCTGGGCTTTGGCAGCTTTGTGGCGGTGGCTGCCCTGGCCCTGAGGGCTGGTGTGAGCGCCGAGGCTGGAGCCTTCCTTAGCTGGGAGAGTGCCGCTGCCGGCCGGCCGCTGCAGCGCGGAGCTGCCCCGAGGCAGCAGCCCCTGCTCTGGGCCGGCTCCTGCACGGCCTGGGCTGGGCTCACAGAGGGTCAGCATCTCCTCTGGGCAGCTGTCCGTGTCCCGCCGGCACCTGAGGAGCACTGCTGTCCTTGCTGCCCTTGCCCGCTGCGGGAAGGTGGGCACGTGTGCGGGGCTGAGAGGGCGAGTGCAATGGCAGGGACTGATCCCTGCTGTCAGGGGGAGGAGAAGCAGTGTGGTTCTTCACGTGGGCCACGGGCAAGGGCGTCTTCCAGCTCAGCCTGCTCATCAAGGGTGAGGGTCCTGCTGCTGAAGGCCCCTTGGGGTTGTTTAGAGCATGAGCTGCTTGGGTTTACAAAGGGAAAGGCATTCCTTTGGGAAACTGCTGCAAGGTGGGGAAGATGCCCTCCTCTCCTGGGAATGCATCTCCCTGTGCTTTGTTTTCTGCCAAGGCATCTCTTCAAAGGACTGTAGAAAATCATTCTCTGTGCTGACCTGCTTGTACTGCAGAGCTGCCTGTCTTGTTGCAATTGTTGTTGTTGTTGTTGTTGTTGTTTCCCAGCTGGCCACAAAGGACTCAGAAGGCCAGACTGTACAGCCCCAGCAGGGCTGCCTTTTGTATCTCTTGGATGGTGGGATGTCTGCTTTCAAGTGAGCATTTTGCATTTTGTTTCCCTCAGGGCAAATGGTGAGCACAGAAAATCCCCGGAGGAAATACACCGAAAAGGAAATTGTTGGCAGAGGGTGAGTCCAACCACAGTTGCTTCTACACAATCATGGGGCAGCTGATTTGCTGCTGGAATATCTGTCAAGTGTGAAGTCAGGCAAGCTGCAAACATATTCAGACACTGGGGTTAGTCTGCCCCATCTCTCAGTACCGGCCAGAATTTGGAAGTGTGGTCAGAAGGCCTTATCAAAGACACTTCTATTTCATTGCCAGAAACAGCAACCTACTCCCTATCATAGCAGTCAGATAACACTTCTCAGGAGCATTTCTTCCCAAGAGTTTGCTGAAGGAAATAGTCTGTGGTGAGGATAAAAACCGCCCAGTTTAGAAACTGAAATCCACGATGAAAGAATCACCTGGCCTTTGGAGCTGAGGCACTAAACCCCAATGCTTCAGAAACAGGCCCAGTGCCCATGCACTGGAGAGGAACATGCATCATCTGCCTTCTGGCAGTGCCCTCCTGCATGCTGCAGGTTGGAGGCATTTCCAGCAGACATCTCCTGTCTGGGCTGGCTTTCACTCCAAGGTCTAAATGGCTTCTCCTTTCTTTGCTGCTGTTTTGTTTCTAGGGCTTTTGGAGAGGTTTGCAGAGCGATCGACACTGCCACGGGCGGAGAGGTAAATGTCAAGAGCCCCTGCAGATTCTGCTGCTCTCCAGGGCTTTCCTGTCTCGTGTCAGCTGCGGCTGCAGCTGTGGCTAGAGCTGTGCTGCAAAGGCACAAGAAGCACAGACTGGTGCCAGCCTGCCAACTGCATTTGGGACAGCCTTTGTCCTGCTCAGCTGCCAGAAGGAAGGCAAGGAGGACAGCGGGTCCTTTCAGAGAAGGATGCTCTCCCTGGCTCTCAGATGCTCCAACAAAGGAGCATCTCACTGCTCTCTGGGGCTACGGCTTCAGAGTCCTGAATTCTCATTTCTGGCTGCCAGCAAATACATCTGAATGTTCCTGGCAGTTCCTTAGCCACCTGCAGTGCTGCACTTGGGAACTGCACGTAGGGAGAGATCTGCAAGGTGTCCCTAAAAGCCCCAAGCCCTGCCTATAGCCCGAGATGTATCCACAGAGTACCAAGTCACGCATTACTTCTTCTCAAGTACAGACAGACAGAGAGTGTGCTCAGAGCTTTGGGGGGGTGAGAGTTGACACACCATTGCTAACAAGTGGACAAGGCAAAATGTGGTCAGTGGCCACGTGTCCTGGATCTGGCCCCCAAAGGAGCAGAGAAATGGGCTGTAGGAATGTCACTTCCTAATTACTCCTTTGTCTAATTACAAGGCACTTTGGCATGGCTTGGCGGTGTCATTGCAAAATCTCTCTCCCCATGTGTGTTTTGGTCTCATTCCTCCAACTTCTAAAGTTACTGATTTCAATGTCATTCTAGGTGGCTATCAAGAAAATCTATCTTCGGGGACCGAGCGAGATTGAGGATATTGTTACTGAAATCACGGTCATGAAGAGGAATATGAGTCCCCATCTTGTCCATTATTTAGACGGGTGAGTGGTCATGGTCTCATCCCATGAAGGTTTGTTTACATAGTAAAAGTATGCAAGGTTAAAACCCCACTTTGGACACTAGCAGAAAAGAAAGCTGTTAATTATTGCTTCATTATTATTTCTCTACTCATCTCCAATGGATGGGAAGAGAGTGCAGTTTATCTCCGTGAGTCATCCCTGGCTTTCCAACACATAGCTGAAAAATTGTTCAAAAACCTGCATCAACTCTACCATAAGAAGTCAGTACCCTGTAAGTTGGCTGCCTCCATGTTGTCTCAGGATGGATTTTTTAAGGTTTCTTCAATGCTGATGAAGCATGCTAGGGAGGATTTCCCTTGGATTGTTGCCCCTCTTTTCCAGGGCTGGCCATGCCAGGAACACTAGGTGCTTCTTTCCAGAAATACCACGCGGGACAGGTTTTTCATCTTGGCGTATACTAAACTGCACTTTTTGATTGCTGGCCATCAGAGACATCTCCTTTTGACAGATGTGCTGTTCTCCTTGAGACTGCACAGACTGCAAACAACCCACAGCCCGGAGGGAATGTCTTTAATTCTTTTAATTCTGTCCTTGTCACAAAGCGACCCGGAAACAAGAATCAAGCAAAGGAACCAACGAATGCATGTTCATCTGCATGGCCTTGTTCCCTTCTTTCAGCTACCTTGTGCATGAAGAACTGTGGCTGGTGATGGAGTACATGGATGGAGGCAGTCTTTACGACACAATCCAAAAGACTCGCCTGACAGAAGACGAGATTGCCATCATCAGTCGGGAGGTCAGTCGGGGATCCCAGCTGTGCTTCCCAGAGCTTGGGCAGGATTGTCTGGGAAAGGGGCTCAGAACAGGAGCGATTCCATGAGCCAGGCTTTGTTTCTGTGTGGCTGATATGCTCTGGGCAAGCAAGAGCCTCTCAAATGAACTGCCTGCCAGTGCCCCTGCACTCACTGGACTCTGTTCTTGTCCTCTTGTCTCCTGCTGTTGCATTCTCACTCTGGCTCTTGTATTTGCTCTTCTCCATCTTGCCTCTCTAAACTTTGGCCTGTTGACACTGCATTCCTTGCCTGTAAAAGCAAAGGTGGTGATGGTGGGAGCATTTGAAAGGAACAGCAAAGAAGAAAGAGAGACTCATTTCTCTGAGTCCTCAGCTGGAAAGGTTAGCAGTGCAGCCAGAGTGCTCTGTACTTCTGAGCTCATCCATTGCAGCAGCAGTCATCCTGGCTGGTTTGCAGGGCAGAGTCTACACCAGCAGTTGCTGTTGCTCTTTGACAAGCTGACATGCCTTTCTTTAGAAAGGTGCTGCTCTGCCTGTGTTGGAGCAGCGAGCTCTTCCCCTCAGTGGCACTGTGTTCTGCCATTACTCCTCATTCCCCTGGAGAGGGAATCTTGGAGAGCTGTTTCCTTTCTTGTGTGATGAAATCACATCACTGATTTTTGCCCTCCTGTTTCTGGTTTCTCTCTCAGTGCCTGCAAGGACTGCATTTTCTCCACGCCAACCACGTGATGCACAGAGATTTGAAAAGCCTCAACATCCTTCTCAAAACGGATGGCTCTGTCAAGCTGGGTCAGTATATTCTTGGGCAGGTGCAGCGTTCCAGGGATATGTGGGCTGTGGGGCTGCTTTTGAGTGAGTGCCAGCCCCCCCAAAATGGCGCTGGTGGCAGTGCAGGGAGCCTGTTGTGAGCTGACCACGCGGTGGCAACATGCACAGACCTGTGGCAAGGCTCGAGCAGTCCACAGTGGCATTGCTCTGTGCATGTCCCTTCCAGAGGGAGGGAGCTACATGTCTAAAGTTTGAAAAGCCCCTGCTGGAGGCAGCGTAAAAAATGTGGGGATTTCTGAAGCAGCCAGCACCATATTTCCTTGGCTAAAGTCCTGAGGAAACACAGCAGGGACAGTTGTCCAGGAGGTTCAAGAGCACATTCTCAAACTTCTACCGGGAAATTCTTTTGCGTGCTTTCCTAATTGCACAGGATTCAAATAAAAACGGTCTTTTGCTCTCTCCCCAGCTGATTTTGGCCTCTCTGCTCAACTCTCCCCTGAGCAGAGTAGACGGAGATCGGTGGTCGGGACTCTTCAGTGGATGGCACCTGAAGTGAATGGTGAACCCTATGGCCCCAAAGTGGACATATGGTCTTTGGGAATCGTGGTCATTGAAATGGTGGAAGGAGAAGCTCCTGACTGGGAGGAAAATTCTGCCATGGTAAGGTGTAAATACTCTCTGATCCCGCTGTCTTTCTCCCCCATCCCACTTTGTGTGTGCCACTGGACAAAATGCCATTGCCATCCGCTGGAACTACTTCCACCACAGTCCCTTTCTGAAAATGTCCCGGCAGCACATCAGCATCTGCTGGGGTTTTGGTTGCATCCGTGGGGGAACTCAAGCCTTAGCCCAGGCAAACAATCTCCCTTCTCAGGCAACACTGGGCTTTGGCTTAGAAGTCGTTCCAGCTCTTTTGGCTTTGTAGACAGCCCTAATAGCAGCAAACAAGCATCTTAGAAGTGGTGTTATCTTTCCTGAAATGAAGGAAAGTAACCCAAACGCGAGGATGTTTATAAAACAGTGGTTTGGAGAGAAGAAGTGCACCCCCATTCTTCTCACAAGGAAATTTGCCTGAAACCTTAACAAGAGGGTGTGAAGGCCACAGAGTCTCTTGTGCTTCTTGTGCGGTGCTGCTGAAACACTCAGTGACCGTCTTTCTTTCGTAACCCAAGCCATCACCTCCATGTCACTAAGATGAAGCCTGGCCATGTGGAGAGCCGGCCAAACCCACCCCTTTGTTTCCAGGCACTTTCTAGGATGGCCATGCCATTAATGCATTGACTTGAGTGTCCAAATGAGCAGAGGGCTACCACATGGATGGCGTTTCTCCCTCTTCTGCTTTGACCACCAAAATTTTCCTTTTGCTGCCTAAGGGAAGCTGAAATTTGCAGTCTGATGAGAGACGGAGGTGCAGGTGTTTCCTGTGTGCCCAAAGAGGCATTTTCGTCCCAAGACATTTGTGCATGCATCTTCATGTGTCTGTGTGGAAGATGAGATTCCAAATGTTTGTTTCCTTACCTGAGGAATAACTGAGGGATTTCCTTTCTTTGCTTGCAATTCCCATTGTTTTCAAGAACCAAGGAAAAAGCTTGATGACTTTGGTTTGATGGCAGCTGTGCTTAAGGGACCAACAAGCGCTGCAGAGATGCTTTTCATGTAATTATCTTTGGAAATAGTAGAGTGAATTAGTAGAGCAAAGTGCCTCTTCCAAATAGCCTGTCAAGCTGCTCAGGTGAACCCTCAGAGAAGGAAACCTGCTTTTGCTGCTATTGTTTCCACTAACAAGGCCAGTCAATGAAATCAACTGCCAAGGCAAGAGCTGCTGGATGCTGGAAAAGCTGTGGCTGCATTGGGCTTTGGGTGTTTTGTTGGTCCAGGAAAGTCATCTATGCCTCTGTGCCACGGCAGAAAGTGCCACTGCAGAGTGCACCTGAAACAATGGGATCTGGGAGAGCAGTTCCAGACGTGAAAGAAGCGGGTGAGAAACTCGTGTTTCCTTTCTCTTCAGGCTCAACTCCTGAAAGCCACCAAAGGGATCCCAAAGCTGCAGCAGCCCAAGCTCCGCTCCCCTTTTCTGCGTGACTTCCTGAGCTGCTGCCTGCAGAGAGACGAGGCGTGGCGCTGGTCTGCCAAGGAGCTGCTGCAGGTAAAATGCCAAGGGGCTGCAGGGGAAACAGTGTCCCAGGGACGGGCTCCTCCTGCACTGAAGTGCAAGGCATCAGGGGAGCCTCCTCCTCCTCACCTCCACTCTTGGTGCTGTTCAAATGAGAACAGTCAGGAATCCTAGACTGGGCTGGGCTGGCAAGGGCCTGTAAGGGTCATCTGCTCCAAGTGCCCTGCAATATGACCAGGGACCTCTTTCAAGAGATCAGGATGCTCAGACCGGAGATATTTCCAGGCCTGGGGCACATAGCAGCTCTTGCAGCAAGCTGTGCCAATGTGGCCCCACTGTTGCTCCTTAGACGTACTCTGATTCAATCTCCTTTTCCTTTGAAAAATATTGCCCTGCCTTTGAGGCTCTTAGCTTGCAAAGTAATGGTTCATTCTTGTTTTGTTTTTTTTTTTTCTTTGTGCAGCATCCATTTGTAACATCAGCCAAGCCTGTGTCCAGCCTGGTGCCACTGATCACTTCAGTGAAAGAGTGGAAGGAGGAGACAGGAATCAGACAACTGTTTTCTCCAACACCAGTATAGAGAAGGATTGTAGAATAGGACTGTAGAGTAGGATTGCAGCTAGGACAGTGGAGTAGGATAGTAGCATAGGATTGGAAATAAAGTTTGTGAAACCTCAACTCCTTTCAAAGATTCCCCTCCTTCTGAGCCTCTGAGAAAGCTCAACATTTTCTTCTGAAGTGTCAGTTTTTTCTTAGAGGTGGAGAGTGACATTGATGGCTTCTTTGGTACGGTTGGAAAGTGGGGAAGGCTCTCCCGAGGGGAAGCGTGGCCGTGCTGGGCACAGCACAGACCGGTGGCATCGGCCGTCCGGAGCGTGCACAGGAGCAGAGAAAGGCAAACCACAGGCGAGGGCTGCAGGCCTGGCTGAGGATTGCCACCCTTGTGCCGGCTGCCCTCTAACTCCTGGCCAAGGTGAGCAGTGTGTGCAGCGCTCTGGGCACAGGGGAGGGAGCCGGGCTGCTCCGCAGGCTCCGGCACAGGGCAGCCTCCTTCAGGCACGGCGCTTCTGCCGGGGGAAGCGAGGCCAGCGGCAGGCAGGGACAGCTTGTCAGCTCACATCTGCAGGAGCCGGGGCCTCACACGGCTCTGGGAGGAAGCGCCTGCAGTGCTGGAGTTGTGCACTGAGCCAGAGCAAAAGAGTGAAATGCAGAGTGTTCTGCAGAAATATTCCGGGGCGCCAGGCCAGCCTGCCTTGAGCTCTCTGGCACACAGCAAGCACTGTGCAATGCAGCCCTGAGCTGCTGGGAGATAGAGAGGTGTTAGAGAAGAGCCAACTGTCAGATGAAATTTAATGGGGTGACAAAGTCATCAAAGCCAAAGAGAACTGTTTCTTAGGAAGGATTCACCTGAGCTGGGTGTGTATCTCCCTCTCCCAAGAGCCAAACACACACACAACACACACAGAAAATGCTGCTTTTTATTGCCTTTCCCAGCCCAGGGTGAACCGTGTCCCCTTTCCCTTTGGCCGGGAAATAGGAAACTTGTATTCTGTCCCCACCGCCTCCTTTTCTGTCCCCTCCCCTCTTCTCCTACTTCCCTTTTGGTTTGGTCTTCACGCTGGCCCCTCTCCCAGCTCACAGCAACACCCAACGAATTAACTAGAACAAATCCAAACCCTTATTAACAACACCTAGAACCAAGCACTTTCCTTCTTTCTTCTAATAACCCTTCAGCTGAAGCAAAATATTACCTCCTATCTCACAGAGGGAATCGGGCAGGAGCCTGAGGCTTGTGCTTGAGCAGTGAAGTGATTTGGGAGTAGAAAGGTTTCAGTAGGCAATTTGTGTTTTTCTTTCTGAATTGCTGAAGGAAAGACACAATGTGGCTTCAATCAGGAAAAACTTTTTCAAGGTGCATTGAGGAAATGCTTGTGAGCAATGCCCAGAGAAAGAAAGTGTTGAGAAAATGTTGAACTGTAAAAAATCATGGATTCCCTTCCCATTAACAGTGTTGAACCCTCTATTCCCCCAGTGCAGTGATTGATGTGTGCAAGTGGCTTCCTTAGCCTTGAGAATAGAGTAGTCTTCCTAAGAAGGTAGCTGGAATGCATTCAGGGGGAAAAGAGTGGTTGTGGGAGGCTCTTGAGCATCAGAGGAGAATTGCAGGAATGGGATGTTCCCCAAATGACCAGCCGAGACTCTCAAGAGAGCCCTACTCTCCTGTCAGTAACTTCTGAGAAGTGATTTAAATATGTCAACTAATTTGAGGGAATGTTTAGCCTGTGAGTTTCAGCAAAGTAATGAGTAGGTCTTATTTCCATGGTTACAAATGAGTAGGTGGGATTTCTGGCTGAGCACGTGTTAGGAAAGTGATTCCCCACGCACCCAGCACTGAAATGAAGTCATCTATTGACAGGTGAAAATGAAACCTTTTCCAGCTGTTCCCCTCGGGTTTACCTTTCTGGGGGCCAAAGCTCTGTGCTGCAGGTGGCCCGGGTGTGTGCAGAGCAAGGCAGCCTCCACAAAGCCCTTGGTTTCCCCACAAGTCGTCATGATTTGTTGCCAGGTGTGCCCAGCTGTGGCAGGAGAAAGAGCCCGCAGTGCAGTGGGCGCCGTGCCCTGCCCGGCCAGGGCTCTCTGGCACAGAGGAGCAGCAGCAGCACCTTTCAACCCACTCCTGCCCTGGCCTCACCTGGGACACAGAAGCCTCTGGAAATCAGCACCACCTGGCCCCTTCCCAGCTTGGAGCAGCTCCTGCTGGTGGGCACATCCTGCACTTCTACTGCTTCCAAGCAGGAATCAAGGCACAGGGGGAGACGGACATACAGAGAAGCCCTGGGCTAGTGCAATAAATGGGCAAATGCATGGGGGAATGTGTTAGGAATCATTTCAGCTGTCATGCCAATCCTGCCTTCTCTCCTTTTCTCCCTTCACATTTCCTGTTCTTTTCCCTCTCACATTTCCACCCCTTCCCCCTCTCGAGTCTCACAGTTTTCCTCTCATGTTTGCCTCCCAAGTTTTACTCATTTTCCCCACCCTTTTCAGCTCCCTTTCCTCACGCTTTGCCTCTCACATTTCCCCAACTTCCCGCTTTTTCCTGCTTTTTTGTTCTCTCACGATTCTCACAATTTTCCCCTCACTTATCCTGCCCTTTTCTCCCCTCATGCTTTTCTCCTTTCCTCAGTCATTTTTCTCCAAGTTATCTCCTCATGTTTCTCACTTTTGCCCTCATGTTTCCCAGGCTTTCCCTCTTACATTTCTCCCACTTTCCCCCTCACGTTTATCATTCTTTCCCCCTCATGTTGCTTCTACTTTTCCTCTAGCATTTTCTGCCCTTTTTTCACTCCTGTTTTCTGCCACTTTTCCCATCCAACTTCCCACCCTTTTTTCCCCCCTAATGTTTCCTGCCTTTTTCTGCCCTCTGGTTTCTCCCTCTTTTCCCCTCAGGATTCTCACAATGTTCCCCTCACATTTGCTGCCTGTTTCTCTCTCTCTGCCAGTAATTTTCTCACTCTCTTCCCCTCACATTTCCTTCCATTTTTTCCTCTATGTTTTTCAGCCTTCCCTGATCATGTTTCTTAGAATTTTCCCATCATATTTCCCGCCTTTTCCTCCTCTCACCTTCCTCTCCTACTTTCACTCACGTCTTCACCATTTTCCCCTCAGTTTTCTCAGCCTTTCCCACTCAGGTTTCCTTCCCTTTTTTCCCTCACACTTCCCTCCTTTTTCCTCTCCCATTTCTCACACTTGTCACCTCATGTTTTCTGCCTTTTTTCCCCTCACATTTCTTAACCCACTGCTTCCTGTCAGTGACTCTTCCTCTTCAGTAGTTGATGAGCTTCTTTTCTTCTTTCCTGCAATCCCCTCCTCCAAAGAATGGGTGCCAGAGCAGCGCTCCAAGAAGTCCCTGCCCGTGTGTCTGCTGAACAGAATGGCTGTGCTCGACTTGAACAATCTCGTGAAGAACAACCTAAACTGCAGTGGACTTTCAATTCCCTCTAGTCTTCATAGTGTTCTAAAGAAATAGGTACCCTGAGGGATACACGTCGCAGGTGCGCAGCCGCTGCACCATCCGCCTCAAGCAGATCCCATCTCCGTTTTCATCACCTCACAGTGACTGTGACTCCTGCCTGGACGAAACCACTTGTGATGCTGCTTGATGCTAATTGGAGTCCATGTGCACAAGGAGTGCTTTTAGCCCTCTTTCAAAAAAAAAAAAAGAAAAAAAAAATTTTTATTTTAAAACGTTCAATGCCTGGAGTTTCGTATTTTCACCTATTTGAATTGCCTTGACATCAAAGTACTGCCAGTTGGCGTTCCAAACTGGCTGGTCTATGTTTGTGTGCACAGAGCAAAGGTGCCAGACCGTGTCCTTTTCCCGGGTGTCCGTTAATGTCCATTTCAACAGGCACTGAAGGGGGGCTCTGCCTGCCCCACACAGGATGGCAGCCAGAGGGCTGAGGCTGCGCCTCCTAGTGAGATCAGCCGCCCTGGCAGCCCAGCCCCAGCCGCCATCTTGTGTGTGGCTCTCCAGCCCTGGCCGCCATCTTGTGTGTGGCTCCCTCAGCCCTGGCCGCCATCTTTTGCACTGACCTAGTCCAGCTCTTAAGCGAATGTGTTGCTGTTTTGTCGGCAGTCAGGGTCCGCCCCAAAGACACCAACACCAGCAGGACAGGCTACAGGGAATGGCACGGGTTTGGCTCAAAGCAGCCAGCCCTGACTTGTCACTGTCCTTTATCCATGAACACGTGCCCATATGCAGCCACAGCAAATGTCCAACAGCAGCTCCATCAGCCACTTCCTCCCGCTGGCGTTGGCAGACACGCGGCAGCTGCAGCTCCTGCGCTTCTGCCTCTTCCTGGGCATCTCCCTGGCTGCCCTCCTGGGCCACGGCCTCGTCACCAGCGCCGTAGCCTGCGGCCACCACCTGCACAGCCCCATGTTCTTCTTCCTGCTCAACCTGGCCCTCAGCGACCTGGGCTCCATCTGCACCACTGTCCCCAAAGCCATGCACAATTCCCTCTGGGACACCAGGACCATCTCCTACGCAGGATGTGCTGCACTGCGGAGGATTTCGGCGAGGGAAGAATGCAATCAATCAATATGATTGGTAAAGCATTGTTCAACTTTATTGCTCATAACATCCGTTCTTATACTTTTGCCCCAAGCATTCAGCATACTTGTCAAATTATAATTGGTTAGCATACACTACTCATCTATACTTGATTGGCTATATCAAGCGTGAGAAGGTTCCTCCCCTTGGCATTCTGAAAACTTTGTATACGTGCTTCCTGCTACGCTCTATTAACCACAAGTTCTTTTATCTTTGGCCTGTATCCGTGCTTACTGCTGTCCCAAGGACAGCTTATCTTAGCAGCGCGTAGGCTGCTAGCACTTGGTATCGGGCCATGAGGCCTCTAATGATCCGTGGCCTTGCTCTGCTAACCATTCTTCAACAATTCCCTCTTTTTTATTTTGTGTAGCAAACGCAGCGTGCCGAGTAGTTACTGTTTCTGCTACGCGATACATCATCTGTTGCAAGCAGCAAAAAAAGCAAGATACAAAAAGTACAAGCAGTATAATAACAATCACAATATTGATTACATGTTGCAGTAGGGAGGTTATCCAAGGCCCTAGCCCGAAAGATCATAGCCAATCTGTTAAAGCCAAGCCTGTGTCTTGCTGCAAATGACTAGTGAGTTCTTACAACTTAGCTATTTGGGTATGAATTGACATGGAGTGATCTCTCTGTACTACCTTGTCAAACTGCCAGAGCAGTTGTAGGTTTTCTCTTGCCCTTAAGTCTTCAATTAAGTGTACCCCCTCTAACCCTGGCTGTCCAGTATCGATGTCGCTCTTGCAGGGTCATTAGCAGGACGGATCCATTTACTAGGTATCCATTGGGGCCCTGTGGGGGTAAGAACACAAACATAACCTCTACCCATGTACTGAACCTCTGCGGGACCTTCCCATACTCCAGTTTTGGGATCTCGGTACATGACTTTAAACAATGGCTTAGTTGCTTCCTCCTTTACTCCGCCTGAGTGGATGACCGCAGGGGGCTCCGAGTGGTCCCCCATTACACACAGATAGTTTAATACAAATAGTGTTTTTGATAGCATGGTCTGCACATCCACCTCCTCCTTATATTTTAACAGATAATCCTTGAGTGTTTGGTGGGCTCGCTCCACAATCGCCTGACCTGTTGGTGAATGTGGGATACCTGTGATGTGTGTCACACCCCACTTCGGTAAGAACCTTTGGATCCTGCTGCTCACATATGCAGGGCCATTATCTGTCTTAATCTGTTCTGGCACCCCCATCACCGCAAAGCAAGTAGTTAGGTGTCGTACCACGTGGAGAGCTTTCTCTCCCGGCTGCGCTGAAGCCCAAATAAATTTACTGAAAGTATCAATTGTAACATGCACATATTTCAATCTACCAAAGGAGGATACGTGAGTTACATCCATTTGCCAGATCTGATTGGGTCCAAGGCCCCGTGGGTTTACTCCCATCCCTAGTCCAGGCCCATGCTGACTACAGAGAGGACAGGATCTGACAATACCACGGGCATCATTCAGAGATATGCGAAACTGTTTCTTTAGGCCTCGCGCATTCTGGTGAAAAGTCTCATGAGCAATACGTGCCTGCTGAAATCCGTCTTGTGGTACTGCAACAGAAACCAACTGATCAGCTATGGCATTAACCTGACCCAAACCTTCTGACCATTTGTGGCTTCGAATATGCAAAATCGCAAAAGGAGCTGAGCACAGCCGAACAGCTTGCCTCAGCTGCCTCAAAAGTTCCCATAACCTGTCATTCTTTATATCCTTTATCAATGCATCCTCAATCCGCAGCACCACCCCTACTACGTATCATGAGTCTGTGACAATATTTACACCCTGATCAGGCCAATTCATAATGATCCAAAGGACAGCCCTTAATTCTAGCATCTGCAATGAGTCCTCAGTAGTCGAGTCCACGTGCCCTCCTCCATCCATCCAGATCAAGGCAGAGCGTTTGCTTTGTGATGTCAGGGCACGGTTGTCACGTGGTCGTGGTGACATCACAAGGTTGCCTTGGTGCACGGAAGGCCTCAGGGGTGTCAGAGCAGCTCTTGGCCTTGCTCAGTGCAGGAACTTGGTCCTGTGCTTGAGGCTTTTGTCAGGGGGCAGCTGCTGACTGACAGGAGACTTCTTTTAGCTAGCGTTAGAGCGCAGTCTGCAAACTTGCACAGCAGTTGCCACAATGATTGGGCAACTCGCCGCTGCAGTTTTCACTGTTTATGGAGTTGCCTATTCCTGCTATTTCCTAACTAACCTGGCAGGTAAGTAGAGGTTTTCCCTGAGTGTCACCTAACCTGGTTTTTGTGTCTTCCTGCTCTTTCTTAGTGACTGAGTTCATTTGGAAACAGAAAGGCCATCCAGATGCCGCTTGGGTAAAGCTCCTGTCAACATGTTCAGCTCAAAAGGGGGTGTGTGTAGCCACGGCCGTGCGGGCAGCATTTGCAAGGGAGCCTGCAGGGGTTGCGTTCCCTCTGTTGGAGAGTCTGTGGCAGCAGAGTTTGCCAATTCCTCCCTTGCTGGGTCAAGCAGGACAACTTTGAAAATGTAGACTGGGAGGCCTTGGAAGGTCTTCTAAAAATGCTCTGGTTGTCTCCAGTTTTCTCAAAGCATCTGCTTCATTTTCCCTTGCCCACTGCAGGTCACCTGAGCCAGGTATTCAGAGGTGCTGATCCCAAGGTGAGTAAGGAAAGAACATTTGATGTTCTTGGCGTTTAAGAATTGTGCAGCAAGCTGTGAGCTTGGCCTGTGGCAGTAGAGTGTAGAGGGCCAGCTGAGTAGGCTGCAAGAAAATCCATTTCCATGTCTACAGCAGCAAGAGCAAAGGCATCACTGCCTATTTCCTAATTTTCCATTTCAGAGCTTTAAAAGAACTAAAAGATAAGTTTTGCAGAGAGAATGTGCTTCCTGATAGTAGTCAGGGGGGAATATGTAATTTGGAGCAATTTGCAGTGTCCAGTTGAATCAGCCCATTAGAATTTAGTCTGAGGGACTTAGAATCCCCTTGCTCTGCAAGTTGATGATTTGTGCTTAGTAGAGCTGGTTCTAGAGCTGAAGAGAAAGAAGGTTCTAAATGATAGGTCATGGCCTGTGTCTAACGCTCCTGTCTGTCCACAGATCCCAGAACCAAGAGCAGACTCTCCTCTGGCTTCCTCTGCTCCTGGACGAGAAGGCAAAGAGGAGCCAAATGACCACAAGGCTCCAGCTGTGGTCACACCACAGCCGCAACTTTCCAAGACGGTAAGTGCCACTTCTGGAGGGCGCTGTCTTTAGTGCGAGGCAGAGCTGCAAGTTTCTGAGCAGCCAGCTCTTGCTGTTGGTGGCTGAGGATGCCGAGTGCTGCAGTCCTGCCAGACCTAGCCATTCCCCTCAGCCAGTGACAGCTGGAAAATGGGCTTTGAGCTGCCATGTTTAGGCCCCAGCTTGCTGGGATTCTGATAGAGGCCAGCCTGGAGCAGGAAGGCTCCCTGTCTGCAGAGGAGGGAGCATGTCAAAGGCACTGTGCTCAGCCTTGGTGGATACGTAGGGGACGCTGTGGTCTGGGGACACCTGTCCCCCTCCACAGACTCGCCAAGTACCCACAGGCACAAAAAGTATTGATGTGACAACACAAGCTTTTTGGGGCGGTTTGTCCCCACGAGCTTCTTGGCTGTGCTTACCTGGGAGCATTTCAGAGACACACTGGGGACGTGGAGTTTCTGCTTCAAGTCAGGGATTTTGGTGCCTTGGTTGCCAGGTTGTTCTTTTGGTAAAATGGAAGCAGAGGTGGGCAGGGAAGCAGAAAGAAGTGGCTGAATTAATGTGAATTGTGGGCAGAAAGGTGAAAAAGCTGAGCTTGACAGCAGCTCCCAGTCACTGGCTGACAGCACCTTCCTAAGGGCTTGCATTTAAAATGGGATCTGGGGCTAATCTCTGCCAGCCACTTTTCTGACACAAACTCTTTTGTTGTCTCAGATCTCCACAGGCTCTTCTATTGAAGCTGCAGCAGCAGGAGCAGCAGTGTCACCTGAAGGGGCCTGGCCTGCCCCAGCTGAGCAGTGGAGCCTGGGCAGTTCCTTCATCTCCAGCACTGACAAAGCTGCTGCTCAGCAACAGGAGATGGAGTATGAGGAGGATGACTTCCTGGGGTTCATGAGTACGTCTTGTGTCTTTCTTCTCTGAGGGACAGTGTATTGTGAGCACGTGTCAGCATAGCTGGACCCATTGATCCTCCTCATCTCAGTGCCCTTTGTGATTGTACAGCACAAGTCATTGAAGCTGCTTCTTGCCCAGAGCAGCTGCCCGTCCTGTGCCCTCAGATAAGACCTGGTGGGGCTGAGAAGAGAGCCCAGCTGACTCTCTGCCTCCCATCACCTGTTGGCACAAAAGGGCACTGCCGTGCACCTGGGTGTGTCTGCTCTCCAAGCCAATCCTGCTGTGTCCTCAGTGGGGGCAGCAGCTTGGAAGGGGCTGGGTGTGGCCGTGCCTTCTTGCCATTGCTTGTCAGTGCTGGTGCCTGGGCTTTGGCAGCTTTGTGGCGGTGGCTGCCCTGGCCCTGAGGGCTGGTGTGAGCGCCGAGGCTGGAGCCTTCCTTAGCTGGGAGAGTGCCGCTGCCGGCCGGCCGCTGCAGCGCGGAGCTGCCCCGAGGCAGCAGCCCCTGCTCTGGGCCGGCTCCTGCACGGCCTGGGCTGGGCTCACAGAGGGTCAGCATCTCCTCTGGGCAGCTGTCCGTGTCCCGCCGGCACCTGAGGAGCACTGCTGTCCTTGCTGCCCTTGCCCGCTGCGGGAAGGTGGGCACGTGTGCGGGGCTGAGAGGGCGAGTGCAATGGCAGGGACTGATCCCTGCTGTCAGGGGGAGGAGAAGCAGTGTGGTTCTTCACGTGGGCCACGGGCAAGGGCGTCTTCCAGCTCAGCCTGCTCATCAAGGGTGAGGGTCCTGCTGCTGAAGGCCCCTTGGGGTTGTTTAGAGCATGAGCTGCTTGGGTTTACAAAGGGAAAGGCATTCCTTTGGGAAACTGCTGCAAGGTGGGGAAGATGCCCTCCTCTCCTGCGAATGCATCTCCCTGTGCTTTGTTTTCTGCCAAGGCATCTCTTCAAAGGCCTGTAGAAAATCATTCTCTGTGCTGACCTGCTTGTACTGCAGAGCTGCCTGTCTTGTTGCAATTGTTGTTGTTGTTGTTGTTGTTACCCAGCTGGCCACAAAGGACTCAGAAGGCCAGACTGTAGAGCCCCAGCAGGGCTGCCTTTTGTATCTCTTGGATAGTGGGATGTCTGCTTTCAAGTGAGCATTTTGCATTTTGTTTCCCTCAGGGCAAATGGTGAGCACAGAAAATCCCCGGAGGAAATACACCGAAAAGGAAATTGTTGGCAGAGGGTGAGTCCAACCACAGTTGCTTCTACACAGTCATGGGGCAGCTGATTTGCTGCTGGAATATCTGTCAAGTGTGAAGTCAGGCAAGCTGCAAACATATTCAGACACGCGGGTTAGTCTGCCCCATCTCTCAGTACCGGCCAGAATTTGGAAGTGTGGTCAGAAGGCATTATCAAAGACACTTCTATTTCATTGCCAGAAACAGCAACCTACCCCCTATCATAGCAGTCAGATAACACTTCTCAGGAGCATTTCTTCCCAAGAGTTTGCTGAAGGAAATAGTCTGTGGTGAGGATAAAAACCGCCCAGTTTAGAAACTGAAATCCACGATGAAAGAATCACCTGGCCTTTGGAGCTGAGGCACTAAACCCCAATGCTTCAGAAACAGGCCCAGTGCCCATGCACTGGAGAGGAACATGCATCATCTGCCTTCTGGCAGTGCCCTCCTGCATGCTGCAGGTTGGAGGCATTTCCAGCAGACATCTCCTGTCTGGGCTGGCTTTCACTCCAAGGTCTAAATGGCTTCTCCTTTCTTTGCTGCTGTTTTGTTTCTAGGGCTTTTGGAGAGGTTTGCAGAGCGATCGACACTGCCACGGGCGGAGAGGTAAATGTCAAGAGCCCCTGCAGATTCTGCTGCTCTCCAGGGCTTTCCTGTCTCGTGTCAGCTGCGGCTGCAGCTGTGGCTAGAGCTGTGCTGCAAAGGCACAAGAAGCACAGACTGGTGCCAGCCTGCCAACTGCATTTGGGACAGCCTTTGTCCTGCTCAGCTGCCAGAAGGAAGGCAAGGAGGGCAGCGGTTCCTTTCAGAGAAGGATGCTCTCCCTGGCTCTCAGATGCTCCAACAAAGGAGCATCTCACTGCTCTCTGGGGCTACGGCTTCAGAGTCCTGAATTCTCATTTCTGGCTGCCAGCAAATACATCTGAATGTTCCTGGCAGTTCCTTAGCCACCTGCAGTGCTGCACTTGGGAACTGCACGTAGGGAGAGATCTGCAAGGTGTCCCTAAAAGCCCTAAGCCCTGCCTATAGCCCGAGATGTATCCACAGAGTACCAAGTCACGCATTACTTCTTCTCAAGTACAGACAGACAGAGAGTGTGCTCAGAGCTTTGGGGGGGTGAGAGTTGACACACCATTGCTAACAAGTGGACAAGGCAAAATGTGGTCAGTGGCCACGTGTCCTGGATCTGGCCCCCAAAGGAGCAGAGAAATGGGCTGTAGGAATGTCACTTCCTAATTACTCCTTTGTCTAATTACAAGGCACTTTGGCACGGCTTGGCGGTGTCATTGCAAAATCTCTCTCCCCATGTGTGTTTTGGTCTCATTCCTCCAACTTCTAAAGTTACTGATTTCAATGTCATTCTAGGTGGCTATCAAGAAAATCTATCTTCGGGGACCGAGCGAGATTGAGGATATTGTTACTGAAATCACGGTCATGAAGAGGAATATGAGTCCCCATCTTGTCCATTATTTAGACGGGTGAGTGGTCATGGTCTCATCCCATGAAGGTTTGTTTACATAGTAAAAGTATGCAAGGTTAAAACCCCACTTTGGACACTAGCAGAAAAGAAAGCTGTTAATTATTGCTTCATTATTATTTCTCTACTCATCTCCAATGGATGGGAAGAGAGTGCAGTTTATCTCCGTGAGTCATCCCTGGCTTTCCAACACATAGTTGAAAAATTGTTCCAAAACCTGCATCAACTCTACCATAAGAAGTCAGTACCCTGTAAGTTGGCTGCCTCCATGTTGTCTCAGGATGGATTTTTTAAGGTTTCTTCAATGCTGATGAAGCATGCTAGGGAGGATTTCCCTTGGATTGTTGCCCCTCTTTTCCAGGGCTGGCCATGCCAGGAACACTAGGTGCTTCTTTCCAGAAATACCACGCGGGACAGGTTTTTCATCTTGGCTGTTACTAAACTGCACTTTTTGATTGCTGGCCATCAGAGACATCTCCTTTTCACAGATGTGCTGTTCTCCTTGAGACTGCACAGACTGCAAACAACCCACAGCCCGGAGGGAATGTCTTTAATTCTTTTAATTCTGTCCTTGTCACAAAGCAACCCGGAAACAAGAATCAAGCAAAGGAGCCAACGAATGCATGTTCATCTGCATGGCCTTGTTCCCTTCTTTCAGCTACCTTGTGCATGAAGAACTGTGGCTGGTGATGGAGTACATGGATGGAGGCAGTCTTTACGACACAATCCAAAAGACTCGCCTGACAGAAGACGAGATTGCCATCATCAGTCGGGAGGTCAGTCGGGGATCCCAGCTGTGCTTCCCAGAGCTTGGGCAGGATTGTCTGGGAAAGGGGCTCAGAGCAGGAGCGATTCCGTGAGCCAGGCTTTGTTTCTGTGTGGCTGATATGGTCTGGGCAAGCAAGAGCCTCTCAAATGAACTGCCTGCCAGTGCCCCTGCACTCACTGGACTCTGTTCTTGTCCTCTTGTCTCCTGCTGTTGCATTCTCACTCTGGCTCTTGTATTTGCTCTTCTCCATCTTGCCTCTCTAAACTTTGGTCTGTTGGCACTGCATTCCTTGCCTGTAAAAGCAAAGGTGGTGATGGTGGGAGCATTTGAAAGGAACAGCAAAGAAGAAAGAGAGACTCATTTCTCTGAGTCCTCAGCTGGAAAGGTTAGCAGTGCAGCCAGAGTGCTGTGTGCTTCTGAGCACATCCACTGCAGCAGCAGTCATCCTGGCTGGTTTGCAGGGCAGAGTCTACACCAGCAGTTGCTGTTGCTCTTTGACAAGCTGACATGCCTTTCTTTAGAAAGGTGCTGCTCTGCCTGTGTTGGAGCAGCGAGCTCTTCCCCTCAGTGGCACTGTGTTCTGCCATTACTCCTCATTCCCCTGCAGAGGGAATCTTGGAGAGCTGTTTCCTTTCTTGTGTGATGAAATAACATCACTGATATTTGCCCTCCTGTTTCTGGTTTCTCTCTCAGTGCCTGCAAGGACTGCATTTTCTCCACGCCAACCACGTGATGCACAGAGATTTGAAAAGCCTCAACATCCTTCTCAAAACGGATGGCTCTGTCAAGCTGGGTCAGTATATTCTTGGGCAGGTGCAGCGTTCCAGGGATATGTGGGCTGTGGGGCTGCTTTTGAGTGAGTGCCAGCCCCCCCAAAATGGCGCTGGTGGCAGTGCAGGGAGCCTGTTGTGAGCTGACCACGCGGTGGCAACGTGCACAGACCTATGGCAAGGCTCGAGCAGTCCACAGTGGCATTGCTCTGTGCGTGTCCCTTCCAGAGGGAGGGAGCTACATGTCTAAAGTTTGAAAAGCCCCTGCTGGAGGCAGTGTAAAAAATGTGGGGATTTCTGAAGCAGCCAGCACCATATTTCCTTGGCTAAAGTCCTGAGGAAACAAGGCAGGGACAGTTGTCCAGGAGATTCAAGAGCACATTCTCAAACTTCTACCGGGAAATTCTTTTGCGTGCTTTCCTAATTGCACAGGATTCAAATAAAAACGGTCTTTTGCTCTCTCCCCAGCTGATTTTGGCCTCTCTGCTCAACTCACCCCTGAGCAGAGTAGACGGAGATCGGTGGTCGGGACTCTTCAGTGGATGGCACCTGAAGTGAACGGTGAACCCTATGGCCCCAAAGTGGACATATGGTCTTTGGGAATCGTGGTCATTGAAATGGTGGAAGGAGAAGCTCCTGACTGGGAGGAAAATTCTGCCATGGTAAGGTGTAAATACTCTCTGATCCCGCTGTCTTTCTCCCCCATCCCACTTTGTGTGTGCCACTGGACAAAATGCCATTGCCATCCGCTGGAACTACTTCCACCACAGTCCCTTTCTGAAAATGTCCCGGCAGCACATCAGCATCTGCTGGGGTTTTGGTTGCATCCGTGGGGGAACTCAAGCCTTAGCCCAGGCAAACAATCTCCCTTCTCAGGCAACACTGGGCTTTGGCTTAGAAGTCGTTCCAGCTCTTTTGGCTTTGTAGACAGCCCTAATAGCAGCAAACAAGCATCTTAGAAGTGGTGTTATCTTTCCTGAAATGAAGGAAAGTAACCCAAACGCGAGGATGTTTATAAAACAGTGGTTTGGAGAGAAGAAGTGCACCCCCATTCTTCTCACAAGGAAATTTGCCTGAAACCTTAACAAGAGGGTGTGAAGGCCACAGAGTCTCTTGTGCTTCTTGTGCGGTGCTGCTGAAACACTCAGTGACCGTCTTTCTTTCCTAACCCAAGCCGTCACCTCCATGTCACTAAGATGAAGCCTGGCCATGTGGAGAGCCGGCCAAACCCACCCCTTTGTTTCCAGGCACTTTCTAGGATGGCCATGCCATTAATGCATTGACTTGAGTGTCCAAATGAGCAGAGGGCTACCACATGGATGGCGTTTCTCCCTCTTCTGCTTTGACCACCAAAATTTTCCTTTTGCTGCCTAAGGGAAGCTGAAATTTGCAGTCTGATGAGAGACGGAGCTGCAGGTGTTTCCTGTGTGCCCAAAGAGGCATTTTCGTCCCAAGACATTTGTGCATGCATCTTCATGTGTCTGTGTGGAAGATGAGATTCCAAATGTTTGTTTCCTTACCTGAGGAATAACTGAGGGATTTCCTTTCTTTGCTTGCAATTCCCATTGTTTTCAAGAACCAAGGAAAAAGCTTGATGACTTTGGTTTGATGGCAGCTGTGCTTAAGGGACCAACAAGAGCTGCAGAGATGCTTTTCATGTAATTATCTTTGGAAATAATAGAGTGAGTTAGTAGAGCAAAGTGCCTCTTCCAAATAGCCTGTCAAGCTGCTCAGGTGAACCCTCAGAGAAGGAAACCTGCTTTTGCTGCTATTGTTTCCACTAACAAGGCCAGTCAATGAAATCAGCTGCCAAGGCAAAAGCTGCTGGATGCTGGAAAAGCTGTGGCTGCATCGGGCTTTGGGTGTTTTGTTGGTCAGGAAAGTCATCTCTGCCTCTGTGCCACGGCAGAAAGTGCCACTGCAGAGTGCACCTGAAACAATGGGATCTGGGAGAGCAGTTCCAGACGTGAAAGAAGCGGGTGAGAAACTCGTGTTTCCTTTCTCTTCAGGCTCAACTCCTGATAGCCACCAAAGGGATCCCAAAGCTGCAGCAGCCCAAGCTCCTCTCCCCTTTGCTGTGTGACTTCCTGAGCTGCTGCCTGCAGAGAGACGAGGCGCGGCGCTGGTCTGCCAAGGAGCTGCTGCAGGTAAAATGCCAAGGGGCTGCAGGGGAAACAGTGTCCCAGGGACGGGCTCCTCCTGCACTGAAGTGCAAGGCATCAGGGGAGCCTCCTCCTCCTCACCTCCACTCTTGGTGCTGTTCAAATGAGAACAGTCAGGAATCCTAGACTGGGCTGGGCTGGCAAGGGCCTGTAAGGGTCATCTGCTCCAAGTGCCCTGCAATATGACCAGGGACCTCTTTCAAGAGATCAGGATGCTCAGACCGGAGATATTTCCAGGCCTGGGGCACATAGCAGCTCTTGCAGCAAGCTGTGCCAATGTGGCCCCACTGTTGCTCCTTAGACGTACTCTGATTCAATCTCCTTTTCCTTTGAAAAATATTGCCCTGCCTTTGAGGCTCTTAGCTTGCAAAGTAATGGTTCATTCTTGTTTTTTTTTTTTTCTTTGTGCAGCATCCATTTGTAACATCAGCCAAGCCTGTGTCCAGCCTGGTGCCACTGATCACTTCAGTGAAAGAGTGGAAGGAGGAGACAGGAATCAGACAACTGTTTTCTCCAACACCAGTATAGAGAAGGATTGTAGAATAGGACTGTAGAGTAGGATTGCAGCTAGGACAGTGGAGTAGGATAGTAGCATAGGATTGGAAATAAAGTTTGTGAAACCTCAACTCCTTTCAAAGATTCCCCTCCTTCTGAGCCTCTGAGAAAGCTCAACATTTTCTTCTGAAGTGTCAGTTTTTTCTTAGAGGTGGAGAGTGACATTGATGGCTTCTTTGGTACAGTTGGAAAGTGGGGAAGGCTCTCCCGAGGGGAAGCGTGGCCGTGCTGGGCACAGCACAGACCGGTGGCATCGGCCGTCCGGAGCGTGCACAGGAGCAGAGAAAGGCAAACCACAGGCGAGGGCTGCAGGCCTGGCTGAGGATTGCCACCCTTGTGCCGGCTGCCCTCTAACTCCTGGCCAAGGTGAGCAGTGTGTGCAGCGCTCTGGGCACAGGGGAGGGAGCCGGGCTGCTCCGCAGGCTCCGGCACAGGGCAGCCTCCTTCAGGCACGGCGCTTCTGCCGGGGGAAGCGAGGCCAGCGGCAGGCAGGGACAGCTTGTCAGCTCACATCTGCAGGAGCCGGGGCCTCACACGGCTCTGGGAGGAAGCGCCTGCAGTGCTGGAGTTGTGCACTGAGCCAGAGCAAAAGAGTGAAATGCAGAGTGTTCTGCAGAAATATTCCGGGGCGCCAGGCCAGCCTGCTTTGAGCTCTCTGGCACACAGCAAGCACTGTGCAATGCAGCCCTGAGCTGCTGGGAGATAGAGAGGTGTTAGAGAGGAGCCAACTGTCAGATGAAATTTAATGGGGTGACAACGTCATCAAAGCCAAAGAGAACTGTTTTTTAGGATGGATTCACCTGAGCTGGGTGTCTATCTCCCTCTCCCAAGAGCCAAAAACACACAACACACACACAGAAAATGCTGCTTTTTATTGCCTTTCCCAGCCCAGGGCGAACCGTGTCCCCTTTCCCTTTGGCCGGGAAATAGGAAACTTGTATTCTGTCCCCACCGCCTCCTTTTCTGTCCCCTCCCCTCTTCTCCTACTTCCCTTTTGGTTTGGTCTTCACGCTGGCCCCTCTCCCAGCTCACAGCAACACCCAACAAATCAACTAGAACAAACCCAAACCCTAAATAACAACCCCAAGAACCAACAGCTTTCGTTCTTTCTTCTCATAACCCTGCAGCTGCAGCAAAATATTACCTCCTATCTCACAGAGGGAATCGGGCAGGAACCTGTGGCTCGTGCTTGAGCAGTGAACTGATTTGGAAGGGAGCAGAAGGGTTTCAGCAGGCAGTTTGTGTTTTTCTTCTGAATTGCTGAAGGAAAGACACAATGTGGCTTCAGTCAGCAAAAACATTTTCAAGGTGAATTAAAGAAATGCTTGTGAGCAATGCCCAGAGAAGGCAGGTTTTGAGAAAATATTGAACTGTAACAAATTGTGAATTCCCTTTGCATTAACAGACTGTTGAGCCCTCTATTCCTCCAGAGCAGTGATTGATGTGTGCAAGTGACTACCTTAGCCTTGAGAATAGTCTTCCCAAGAATGTAGCTGGAATGCATTCAAGGGGAAAAGAGTGGTTGTAGGAGGCTCTTGAGCATCAGAGGAGAATTGCAGCAATGGGATGTTCCCCAAATGACCAGCCGAGACTCTCAAGAGAGCCCTACTCTCCTGTCAGTAACTTCTGAGAAGTGATTTAAATATGTCAACTAATTTGAGGGAATGTTTAGCCTGTGAGTTTCAGCAAAGTAATGAGTAGGTCTTGTTTCCATGGTTACAAATGAGTAGGTGGGATTTCTGGCTGAGCACGTGTTAGGAAAGTGATTCCCCACGCACCCAGCACTGAAATAAAGTCATCTTTTGACAGGTGAAAATGAAACCTTTTCCAGCTGTTCCCCTCGGGTTTGCCTTTCTGGGGGCCAAAGCTCTGTGCTGCAGGTGGCCCGGGTGTGTGCAGAGCAAGGCAGCCTCCACAAAGCCCTTGGTTTCCCCACAAGTCGTCATGATTTGTTGCCAGGTGTGCCCAGCTGTGGCAGGAGAAAGAGCCCGCAGTGCAGTGGGCGCCGTGCCCTGCCCAGCCAGGGCTCTCTGGCACAGAGGAGCAGCAGCAGCACCTTTCAACCCACTCCTGCCCTGGCCTCACCTGGGACACAGAAGCCTCTGGAAATCAGCACCACCTGGCCCCTTCCCAGCTTGGAGCAGCTCCTGCTGGTGGGCACATCCTGCACTTCTACTGCTTCCAAACAGGAATCAAGGCACAGGGGGAGAAGGACATACAGAGAAGCCCTGGGCTAGTGCAATAAATGGGCAAATGCATGGGGGAATGTGTTAGGAATCATTTCAGCTGTCATGCCAATCCTGCCTTCTCTCCTTTTCTCCCTTCACATTTCCTGTTCTTTTCCCTCTCACATTTCCACCCCTTCCCCCTCTCGAGTCTCACAGTTTTCCTCTCATGTTTGCCTCCCAAGTTTTACTCATTTTCCCCACCCTTTTCAGCTCCCTTTCCTCACGCTTTACCTCTCACATTTCCCCAACTTCCCGCTTTTTCCTGCTTTTTTGTTCTCCCACGATTCTCACTATTTTCCCCTCACTTATCCTGCCCTTTTCTCCCCTCATGCTTTTCTCCTTTCCTCAGTCATTTTTCTCCAAGTTGTCTCCTCATGTTTCTCACTTTTGCCCTCATGTTTCCCAGGCTTTCCCTCTTACATTTCTCCCACTTTCCCCCTCACGTTTATCATTCTTTCCCCCTCATGTTGCTTCTACTTTTCCTCTAGCATTTTCTGCCCTTTTTTCACTCCTGTTTTCTGCCACTTTTCCCATCCAACTTCCCACCCTTTTTTCCCCCCTAATGTTTCCTGCCTTTTTCTGCCCTCTGGTTTCTCCCTCTTTTCCCCTCAGGATTCTCACAATGTTCCCCTCACATTTGCTGCCCGTTTCTCTCTCTCTGCCAGTAATTTTCTCACTCTCTTCCCCTCACATTTCCCTCCATTTTTTCCTCTATGTTTTTCAGCCTTCCCTGATCATGTTTCTTAGAATTTTCCCATCATATGTCCTGCCTTTTCCTCCTCTCACCTTCCTCTCCTACTTTCACTCACATCTTCACCATTTTCCCCTCTGTTTTCTCACCCTTTCCCACACAGGTTTCCTTCCCTTTTCTTCCCTCACACTTCCCTCCTTTTTCCACTCCCATTTCTCACACTTGTCACCTCATGTTTTCTGCCTTTTTCCCCCTCACATTTCTTAACCCACTGCTTCCTGTCAGTGACTCTTCCTCTTCAGTAGTTGATGAGCTTCTTTTCTTCTTTCCTGCAATCCCCTCCTCCAAAGAATGGGTGCCAGAGCTGCGCTCCAAGAAGCCCCTGCCCGTGTGTCTGCTGAACAGAATGGCTGTGCTCGACTTGAACAATCTCGTGAAGAACAACCTAAACTGCAGTGGACTTTCAATTCCCTCTAGTCTTCATAGTGTTCTAAAGAAATAGGTACCCTGAGGGATACACGTCGCAGGTGCGCAGCCGCTGCACCATCCGCCTCAAGCAGATCCCATCTCCGTTTTCATCACCTCACAGTGACTGTGACTCCTGCCTGGACGAAACCACTTGTGATGCTGCTTGATGCTAATTGGAGTCCATGTGCACAAGGAGTGCTTTTAGCCCTCTTTCAAAAAAAAAAAAAGAAAAAAAAAAGTTTTTATTTTAAAACGTTCAATGCCTGGAGTTTCGTATTTTCACCTATTTGAATTGCCTTGACATCAAAGTACTGCCAGTTGGCGTTCCAAACTGGCTGGTCTATGTTTGTGTGCACAGAGCAAAGGTGCCAGACCGTGTCCTTTTCCCGGGTGTCCGTTAATGTCCATTTCAACAGGCACTGAAGGGGGGCTCTGCCTGCCCCACACAGGATGGCAGCCAGAGGGCTGAGGCTGCGCCTCCTAGTGAGATCAGCCGCCCTGGCAGCCCAGCCCCAGCCGCCATCTTGTGTGTGGCTCTCCAGCCCTGGCCGCCATCTTGTGTGTGGCTCCCTCAGCCCTGGCCGCCATCTTTTGCACTGACCTAGTCCAGCTCTTAAGCGAATGTGTTGCTGTTTTGTCGGCAGTCAGGGTCCGCCCCAAAGACACCAACACCAGCAGGACAGGCTACAGGGAATGGCACGGGTTTGGCTCAAAGCAGCCAGCCCTGACTTGTCACTGTCCTTTATCCATGAACACGTGCCCATATGCAGCCACAGCAAATGTCCAACAGCAGCTCCATCAGCCACTTCCTCCCGCTGGCGTTGGCAGACACGCGGCAGCTGCAGCTCCTGCACTTCTGCCTCTTCCTGGGCATCTCCCTGGCGGCCCTCCTGGGCCACGGCCTCGTCACCAGCGCCGTAGCCTGCGGCCACCACCTGCACAGCCCCATGTTCTTCTTCCTGCTCAACCTGGCCCTCAGCGACCTGGGCTCCATCTGCACCACTGTCCCCAAAGCCATGCACAATTCCCTCTGGGACACCAGGACCATCTCCTACGCAGGATGTGCTGCACTGCGGAGGATTTCGGCGAGGGAAGAATGCAATCAATCAATATGATTGGTAAAGCATTGTTCAACTTTATTGCTCATAACATCCGTTCTTATACTTTTGCCCCAAGCATTCAGCATACTTGTCAAATTATAATTGGTTAGCATACACTACTCGTCTATACTTGATTGGCTATATCAAGCGTGAGAAGGTTCCTCCCCTTGGCATTCTGAAAACTTTGTATACGTGCTTACTGCTACGCTCTATTAAGCACAAGTTCTTTTATCTTTGGCCTGTATCCGTGCTTACTGCTGTCCCAAGGACAGCTTATCTTAGCAGCGCGTAGGCTGCTAGCACTTGGTATCGGGCCATGAGGCCTCTAATGATCCGTGGCCTTGCTCTGCTAAGCATTCTTCAACAATTCCCTCTTTTTTATTTTGTGCAGCAAACGCAGCGTGTCGAGTAGTTACTGTTTCTGCTACGCGATACATCATCTGTTGCAAGCAGCAAAAAAAGCAAGATACAAAAAGTACAAGCAGTATAATAACAATCACAATATTGATTACATGTTGCAGTAGGGAGGTTATCCAAGGCCCTAGCCCGAAAGATCATAGCCAATCTGTTAAAGCCAAGCCTGTGTCTTGCTGCAAATGACTAGTGAGTTCTTACAACTTAGCTATTTGGGTATGAATTGACATGGAGTGATCTCTCTGTACTACCTTGTCAAACTGCCAGAGCAGTTGTAGGTTTTCTCTTGCCCTTAAGTCTTCAATTAAGTGTACCCCCTCTAACCCTGGCTGTCCAGTATCGATGTCGCTCTTGCAGGGTCATTAGCAGGACGGATCCGTTTACTAGGTATCCATTGGGGCCCTGTGGGGGTAAGAACACAAACATAACCTCTACCCATGTACTGAACCTCTGCGGGACCTTCCCATACTCCAGTTTTGGGATCTCGGTACATGACTTTAAACAATGGCTTAGTTGCTTCCTCCTTTACTCCGCCTGAGTGGATGACCGCAGGGGGCTCCGAGTGGTCCCCCATTACACACAGATAGTTTAATACAAATAGTGTTTTTGATAGCATGGTCTGCACATCCACCTCCTCCTTATATTTTAACAGATAATCCTTGAGTGTTTGGTGGGCTCGCTCCACAATCGCCTGACCTGTTGGTGAATGTGGGATACCTGTGATGTGTGTCACACCCCACTTCTGTAAGAACCTTTGGATCCTGCTGCTCACATATGCAGGGCCATTATCTGTCTTAATCTGTTCTGGCACCCCCATCACCGCAAAGCAAGTAGTTAGGTGTCGTACCACGTGGAGAGCTTTCTCTCCCGGCTGCGCTGAAGCCCAAATAAATTTACTGAAAGTATCAATTGTAACATGCACATATTTCAATCTACCAAAGGAGGATACGTGAGTTACATCCATTTGCCAGATCTGATTGGGTCCAAGGCCCCGTGGGTTTACTCCCATCCCTAGTCCAGGCCCATGCTGACTACAGAGAGGACAGGATCTGACAATACCACGGGCATCATTCAGAGATATGCGAAACTGTTTCTTTAGGCCTCGCGCATTCTGGTGAAAAGTCTCATGAGCAATACGTGCCTGCTGAAATCCGTCTTGTGGTACTGCAACAGAAACCAACTGATCAGCTATGGCATTAACCTGACCCAAACCTTCTGACCATTTGTGGCTTCGAATATGCAAAATCGCAAAAGGAGCTGAGCGCAGCCGAACAGCTTGCCTCAGCTGCCTCAAAAGTTCCCATAACCTGTCATTCTTTATATCCTTTATCAATGCATCCTCAATCCGCAGCACCACCCCTACTACGTATCATGAGTCTGTGACAATATTTACACCCTGATCAGGCCAATTCATAATGATCCAAAGGACAGCCCTTAATTCTAGCATCTGCAATGAGTCCTCAGTAGTCGAGTCCACGTGCCCTCCTCCATCCATCCAGATCAAGGCAGAGCGTTTGCTTTGTGATGTCAGGGCACGGTTGTCACGTGGTCGTGGTGACATCACAAGGTTGCCTTGGTGCACGGAAGGCCTCAGGGGTGTCAGAGCAGCTCTTGGCCTTGCTCAGTGCAGGAACTTGGTCCTGTGCTTGAGGCTTTTGTCAGGGGGCAGCTGCTGACTGACAGGAGACTTCTTTTAGCTAGCGTTAGAGCGCAGTCTGCAAACTTGCACAGCAGTTGCCACAATGATTGGGCAACTCGCCGCTGCAGTTTTCACTGTTTATGGAGTTGCCTATTCCTGCTATTTCCTAACTAACCTGGCAGGTAAGTAGAGGTTTTCCCTGAGTGTCACCTAACCTGGTTTTTGTGTCTTCCTGCTCTTTCTTAGTGACTGAGTTCATTTGGAAACAGAAAGGCCATCCAGATGCCGCTTGGGTAAAGCTCCTGTCAACATGTTCAGCTCAAAAGGGGGTGTGTGTAGCCACGGCCGTGCGGGCAGCATTTGCAAGGGAGCCTGCAGGGGTTGCGTTCCCTCTGTTGGAGAGTCTGTGGCAGCAGAGTTTGCCAATTCCTCCCTTGCTGGGTCAAGCGGGACAACTTTGAAAATGTAGACTGGGAGGCCTTGGAAGGTCTTCTAAAAATGCTCTGGTTGTCTCCAGTTTTCTCAAAGCATCTGCTTCATTTTCCCTTGCCCACTGCAGGTCACCTGAGCCGGGTATTCAGAGGTGCTGATCCCAAGGTGAGTAAGGAAAGAACATTTGATGTTCTTGGCGTTTAAGAATTGTGCAGCAAGCTGTGAGCTTGGCCTGTGGCAGTAGAGTGTAGTAGGCTGCAAGAAAATCCATTTCCATGTCTACAGCAGCAAGAGCAAAGGCATCACTGCCTATTTCCTAATTTTCCATTTCAGAGCTTTAAAAGAACTAAAAGATAAGTTTTGCAGAGAGAATGTGCTTCCTGATAGTAGTCAGGGGGGAATATGTAATTTGGAGCAATTTGCAGTGTCCAGTTGAATCAGCCCATTAGAATTTAGTCTGAGGGACTTAGAATCCCCTTGCTCTGCAAGTTGATGATTTGTGCTTAGTAGAGCTGGTTCTAGAGCTGAAGAGAAAGAAGGTTCTAAATGATAGGTCATGGCCTGTGTCTAACGCTCCTGTCTGTCCACAGATCCCAGAACCAAGAGCAGACTCTCCTCTGGCTTCCTCTGCTCCTGGACGAGAAGGCAAAGAGGAGCCAAATGACCACAAGGCTCCAGCTGTGGTCACACCACAGCCGCAACTTTCCAAGACGGTAAGTGCCACTTCTGGAGGGCGCTGTCTTTAGTGCGAGGCAGAGCTGCAAGTTTCTGAGCAGCCAGCTCTTGCTGTTGGTGGCTGAGGATGCCGAGTGCTGCAGTCCTGCCAGACCTAGCCATTCCCCTCAGCCAGTGACAGCTGGAAAATGGGCTTTGAGCTGCCATGTTTAGGCCCCAGCTTGCTGGGATTCTGATAGAGGCCAGCCTGGAGCAGGAAGTTTCCCTGTCTGCAGAGGAGGGAGCATGTCAAAGGCACTGTGCTCAGCCTTGGTGGATACGTAGGGGACGCTGTGGTCTGGGGACACCTGTCCCCCTCCACAGACTCGCCAAGTACCCACAGGCACAAAAAGTATTGATGTGACAACACAAGCTTTTTGGGGCGGTTTGTCCCCACGAGCTTCTTGGCTGTGCTTACCTGGGAGCATTTCAGAGACACACTGGGGACGTGGAGTTTCTGCTTCAAGTCAGGGATTTTGGTGCCTTGGTTGCCAGGTTGTTCTTTTGGTAAAATGGAAGCAGAGGTGGGCAGGGAAGCAGAAAGAAGTGGCTGAATTAATGTGAATTGTGGGCAGAAAGGTGAAAAAGCTGAGCTTGACAGCAGCTCCCAGTCACTGGCTGACAGCACCTTCCTAAGGGCTTGCATTTAAAATGGGATCTGGGGCTAATCTCTGCCAGCCACTTTTCTGACACAAACTCTTTTGTTGTCTCAGATCTCCACAGGCTCTTCTATTGAAGCTGCAGCAGCAGGAGCAGCAGTGTCACCTGAAGGGGCCTGGCCTGCCCCAGCTGAGCAGTGGAGCCTGGGCAGTTCCTTCATCTCCAGCACTGACAAAGCTGCTGCTCAGCAACAGGAGATGGAGTATGATGAGGATGACTTCCTGGGGTTCATGAGTACGTCTTGTGTCTTTCTTCTCTGAGGGACAGTGTATTGTGAGCACGTGTCAGCATAGCTGGACCCATTGATCCTCCTCATCTCAGTGCCCTTTGTGATTGTACAGCACAAGTCATTGAAGCTGCTTCTTGCCCAGAGCAGCTGCCCGTCCTGTGCCCTCAGATAAGACCTGGTGGGGCTGAGAAGAGAGCCCAGCGGACTCTCTGCCTCCCATCACCTGTTGGCACAAAAGGGCACTGCCGTGCACCTGGGTGTGTCTGCTCTCCAAGCCAATCCTGCTGTGTCCTCAGTGGGGGCAGCAGCTTGGAAGGGGCTGGGTGTGGCCGTGCCTTCTTGCCATTGCTTGTCAGTGCTGGTGCCTGGGCTTTGGCAGCTTTGTGGCGGTGGCTGCCCTGGCCCTGAGGGCTGGTGTGAGCGCCGAGGCTGGAGCCTTCCTTAGCTGGGAGAGTGCCGCTGCCGGCCGGCCGCTGCAGCGCGGAGCTGCCCCGAGGCAGCAGCCCCTGCTCTGGGCCGGCTCCTGCACGGCCTGGGCTGGGCTCACAGAGGGTCAGCATCTCCTCTGGGCAGCTGTACGTGTCCCACCGGCACCTGAGGAGCACTGCTGTCCTTGCTGCCCTTGCCCGCTGCGGGAAGGTGGGCACGTGTGCGGGGCTGAGAGGGCGAGTGCAATGGCAGGGACTGATCCCTGCTGTCAGGGGGAGGAGAAGCAGTGTGGTTCTTCACGTGGGCCACGGGCAAGGGCGTCTTCCAGCTCAGCCTGCTCATCAAGGGTGAGGGTCCTGCTGCTGAAGGCCCCTTGGGGTTGTTTAGAGCATGAGCTGCTTGGGTTTACAAAGGGAAAGGCATTCCTTTGGGAAACTGCTGCAAGGTGGGGAAGATGCCCTCCTCTCCTGCGAATGCATCTCCCTGTGCTTTGTTTTCTGCCAAGGCATCTCTTCAAAGGACTGTAGAAAATCATTCTCTGTGCTGACCTGCTTGTACTGCAGAGCTGCCTGTCTTGTTGCAATTGTTGTTGTTGTTGTTGTTGTTACCCAGCTGGCCACAAAGGACTCAGAAGGCCAGACTGTAGAGCCCCAGCAGGGCTGCCTTTTGTATCTCTTGGATAGTGGGATGTCTGCTTTCAAGTGAGCATTTTGCATTTTGTTTCCCTCAGGGCAAATGGTGAGCACAGAAAATCCCCGGAGGAAATACACCGAAAAGGAAATTGTTGGCAGAGGGTGAGTCCAACCACAGTTGCTTCTACACAGTCATGGGGCAGCTGATTTGCTGCTGGAATATCTGTCAAGTGTGAAGTCAGGCAAGCTGCAAACATATTCAGACACGCGGGTTAGTCTGCCCCATCTCTCAGTACCGGCCAGAATTTGGAAGTGTGGTCAGAAGGCATTATCAAAGACACTTCTATTTCATTGCCAGAAACAGCAACCTACCCCCTATCATAGCAGTCAGATAACACTTCTCAGGAGCATTTCTTCCCAAGAGTTTGCTGAAGGAAATAGTCTGTGGTGAGGATAAAAACCGCCCAGTTTAGAAACTGAAATCCACGATGAAAGAATCACCTGGCCTTTGGAGCTGAGGCACTAAACCCCAATGCTTCAGAAACAGGCCCAGTGCCCATGCACTGGAGAGGAACATGCATCATCTGCCTTCTGGCAGTGCCCTCCTGCATGCTGCAGGTTGGAGGCATTTCCAGCAGACATCTCCTGTCTGGGCTGGCTTTCACTCCAAGGTCTAAATGGCTTCTCCTTTCTTTGCTGCTGTTTTGTTTCTAGGGCTTTTGGAGAGGTTTGCAGAGCGATCGACACTGCCACGGGCGGAGAGGTAAATGTCAAGAGCCCCTGCAGATTCTGCTGCTCTCCAGGGCTTTCCTGTCTCGTGTCAGCTGCGGCTGCAGCTGTGGCTAGAGCTGTGCTGCAAAGGCACAAGAAGCACAGACTGGTGCCAGCCTGCCAACTGCATTTGGGACAGCCTTTGTCCTGCTCAGCTGCCAGAAGGAAGGCAAGGAGGACAGCGGGTCCTTTCAGAGAAGGATGCTCTCCCTGGCTCTCAGATGCTCCAACAAAGGAGCATCTCACTGCTCTCTGGGGCTACGGCTTCAGAGTCCTGAATTCTCATTTCTGGCTGCCAGCAAATACATCTGAATGTTCCTGGCAGTTCCTTAGCCACCTGCAGTGCTGCACTTGGGAACTGCACGTAGGGAGAGATCTGCAAGGTGTCCCTAAAAGCCCCAAGCCCTGCCTATAGCCCGAGATGTATCCACAGAGTACCAAGTCACGCATTACTTCTTCTCAAGTACAGACAGACAGAGAGTGTGCTCAGAGCTTTGGGGGGGTGAGAGTTGACACACCATTGCTAACAAGTGGACAAGGCAAAATGTGGTCAGTGGCCACGTGTCCTGGATCTGGCCCCCAAAGGAGCAGAGAAATGGGCTGTAGGAATGTCACTTCCTAATTACTCCTTTGTCTAATTACAAGGCACTTTGGCACGGCTTGGCGGTGTCATTGCAAAATCTCTCTCCCCATGTGTGTTTTGGTCTCATTCCTCCAACTTCTAAAGTTACTGATTTCAATGTCATTCTAGGTGGCTATCAAGAAAATCTATCTTCGGGGACCGAGCGAGATTGAGGATATTGTTACTGAAATCACGGTCATGAAGAGGAATATGAGTCCCCATCTTGTCCATTATTTAGACGGGTGAGTGGTCATGGTCTCATCCCATGAAGGTTTGTTTACATAGTAAAAGTATGCAAGGTTAAAACCCCACTTTGGACACTAGCAGAAAAGAAAGCTGTTAATTATTGCTTCATTATTATTTCTCTACTCATCTCCAATGGATGGGAAGAGAGTGCAGTTTATCTCCGTGAGTCATCCCTGGCTTTCCAACACATAGTTGAAAAATTGTTCAAAAACCTGCATCAACTCTACCATAAGAAGTCAGTACCCTGTAAGTTGGCTGCCTCCATGTTGTCTCAGGATGGATTTTTTAAGGTTTCTTCAATGCTGATGAAGCATGCTAGGGAGGATTTCCCTTGGATTGTTGCCCCTCTTTTCCAGGGCTGGCCATGCCAGGAACACTAGGTGCTTCTTTCCAGAAATACCACGCGGGGCAGGTTTTTCATCTTGGCTGTTACTAAACTGCACTTTTTGATTGCTGGCCATCAGAGACATCTCCTTTTGACAGATGTGCTGTTCTCCTTGAGACTGCACAGACTGCAAACAACCCACAGCCCGGAGGGAATGTCTTTAATTCTTTTAATTCTGTCCTTGTCACAAAGCAACCCGGAAACAAGAATCAAGCAAAGGAGCCAACGAATGCATGTTCATCTGCATGGCCTTGTTCCCTTCTTTCAGCTACCTTGTGCATGAAGAACTGTGGCTGGTGATGGAGTACATGGATGGAGGCAGTCTTTACGACACAATCCAAAAGACTCGCCTGACAGAAGACGAGATTGCCATCATCAGTCGGGAGGTCAGTCGGGGATCCCAGCTGTGCTTCCCAGAGCTTGGGCAGGATTGTCTGGGAAAGGGGCTCAGAACAGGAGCGATACCATGAGCCAGGCTTTGTTTCTGTGTGGCTGATATGCTCTGGGCAAGCAAGAGCCTCTCAAATGAACTGCCTGCCAGTGCCCCTGCACTCACTGGACTCTGTTCTTGTCCTCTTGTCTCCTGCTGTTGCATTTTCACTCTGGCTCTTGTATTTGCTCTTCTCCATCTTGCCTCTCTAAACTTTGGTCTGTTGGCACTGCATTCCTTGCCTGTAAAAGCAAAGGTGGTGATGGTGGGAGCATTTGAAAGGAACAGCAAAGAAGAAAGAGAGACTCATTTCTCTGAGTCCTCAGCTGGAAAGGTTAGCAGTGCAGCCAGAGTGCTGTGTGCTTCTGAGCACATCCACTGCAGCAGCAGTCATCCTGGCTGGTTTGCAGGGCAGAGTCTACACCAGCAGTTGCTGTTGCTCTTTGGCAAGCTGACATGCCTTTCTTTAGAAAGGTGCTGCTCTGCCTGTGTTGGAGCAGCGAGCTCTTCCCCTCAGTGGCACTGTGTTCTGCCATTACTCCTCATTCCCCTGCAGAGAGAATCTTGGAGAGCTGTTTCCTTTCTTGTGTGATGAAATCACATCACTGATATTTGCCCTCCTGTTTCTGGTTTCTCTCTCAGTGCCTGCAAGGACTGCATTTTCTCCACGCCAACCATGTGATGCACAGAGATTTGAAAAGCCTCAACATCCTTCTCAAAACGGATGGCTCTGTCAAGCTGGGTCAGTATATTCTTGGGCAGGTGCAGCGTTCCAGGGATATGTGGGCTGTGGGGCTGCTTTTGAGTGAGTGCCAGCCCCCCCAAAATGGCGCTGGTGGCAGTGCAGGGAGCCTGTTGTGAGCTGACCACGCGGTGGCAACGTGCACAGACCTATGGCAAGGCTCGAGCAGTCCACAGTGGCATTGCTCTGTGCGTGTCCCTTCCAGAGGGAGGGAGCTACATGTCTAAAGTTTGAAAAGCCCCTGCTGGAGGCAGCGTAAAAAATGTGGGGATTTCTGAAGCAGCCAGCACCATATTTCCTTGGCTAAAGTCCTGAGGAAACAGAGCAGGGACAGTTGTCCAGGAGATTCAAGAGCACATTCTCAAACTTCTACCGGGAAATTCTTTTGCGTGCTTTCCTAATTGCACAGGATTCAAATAAAAACGGTCTTTTGCTCTCTCCCCAGCTGATTTTGGCCTCTCTGCTCAACTCACCCCTGAGCAGAGTAGACGGAGATCGGTGGTCGGGACTCTTCAGTGGATGGCACCTGAAGTGAACGGTGAACCCTATGGGCCCAAAGTGGACATATGGTCTTTGGGAATCGTGGTCATTGAAATGGTGGAAGGAGAAGCTCCTGACTGGGAGGAAAATTCTGCCATGGTAAGGTGTAAATACTCTCTGATCCCGCTGTCTTTCTCCCCCATCCCACTTTGTGTGTGCCACTGGACAAAATGCCATTGCCATCCGCTGGAACTACTTCCACCACAGTCCCTTTCTGAAAATGTCCCGGCAGCACATCAGCATCTGCTGGGGTTTTGGTTGCATCCGTGGGGGAACTCAAGCCTTAGCCCAGGCAAACAATCTCCCTTCTCAGGCAACACTGGGCTTTGGCTTAGAAGTCGTTCCAGCTCTTTTGGCTTTGTAGACAGCCCTAATAGCAGCAAACAAGCATCTTAGAAGTGGTGTTATCTTTCCTGAAATGAAGGAAAGTAACCCAAACGCGAGGATGTTTATAAAACAGTGGTTTGGAGAGAAGAAGTGCACCCCCATTCTTCTCACAAGGAAATTTGCCTGAAACCTTAACAAGAGGGTGTGAAGGCCACAGAGTCTCTTGTGCTTCTTGTGCGGTGCTGCTGAAACACTCAGTGACCGTCTTTCTTTCCTAACCCAAGCCGTCACCTCCATGTCACTAAGATGAAGCCTGGCCATGTGGAGAGCCGGCCAAACCCACCCCTTTGTTTCCAGGCACTTTCTAGGATGGCCATGCCATTAATGCATTGACTTGAGTGTCCAAATGAGCAGAGGGCTACCACATGGATGGCCTTTCTCCCTCTTCTGCTTTGACCACCAAAATTTTCCTTTTGCTGCCTAAGGGAAGCTGAAATTTGCAGTCTGATGAGAGACGGAGGTGCAGGTGTTTCCTGTGTGCCCAAAGAGGCATTTTCGTCCCAAGACATTTGTGCATGCATCTTCATGTGTCTGTGTGGAAGATGAGATTCCAAATGTTTGTTTCCTTACCTGAGGAATAACTGAGGGATTTCCTTTCTTTGCTTGCAATTCCCATTGTTTTCAAGAACCAAGGAAAAAGCTTGATGACTTTGGTTTGATGGCAGCTGTGCTTAAGGGACCAACAAGAGCTGCAGAGATGCTTTTCATGTAATTATCTTTGGAAATAGTAGAGTGAGTTAGTAGAGCAAAGTGCCTCTTCCAAATAGCCTGTCAAGCTGCTCAGGTGAATCCTCAGAGAAGGAAACCTGCTTTTGCTGCTATTGTTTCCACTAACAAGGCCAGTCAATGAAATCAGCTGCCAAGGCAAAAGCTGCTGGATGCTGGAAAAGCTGTGGCTGCATTGGGCTTTGGGTGTTTTGTTGGTCCAGGAAAGTCATCTCTGCCTCTGTGCCACGGCAGAAAGTGCCACTGCAGAGTGCACCTGAAACAATGGGATCTGGGAGAGCGGTTCCAGACGTGAAAGAAGCGGGTGAGAAACTCGTGTTTCCTTTTTCTCCAGGCTCAACTCCTGAAAGCCACCAAAGGGATCCCAAAGCTGCAGCAGCCCAAGCTCTGCTCCCCTTTTCTGTGTGACTTCCTGAGCTGCTGCCTGCAGAGAGACGAGGCACGGCGCTGGTCTGCCAAGGAGCTGCTGCAGGTAAAATGCCAAGGGGCTGCAGGGGAAACAGTGTCCCAGGGACGGGCTCCTCCTGCACTGAAGTGCAAGGCATCAGGGGAGCCTCCTCCTCCTCACCTCCACTCTTGGTGCTGTTCAAATGAGAACAGTCAGGAATCCTAGACTGGGCTGGGCTGGCAAGGGCCTGTAAGGGTCATCTGCTCCAAGTGCCCTGCAATATGACCAGGGACCTCTTTCAAGAGATCAGGATGCTCAGACCGGAGATATTTCCAGGCCTGGGGCACATAGCAGCTCTTGCAGCAAGCTGTGCCAATGTGGCCCCACTGTTGCTCCTTAGACGTACTCTGATTCAATCTCCTTTTCCTTTGAAAAATATTGCCCTGCCTTTGAGGCTCTTAGCTTGCAAAGTAATGGTTCATTCTTGTTTTGTTTTTTTTTTCTTTGTGCAGCATCCATTTGTAACATCAGCCAAGCCTGTGTCCAGCCTGGTGCCACTGATCACTTCAGTGAAAGAGTGGAAGGAGGAGACAGGAATCAGACAACTGTTTTCTCCAACACCAGCATAGAGAAGGATTGTAGAATAGGACTGTAGAGTAGGATTGCAGCTAGGACAGTGGAGTAGGATAGTAGCATAGGATTGGAAATAAAGTTTGTGAAACCTCAACTCCTTTCAAAGATTCCCCTCCTTCTGAGCCTCTGAGAAAGCTCAACATTTTCTTCTGAAGTGTCAGTTTTTTCTTAGAGGTGGAGAGTGACATTGATGGCTTCTTTGGTACAGTTGGAAAGTGGGGAAGGCTCTCCCGAGGGGAAGCGTGGCCGTGCTGGGCACAGCACAGACCGGTGGCATCGGCCGTCCGGAGCGTGCACAGGAGCAGAGAAAGGCAAACCACAGGCGAGGGCTGCAGGCCTGGCTGAGGATTGCCACCCTTGTGCCGGCTGCCCTCTAACTCCTGGCCAAGGTGAGCAGTGTGTGCAGCGCTCTGGGCACAGGGGAGGGAGCCGGGCTGCTCCGCAGGCTCCGGCACAGGGCAGCCTCCTTCAGGCACGGCGCTTCTGCCGGGGGAAGCGAGGCCAGCGGCAGGCAGGGACAGCTTGTCAGCTCACATCTGCAGGAGCCGGGGCCTCACACGGCTCTGGGAGGAAGCGCCTGCAGTGCTGGAGTTGTGCACTGAGCCAGAGCAAAAGAGTGAAATGCAGAGTGTTCTGCAGAAATATTCCGGGGCGCCAGGCCAGCCTGCTTTGAGCTCTCTGGCACACAGCAAGCACTGTGCAATGCAGCCCTGAGCTGCTGGGAGATAGAGAGGTGTTAGAGAGGAGCCAACTGTCAGATGAAATTTAATGGGGTGACAAAGTCATCAAAGCCAAAGAGAACTGTTTTTTAGGATGGATTCACCTGAGCTGGGTGTGTATCTCCCTCTCCCAAGAGCCAAACACACACACAACACACACACAGAAAATGCTGCTTTTTATTGCCTTTCCCAGCCCAGGGCGAACCGTGTCCCCTTTCCCTTTGGCCGGGAAATAGGAAACTTGTATTCTGTCCCCACCGCCTCCTTTTCTGTCCCCTCCCCTCTTCTCCTACTTCCCTTTTGGTTTGGTCTTCACGCTGGCCCCTCTCCCAGCTCACAGCAACACCCAACAAATCAACTAGAACAAACCCAAACCCTAAATAACAACCCCAAGAACCAACAGCTTTCGTTCTTTCTTCTCATAACCCTGCAGCTGCAGCAAAATATTACCTCCTATCTCACAGAGGGAATCGGGCAGGAGCCTGTGGCTCGTGCTTGAGCAGTGAACTGATTTGGAAGGGAGCAGAAGGGTTTCAGCAGGCAGTTTGTGTTTTTCTTCTGAATTGCTGAAGGAAAGACACAATGTGGCTTCAGTCAGCAAAAACATTTTCAAGGTGAATTAAAGAAATGCTTGTGAGCAATGCCCAGAGAAGGCAGGTTTTGAGAAAATATTGAACTGTAACAAATTGTGAATTCCCTTTGCATTAACAGACTGTTGAGCCCTCTATTCCTCCAGAGCAGTGATTGATGTGTGCAAGTGACTACCTTAGCCTTGAGAATAGTCTTCCCAAGAATGTAGCTGGAATGCATTCAAGGGGAAAAGAGTGGTTGTAGGAGGCTCTTGAGCATCAGAGGAGAATTGCAGCAATGGGATGTTCCCCAAATGACCAGCCGAGACTCTCAAGAGAGCCCTACTCTCCTGTCAGTAACTTCTGAGAAGTGATTTAAATATGTCAACTAATTTGAGGGAATGTTTAGCCTGTGAGTTTCAGCAAAGTAATGAGTAGGTCTTATTTCCATGGTTACAAATGAGTAGGTGGGATTTCTGGCTGAGCACGTGTTAGGAAAGTGATTCCCCACGCACCCAGCACTGAAATAAAGTCATCTTTTGACAGGTGAAAATGAAACCTTTTCCAGCTGTTCCCCTCGGGTTTGCCTTTCTGGGGGCCAAAGCTCTGTGCTGCAGGTGGCCCGGGTGTGTGCAGAGCAAGGCAGCCTCCACAAAGCCCTTGCTTTCCCCACAAGTCGTCATGATTTGTTGCCAGGTGTGCCCAGCTGTGGCAGGAGAAAGAGCCCGCAGTGCAGTGGGCGCCGTGCCCTGCCCGGCCAGGGCTCTCTGGCACAGAGGAGCAGCAGCAGCACCTTTCAACCCACTCCTGCCCTGGCCTCACCTGGGACACAGAAGCCTCTGGAAATCAGCACCACCTGGCCCCTTCCCAGCTTGGAGCAGCTCCTGCTGGTGGGCACATCCTGCACTTCTACTGCTTCCAAACAGGAATCAAGGCACAGGGGAGACGGACATACAGAGAAGCCCTGGGCTAGTGCAATAAATGGGCAAATGCATGGGGGAATGTGCTAGGAATCATTTCAGCTGTCATGCCAATCCTGACTTCTCTCCTTTTCTCCCTTCACATTTCCTGTTCTTTTCCCTCTCACATTTCCACCCCTTCCCCCTCTCGAGTCTCACAGTTTTCCTCTCATGTTTGCCTCCCACGTTTTACTCATTTTCCCCACCCTTTTCAGCTCCCTTTCCTCACGCTTTGCCTCTCACATTTCCCCAACTTCCTGCTTTTTCTTGCTTTTTTGTTCTCTCATGATTCTCACAGTTTTTCCCTCACTTATCCTGCCCTTTTCTCCCTTCATGCTTTTCTCCTTTCCTCAGTCATTTTTCTCCAGGTTTTCTCCTCATGTTTCTCACTTTTATCCTTATGTTTCCCAGTGTTTCCCTCTCCCATTCCTCCCACTTTTCCCCTCACATTTATCATTCTTTCCCCCTCATGTTCTTTATACTTTTCTGGCACATTTTGTGCTCTTTTTTCACTTTTGTTTTCTGCCACTTTTCCCATCAAACTTCCCACCCTTTTTTCCCCCCTAATGTTTTCTGCCTTTTTCTGCCCTCTGGTTTCTCCCTCTTTTCCCCTCAGGATTCTCACAATGTTCCCCTCACATTTGCTGCCTGTTTCTCTCTCTCTGCCAGTAATTTTCTCACTCTCTTCCCCTCACATTTCCCTCCATTTTTTCCTCTATGTTTTTCAGCCTTCCCTGATCATGTTTCTTAGAATTTTCCCATCATATGTCCTGCCTTTTCCTCCTCTCACCTTCCTCTCCTACTTTCACTCACATCTTCACCATTTTCCCCTCCGTTTTCTCACCCTTTCCCACACAGGTTTCCTACCCTTTTCTTCCCTCACACTTCCCTCCTTTTTCCACTCCCATTTCTCACACTTGTCACCTCATGTTTTCTGCCTTTTTCCCCCTCACATTTCTTAACCCACTGCTTCCTGTCAGTGACTCTTCCTCTTCAGTAGTTGATGAGCTTCTTTTCTTCTTTCCTGCAATCCCCTCCTCCAAAGAATGGGTGCCAGAGCTGCGCTCCAAGAAGCCCCTGCCCGTGTGTCTGCTGAACAGAATGGCTGTGCTCGACTTGAACAATCTCGTGAAGAACAACCTAAATTGCAGTGGACTTTCAATTCCCTCTAGTCTTCATAGTGTTCTAAAGAAATAGGTACCCTGAGGGATACACGTCGCAGGTGCGCAGCCGCTGCACCATCCGCCTCAAGCAGATCCCATCTCCGTTTTCATCACCTCACAGTGACTGTGACTCCTGCCTGGACAAAACCACTTGTGATGCTGCTTGATGCTAATTGGAGTCCATGTGCACAAGGAGTGCTTTTAGCCCTCTTTCAAAAAAAAAAAAAAAAAAAAAGTTTTTATTTTAAAACATTCAATACCTGGAGTTTCGTATTTTCACCTATTTGAATTGCCTTGACATCAAAGTACTGCCAGTTGGCGTTCCAAACTGGCTGGTCTATGTTTGTGTGCACAGAGCAAAGGTGCCAGACCGTGTCCTTTTCCCGGGTGTCCGTTAATGTCCATTTCAACAGGCACTGAAGGGGGGCTCAGCCTGCCCCACACAGGATGGCAGCCAGAGGGCTGAGGCTGCGCCTCCTAGTGAGATCAGCCGCCCTGGCAGCCCAGCCCCAGCCGCCATCTTGTGTGTGGCTCTCCAGCCCTGGCCGCCATCTTGTGTGTGGCTCCCTCAGCCCTGGCCGCCACCTTTTGCACTGACCTAGTCCAGCTCTTAAGCGAATGTGTTGCTGTTTTGTCGGCAGTCAGGGTCCGCCCCAAAGACACCAACACCAGCAGGACAGGCTACAGGGAATGGCACGGGTTTGGCTCAAAGCAGCCAGCCCTGACTTGTCACTGTCCTTTATCCATGAACACGTCCCCATATGCAGCCGCAGCAAATGTCCAACAGCAGCTCCATCAGCCACTTCCTCCCGCTGGCGTTGGCAGACACGCGGCAGCTGCAGCTCCTGCGCTTCTGCCTCTTCCTGGGCATCGCCCTGGCTGCCCTCCTGGGCCACGGCCTCGTCACCAGCGCCGTAGCCTGCGGCCACCACCTGCACAGCCCCATGTTCTTCTTCCTGCTCAACCTGGCCCTCAGCGACCTGGGCTCCATCTGCACCACTGTCCCCAAAGCCATGCACAATTCCCTCTGGGACACCAGGACCATCTCCTACGCAGGATGTGCTGCACTGCGCAGGATTTCGGCGAGGGAAGAATGCAATCAATCAATATGATTGGTAAAGCATTGTTCAACTTTATTGCTCATAACATCCGTTCTTATACTTTTGCCCCAAGCATTCAGCATACTTGTCAAATTATAATTGGTTAGCATACACTACTCATCTATACTTGATTGGCTATATCAAGCGTGAGAAGGTTCCTCCTCTTGGCATGCTGAAAACTTTGTATACGTGCTTACTGCTACGCTCTATTAAGCACAAGTTCTTTTATCTTTGGCCTGTATCCGTGCTTACTGCTGTCCCAAGGACAGCTTATCTTAGCAGCGCGTAGGCTGCTAGCACTTGGTATCGGGCCATGAGGCCTCTAATGATCCGTGGCCTTGCTCTGCTAAGCATTCTTCAACAATTCCCTCTTTTTTATTTTGTGCAGCAAACGCAGCGTGTCGAGTAGTTACTGTTTCTGCTACGCGATACATCATCTGTTGCAAGCAGCAAAAAAAGCAAGATACAAAAAGTACAAGCAGTATAATAACAATCACAATATTGATTACATGTTGCAGTAGGGAGGTTATCCAAGGCCCTAGCCCGAAAGATCATAGCCAATCTGTTAAAGCCAAGCCTGTGTCTTGCTGCAAATGACTAGTGAGTTCTTACAACTTAGCTATTTGGGTATGAATTGACATGGAGTGATCTCTCTGTACTACCTTGTCAAACTGCCAGAGCAGTTGTAGGTTTTCTCTTGCCCTTAAGTCTTCAATTAAGTGTACCCCCTCTAACCCTGGCTGTCCAGTATCGATGTCGCTCTTGCAGGGTCATTAGCAGGACGGATCCATTTACTAGGTATCCATTGGGGCCCTGTGGGGGTAAGAACACAAACATAACCTCTACCCATGTACTGAACCTCTGCGGGACCTTCCCATACTCCAGTTTTGGGATCTCGGTACATGACTTTAAACAATGGCTTAGTTGCTTCCTCCTTTACTCCGCCTGAGTGGATGACCGCAGGGGGCTCCGAGTGGTCCCCCATTACACACAGATAGTTTAATACAAATAGTGTTTTTGATAGCATGGTCTGCACATCCACCTCCTCCTTATATTTTAACAGATAATCCTTGAGTGTTTGGTGGGCTCGCTCCACAATCGCCTGACCTGTTGGTGAATGTGGGATACCTGTGATGTGTGTCACACCCCACTTCTGTAAGAACCTTTGGATCCTGCTGCTCACATATGCAGGGCCATTATCTGTCTTAATCTGTTCTGGCACCCCCATCACCGCAAAGCAAGTAGTTAGGTGTCGTACCACGTGGAGAGCTTTCTCTCCCGGCTGCGCTGAAGCCCAAATAAATTTACTGAAAGTATCAATTGTAACATGCACATATTTCAATCTACCAAAGGAGGATACGTGAGTTACATCCATTTGCCAGATCTGATTGGGTCCAAGGCCCCGTGGGTTTACTCCCATCCCTAGTCCAGGCCCATGCTGACTACAGAGAGGACAGGATCTGACAATACCACGGGCATCATTCAGAGATATGCGAAACTGTTTCTTTAGGCCTCGCGCATTCTGGTGAAAAGTCTCATGAGCAATACGTGCCTGCTGAAATCCGTCTTGTGGTACTGCAACAGAAACCAACTGATCAGCTATGGCATTACCCTGACCCAAACCTTCTGACCATTTGTGGCTTCGAATATGCAAAATCGCAAAAGGAGCTGAGCGCAGCCGAACAGCTTGCCTCAGCTGCCTCAAAAGTTCCCATAACCTGTCATTCTTTATATCCTTTATCAATGCATCCTCAATCCGCAGCACCACCCCTACTACGTATCATGAGTCTGTGACAATATTTACACCCTGATCAGGCCAATTCATAATGATCCAAAGGACAGCCCTTAATTCTAGCATCTGCAATGAGTCCTCAGTAGTCGAGTCCACGTGCCCTCCTCCATCCATCCAGATCAAGGCAGAGCGTTTGCTTTGTGATGTCAGGGCACGGTTGTCACGTGGTCGTGGTGACATCACAAGGTTGCCTTGGTGCACGGAAGGCCTCAGGGGTGTCAGAGCAGCTCTTGGCCTTGCTCAGTGCAGGAACTTGGTCCTGTGCTTGAGGCTTTTGTCAGGGGGCAGCTGCTGACTGACAGGAGACTTCTTTTAGCTAGCGTTAGAGCGCAGTCTGCAAACTTGCACAGCAGTTGCCACAATGATTGGGCAACTCGCCGCTGCAGTTTTCACTGTTTATGGAGTTGCCTATTCCTGCTATTTCCTAACTAACCTGGCAGGTAAGTAGAGGTTTTCCCTGAGTGTCACCTAACCTGGTTTTTGTGTCTTCCTGCTCTTTCTTAGTGACTGAGTTCATTTGGAAACAGAAAGGCCATCCAGATGCCGCTTGGGTAAAGCTCCTGTCAACATGTTCAGCTCCAAAGGGGGTGTGTGTAGCCACGGCCGTGCGGGCAGCATTTGCAAGGGAGCCTGCAGGGGTTGCGTTCCCTCTGTTGGAGAGTCTGTGGCAGCAGAGTTTGCCAATTCCTCCCTTGCTGGGTCAAGCAGGACAACTTTGAAAATGTAGACTGGGAGGCCTTGGAAGGTCTTCTAAAAATGCTCTGGTTGTCTCCAGTTTTCTCAAAGCATCTGCTTCATTTTCCCTTGCCCACTGCAGGTCACCTGAGCCGGGTATTCAGAGGTGCTGATCCCAAGGTGAGTAAGGAAAGAACATTTGATGTTCTTGGCGTTTAAGAATTGTGCAGCAAGCTGTGAGCTTGGCCTGTGGCAGTAGAGTGTAGTAGGCTGCAAGAAAATCCATTTCCATGTCTACAGCAGCAAGAGCAAAGGCATCACTGCCTATTTCCTAATTTTCCATTTCAGAGCTTTAAAAGAACTAAAAGATAAGTTTTGCAGAGAGAATGTGCTTCCTGATAGTAGTCAGGGGGGAATATGTAATTTGGAGCAATTTGCAGTGTCCAGTTGAATCAGCCCATTAGAATTTAGTCTGAGGGACTTAGAATCCCCTTGCTCTGCAAGTTGATGATTTGTGCTTAGTAGAGCTGGTTCTAGAGCTGAAGAGAAAGAAGGTTCTAAATGATAGGTCATGGCCTGTGTCTAACGCTCCTGTCTGTCCACAGATCCCAGAACCAAGAGCAGACTCTCCTCTGGCTTCCTCTGCTCCTGGACGAGAAGGCAAAGAGGAGCCAAATGACCACAAGGCTCCAGCTGTGGTCACACCACAGCCGCAACTTTCCAAGACGGTAAGTGCCACTTCTGGAGGGCGCTGTCTTTAGTGCGAGGCAGAGCTGCAAGTTTCTGAGCAGCCAGCTCTTGCTGTTGGTGGCTGAGGATGCCGAGTGCTGCAGTCCTGCCAGACCTAGCCATTCCCCTCAGCCAGTGACAGCTGGAAAATGGGCTTTGAGCTGCCATGTTTAGGCCCCAGCTTGCTGGGATTCTGATAGAGGCCAGCCTGGAGCAGGAAGTTTCCCTGTCTGCAGAGGAGGGAGCATGTCAAAGGCACTGTGCTCAGCCTTGGTGGATACGTAGGGGACGCTGTGGTCTGGGGACACCTGTCCCCCTCCACAGACTCGCCAAGTACCCACAGGCACAAAAAGTATTGATGTGACAACACAAGCTTTTTGGGGCGGTTTGTCCCCACGAGCTTCTTGGCTGTGCTTACCTGGGAGCATTTCAGAGACACACTGGGGACGTGGAGTTTCTGCTTCAAGTCAGGGATTTTGGTGCCTTGGTTGCCAGGTTGTTCTTTTGGTAAAATGGAAGCAGAGGTGGGCAGGGAAGCAGAAAGAAGTGGCTGAATTAATGTGAATTGTGGGCAGAAAGGTGAAAAAGCTGAGCTTGACAGCAGCTCCCAGTCACTGGCTGACAGCACCTTCCTAAGGGCTTGCATTTAAAATGGGATCTGGGGCTAATCTCTGCCAGCCACTTTTCTGACACAAACTCTTTTGTTGTCTCAGATCTCCACAGGCTCTTCTATTGAAGCTGCAGCAGCAGGAGCAGCAGTGTCACCTGAAGGGGCCTGGCCTGCCCCAGCTGAGCAGTGGAGCCTGGGCAGTTCCTTCATCTCCAGCACTGACAAAGCTGCTGCTCAGCAACAGGAGATGGAGTATGATGAGGATGACTTCCTGGGGTTCATGAGTACGTCTTGTGTCTTTCTTCTCTGAGGGACAGTGTATTGTGAGCACGTGTCAGCATAGCTGGACCCATTGATCCTCCTCATCTCAGTGCCCTTTGTGATTGTACAGCACAAGTCATTGAAGCTGCTTCTTGCCCAGAGCAGCTGCCCGTCCTGTGCCCTCAGATAAGACCTGGTGGGGCTGAGAAGAGAGCCCAGCGGACTCTCTGCCTCCCATCACCTGTTGGCACAAAAGGGCACTGCCGTGCACCTGGGTGTGTCTGCTCTCCAAGCCAATCCTGCTGTGTCCTCAGTGGGGGCAGCAGCTCGGAAGGGGCTGGGTGTGGCCGTGCCTTCTTGCCATTGCTTGTCAGTGCTGGTGCCTGGGCTTTGGCAGCTTTGTGGCGGTGGCTGCCCTGGCCCTGAGGGCTGGTGTGAGCGCCGAGGCTGGAGCCTTCCTTAGCTGGGAGAGTGCCGCTGCCGGCCGGCCGCTGCAGCGCGGAGCTGCCCCGAGGCAGCAGCCCCTGCTCTGGGCCGGCTCCTGCACGGCCTGGGCTGGGCTCACAGAGGGTCAGCATCTCCTCTGGGCAGCTGTACGTGTCCCACCGGCACCTGAGGAGCACTGCTGTCCTTGCTGCCCTTGCCCGCTGCGGGAAGGTGGGCACGTGTGCGGGGCTGAGAGGGCGAGTGCAATGGCAGGGACTGATCCCTGCTGTCAGGGGGAGGAGAAGCAGTGTGGTTCTTCACGTGGGCCACGGGCAAGGGCGTCTTCCAGCTCAGCCTGCTCATCAAGGGTGAGGGTCCTGCTGCTGAAGGCCCCTTGGGGTTGTTTAGAGCATGAGCTGCTTGGGTTTACAAAGGGAAAGGCATTCCTTTGGGAAACTGCTGCAAGGTGGGGAAGATGCCCTCCTCTCCTGCGAATGCATCTCCCTGTGCTTTGTTTTCTGCCAAGGCATCTCTTCAAAGGACTGTAGAAAATCATTCTCTGTGCTGACCTGCTTGTACTGCAGAGCTGCCTGTCTTGTTGCAATTGTTGTTGTTGTTGTTGTTGTTACCCAGCTGGCCACAAAGGACTCAGAAGGCCAGACTGTAGAGCCCCAGCAGGGCTGCCTTTTGTATCTCTTGGATAGTGGGATGTCTGCTTTCAAGTGAGCATTTTGCATTTTGTTTCCCTCAGGGCAAATGGTGAGCACAGAAAATCCCCGGAGGAAATACACCGAAAAGGAAATTGTTGGCAGAGGGTGAGTCCAACCACAGTTGCTTCTACACAGTCATGGGGCAGCTGATTTGCTGCTGGAATATCTGTCAAGTGTGAAGTCAGGCAAGCTGCAAACATATTCAGACACGCGGGTTAGTCTGCCCCATCTCTCAGTACCGGCCAGAATTTGGAAGTGTGGTCAGAAGGCATTATCAAAGACACTTCTATTTCATTGCCAGAAACAGCAACCTACCCCCTATCATAGCAGTCAGATAACACTTCTCAGGAGCATTTCTTCCCAAGAGTTTGCTGAAGGAAATAGTCTGTGGTGAGGATAAAAACCGCCCAGTTTAGAAACTGAAATCCACGATGAAAGAATCACCTGGCCTTTGGAGCTGAGGCACTAAACCCCAATGCTTCAGAAACAGGCCCAGTGCCCATGCACTGGAGAGGAACATGCATCATCTGCCTTCTGGCAGTGCCCTCCTGCATGCTGCAGGTTGGAGGCATTTCCAGCAGACATCTCCTGTCTGGGCTGGCTTTCACTCCAAGGTCTAAATGGCTTCTCCTTTCTTTGCTGCTGTTTTGTTTCTAGGGCTTTTGGAGAGGTTTGCAGAGCGATCGACACTGCCACGGGCGGAGAGGTAAATGTCAAGAGCCCCTGCAGATTCTGCTGCTCTCCAGGGCTTTCCTGTCTCGTGTCAGCTGCGGCTGCAGCTGTGGCTAGAGCTGTGCTGCAAAGGCACAAGAAGCACAGACTGGTGCCAGCCTGCCAACTGCATTTGGGACAGCCTTTGTCCTGCTCAGCTGCCAGAAGGAAGGCAAGGAGGACAGCGGGTCCTTTCAGAGAAGGATGCTCTCCCTGGCTCTCAGATGCTCCAACAAAGGAGCATCTCACTGCTCTCTGGGGCTACGGCTTCAGAGTCCTGAATTCTCATTTCTGGCTGCCAGCAAATACATCTGAATGTTCCTGGCAGTTCCTTAGCCACCTGCAGTGCTGCACTTGGGAACTGCACGTAGGGAGAGATCTGCAAGGTGTCCCTAAAAGCCCCAAGCCCTGCCTATAGCCCGAGATGTATCCACAGAGTACCAAGTCACGCATTACTTCTTCTCAAGTACAGACAGACAGAGAGTGTGCTCAGAGCTTTGGGGGGGTGAGAGTTGACACACCATTGCTAACAAGTGGACAAGGCAAAATGTGGTCAGTGGCCACGTGTCCTGGATCTGGCCCCCAAAGGAGCAGAGAAATGGGCTGTAGGAATGTCACTTCCTAATTACTCCTTTGTCTAATTACAAGGCACTTTGGCACGGCTTGGCGGTGTCATTGCAAAATCTCTCTCCCCATGTGTGTTTTGGTCTCATTCCTCCAACTTCTAAAGTTACTGATTTCAATGTCATTCTAGGTGGCTATCAAGAAAATCTATCTTCGGGGACCGAGCGAGATTGAGGATATTGTTACTGAAATCACGGTCATGAAGAGGAATATGAGTCCCCATCTTGTCCATTATTTAGACGGGTGAGTGGTCATGGTCTCATCCCATGAAGGTTTGTTTACATAGTAAAAGTATGCAAGGTTAAAACCCCACTTTGGACACTAGCAGAAAAGAAAGCTGTTAATTATTGCTTCATTATTATTTCTCTACTCATCTCCAATGGATGGGAAGAGAGTGCAGTTTATCTCCGTGAGTCATCCCTGGCTTTCCAACACATAGTTGAAAAATTGTTCAAAAACCTGCATCAACTCTACCATAAGAAGTCAGTACCCTGTAAGTTGGCTGCCTCCATGTTGTCTCAGGATGGATTTTTTAAGGTTTCTTCAATGCTGATGAAGCATGCTAGGGAGGATTTCCCTTGGATTGTTGCCCCTCTTTTCCAGGGCTGGCCATGCCAGGAACACTAGGTGCTTCTTTCCAGAAATACCACGCGGGACAGGTTTTTCATCTTGGCTGTTACTAAACTGCACTTTTTGATTGCTGGCCATCAGAGACATCTCCTTTTGACAGATGTGCTGTTCTCCTTGAGACTGCACAGACTGCAAACAACCCACAGCCCGGAGGGAATGTCTTTAATTCTTTTAATTCTGTCCTTGTCACAAAGCAACCCGGAAACAAGAATCAAGCAAAGGAGCCAACGAATGCATGTTCATCTGCATGGCCTTGTTCCCTTCTTTCAGCTACCTTGTGCATGAAGAACTGTGGCTGGTGATGGAGTACATGGATGGAGGCAGTCTTTACGACACAATCCAAAAGACTCGCCTGACAGAAGACGAGATTGCCATCATCAGTCGGGAGGTCAGTCGGGGATCCCAGCTGTGCTTCCCAGAGCTTGGGCAGGATTGTCTGGGAAAGGGGCTCAGAACAGGAGCGATACCATGAGCCAGGCTTTGTTTCTGTGTGGCTGATATGCTCTGGGCAAGCAAGAGCCTCTCAAATGAACTGCCTGCCAGTGCCCCTGCACTCACTGGACTCTGTTCTTGTCCTCTTGTCTCCTGCTGTTGCATTTTCACTCTGGCTCTTGTATTTGCTCTTCTCCATCTTGCCTCTCTAAACTTTGGTCTGTTGGCACTGCATTCCTTGCCTGTAAAAGCAAAGGTGGTGATGGTGGGAGCATTTGAAAGGAACAGCAAAGAAGAAAGAGAGACTCATTTCTCTGAGTCCTCAGCTGGAAAGGTTAGCAGTGCAGCCAGAGTGCTGTGTGCTTCTGAGCACATCCACTGCAGCAGCAGTCATCCTGGCTGGTTTGCAGGGCAGAGTCTACACCAGCAGTTGCTGTTGCTCTTTGGCAAGCTGACATGCCTTTCTTTAGAAAGGTGCTGCTCTGCCTGTGTTGGAGCAGCGAGCTCTTCCCCTCAGTGGCACTGTGTTCTGCCATTACTCCTCATTCCCCTGCAGAGGGAATCTTGGAGAGCTGTTTCCTTTCTTGTGTGATGAAATCACATCACTGATATTTGCCCTCCTGTTTCTGGTTTCTCTCTCAGTGCCTGCAAGGACTGCATTTTCTCCACGCCAACCACGTGATGCACAGAGATTTGAAAAGCCTCAACATCCTTCTCAAAACGGATGGCTCTGTCAAGCTGGGTCAGTATATTCTTGGGCAGGTGCAGCGTTCCAGGGATATGTGGGCTGTGGGGCTGCTTTTGAGTGAGTGCCAGCCCCCCCAAAATGGCGCTGGTGGCAGTGCAGGGAGCCTGTTGTGAGCTGACCACGCGGTGGCAACGTGCACAGACCTATGGCAAGGCTCGAGCAGTCCACAGTGGCATTGCTCTGTGCGTGTCCCTTCCAGAGGGAGGGAGCTACATGTCTAAAGTTTGAAAAGCCCCTGCTGGAGGCAGCGTAAAAAATGTGGGGATTTCTGAAGCAGCCAGCACCATATTTCCTTGGCTAAAGTCCTGAGGAAACAGAGCAGGGACAGTTGTCCAGGAGATTCAAGAGCACATTCTCAAACTTCTACCGGGAAATTCTTTTGCGTGCTTTCCTAATTGCACAGGATTCAAATAAAAACGGTCTTTTGCTCTCTCCCCAGCTGATTTTGGCCTCTCTGCTCAACTCACCCCTGAGCAGAGTAGACGGAGATCGGTGGTCGGGACTCTTCAGTGGATGGCACCTGAAGTGAACGGTGAACCCTATGGGCCCAAAGTGGACATATGGTCTTTGGGAATCGTGGTCATTGAAATGGTGGAAGGAGAAGCTCCTGACTGGGAGGAAAATTCTGCCATGGTAAGGTGTAAATACTCTCTGATCCCGCTGTCTTTCTCCCCCATCCCACTTTGTGTGTGCCACTGGACAAAATGCCATTGCCATCCGCTGGAACTACTTCCACCACAGTCCCTTTCTGAAAATGTCCCGGCAGCACATCAGCATCTGCTGGGGTTTTGGTTGCATCCGTGGGGGAACTCAAGCCTTAGCCCAGGCAAACAATCTCCCTTCTCAGGCAACACTGGGCTTTGGCTTAGAAGTCGTTCCAGCTCTTTTGGCTTTGTAGACAGCCCTAATAGCAGCAAACAAGCATCTTAGAAGTGGTGTTATCTTTCCTGAAATGAAGGAAAGTAACCCAAACCCGAGGATGTTTATAAAACAGTGGTTTGGAGAGAAGAAGTGCACCCCCATTCTTCTCACAAGGAAATTTGCCTGAAACCTTAACAAGAGGGTGTGAAGGCCACAGAGTCTCTTGTGCTTCTTGTGCGGTGCTGCTGAAACACTCAGTGACCGTCTTTCTTTCCTAACCCAAGCCGTCACCTCCATGTCACTAAGATGAAGCCTGGCCATGTGGAGAGCCGGCCAAACCCACCCCTTTGTTTCCAGGCACTTTCTAGGATGGCCATGCCATTAATGCATTGACTTGAGTGTCCAAATGAGCAGAGGGCTACCACATGGATGGCCTTTCTCCCTCTTCTGCTTTGACCACCAAAATTTTCCTTTTGCTGCCTAAGGGAAGCTGAAATTTGCAGTCTGATGAGAGACGGAGGTGCAGGTGTTTCCTGTGTGCCCAAAGAGGCATTTTCGTCCCAAGACATTTGTGCATGCATCTTCATGTGTCTGTGTGGAAGATGAGATTCCAAATGTTTGTTTCCTTACCTGAGGAATAACTGAGGGATTTCCTTTCTTTGCTTGCAATTCCCATTGTTTTCAAGAACCAAGGAAAAAGCTTGATGACTTTGGTTTGATGGCAGCTGTGCTTAAGGGACCAACAAGAGCTGCAGAGATGCTTTTCATGTAATTATCTTTGGAAATAGTAGAGTGAGTTAGTAGAGCAAAGTGCCTCTTCCAAATAGCCTGTCAAGCTGCTCAGGTGAATCCTCAGAGAAGGAAACCTGCTTTTGCTGCTATTGTTTCCACTAACAAGGCCAGTCAATGAAATCAGCTGCCAAGGCAAAAGCTGCTGGATGCTGGAAAAGCTGTGGCTGCATTGGGCTTTGGGTGTTTTGTTGGTCCAGGAAAGTCATCTCTGCCTCTGTGCCACGGCAGAAAGTGCCACTGCAGAGTGCACCTGAAACAATGGGATCTGGGAGAGCGGTTCCAGACGTGAAAGAAGCGGGTGAGAAACTCGTGTTTCCTTTTTCTCCAGGCTCAACTCCTGAAAGCCACCAAAGGGATCCCAAAGCTGCAGCAGCCCAAGCTCTGCTCCCCTTTTCTGTGTGACTTCCTGAGCTGCTGCCTGCAGAGAGACGAGGCACGGCGCTGGTCTGCCAAGGAGCTGCTGCAGGTAAAATGCCAAGGGGCTGCAGGGGAAACAGTGTCCCAGGGACGGGCTCCTCCTGCACTGAAGTGCAAGGCATCAGGGGAGCCTCCTCCTCCTCACCTCCACTCTTGGTGCTGTTCAAATGAGAACAGTCAGGAATCCTAGACTGGGCTGGGCTGGCAAGGGCCTGTAAGGGTCATCTGCTCCAAGTGCCCTGCAATATGACCAGGGACCTCTTTCAAGAGATCAGGATGCTCAGACCGGAGATATTTCCAGGCCTGGGGCACATAGCAGCTCTTGCAGCAAGCTGTGCCAATGTGGCCCCACTGTTGCTCCTTAGACGTACTCTGATTCAATCTCCTTTTCCTTTGAAAAATATTGCCCTGCCTTTGAGGCTCTTAGCTTGCAAAGTAATGGTTCATTCTTGTTTTGTTTTTTTTTTCTTTGTGCAGCATCCATTTGTAACATCAGCCAAGCCTGTGTCCAGCCTGGTGCCACTGATCACTTCAGTGAAAGAGTGGAAGGAGGAGACAGGAATCAGACAACTGTTTTCTCCAACACCAGCATAGAGAAGGATTGTAGAATAGGACTGTAGAGTAGGATTGCAGCTAGGACAGTGGAGTAGGATAGTAGCATAGGATTGGAAATAAAGTTTGTGAAACCTCAACTCCTTTCAAAGATTCCCCTCCTTCTGAGCCTCTGAGAAAGCTCAACATTTTCTTCTGAAGTGTCAGTTTTTTCTTAGAGGTGGAGAGTGACATTGATGGCTTCTTTGGTACAGTTGGAAAGTGGGGAAGGCTCTCCCGAGGGGAAGCGTGGCCGTGCTGGGCACAGCACAGACCGGTGGCATCGGCCGTCCGGAGCGTGCACAGGAGCAGAGAAAGGCAAACCACAGGCGAGGGCTGCAGGCCTGGCTGAGGATTGCCACCCTTGTGCCGGCTGCCCTCTAACTCCTGGCCAAGGTGAGCAGTGTGTGCAGCGCTCTGGGCACAGGGGAGGGAGCCGGGCTGCTCCGCAGGCTCCGGCACAGGGCAGCCTCCTTCAGGCACGGCGCTTCTGCCGGGGGAAGCGAGGCCAGCGGCAGGCAGGGACAGCTTGTCAGCTCACATCTGCAGGAGCCGGGGCCTCACACGGCTCTGGGAGGAAGCGCCTGCAGTGCTGGAGTTGTGCACTGAGCCAGAGCAAAAGAGTGAAATGCAGAGTGTTCTGCAGAAATATTCCGGGGCGCCAGGCCAGCCTGCTTTGTGCTCTCTGGCACACAGCAAGCACTGTGCAATGCAGCCCTGAGCTGCTGGGAGATAGAGAGGTGTTAGAGAGGAGCCAACTGTCAGATGAAATTTAATGGGGTGACAAAGTCATCAAAGCCAAAGAGAACTGTTTTTTAGGATGGATTCACCTGAGCTGGGTGTGTATCTCCCTCTCCCAAGAGCCAAACACACACACAACACACACACAGAAAATGCTGCTTTTTATTGCCTTTCCCAGCCCAGGGCGAACCGTGTCCCCTTTCCCTTTGGCCGGGAAATAGGAAACTTGTATTCTGTCCCCACCGCCTCCTTTTCTGTCCCCTCCCCTCTTCTCCTACTTCCCTTTTGGTTTGGTCTTCACGCTGGCCCCTCTCCCAGCTCACAGCAACACCCAACAAATCAACTAGAACAAACCCAAACCCTAAATAACAACCCCAAGAACCAACAGCTTTCGTTCTTTCTTCTCATAACCCTGCAGCTGCAGCAAAATATTACCTCCTATCTCACAGAGGGAATCGGGCAGGAGCCTGTGGCTCGTGCTTGAGCAGTGAACTGATTTGGAAGGGAGCAGAAGGGTTTCAGCAGGCAGTTTGTGTTTTTCTTCTGAATTGCTGAAGGAAAGACACAATGTGGCTTCAGTCAGCAAAAACATTTTCAAGGTGAATTAAAGAAATGCTTGTGAGCAATGCCCAGAGAAGGCAGGTTTTGAGAAAATATTGAACTGTAACAAATTGTGAATTCCCTTTGCATTAACAGACTGTTGAGCCCTCTATTCCTCCAGAGCAGTGATTGATGTGTGCAAGTGACTACCTTAGCCTTGAGAATAGTCTTCCCAAGAATGTAGCTGGAATGCATTCAAGGGGAAAAGAGTGGTTGTAGGAGGCTCTTGAGCATCAGAGGAGAATTGCAGCAATGGGATGTTCCCCAAATGACCAGCCGAGACTCTCAAGAGAGCCCTACTCTCCTGTCAGTAACTTCTGAGAAGTGATTTAAATATGTCAACTAATTTGAGGGAATGTTTAGCCTGTGAGTTTCAGCAAAGTAATGAGTAGGTCTTATTTCCATGGTTACAAATGAGTAGGTGGGATTTCTGGCTGAGCACGTGTTAGGAAAGTGATTCCCCACGCACCCAGCACTGAAATAAAGTCATCTTTTGACAGGTGAAAATGAAACCTTTTCCAGCTGTTCCCCTCGGGTTTGCCTTTCTGGGGGCCAAAGCTCTGTGCTGCAGGTGGCCCGGGTGTGTGCAGAGCAAGGCAGCCTCCACAAAGCCCTTGCTTTCCCCACAAGTCGTCATGATTTGTTGCCAGGTGTGCCCAGCTGTGGCAGGAGAAAGAGCCCGCAGTGCAGTGGGCGCCGTGCCCTGCCCGGCCAGGGCTCTCTGGCACAGAGGAGCAGCAGCAGCACCTTTCAACCCACTCCTGCCCTGGCCTCACCTGGGACACAGAAGCCTCTGGAAATCAGCACCACCTGGCCCCTTCCCAGCTTGGAGCAGCTCCTGCTGGTGGGCACATCCTGCACTTCTACTGCTTCCAAACAGGAATCAAGGCACAGGGGAGACGGACATACAGAGAAGCCCTGGGCTAGTGCAATAAATGGGCAAATGCATGGGGGAATGTGCTAGGAATCATTTCAGCTGTCATGCCAATCCTGACTTCTCTCCTTTTCTCCCTTCACATTTCCTGTTCTTTTCCCTCTCACATTTCCACCCCTTCCCCCTCTCGAGTCTCACAGTTTTCCTCTCATGTTTGCCTCCCACGTTTTACTCATTTTCCCCACCCTTTTCAGCTCCCTTTCCTCACGCTTTGCCTCTCACATTTCCCCAACTTCCTGCTTTTTCTTGCTTTTTTGTTCTCTCATGATTCTCACAGTTTTTCCCTCACTTATCCTGCCCTTTTCTCCCTTCATGCTTTTCTCCTTTCCTCAGTCATTTTTCTCCAGGTTTTCTCCTCATGTTTCTCACTTTTATCCTTATGTTTCCCAGCGTTTCCCTCTCCCATTCCTCCCACTTTTCCCCTCACATTTATCATTCTTTCCCCCTCATGTTCTTTATACTTTTCTGGCACATTTTGTGCTCTTTTTTCACTTTTGTTTTCTGCCACTTTTCCCATCCAACTTCCCACCCTTTTTTCCCCCCTAATGTTTTCTGCCTTTTTCTGCCCTCTGGTTTCTCCCTCTTTTCCCCTCAGGATTCTCACAATGTTCCCCTCACATTTGCTGCCTGTTTCTCTCTCTCTGCCAGTAATTTTCTCACTCTCTTCCCCTCACATTTCCCTCCATTTTTTCCTCTATGTTTTTCAGCCTTCCCTGATCATGTTTCTTAGAATTTTCCCATCATATGTCCTGCCTTTTCCTCCTCTCACCTTCCTCTCCTACTTTCACTCACATCTTCACCATTTTCCCCTCCGTTTTCTCACCCTTTCCCACACAGGTTTCCTACCCTTTTCTTCCCTCACACTTCCCTCCTTTTTCCACTCCCATTTCTCACACTTGTCACCTCATGTTTTCTGCCTTTTTCCCCCTCACATTTCTTAACCCACTGCTTCCTGTCAGTGACTCTTCCTCTTCAGTAGTTGATGAGCTTCTTTTCTTCTTTCCTGCAATCCCCTCCTCCAAAGAATAGGTGCCAGAGCAGCGCTCCAAGAAGCCCCTGCCCGTGTGTCTGCTGAACAGAATGGCTGTGCTCGACTTGAACAATCTCGTGAAGAACAACCTAAACTGCAGTGGACTTTCAATTCCCTCTAGTCTTCATAGTGTTCTAAAGAAATAGGTACCCTGAGGGATACACGTCGCAGGTGCGCAGCCGCTGCACCATCCGCCTCAAGCAGATCCCATCTCCGTTTTCATCACCTCACAGTGACTGTGACTCCTGCCTGGACGAAACCACTTGTGATGCTGCTTGATGCTAATTGAAGTCCATGTGGACATTCCCAGCACTTTTTCCTGCACTTTCTGCCCACTAAGCAGAAATGGAGCTTTTTAGAAGCTTCTTACAGTGACACCTGAAAGAGCAGTGCTGCCGTCAGCACGTTCCCAGCCTTTCTTCCCTGGGAATATTTCTTTCCCAGAGCCAGCCTCACACCCTGTGTGCCCCGTAGGAAAAGTGCTTTCCTTAAAAAACTGAAGGGATTTTCAGGGAGTCCCACCCAGCAGAAAATTCCTGAGAGGGGCTGTGGATGGTGTCCAGCAGCTCCTCGTGGCCCAGCAACCTTCCCCAAACACCAAGCGCTTCCAGGAAACGGGAAAGAAACACACATCCCATGGGCCTGGTAAGAGGGCCTGGCTGAATCTCTGCTCCTCACACACATCTTCAGGGGAAGGAGGAAAAATAAACAGGCTCCAAACAGGATAAATGGCTCCCTGCGGGGCTTGGCTGGGGGTTTATCCTACAGCCACAGCATCCCAGTCCCAATGGATGCAGGGCCTGGCTCAATCCCAGTTTGGGGCTGGAAGAAAAGCACCAACAATCAGCTTTGCTGAGGCAGCAGCCTGTGGTGGAGCTGTGAGAAAACCTTTGTGCTGTTGCAATGTTTTCCTCATTGCTTTTGTGCGCTCTGCAAACAGATTTGGTAAGCAGGCATGGTTACCCTGGGATCCTCCTCCAGGATTTATTGGGGGTGTTTAATACCTGCCACAACCACCCTGCATTTCCCTGAGCTGGCACTAAATGCTGGCCCTGAAGTGACAATTTATGGTTGGGTCTGTTGTCTCAGGATAAACCACAAAGCCAATAGTGGTTGTAAAAGTGCCACTCCCAAAGCGTCCCACTCCCAAAGAGTCCCCTTCCCAAACTGTCCCAAAATGTCCCATTCCCAGTGTCCCATTCCCAGTGTCCCATTCCCAAAGTGTCCCATTCCTAGTGTCCCATTCCCAAAGAGTCCCATTCCCAGTGTCCCATTCTCAAAGAGTCCCATTCCCAAAGAGTCTGATTCCCACAGTGTCCCCACTCCCAAAATGTCCCAATGTGTCCCATTCCCAGTGTTCCACTCCCAGTGTCCCACTCCCAAAGTATCCCATTCCCAAAGTGTCCCACTCCCAGTGTCCCATTCCCAGTGTCCCCTTCCCAGTGTCCCACTCCCAGGGCCTGGGGAAGCTCCTGCTGGTCGTTCCCATCACCTCCCAGCTGAGGGACAAGGAAGAAAACCCAGGGATAAAATGTCTGCAACTCCTGTTCTGATAACAGCTGGGAAGGTGCTTTAGCCCCCAGGCACTGCTGCCTCCAATCCAGGTTATCTTTGGGTTGGAATCATGGAATTTGGGATGGAAGGACCTTCAAGCCCCACCCTGCCACGGGCAGGGACACCTCCCACTGTCCCAGGGGCTCCAACCTGGCCTTGGACACTCCCAGGGATCCAGGGGCAGCCACAGCTGCTCTGGGAATTCCAGTCCAGCCCTCCCCACCCTCCCAGGGAGGAATTCCTTCCCAAGATCCCATCTAAATCTCTCCCCCTGTAGTTTAAAGCCATTCCCCCTTGTCCTGGCACTCCAGGTCCTTGTCCAAGGTGCCTCTGCAGCTCTTTCAGGCTCCCTTGTGGTCTTGGGAGGCCCCAATGAAATCTCCCCAGGTCTTTCTCTTCTCCAGGCTGGACAGCCCCAACCCCCGGTCTGAGCAGTCTCCTGCAGCCAGCTGCAGAAAAACGCAAAAATATCCCACAACTTCTCCAATTCTGCATTTTTAGTTAATGAAACAGATTGATGAGGGAAAACCCAAATTGCTTTATCAGCAAGGCTGAGCTGAACCAGCCCCTCCTAAACTCCTGCCCCTTCCTTGCTTTGGAAACCCAGCAAATGGAAAGATGGAAACAGATGGAAACACAGCAAAAACAAAAGAAGGAAGGATTAATTTGGTTTGATTTTTGGTATTGACCTTCTACCCCCTCACATTTCTTTTAGCACACATCCCATTTCTGTTGCCTTCTCCAGCTCACTGAAACCTTCTGTGACTGCAGTGATGGCCCCTCCTGAGCCAGGCTTCTCTTGCCCTGGGGCAGAATTGTTTTCTGTTCCCTTCATGATGAGCAATGAGATCACTGCTGCCAAAAAAACCTGGGTGAGTTCAGCCCAGGTGCTGTGACTCTTCCCCTGGCACTGCCAGGCATTTCCTCTGCCAGCCACATGAAATATTAACATCCCTCCCCTCCCTTTTCAGAGTCTTGTGAAGAAATGGCAATTTATCCCTAAATCCAATTTACTCTGCTGCCCCTCAAACCCTGCAACCACCACAACAATCATGGAAAGCTAATCATTAGACTTCAGAAGGCTGGGAAAAGGAATTGATTACAAAGAAATCTCTGACCTTTGGAGCTGTTCAGATCAGTGTAACTCCCCCAGCAGCACCTTCTGAATGCACCAGGAAGGTGGATCTCGGATGTCTCCTTGTGCCACTGGAATACAGGAGTTTTCCAGGTTGATAACAATTCCCTCAGGGAAGAGGCTCGTGGATCCCGAGGCTGGAGCAGAGCCAGAGGATTTGCCAGGGGAAGGAAAAGGGCTCAGTGGTGAGGGGAGCGTTTCCCATGATTGTGCTGTAAATACCCTCAGCACTCACTCCCCTCCCATTGTTCTCCTCTGGAATCAAGGGCAGGCAGGATCAGGGGAAAAAAGGAAAGCAAAATGTCAACACAGGTTGGAGCTTTCTGCAGGGAAACTCTGCAATGGCTAACACACACAGAAAGGGGAAAGTTCTCCCTTAAATACTCAAATTAAAAATCCTTCCAGAGGGAAAGGTGGGTGATATCAGGGGTTCAGGCACAACATCACTTCAATCATGGGTTACACTATGTATATAGATGTATTTATTTATAATTTATGTAGATGTGGCACTGTGGTGTTGGTAAACACATCACCAATCTAAAGAGATCTATGCTTAATAAATAATTATAGCAGCAGGCTCTTAACTGGCAGCAAATTATTTCATCTGGGATAATTTCATTCATTTCATCCATACAAATAGTTCAGCACATTCTAGAACCTGGAAGAATAAAATTCCACAATTCTGAAGGGATTTTTGTTTTGGAAAAAAACCCAAATTACCTAACCCGTTATGGACATGCTTTTATATCCTAAGCCAAACCCAAATATTATAACCCAAATCCCTCCCTGGGAGGGTGGTGAGGGCTGGGATGGAATTCCCAGAGAAGCTGTGGCTGCCCCTGGATTCCTGGAAGTGTCCCAGGCTAGACTGGAGCAGCCTGGGACAGTGGGAGGTGTCCCCGCCCATGGCAGGGCTTGGGAATGAGAGATTTAAGGTCCCTTCCAACCCATCCAGCGTGGAATTCCATGGTTCTGTGAACATTTGAAGGTACCGAATCCTCATTTGCCTCCACCCACCATGCCACCGACGCCACATAGAGCAAATAGACTGCCCTCATCACACAGCGCACCCGTATTAAAAACACAAATCACCCATAAATTTTAAAAATAATTACAAACTGACCAGAAAAGAGAAAAAAAAACCAACTTTAGTCTCACAGACAAAGAAAAGCAAGAACAAGTGACACAAGCAAAAAAAGCTCCTCCATACAACCAACTGCCGGCGAAAAAACCACGCTACGCCCTTTTCATTGACGATTCCTGTCGCATTGTAAAAATGAACCATAAGTAGAAAGCAGCCGTATAAAACCCCACATGACAAGTTGCAAAAGCCACTGAAAGGAAAAAAAAAAATCAAGTCAGCTTGCTAAACTCAAAGCTGTCCAATTAACCCTTGACATTGCTAAAAACAAAGAGTAGCCAAAGCTCTACCTCTACACTAATTCGTAAGTAGTAGCCAATGCTCCGTAGAGTTGGCTAAAAAAGTAGAAAAAGGCCAACTTGCAACATTAAAAAAAAAAAAAATCTAGGCTGCTGATGAATAAAAAAACATTGCCACTCGCGTAAAAAACTACCTGTAAAAATCCGCCACGTAATTCCCATATGTTCCCAAGAATCAAGCTAATAAAAACCACCAAAATAATAAGCAAGTCAATCAAGCTGCCAAAATAAAAGTATCAAAATTTAAATTAGCAAGACAGAAAAAAGTTGTTCCTAGCTCAATAAGCCCATAATGCCTCGAATCATCCAAGCAAAAATGCCACCTCTAAGTGAGCCCAAAACCAAGAAGTAAATTTAACCATAGACAGCATTTCTCAAGTTATCCATAACTATAAAACACGTGCTGCAATCAAGCAAGCCAAGCAAGTAAAGCCCTTATGGTATAGTAAGCAGTAGTCCAAATATAAATATAAAAAACCCTAACAAATTAACTACATCAGCCTTCTCCAAACCCGCCAGGGCAGGTGCTATGTACTAACCACAGGAAAAGTCATCACTAAATAGTTAAAAACCTACCCTGTGCCTCATGCTACTGTCCAAAACACCATCCTGAGCCTAAAAAAACAAGTCCTGTGAAAACACAGCACCCCTGAAAAAATCAAATCAAACAATAAAACCCATTTCAAAAATTGTCTTATAAGCACCTAAGCTAAAAAACATGGCATTAAGTAAGTATGCCATATTCCTTATCATGCACCAGCGGTCGAAAAAATTAAACAGTGCAATAACCTGCTTAAAGCTACCTTAAAAGCACTAAGTAAAAAAACTTTCAAAAACTAAAGTATTAATTTAGCAAAAGCCACATAGCTAGTAAACACTCAAAGTTCCACCAACCGAGCAAATCCTGCCCAATCTAAGCCCGTGCAAACAACAACAAAAAATAAAGTTCCAATAGTACACATGAAAAGTATACTGAGAAAACCTGTTTAAATTAATCCTGCCTCCAGCAAAAACAATCCCATCCGTGAAATTGTCTTTGCTCAGAAACCAAGTTGCACCTGGCAAATAATGCAAAAAAATAATAAAAAAACCCCAATGCATACCTCAAAAAAACCTTGTCTTAAAGTAAACTACCCATGACAATGTGACTGTATCCATATTTGCATGTATATATATATAAATATATATATATATTTTAACAGTTTAAACTCAATATAATATGTTAGTATAAAAAAAAATTCAAAGTAGATAATGTTGGGAGTTAGGTTTGTTCCTTCTTTCTCTAAAGAATTTTTTCCCCATAAGTTACCAAAGAGACCAAAGGTTAAACACTTCAAAATACTTAGCCGAAACAAAAACAGAAACAAAGTAACAAAAAACCCCCACGCAAGTAAAAAACAAACCTTAAAGCAGCTAGAAGCTGTCCTTTTTTTTTTTTCCCCCCCCTCCGGACCTTCAAAAAAAAAAAGAAAAAAACCGGCTAAACTGTTGCTAACTGGAAAAGTTTCACTGTAGCCAAAAAAAATCCAGTCCTCAAAAATCTACTCTGGCCAGTTCAGCCGGAATCCGGAGCCTTCTCTGCCACCCGCAGGAGTTAAGCCAGCCCTGCCCCGCCTTCGGCTTCTTCAGCGCTGCTCCTCTTGCTGCAGAGTGACCCTGCAGCCCCGCGCTGCCGGGACACCCTGCCATCCCAGCTACCAGCCCGAAACTTTCCACTCTTTCAGCTTGCTGCTCTAAAAATCCTGCAAGAACACCCAAACCAAACTGCCCTAAGTTTTGTAAAACAAAGCCCTCAAAGTTCTTAATACTGTTTTTCTTTTGTTATTAACACTGTAGTTATTTGAAGGGGGTTTGTTTGTTTACTTTGTAATACATACTAATAAAAAACTGCTATTCCTATTTCCCAAATCTTTGCCTAAAAACCTCTAATTGTAAATTTACAATTTAGCAAAAAAAAAGTTTACGCTCTCCATTCCAAAAAAACCTCCAACTTTTACCTAGCAAATACCTGTCTTCCCAAACCAAAACAAGTTGCCATGCTCATCCATAAGGATAAAGTGGCTAATCCAGCCTTTGCCAACTCAGCTGAGTGGAAGGGGGAAGAGGAGGAGAGGATCAGCAGTGACCCAAAAAGAGAAATTAAAGAGGAATTGGTCATTTTGGATCGAGCAGCCTTTTGGAGATCTTAGCTGCCCAAGGGTTTGCCTGCACTGAGCTGGGTTTGAAGTGAAAGCCTGACTTTGGTTGAAGACAATTATCAGCTGAGAGAAGGGAGGCCGTGCCAGCTTCTGCGGCAGGCCCCGTGCCCTTCCCGCTGCGGCTGCGTCGGCAGCCCTGGGGGCTCCTTCTGCTGCCCTGAGCCCGCAGAGCAGGGCAGCGGTTGCCGATGGCTCGAGCCATCAAATCATTCAAGGTCCTGTTGGGCTCTCTTAGACACTTGGGCCGAGGGATTCCTTCCGACCTGGGCCACTTTGGGTGGAGCGGGGGCAGGGCCGGGGCAGGTGGCAGGGTGTGCATGGGCCCTTTGTGACACGGTGCAGCAGCGTGGTCACCGTGGCAGGGAACAGCACAGGGTGTCCCGAGGAGCCTTTGTGACACGCGGTGACATAGGTGCTGGCAACAACGCAGCCACGCCACAGTGCTCGGAGCACGCCACGGGACAGGACGCGCCAGAGAGGTGCTGTGAGGAGTTCCCACACAGCCCGCTCGTTTGTGCCCGACCCGGAGCCTTTCCGAAGCGCTGCTCCTGCAGCTGACCTCGCGGCCAGACTGCGGGACTTGGTGACTCGGACCTTTCCCGAGGCATCTCCCAACCCTGCGGTCGGTGCCCTCGCGGCCAGACCACAGGATCTGGTGACCTGAAGCACCACAAGGAGTCTCCTGTCATTGTGGCAGGAGCCCTCAAGACCAGTGTGCAGGACTTGCTGTCCTGCAGCCTTCCTGAGGCTTCTTTGTCGCAGGTGCCTTCAAGGCACAACTGCACAACTTGTTGCCTCAGGGTTTTCCCTAGTTTCCTCAGAGGCATCTGTCTGAAGGTGCCCTCGAGGCCAGACGCTGACATGGCGGGCAGATTTCACGACCTCCTCACAGTTTGCTGGAGGAGAAGAAATACAAGCCCTGGAGATGCTCCAGCAAAACCCCCTCAAGAGCTGGAGCAGTTCCAGCCACAGCAGGATGGTGAGTGGCAGAGCCGGGCCACAAGGCCGATGGCTGCGGACAGCTTGGCCCCATCCCATCCCATCCCCGTTCCCATTCCGCCCACTGACAGGATGGAAGAGGGGCCGAGGCTGCCCCTGCAGCAGCTGTGCTCCATCCCCTGGGGCATCCCGGGGCTGTCCCTGCCTGGGGAGAGCAGGGCTGGCTTCTCTGGCCTCTCCTGCAACCCCTCAGCTCTGGCTGCGCTCGCTCTTTGCCAGATGCAACCATGGAGCAGACACAGGAGAAGAAGCCCACCCATGGCCGCTTCCGCAGATCACTGAAGGTACGTGCAGCCATCCCCGCCTGGGCTGGGCCTGCTGTCACTGCTCGGCCGAGCTCCGCGCTTGGAGCACTCCATGGAACGTGTCTCTCTTCCCTGTCCTTTGCTCTTCTGCAGATGTTCCGGAGGCTCGTGCCCATTCGGCGTAGGACGACCAGAAGCCGTGCAACAGCTGAGCCTGACCGCAGGCTGACTGAGCTCCAGGCAGAGCCCAATGTCAGCCCGAATTTGGCTCAGCGCTTGGATGCTGCAATCAGTGACGCAGCAAATACAGACATGGCAGTGACTGAGTGCGTGGCCTTCAGAAATACCAACACAAAAGAGACCCTGAGTCTTGGAGGCCAGGAGAGTGTGGCGGGAGGGGAAGCACTTCTTGGGGAAAGCTGCTCCCTTGGACAGCGCTCCAGGTCTTCCCCATGTCTCCTCCAGGTGCCAGCCATGGTGAAGGACCTTCACCAGAGACTGGCAGCCTGTGTCACTTTGGATGCCAGGATGCGCTTGGACTTTCTGAGGCTGGCCGAAGAGCAACCTGCTGATGTTGTGCTGACCCTCCTGCGCTGTGCCCCAACGTGTGACAGGTATGGGGCCCACTTGCCTTGAGAGCTCAGGGCTCAGCAGCCTTTAGGGCCCATTGCCCTGCAGAGCCTGTCCAATGGGCTCTGCCAGACAGGCGGGGCGGTCCAGGACCCTTGGTCCCCTCTGTTCCACCAGCCTGCTGCCATGCTCCCTCCCTGCCCCTCAGGGCACCAGGGCTCTGTCACCTGGGCCTCCACAGCTGCACAGGGCATGCTACTGTGACTGAGACGGCCCTGACACAGAGCTCCAATCCCACAGAGCTGCTGCAAGCATGTGGAGAGCCATAGGCTCCTCGACTGTGACAGCGGAGAAGGTGCTGCCAGCACTCATCCGCGTGATGGAGGATTGGCCTCTGCATACAACGACCACCTCCGATGGCGACGACGAGGACGTTTTTGCCCTGGCGGTGAGCTTCTGGAACCGGCCTCTGCTCGCTCCCCGATTGCCTCTCCATCAGCTCTCCGTCCTCTCCCTGCCTCAGGCACTGGCTTAGGGCAGGCTCAGGGGGCTCCAGGCCCGTCGCTCCCCCTGCGTCTCCCCTCGGGCCCTGCCACACGGACATCTTAGCACTGAGCTCTGTCTCGGGCTGCTTCTTTTGCAGGCAACTCTGGGGCTGTGGCTGACTGTCCAGGTGCCCAAATGCCACAGGGCAGTGCTCCTTCATTCAGCCCGTCTGTTTGTTGCTCTCCTCTTCCACATTGTCATCACCACACAAGAGATGCCAGTGGAAGTTGCTAACTTCTGGAGAGCGTGCCAGGAGGAACACGGCCTTCCCAGCAACCCCAACAGGTGCCAGTCCTCCTGTCTTTTCAATGTCCTTGTGGCCGGCGCCAGCGCTCGCCGTGTGACCTGGGTTTTGCTCTGCACACAGGTTTGCAGTGCAGGCCATGAAGGCTCTGTTCAGCCAAATGTGGTGGAACACAGAGATGATGGCTATGGAGCGCAAGCGTGGCTGGGACACGCTGCTCTGTGCTGACACCCAGCACTATGCCGTGGGTCTGCTGGCCAGGTGAGAACCCCTTCTCTCCCACATTTGTCCCCTGTGCCCCACACAGTCCCTGTGCTCATGGCCTCGAGGGCCTCGTCACCGAGGGCCGGCCAAGCCGACTGGAAAAGGCTGGCAGAGGAGGGTGCCCAGAAGGGGCCGCCTCCCAAAGCGCCCACATCCCCCTCCAGAGATACTGGGGAAAGACCGGACCTGTGAGTTAGACCTCCTGGGAGAAGACTGTTCCCCCCCACCTCAGGCTCTTGCTGCCTTTTTCCCCCTGACAGGGAGATGCGCCGTCACTTGGGCCACAGCTGTTCCCGCATTGGCTTCTACCTACTCCAGCCACTAAGCAGGGAGGAGCCACGCTGGGATCTGCCCTCCCTGGCATTCCTGGTGGAGGTGAGCCAGCGCTGCCTCGCTCAGCTGCCTCTCAGCCCTCTGCCCTCTCGTAGCTGCAGCTGCCTGGGCCGGTGCCCGAGCCCTGTGCTGCTGCTGCTGCTGCTGCTGCTGCCTGGGCCCGGCCCTGTGCGCTTCTGGGCTCCTGCTGTTCGCGTCACCTGTCACTGCCCTGTGCCTTTCAGGTCATCAAGTTCCTGGACCTGAGGGAATGCGCAGGCCGTGTCCTGGAGGAGATGTCAAGGCACCTGCGGGGCACGTGCAGGCAGAGACGTCACCTGGCGCTCAAAGGCCTTGTGCTGCTCAGCGAGGAGCCCTCGATGGTGAGAAGGGGGCAGCAGCTGAAGCTGCGCTGGGGAAAGCAGCCCCTTGGGCTGGCTGGGCTTCAGGAGCTGAGGCAGCTGCTCCCAGCTCTCCTGCCTCCTGCTCCAGCTGCTCGAGTGCTTCGGGACAGGCCTTTGGCATCTGGGCCCAGCAGCGGCAGGGTGGGCTAGCAGAGCCAGGGCGGTGTTGGCGCTGCAGCTCTTGGTGGCTTCCCAGCACAGCCTTGTGTTCCATACAGGCCGGAGGTGTACGCAGCCTGCTTCCAAGCCTCCTGGAGCGGCTTGGTGATGCCGACGGAGAGGTGGTCGCCATGTCCCTCGCTGTGCTCACCAATGTGTGCCAGCGGAAAGACTCCGTGATCGGCAGGACCACTGCCCTGAAGCTAGCCGACCTCCTCCTGTGGCTCTTTGGAAACGTAAGGCTCTGCGTGCCACGGGCATTAGCTGCTGCCCAGAAACTTTGTGCCCTGGGGATTTTTAGGCTTTTGCCCGGCTGGGCTGGAGAAATTGGTGCTGAGGCCTCCTCCGCTTCCTTTCCTTCAGGACAACAGCCAGGTGCAGCTGCTCTCCATTCAGCTTTTCCAAAAGGTGATGGGCTTGGTAGCGGATGAGGGCAAAGAGCCACTGAACACAGTTGTGAGCCAGAGCCTGCTCCCACTCTACTTGCACTGCCACGAGGTGAACGAGCGCGTGGCCAAGGTGAGGCGTTGTGTGATGCCGGTGCATCCCTGACAGGGGGCTCGGCTGCCTCCTGCCCGGGCACCTCTCCTGGCTCGCAGCCTCCTGCTGGCCCTGGCGCAGGGACGCAGGGCCCGTGCCCTGGGCTGGGCTGCGCTGCCAGCTCCCGTCTCTGCTGCTCTCCAGGCCTCTCGGGAAACGCTGCATTGTGCGGCCGGCTTCCTGAAGAGGAGCGACCTCGAGCACGTGCTGAAGACGGAGAAGCTGTTCAAGTTCGCCGAGTGCGTGGTAAGGACGGCCTCTGGAGAAGCCCCCTGACGGCGGGGCTCGGTGTGCGGGGCTGGCAGCCGTGGTCCCTGCCCAGCGCCGCACGCAGGGGCTCCGACCTGCGCCCCACACGCCGCTCCCTTCCATGGGGCCGCGCGGGCTCTTCTCCAGGCTCCTGTGCCCCGAGTCGGGCGCCGACGGAGCGCCGGCCCAGCGGGGCCGCGGGGCGGGGCGGCACCGCGGCTCCCCGGGCAGCGCCCGGCCCTCCGCCCCCTCCGGAGCCCGGCGCCCGCTGGCCGGGCCTCGGGGCTGTGCGGGCAGCGCAGGCCGGGGCTGGGCGCCGGGAGCGCCCGGCCGAGGGGCTGAGCCCGCGCCAACCCTTCCCTCCCTCCTGCCGTTCTCTCCAGCTGGCAGACGACAAGAGCCGAGCGGCCGAACACCTGCGCCTGGCCCTGCCCTACCTGGAGCACCCACAGGAGCCCCTGCGAGAGGCGGCCATCAAGCTCATCGGTGAGCCACGAGCCCGGGCTCCCTCCCAGCCCCAGCCCCAGCCCCAGCCCCCGTCCCGGCAGCGGCATCCGCGCCCGGCGCCGTGGAGCCGCGCCTGCCCTCGGGGCTGCTGCCGCCCTCTGCGGCCGTGCCCTTGGGCGGCAGGATGCGGCAAGGGCCCGGGCCGAGCCCTGCCGGGGCAGGAGGCCGTGTGGCCACAGGGCTGGCAGCGCCGCTGGCAGGGCGCCGTGCCGCTGGGGCCCTGACAGGCTCTGTGTTCCCAGGGATCGCCGGGGTGCGCCTGAGGAGGCAGAAGGAAGAGCTCCAGGCCCTCAGCGAGGGTGAGTGAGGGCAGCGGGTTCTCAGCGGGGCTGCCGGGGGGAGCCGCAATGCTCGCGCAGGGGGCTGCAATCCCTGTCCTGGCTGCGGAGGGCCTGGCTCCCTGTGCGGACAAGGGCTGGCGTGCGCAGAACACGGAGAGATTTCGGGGACGCGGGCGGGGCGATTCGTGTTCAGCACCTTGCGGCGAATCCCGTTGGCCCCTCTCTCCTCTCTTGTGGTGGCCACGGCAGGAGCTGGCTCGGATGGCCCTTGGCAGGAGGGTCTCCTTGGACTCCCGCACATCCGGGCTCTGACCGGGGCTCTGTGCCTGTCTCTTCCAGCTCTTCAGGCCCTGAGAGATGACGACAGCCCCTCCCGGATAAGCCTCTTTGTCCAGCTGATGTTCGAGGAGCGAGTTGCAGAACTGCAGTCATCTGCTAGCTCAGAAGAACCGGTGGCCTTAGAAGACCTTCAGGGGCCACAGAAGATGAGACCGCCTGGAGACGGAGGAGCCGGAGCTCCAGGCACAGCTGATGATTGACGCAGCTGATGCCTGTGGGAAGCTCCCGTGCTTGTTTGTTATCCATAAATGGAAAGCATTTAGCTTGTTTTAACAACTTCCTAAAAAAAAACAAGATTCAATTGCAACATTTATTATCTAAAAGTGTTCTGGTCAAAATAAAAATGAAACTCAAAATTATGAACCCTTTTTATGAAAATAGCTGATACTTATTAAGCAATAAACTCTTGCTCTCTCCTGTTTTTATTTCCTCAAAAAAGCAACATAAACTAAAACAATGTAATCTCATGTGTTCAGGCTCCATATTTGTTGTTTTGAGAAAAGGCTTTATAACACCTTCATTGAAGGCTCTTTAAGAAACTAAATCTTTCTAGTTTAGTAGAGCAACAAGGTGTATATGAGGGCATCAAATGAAAAGGAAAATGAGTTGTCACAATAAAGTACTACTGAAAGCTTCAGCACAAACTGCATGACAAGCCACAAGAAAAAGAATTATTTTGTTCCTTTTGCTTTAACCAAAGTCCTAACACTTAGGACCTGCAAACCGCTGCCATTTTAGAGCCAATCTGTATTTTAAGTGGATGTAACTAGCCCTAGCAAACGTAGCAAAAAGTGAAATGTTCTCAAATTGGTCTTAGCATGTGCACTAATCCATCCACACCACATCAGATGTATCTTGTAGTTGATAATATTTTACATGCTTACAATAATTACTGTAATTCAGAACCTTGACACCCATTTTTTCCTAAGATAAATCAACATAAGCAAAATTATTCAACCTCCCTTTTCTTCTAAGGGTAAATGCAAAGCAGTTTGAAGCTCACTGTACGTTTAAATTTTAATCCAAGGGCTGATGGTCTGCAATATGATTACAGTCTTTCCAATGTCAAAAGTTAACAGAGGAGTGGAGTCTATTTCAAATGACTGGCTCTAAACATCTCATAATTACATTAGATAAATTACACTTTACACATAATTGCAACAAGTTTTTGCCGTATTAGGCACCGGTCTGAAATACTTGGCAGTTTCACAGTGAAACACTATTCCTCTTGATGCATTTGGATGAGGTCCTTACCCTTCTACCATCACAGTCAGGGATCTGCCACTGGCATAAAATTCCAGATGGATAATGCCAGCAATCCTAACTACTTCACAAAACAACAGGTAAGGAGGGAAATTGATTAATATGCTGTTCTTATCCCCTTTCAACTGACAGAAGTTTTGCATGCTTAAAAAAAACAAACCGGTTTTTCCACGACATCATTCGGCTTGAATACTAATGCTTTTCCTTAATGCAACTACATGTACATGGATGTACAACTTCTCTTCACACAGAAGCAATGCCCAACTTTACATGTTTTTCTTTACTCTGTTTCCCCTGATTATAATTCTAAGATCCTTTCTGATTTTTACGCCATTTCCCTGTCTTAATTCTTCAGTGTTGTTAAATGAAGTGCCCCTCTCCATTCTGTGAAGATAGAGTGATTTACAGCAGCTGAAAATCAGGGGATTGTCCAGTAATTACAGCTTTTCTCAGTAAAGTAGTAGTATTGGATTCATTAACAGTGTTTGGATTCATTAACAATTAAAGTTTATTTCAATGAACAATAAGTACAAAGCTGGGTCAAGCTCCCTTGTTAGGCTTTGACACTTCCTTCAGGAAGACTACAATTCAACCCAGGGTTTCATTTTCTGTTTGGCTGCTTGTAAAATAGAAGGCATCTTGAAAACGATACTTCCATTTAGGGCTCTACTGTGGACCTTACAGGCACTGTAAATGTGGAGTGGCTTTGTCTTAAACAGCCTAATCCTGCCCATTCCACAGAACAGACATTTGGAGTACAGCGACGATGGGAGCATGAAAACGCAGCATTAACAACTTCTTCATTGCAAAGAGTAAGCGCAATCCAAGTCTTGCTGTTTCCTTGGTAAGACCATAAGAAATGAGGCAGGGAAAGTGAATGTTTTGGGCTTGCAAGCCATTTTCCTTGAGCTGGGACATCTGCTGATTGCAAGGGGTTTCAGTTTGGAACTGAAGGCATGCTTTTTACACCGCTGCCATTAGACAGATTCTATCTGACACCCTACTTCAAAATTAAAACAGCAGGCAAGTGGGTAAATAGGAGCAAAAATGGAAATTTTCAGTACTTGCTCACCCCTTATTTTCAGATATTCTCCAAAATAGGGAGCAGCACCAGTGAAAAGCACGTTTGCATCAACAGGGCCTGGATGGACTATCCCAGTTGACACAACCACTAACCCACAGATGACGTGAGAGGTTTCACAGCACAGTGTTTAAAATTCAAGCAGCAGAAGCCCTTCCACCAGAATTTCACCCTGCTTTGGGAACAGATCGTCTGTCTGTATCATTAATTTCTTTGTTTTCCAACTGAGTTGCCGTGCAGCAAGTATTGCAGCATCACTAAAGAAACAGAGCTGGAGCACAGAGCAGCTCAGCTGAGTGAACTTGCAGCTCAAACCATCAGAACCACCAAGAAAAAAAAAGGCTGGGCCAGCTTTCTCAGCAGCCTGCTTGTGGCACTCAGACCTGAAATTACTCACTGCAAGTGTTCTCTCTAGGGTCTGACAGGACTTACATATATTGGAATATATATAACAAAATGATAATGCAGCTTCAAAGAGTGACTCACAGAAAACCGGTGCTGGAGCACTCAGAATTCATAAGGGACTTTAACCACAGTCACAACCCTCAGTTATTTGGTTGGCCTCCTTTATTCCTTTATTCTTGGGCTTTTCTTCCAGCTTTCTATCAACTGTGATATAAAACCATACTAATTAATCCAAATAAGCACATGTGCTATGTATTTCTTTCAAGATGAGATAACTACATACTCATCATTCCTGAAAACAAGCCCACAGTAACCAAAACCGGTCAAAGCAACACTGTTGTTATAAATTATAGCCCACAGCCATGGGTGTTCCTTGATGGAAGAAGAAGAAATATCAACCCAACCTCCTGGTCTGCTATGAGAACACTTGTTATAAATCATGTTTTTCCAGTGTTCTATTTCAACTGCATAGATCAGTATCCAATAGAGAGCTCCTTAAGTCACAGACAAACCCACAAAAACTGCTTAAGACCAACATTCCACAAAAACATGACAAAAAAATTCAAAGCAACCTTATAGTAGAGAAAATGCGGATTTAATAGGAGCTTAACATTAAGAATCCCATCCTCAAAATAATGCAAATTGATTTAAAGTGGATTTAGGGTTTTATATGTTAAGAGCATAAAATTGAAGAATTAATTGAATTTACTGTTGGTTCAACATTGCTAATGTAAATGATAGATAACTGTATCGGTCATTCTTGACTAAATTAAGCGCTATCTACCATTATTACATGACCAAAGGCTTTAAAAAATTCTGTTGTTAAATGCAATCAACTTTAAATTAAACTATGTGCATTCAGTCAGTGTCTTAAGCAATGATGAGGCAGAGATGCCTTAAGGTGGTAGTAGGGATTTAGACCTCCACAACTTCTGATGTAAAATTTAAATAAGTTAGAATTTGAAAAAGCAAATTAACCTGTACTGCATTTTGCCCACAAAGCTCTTCCTTCCATTTTGATTTACCACTGGTCTCCACTCATTAGATCAAAGCTCACAAAGTATTTTTGAGACCAACCAGCACTTTCAGCCCAATTTAAAAGTCACTGAAGGCAATGAAAATTACTTCTGTCAGCTTCAGTAAGGCCTTCCACAATCTCAGTACTCAGTAGCTACAAGGAGTAGGACGGAGAGGGTCTGACCAACTTTGCTGAGGATATCACTTGGCAATCAAACATCATTGGAAAAAATCAGAGATTACTATTTATATTGCTTCAGCACAGCCACTGCTGTTCTGAGATTACCTGCTGCACAATGGAAAAAGCAAAAAAAACGGATGTGAAAATACATATACCGACACCTGACTTATACACATCAGTATTCATCAATTAAAAGAGCCTGTGATGACTTCTCCAAACTGTCACTGGGGAATGACAAGCAACAGTCATTTCAGCCAAACTGGTACTCACATATCCTCTTGGCTGTGGGAATTCTGGGTCACATCCACTTCTTTTACCATTTTTTCCTGCAATGTAACTGAAAGTGACATTGACATTTGTCCCTTGGAAAAGTTACTGTTATCCTCCTTGTTGTCAGGATTATTCTACTGCCTGATGTTTTGTTTATTTTCTAAGCAATTGCCAAGAATACTGTCTGTGCCTGTCATCTGTCTACACGTTGACTGGTATCCACGCATCACACTGGAAGATCAGAATCCTTAAAAGAAACTTTCCTTCTCAACTCTTGAAAAGACATTTCCAACACCGCTGGTAGAATCTGAAGATGCCAGCTATTAGGAGACAGAATTGACCACAATTTAGTCAAAGTGCACCATCACACCTCCTACTAAGAAGGTTTTAAGAACTGGAAAGTCCGTTCTTGTGGGAAATCTGCAGCGGGAGAAATGTGGCACTCAATATGAGTGATCGGCAAATCTCGTTTATTGATAATTCACACAATGCTTTTAATAATACACTAATAAACTCATGCATATTGCAAAAGTTAAGCTCAGGATTGGTGCTCAGACTAAAAGACAGCTACGCCTCTTTCTACATTTCTTTGTGGTTACATAGTTTGAGTAAGTTTTTGTTTTACCGTGCTTCTCCCTCATATCTTTCAGCTACAAGGTCTTGTTATCGTATCCCAGCTGTGCTCAAGGACATGCGAAGCTTGCTGCCTTGCTGGTTCTCATGAGAGTGCCTGTGTGCTCAGCAAAGCTCTCTCATGTCTACGTGACCTTTTGCAGCTAGCCAGTTATCAATCACACTCTCCACATGTTCTATTCCTACTGTACAAGTCCTTGACCACGTAATTCCCATCTCCTGCGCTGGCCACTGACAGCTTTTCTACACAAAGTACATTAAGCAATCATCAACTCATTCAAGTTTGACTGCTGAAAAGTGCCATTAAGTATTAGCAAACATTAGACACAATTAGTTTTGTCTGAGGGCAGGTAATGTTCCTAATCACATTTCCCTCACTCCCACATTTTAGGGATGAAAGTAGATCTTCTGACAGACCTGAGCTTGCTTCCATCATAAATCAAACGGGGTAAATTCCTGCAGCAATGGGTTCAGAGATCTCTTCCCTGCTTTGGAGGAAGGAGGAGGCTGGACAAGCATGGATGGGGTTGCTGAGGATGCAAAGAGAGTCTCCACAAACACTGTATGGACATGTCAGACCCCTGAATAGCTCCGCTCCTGTGAAATTCCCAAGCTCAAGGCATGATTCACTAATAAATTGTATGGATTATGCAGCATTTGCTTGAGGACAGATGTATCACTGCCTTCTGCAGGACAAACTGTCAGACCCTCTCTGTGCTCATCAGTTTACAATTTTCACACCTTCCAGTGGCTGATCTGGAAAACACATCAGCCATTACCACGATGGATATAAACAACTAATATCAAAAATTCTTGTGAGGCAGCCCCTTCAGTACAGCTTGATAGCACAGGACATAGGTAGCCTAGGATAAATGCCAAACAGAGCAGAGAATTTCACCCCTGAACTGACATTTAAGAGTACATTTCAATGGCTTATGCAGTGCAGACTTTCTGATGTTCTTTCTCCATCATTTTGTTAAGATTACACGTCCAAACTTTCAAAGCACAGCATCCAAAATACAGAAATGCTCTCCCTAGACCGAATTTCTCCCCAGAGTTAATGTTAGGATCAGATCAGCTGCAAAGCTACTGGTATTCAGATGTAAAACTTTTCAATTGAAGCAGACTATTGTCTTGGACAAAATCAATTAAGTGCAGTAAATTTCATACATAGACCCCAAGGCTGGCAAGTGTCCCCTAATGTCACACTGAAGAAACCTGAGCCAAACAAATACCACCCTCCTCAGTCCTTTTCACGTACTCTTTTTGCTCATCAGTTGCACGAGAAAAGAAAATGCCCGTTTTTCCTGCTTGCTGGAGAATAGAGATACACATACCTTCAGTTAGACGTGGTTTTGGTAACACAAGTGATCTATAAAGTGTTCCTTTCGGGGTACAACAAAGAAAATAACACCTTCCAACAGTTTCCAACATAACCTTAACCAGCTGAGGAGACAATTCAGAGAGAAGAGCATTTAAATTACTGTACACGCTCAAATAGAACATTTTTGTTCCTCAGCACATTGCTAATGTACAGACTGCTGCACCTTGTGACAACACCATGGAGATGGGCCGCTAAAAAACTACCCTTTATTTTTTACCTTCTATTAGTAAGGGTGTACGACTTTTCATATGCTCCCAGATAGATGCAAGATAACAGAAACCCACTCCATAAAATATTTCAAAACACACTCAAGAAATTTACATTCCAGAAGCTTGGATTCTTGATGCCTATTCCTGCTACCTCATGTAAAGACCTTTTAAGGAAAGCACACAGTAAGCAGTATTTCTGATTCTGTTTTGAAGAACTCCACCATTAAAAGGAATTATTTATCTGCTTTTTTCTACAACTTCCTAAGAAAGTATCATTTATATTACACACTTATATTATTTAGACTAAAAAGGACTGATTTCAGCATCATGACTGTGTAGTGATCTCAGTTTCATCTTTCTATTCAATCCCTTTAAACTCACATTAAAAGAATATTTAAATGCATAGACAGAATATTTCAAATGCAAAAAAAAAACTATGGCAAACACATGGATACAAATGGACAACTAAAACTTAGCCTGCCAGGCCTACATGCAATATTTTTCTCTCTCTCTTAGGTTAACTGTGCAATTAAACAAACACAAAAAATGGCACAAAAATTATGGATATTGAATGTGAATGCTCTTGTAAATTAGGTGACACAGCAAACAAATCAAAACGAAAATACACTAAGAAAAAGAAAAATTGGAAATATTAACATAAAGCAGGCTTCACAAATGTATTCAGGAAATCCTAACAGTTGCTTAGGGAAAATGGGAAATTAGCAGCTGCATTTTTAAGGAAATAGGTAGTATTTCAATAATGTATATATGTGTGTGTATATATATATATATATATATCTCAAAGATACAGAAACAAGAATGGGGGGAACAAATTTTGAAAACACCTTAATGTACCTTGATAATGTTGAAAGGCAGAAGTCATTTAAACAACAGGAAACCCACAAACCCAATAGCCAACATGAAAGAAACAATACTAACACTTAAGATATTGATAACAAATATTAGTTTTCATTAGGAATGCAAGTGTACCATCAGGCCCATAGTTCCATTTAACCCCATCAGAAGGGGTTAATTAACATTAATTTTTGGTAAATTTCTGCATAAGAGTTGAGCTAGTAAATACTGAACCTCTCTGAGCAGAGGTGAGCAGGCATGAGCAGTACAGCATTACTCAGATCACGAAGGCCATCGTGACCCCAAAGAGCTGTGACAAACCTGCAGCAAGCAGAGGGTATGGCTCTCAGATGTGGACACCAGGAGGATTAATGGTCAATTTAGTCTAAGACACAGGGTTCAGAGGGCTTTGCTCCCCAGACTGTCCTTTAAGCCCTACAGAATCTCCAGATTTATGAATTTATGCAGGGAGTCACAGAAAATACAACTCCCTTCTTTTAGAAGGTATATGGAAATGCAAAATACAACTCCCTTCTTTAAAAAGGTGTATGTAAATATATGGAAAACCTACACATGGACCCACCAACACAATCCAGTCATTTCAATGTTGGCCTGAATGTACCACCAACATGTAATTTTGGAATACATTCAAGTTACACTAGAAATGAGCATAAAAACCACAGAAAATCCTGCCATATTTCTGACATTCCTTGAACGTTAGGAGACTACATTATTTTCCAACTTATTATCAACTGTATGAACATAGAGAGTGACATTCCTTCTAGCTAGAAGAAAACATGTTTATATTTAGTTGACTCAGAACTGCAACACTGAAAGAACATTTATTCTCCCAAATGTGAAATAGCCTCCTACCTTGAATGATCTGTTCAGCGTGTTGCTTTTCAAATCAGCGAAATGATCTTTTTTTTTTGACAGATCACTAAATAAGCTGGAGAAGGCAGTGCATCAGCAGCACAGGACAGTTATTGCCTCCGACACCTGGCTGCGGCAGAGGAATTCCTTTGCAATGGAATGGAGAGTAACTAACCCATGCCTCTGCTGACTCCAGCTGTCAGTCAGCACTGCCAGCTGGATGCATCACACACCTCAGAGATGGAACCAGAGCCCCACACTGGACAGACAGCAACATTACAGGACTGGATTTGGACAGCCAGAGGAACACGAGTGGTGTTAGTGAGTTTTAGACACTCGAAAATACCGTGGGCCGTACACAGAGTTTGCCTTCCCCTGTTTTTGTTGCAAAGTAATGCTGGAGACATAAGCATAGTGCTTGGGTCGGGCACGAATCCTACAACCAGGGAATGCGTCCTGACAGTGTCTGACCCTCAGCGGGGACAATGCACAGCAGCGACCGAGGGAATTCCTCCGCCACGGCGCAGGAGTCAGGCCTCTGGATCTGGGCTCAGCACGGCCAAGTTGCCGTGTTTGGAGCGGCTCGGGGGCTGCCCCCGGGGAGCGCGGGGCTCGAGCGTGGAACGGACACGCGGACAAACGGCCCCAGGGCTCCAGCTGCAGCGGCGGCAGCGGCAGCAGCGAGTCTACGGAGTCTACGGCGCCTACGACCCCTCCCCGTCCCTCTCTTGTTCCTCCTCTCCCTCTCCCGCTGTGCCGCACTCTGTCTCGGTGTCCCGCAGCCTCTCCCGGTGTCCCTTTCCCGACCCCCCCGGCCCCTCTCGGCGTCCCCGTCCCGGCCTCTCCCTCTCCCCCCGCAGGGCTGGGCCATACCCCGGCCCCGCCCCCGGCCCCGGCCCCGCCCCCGGCCCCGCCCCGGCTCCTCCCGGGCCCCGCGGAGGACACACGCGACGCGGCGCGGCCGCTCCCGCCGCCTCCGCCGCGGCTTGCCCGGCCCGAGCTCCGCCGCTCGGCAGCGCAGCCGCCGGCCTCGAGCCGCCGGGGCCCGGGGCGGGTGGGGATGGCCGGCCCGGGGCGCTCGGGGGGCGGTCGGGGGCCGTGTCTGGCCCCGGGCCGAGCGCTGAGGGCCGCGTGTCGCCCGCAGGGGAGGCGCGGGAGGCCCTGCAGGACCGGTCCCGGCTGGGTTCGCTGCCGGGGCGCGGAGGCTTCGGCAGCGTCTGCTCGGGGACGCGGCTCTCGGACGGCGCCCCGGTGAGCGGCGGGGCTGGCGGCGGGCGGAGGAGGAGGAGGAGGGCGGAGGAGGAGGAGGAGAAGATCGGGGCGCGGCGGGGCAGGCGGCGAGCTGAGCCCGCTGCTGGCCTTTGCTCGCAGGTGGCCATCAAATGCGTGCCCCGGGCCCGCATCCGGCACTGGGGCGAGCTGGTGAGTGAGCGGGGCCAGCGGGAGAAGCTGGGGCCCGGCATTGTGCAGGTTGCATTGTGATTTTTGTGTAGCATGAGGTGATGTTGAAAAGAGCAGTTGGAATAGAGTTTGCAAAGGCAAAACTGTGATCTTAGAACTGTCAAACAGTAGAGAATTCCTTCAATATCTTTATCCCCCATCAAGTTAAGGTGTGGTATTCAGTGAAGTTAGTGGAAATTGGAGGGATTTACTACTGTACAATCTCGTGCCTATTGCAATTAGAAGAATAATGAGATTTTAGTAAATCAAAAGGTAGTTTTCATTCAGTTTGGACTTGGATAGGTAAATTACTCCTGTTGGAAAAAAATGGATTAGAGATTGTAAATGTTTAGAAGCTGAAGCATAATCCCTGCTTTGGCTATAAATAAGGAATATCATACACAGAATGAATTATTCTGAACCCCCGTCGGAGGCCTTCAGAGTCAACCTTACAGGTCTCATGGTATCAAAACTGGGAGGAACTATCCTGTATCTTTTCTCTTAATTCTTGCTCTTTAGAACTTTAATTATTCTGGATTACTCAAATAATCCACAGGAATAATAGAATAGGCATGATGATAGGATGATATGGCAGTATATCTTTTTTTGGTAATTATGTAATTATGCTCCATGACTTGAGAAAGGAAAATATTTAAATGATCAATCATATTCTTGAGCTAAATCTTGATATCAATACAGAAGGTTACGCATGATTTCAAATCTATAACCTTTGACTGTATGTTTAAAAGACATTAATTATAAGTACATAAAAATATTCTAATGACAATAAGCATGGTAATTGTAGTTTATGAATTCAGTCTTTTGGAGTGGATAAATTAAGCAAGCAGAGAAAGGCTCATGAGGAAGCATTCAGAGAATGCAGAAATTGTGCCTAATATGAAGTAAACAATGATAGGCCCTATCCTTTCTCGACTTTAGAATGGTCAATAAGGCAAAAAGTTAAACCCAAGCATGATAATATAGCACAAAATTGATCTAATTAAATATTCTGAAGAGAAATTAGAAGGTGGATTCAGTGGCACTCAAACTGGCACCAAGCAAACTAATAACAAGGCCAAAACCTCTGGGGAGAGTAGTGAAAGGCCCCAAGGTTTTTTGTGGAGAGTTGCAATGAGAAGTGTGTTTACAAACTTCAGTCTCATGTTGGCAGCTGCTCTAACTCTCTAGACTCCATCCATTTCCCCAGTGCAGTGTTTTGGTGGACGCATGGTTATCTTCTAAATAATCTTGGACTTCCTCCTAATTGTTCTGACTTTTTTTCTGTGTGAGAGAGACAATTCTGGGCCAGGCATTGTTTGCCATGCTCTGGTTTTCATGGCTCTACTCTAGTACCTTTACGTGGTGTCCACTCTAGCCAGAAGATCAGGCAAATGTCTTCTTTTTGGCAGTATTTCCTGGAGTGAATGTCTGTCATACATTGGTCGGGCAGAGCTGGAATTTATAAGACAGGATAGCCCACTTGGTTTGCCTAGTAGCTTGGAAGATAATAAAGGTGATGAACAAATCTCCAGTAACTCTAAATGGAGTTACCTAGATATACTAACTCTAAACTGAGTTACCTGGATATCCTGAGATGAGAACAAGTCCGAGGGGTTCAAGAAGAGACTGTAGGAAAAGCTCTTGAATGTTGACCTCTTAGATGTTGATGTGAAATGAGGAGGCAGGGGAAGGAGGCAGCTCTTAGGAACAGAATTATTCCTTTTATCCTCTATATGCCTGTTGAAGTACTGCCTTCCCTTAGGGGGATAACTCAAGCAAACACCTGTTGGATGCCATTGTGTTTTCATGGATGATTTAGGGATGGCTGCCCATTTCTAGTGATCCTGTTCAGAAGTGATTTAAGATGTGCGGTAGTGTAGACAGAAAGTCAAGCTAGAGCTGCTGTGACAGTGCTTCCAGCATGTGTCAGCATCCTGAGTGTTGTGAGCTAAACCTGAAATTTGATTTGAACTGCCTGATATCTGCCAAGGGGCAGGATATCCTTGCTAGAGAGAAATCCTCTCATCTTCCGCGACTCCATCCCCAGTCAGATGGAAGAACAGGTTGGTATCCAGAGGTGAATGGCACTGGACCTTTGCGAGGCACAGAAATCATCCATATCCCCATGCTTTTAAGGAAAAGGATTCTGAGCAGAGGTCCCTTTGACTCTGCAGCAGAAACTGTTTGGAAAAACTTGCTTTAATAATAAGATTCTGACTGAAGACTTTTGCAGAGGATGGTTTGCTTATGGAAATGGTCAAGCGGTCGTTCTGGTATTTGGACACCAGGTTACAAAAAGAGGAAAACTACTGTATCGGTGTACATGAAGTGAATTGAAAAGTAGATTAAAGGAAAAGTTCAGAAGCCAAAGCTGGAGAGAGGTTCAGAGTAACCCAAAATTGCCATCCAAGATCTTGGGGAGGAGGGTTGTAACCTTTCTGAAATATTACTGCGCATGTACTCCCTAACTAATACATTGGGTGTGTTAGACCAAACCAGACAATTAATTTTTAACACAGAAGGACTTTGAGGACAACTCTGACACCCAGAGGAAAGAAAAGGCTTTATGGAAAGTTTCCATCTTTGAATCACTGCTAAAGTAGAAGTGGTGTTTTGTTAGTGGAAAATGTCAGTGAAATTTGCAATAATTGTGTCTTCCTGAGAGGTGTCACTACAGTAAATCCCCTTTGTGGAATGGTTAAGTCACAATTGAAATTTGGTGGTGTGCAGTAGTCCATTGTTCTGGTACTTAAACTCTTTGGGGAACAGTCCCCATAAGGGGTAATGATTTGCTGGTGGCCAAGAAGTGTATTTTCTGTATGATCCAGGTGGAGAAGTAAAGGCTGAAATGCTGTGAAATAGACACATTTTTTGTACACCTGAAAAGAGACTTGGATGTGATATGCAGGCAGATATCGGCTTTAAATTAGATGTAGTCAATGTTAATGGTATTAACATACAGATCTTTATCAGCAGAGGTGTATTCAGGCTTCTTCTATTTTCCTGTCCATTTGCTTCAGTGTAGCAGTGTGAGATGAAAGCCCAAGGCTTTGCAGACTGGCTCCTCCTTTGTGCCCCGGGTGTGTGATCATTGTTTGAGGCAGGGAACAGGTAGACCTGAGAAACAGTGAGAATGCCAGCACAGGGGCTCCTGCTGCATGTGCTGATACATCCCTTGTATGGGATGGAGACTGCCCACTTGGTTTGAGGATTTGCTTCCAGGCACCTAATTTCTCTGAGATGGTGTCATTTTCTCTGTAAATGTGCCTCTATGGCTATAGCTGCAAAGAGTTTAGTCTGAACAGTATTCATCGGTTTGATTGTTTCCTGCTCCGTCTGACTTTGTGGTGCACAAGTCGACCTAAATGTCTCAATAATGAATTATTGCTGGGTAATTAATCAGCTTCCCCTGCTTTAGAGAGTTGCCTCCTAGAACTTACCATAATTCACCTCCATCAGCCAATACATACAGACATTAATTGCCTCATAATATTGTCAGGAAGATGTCAGGTAGTACTGACAGGGTGTGAGTGCATCTCTTTGATCTAAGCAAATTTTGTTAGTGTTTTGCCCCTAATCTCATTCTACACATTTATCTTGCCAGTGCCATGAGCTGGACTGAGGACACATCATCAGGGTGCAGTCAGGAGCAATTTGTCCATATGAACAGTGATTTCAGATTTGCAATGGGAAGTGAGTAATTCCCCAGCAGGTAAGTCACAAAACCAGTTACTGACAGCTGGGCCAGTGGAAATTCTCCTTGTAGTGGCCTTGTTTTAAACACCAAGATGAAAATATGATGCATGCTTCGAAGGTGCAAACAATGTCTACTCTCATTTCACTCAGTGAAATTTGCTCAGCTTCATCTTGGAGCACTGGAGATATTTTAGTATTTCAAAGTGTATCAAACTATTGGCCCAGTATTTGGAAAAGCTACTCAGATTTAGTGGAAATGTTTCTATTTCAGACCCAAACCACTTTGATATTTGTTAATTTTATTAGTGTATTGAAGTTGATTGACACTGGGAAAAGTGATCCTGTTTCTTCAATTGATAACACCACAGGAATTGCCTTTTTCTTAATCTTTATTTGGATGCCTCCCTGTCCCTATGGAACAATGGGTTTGAAGATGCAGTGAGGTAGACCACTGGAAGGAAAAGGCCAGGCTAAATATTCCTTGCAATAAATAGGCCTCTTTCCCTTGACTTCAAAGGGAAAAAAAAAAAAAAAAAGCCTAATTAAATACAATTGAGGGGAAGAGGAAAAAATGAGATCCTTTGATTTGAACACACTTTGGAGCAGAGCATGGAGAGATAGGAGAATGATCTCTGTGAGATGAATAAGTTGCCTCTCCTGCTGCATTTGTTTTGGGGTGGGTGAATCATTTCTTGAGGATTTTTTTTTTAAAAGTTGGATTTGACTTGGTTGATATTCCTTTCAGCATCTAGTTTTTCTATTTTGGCTTGTATTTTTCATACAAGAACCATGTTTTTAGGGCAGATAGCTGGTCCTGCAGTATAGGCAGATCTCATAAGGGCAGGAGGATAAGGAAATACACCGGAAAGGACAATATTGAAGATTTTATCAAGTTTGACCTCCTGGCAGTTGAAGCAAGTTGTCCCTCAAGGTCTTGGGGGAGCTGTTTCAAGTGAAGAGAGCACGAGTCACAAACACAGTGAAGATCTCTGACTAATTCTAAATCGGGTAAAGAATTAGCCCCTTCACCATCACGCCTGGATTTTTACCTGGGGAGAATGTCTATGGAAAAAGATTGTGGCTGTTCTGAAGGACTAATGTCCAAGGCAGCCGAAAATCTGCTTTGGCTGATGTGTTGTGTGTCCTCCCTCCTCCCAGTGTTTTCAGTCAGTGTGTCAGAGCCTTTCCTGGCATGTGAGCCATTCCTTGAAGTGTTGAAATGGTTCCTTGGGACTCCCTCACTCTTGGCAAAAAAAGTAGGAGGAGGAAGGACAAATCTCGCTCCCTCCACTTCCAAGGAGTGTATATTGTGTGTTGTATACTCCCTTGGGGTGTTTGCCACCTTTCCTGAGGGTGAACTTGTAGGATTTGTTGCTAACTTATTCACAAGAAATGTTGTGTGTACCTATTAGAGTTTTACAGTGAGTTAGGGATTTGGCAAAGGTGAATTGTTGAAGTTGAAAATAATTTTGGGGTGTAACAGATCAACCCCTGCATAACACAGATAAAAATACTTGCAAGAACCTTTCCCTTTTTCATTTATCATTATGCACACTGCTTCACTGGAAAAGGCCTCACAGGATGTGTTTGGAGAGGAGCCTGCTTTTCCATTAAACAACAAGGAATATTTTACTTTTGAAAGAAAGAGACAAAAACATGCCATTTTTTTTTAATGGCATGTTCTTAGTTATCAGATTAACAACATTTCTGGAGGGGTATTCAAGCAAGTGTTAAGTGTAAAACATACAAATAAATGTACTCTTACTTTCAGCAATCCTTTAAGAACTAGAGACTTATCTTAAAGCAGGATCACTTTCCTTCTGGGTGGATCACCTTTAGGTATTCCTCCAAACAAGCTGCAGCTGTCCCATATGACACTGGCAGGGGCAGCTGTGGGCTGTGGTGCTTCCCCAGGAGTTTTTGGCGGCTGACTCTTGCTTAGGTAATTTAGTAATTGTGCTGCCACCTTCGGGATCCCCAAAAGGTCTGTCTCCCACGTGCCTGCATGTTGCAAGACTATATTTCTTTCCCATATGTTCCTCTTTTCTGTGCATGATTGGTCTTTGTACAGATAAAGGAGGGGTTTTAGCACTTGTTAATGAATTAACTAAATGGTGGATGTAGTGATGTAATCTATACAAAATGATTCTGTTAGATACTTTGGAGACTTCTGTTTTGCTTGTGTGATCTTTACTATTTGAGGGAAACTTTCAAACTCCTGATGGGCCTTGAGTGATTTTTACTTCTTGGACAGACCGTGCTTCTCTTGTCTTTCTACTTGTTGTCCCCTCAATTTTAGCCCCTAGAGGGCTAAACTTTCCAGTTTCATTAAATAAATCATAAATATTTCAGTTTCTAAATAATATAGATGTTCATTGTATATTTTTATATAATTTAATTTTGTCCCCTACAGGGTTAAAATTTGGAGGGTGAGTGCTACTCTTCAGGAAAACCTGGTGATGGAACAAATGAGGTGCAGCTGGCATCAATCAAGGTTGCAGTTAGACAGAGTGGAAACACTGCAGTTGGACCAAGTGCCTTCATCAGAGCAGCAAGTTCCAGAGCTCCTTCACTGTGGCACCTTCAGGCTTGGTGGTAGGAGAACCTGACACAGTGAGTGTAAAGCAACGACACCTGAGCTTGCAGAGTCTGTGGCTGAGTAAAATCTGGTCTAAGTTCTGTTGTTTTACAGAAGAAAAATGTTGTAGCTGATCTGTCAAACACGGTAGACTCAAAGTGAGGGCCTGGAAGTGACTCTGTAAGAAGAAATGGCTTATAAAAGAGGGTAAAAAAGTGTGAGCTGGCTGCTGAAGATTGATAGCAGAGATTTTTTTTTGTCTTGGTTGTCGCACTAGTGATTCCACGTGGTATGTTTGGATGCTTTTCAGTTTAGATTGCTATACAAGTATGAAGGTTGTCTTGCCCTCTCTTTGTTGGGCAGCTTTATGGCCATGATACTCAGTAAATGATGAGCTTTCTTTAGGTTGATTTATACTGTTGGCTGGGGATTATTTGTGGGTTTTTTTTCTGCTTGAGGTCTCAACCATTAACAAACAAACGTGTGCTGGACTTCAGCTTTGTGCATAAACCTCCAAAGTGGAAAAAGGCCTTTGATATTTCCTGCATTTCTGTTATAAAGTAGCTATAAGTGGTACAGTTTTGGGGGTGGGTGACTCACTTCTTGAGGATTTTATTTTTAGAAGTTGGATTTGACTTGGTTGATATTCCTTTCAGCATCTAGATTTTCTATTTGGGCATGTATTTTCCACGTTGACTTTAATGATCATAGTGTCAAAAAGTCAATATGCTGTTGTAGATGTGAGAAGTTTGCCTGAGTACTGGATTCCAGGGAGGAGAAATAGAAGAAAATAAGTAAATACTGTTGCAGTTTGTCTATTTAAAAGCTCTATTTAATATATTTTTTACCGTGTTGCTTGCTGAGTTTAATCAGAGTCCGAATAGATTTCAAAGCTTCTCTCCAGTTTTAGGAAGCTTGGAGATGGCAATTTCAAGATTATCTCATCTTGTTGGCGTGGTTTCTTTCTAGGAAGGCTAAATGGCACATCAGAATCTGCTTTGTTTTTCCAGAAGCATCAGTACTTCATGGTATTGTGGAAGAGTTCAAGTCATTACCGTGCCAGGCCGTCACAGTTAATTTTTTGGCAAAATGAATCCATAACAAGAAATGGTTTCAATCGATTTCTTCTGCAGATTCTGCAGTAGATGTGCAGATCTGTTGATTAGCTCAGCCTGTTGGAAGAGTGGGGTCTGCCCCATTTGTAGTCCTTGGGGACAGTCATGGCTGCGTTATTTCTGTGGGCCTGTCAGCTCACAAGGAAATGCCCTTCAGCTCTTACCCTGACTTAGATCAGCATGAGGAACATCATGACATAATAGTTATTTTTTTAAAAATGTTTTTAATGTATTTGTCAACTTGTACTGCTGCTGCATAAATTCGTTAAGAGTCTTTATGGAATGCTGAACACGGTTGTGGTCAGTGAGTTTTGCAGATGTGGACTGGTGGAATTGCAGTTTGCCCTGCAGTGTGTTTTAATCTCCTTTGTGAGTGTTTCCCCACCCCTCACCTGGCTGTAAGATGTATAAGTGCCTAAGTGAGCAGTTATTTACCTGTGGCAAGTCTGTTGTACCTAAACTCAGGAAATTGTGCACCTCCTGGCCCTATTTACCTTGATCTTATTCCATAAAATCTTCATGCTGATAATCTGTGCAGCTCAGAGGCACTGAAAGATGATCTGCAAACAGGGGGAATACTTGCTCTGAACTCTATGGAGGCCCTCAGGAGTCATTCTGATTGATGTCTAGGGATTTCACAAGGATTTGACCTGCTTGATCTTGAGCTTGTAATTAATTGTCAGAGCTGCTATCAGCTTTAGAAATGGGTTTCTACTAACTGGCCCAAAATAGCGATGTTGGGCTTTGAAACTGTTGCCGTTTATGTGTGAAATCAATTGCACCAAGAGCATGTTGTTTTCATGAGTAACAAAAAGGATCCTGTTCTCTAATGTCATCCCATTTGTTAGAAAGTGTTAGCACCTCTCATTTCACAAGGCTTTTTTTTTTTTTGTACACGGCAAGGATGCATTAAATTTAGTCACGTGCAGAAAGAAATCTGCAACTGGATACTCATTGTAAAGGCACTAGATATGTGTGATTTCTCTGTATTTTAACGCTTATTTGAATACAATAGATGAAGCTGGTCAGATGATGAAAGGGCTCTTTGGCTATTGAAAGTCCTCTTGCCACCTCATCTCTCCTACTGTCAGTGTATGCCTGCTAGTTAATAATAGCTTGACACTGGTATAGTTTCAAGCTATTTTTTGCCCATTTCCCTCTTGGTTGCAATAAAAAGAACAGGTTCTATTAGGGGAGCCTTTCTTCCTGCAAGTAAATGGGTGTTTAGTGAAGAGAAAATGCATGGCAGTGGTGGAAACTTAGCAGAGCTTCCTGCTCCTGCTGCACTGCTCATCATGCCATTTATCCATGGGGAAGGAGGGCAGTGTCTCTCTTTAGGATATCATGGCCGGACTCGGGGAGATTTACCTGGTGGTCCCACCCCAGAATGGTCCATAGGAAGCCTGGCAGGCTGCCAATTTCTTGCCTAGACCGAGGAATCTAAGGGACTAAAACCAGGAGAATATGTTCTGCCTGTGTTACATGATAGACATGAGCAATGTGTTATCACAAAGATGTGACAGGGACCTCGTTAGGCCCAGCAGATGTTTTAGTCCTGGCTAAAATCATAATCTGAATGTGAGAGCTGGAAACATGCTGGTAGTGTAGTGCACATCCTCTGAGGACGGAAGGTAATTTGACAGCTCACTTCAACACTCTTCAATAATGTTGACTCTTCTGGCATCTGTTTGTTGAGAATGTGGCTTCTCATGTGGAAAACCGAGACTTCTTGCAGTAAAAATAAGGATTTCTTTTCCTGATTTGGTTTTCTTTTTTTTCTGGCTTAGGTTAGAAGAGAGAAATATTTGAATGTAGCATTGATGTGTTTAATTTCTAAGCTTTATTTGGAGACTTTGAAAAGGTGAAAATATGTAAGCAGTATTGAGGGAAGAAAGTGTTCTTGTTTGATGCATTAAACTGTTTTCTTTCTGAGAGTCTGTGTTTTTAGAGATCCCAGGCAGTACTTTTTCCTTTAGCAGTACCAGAGTCCTGCTGTCTGTCTCAAGAGAAGCCAAAAAAGGTCAGATAAGAACTGTTTCGATAAGATAGGTGGCATTTCTGTCAGTTCTCACTAGCTGGTGAAGCAGATGAGGAGCTGCACAAAACTGAAAACAAGCAAGTAATGTTGCTCTGTCCCTGTCCCCCAAGTCCAAAAACTCCTCTCAATGCCCTTAAGCGGCCGTCTTTGTGAAGGGAATCTTTTCTCTTGAGTGGAAGTTTAGAAAGTGTTTTGTTGTACTGGTTATGTTAATTCAGGCGATCTTTGTTTCACAAGACAGGAATTGAGAGGGCTGTCCTGCTCTGCATAATTACCTGTCACAGCAAAGAGAATATATTAAGCTGGGAAACTGAGATTGGTGTAAAATTCTGTCTTACCTGCAAGGTATATCAGCAGTGTGTTTGATAGAGCTTGATTGTATCCAAGATTCCAGGGGACTTCTGGTGTCAGGTGAGAATCCTTCTTTACGGAAAGCACTTGGTCTTTTCCTGTTGATATAGGTGAGCCAAAAATACTATTTTTTGCTGCTTCTTGTAGCAAACCAAGTGTGAAATGTGAGATGTAACAGCGCTGCCCAAGGCTCTCTGGCAGCCTCATGCATTAGCCTGCTTTTAATATTGTTTGGTAAGATGACAGCACTTTGCTGCCAGTCTGTGAGTTGTCCATGTAAGGTGGGTTATCTTTGCTCAGGTGCCTGGAGACTTGTTCTTACAAGAGATACAAACAATGCATTCGAGAATTTGGCACATCTGGGACATTTTATCTTGCTCTTGGAGAAAAAGGTCAAATGCTCCACAGCCTGTTTCTCTTAAATAGCAGAAAATCCCAGCCTGGATTGAAGATTTGACCCCCATTAAAATACATCGCTTCATGTCTAACCTAGCTATGGGGTTTTAGCTGTGTACATAAATACATAACTGCAGATGAATATTGAAGTACTCCTAGTGTAAATAGAAATACGCAGATGCACATGCTAGGCATACTCATGCATGCCTACAGCTGCAGAGAAAATGTACAGCAGGCAAAGGACTTTCTGATACAATGAAATGAATGGCTTTATTAAGATCTTAGTTCCTCATTAAAAATGCTGAGAAGTAGAACTTGTATGAAAGACTGAAGCTGGGATTTCAAATTAATGTGTATGATAGTCAATATGAACTCAATTCTGAAACGTAAGAGTGTCTGTGGAGATCTGTTGAACTGTATTCATATATATCACTGTTTTTTCTTGTCCCAAGTTTTTTTTTTTTTTAAATTTGGGGTTGCCATTGCAGTTTTAGGAAGGTTAATATTTAGTGCAATTCAGAAGTCCTAAAGAAAACAATTGTTTTTATACAAGACATTTCTCCCATTGTTTTAAGAGGAAAAAATGATCTCGTGTCAATGGTATGGACTCTTATCCTCCTGCTTAAGTATTCAATTCTTTTGATTCAGCATCACGTGCATATGAAATTGGTCTCTTAAGTGATAGGTATTTTTTGAAGGTTTGCTCAGTTGTGCTTTCAGATTTTTCATTCACCTTCTGGTGGCTTGGCTGGGTCTGCATACACAAGTGCATGAACTGAACTATCATTAGCAAGTTCAGTTTTTCCTCTTGTAGTCTTTGTGGCCTCTAAGTTTTTCTTGTCTGCTGTCTTTGCAAACCAGTTTTTCTGCAGGGTCACTTTAAATCACCCAGTGTGACAAATGTGTGCATGAGGGAATGTGTCTTGCTGGTTGTGGCCATCAAAATAGGTTTCACATGGTAGAAATTTGATAGTGTATTTACAGTTCTCAAATCTTGCTTTTGCCGGTGTCCTTGAGTTCATTTTTTTAACAGTCTCAATGAGTTACTGACTAGCTGGCATTGGAAAAATTTGACTTTATCCTCAGGGGCCACTGTAGGCTTTGTTCTGATAAATACTTGTCCAAACATCCCCATTATTTTTTCTTCAAGACAGAAAATGTGACACAGGGTGCTGTGCCTGTTATCTCCCACCTAGACTTGTTTGGTTGGTGGTTTTTTTTTTTTCCTTTGAGAGAAACTTCAACCTTTTTATTCATTGACCTGGTGAATACTTTATCAATGTATTAAGGTCCTTTTATTAGTGTGGATTTTTTTTAAAGTTTAAAATAAAAATCAGGGAAATATTCTAATTGTATGATTTCTATGGTTGGTTCTACTCCAGAAGAAAGCTTAATTGTTGAAATATTTCTGAGTTCCTGTGTTCTGATTTTTTGAGTAGTCTGTGCTAAGTCTTGAGCAGAAGCTTGCAGAAGAGCTGCAGGATTGAAGGAGAGCAGAAGTGACACAAAGCAAAGCTCTTTTGGGAGATCTTATGGAGGTTAAGCAAGTGCAGCAGGATTTGAGCAATGCTGCTTAGTCCACTTGTTCATGTGTGGATGCCAGGGTGGAGGAGACTGGAATTGGGAGCCGAGATCACTTAGAGGTGTGTCTGTGAGAGAAGCCAACTGCAATCTGCTGGTTTCTGGTGATTTTAGAGGTACCTGTCCAGTGTTCGTCCTGTCTCGTACTGGAGCAAACTATTGATCACCTGGCCAAAAACATTTTGCTGCTTTAAAGAACTTCCCCAAACTTTAGGGAATAGTGGGACTGTCATTAAGAAAGAGATGTAATTCCAAGCACTTTCTCTTGGTTTTAAATGCTGACTTCATGGGGTCTTTTCCCTAAGAGTAGGAGAGCTTCATGTAAGTCTTGAAACTGCTGGTGGTTGATAGGCTTCTATTTATTTAATCAGGGCAGTGCATGTTACAGAACTGACAGCAAAGGGATCAGGACTAGAAATATTTTTTACTGGACATCAACATGCTGCTGTGCTGTTGGGAGAAAGTGGAGATTGCTTTGCCAGCACCATCTGGGAGCCTCTGCTTGGCTGTATGGTAGGCAGACCTTTTGTGAATCAGAGAATTGCCTTTGGAATAAAGCCTCTTGGTGGCAGGTTTTTTTAATCTGCTGCACTGACAGAACTGCTCCATCTTGTCCTCTTAATGCAAGCGTGTGTGCCAAATCTGCCTGAAGGGATCTGTATCCAGGAGAGAAGGAAGTGGTGGTGCCTCTGAAAGGTGCTTACCTTCTTTTGTGAGACAAAATAAACTTTTGGTGGCTTTGTGGGGCTGCAGCCGGCACTCTTGGGTTATATATTCTTCTTATATGAATGTAGCACACACTTCAAATTTATTGTTAGAGGAAAGAATAGAAATGTTGTCTACAGCTTACAGAGGGAAACAGCATATGCTGTGTGTATAATTGTCATTCAGCCCAAAAGATGTGTTGAAAATGTGCACTTTTTTTGTGTGGCGGGCAAAAAAAAAACCCCAACCAAACATTTGTTAATCTTTGTGCTTTATGGGAACAGGTTACTCAGTTGTCCTTAATAGTTGTGATGGAATGACCAAGCAGATTGTGGGTGAAGATACTTTTGGGTTGAGGTGGTTACACAATTAAATGAATAAAAGGTGATAGTTCTGCATTGCCAATACGTCAAAAGCTTAGAGTTTGGTAGCAGAATTTTAATTAAATCCATAAGACAGTCTCGGCCGAATTAACAAAGCCAAAATTATGCATCACCACTACTTCTGTCCATGTAAGTATTATAATAAATGTAAAAAGAAAGTCATCACTATCATTCAGAATGCTAGGAATAGAAATTTGACAATAACCTGGCTGGCGTAAGCATTTATAGTTCTAAAAGAGTGGAAATAAATTTAAATCCTCTTCCAGGTTTAATGACCAGGCAAATATAGGGTAAAGTAAAACTTTGAACGTTGTTATAAGTTGAGTTTTGTTGCGTCTTTTTAGTTCTTGAATATCTTTCAAAGAAAGTCAAATCTCAGAGCTCTGAGACCACCTGTAGCTACAAAGCCTTGAATCCTGTTTGCTGACTCCCAAATTCAAATCTCAAATTTGTGTGGACTGCCTGAAGCCACGAATGACACAGTGAGAGCATTCAGGCTCAAATACTGTCTGCTTTTCTCTAGCTCTAGGGGCAGATTAGGCAGCACTTCAAGTCATTTCTCTGGTTTCAGTCCTTCCACTCTTCTAAAATTCACTCTCCATCCAAGTTGGTCACTTTGTTAATGACTATATTGGAGTTCAGGCTGTCTTGTGGCAGTAATGAATGATAGTATCTTCAGAGCACGAGCAATATGTTTTTTTCCTAATCTTTTAAGTGTTTCAGAAAACATGTTGATTGAAATAAGCTCGTTGCCATCAGTGAGACAAGAGAGAGAATGGTGTGCTTGCAAAAGAAAAGAGTGCTCAAATTTTGTACTGTTCAGTAGGTGTTTTCTGCAATTCCCTTCTTCCAAGTGGCCAAGGATCAGAAGAGAGGTCCTGACCTTGTGCAGTTTTGCAATTCATAGATGTCCAACGTGATTTAGGATTTTGGAATTAAATGGCTTGAGTTTGCTAAGTTGTAATTGAGCTGTTGGATTTCATTCACGAAACATAGTCTGGTCAAACAACTGACCCGTATTTTGGTTGGTTATTTGATGTCCTGAAAAATAACCTGCCTTGTGAAATGCAAAATTGAGGTCAAGCCTTTCATGCGCCTCATTCAAAGGAGCTTTTTGCTCAAAATCACTTGAATTGAGCCATGTCTTGGTACTGTGGGGAGTTTGTCTAGAGCTAAGGATTATGGTTTATTGTCTTTGAAATCTATTTTTCTGTTAAATTCTCAATGAATATTCTCATCTGAAAGTAGATGTAGTGGTGGTATTTACTGTAAATTTCTACTTCTTGCTCAAAAGGTCTGTCTGAACTTCTCTATCTGGTATTGACAAAGTTTGCCTTTTTGTCTGAAAAGATCCTTCATAGCATTTGATTAGGTATTGTCCCTGCCCCATCCCAATATAAGCTTGCAAAAAAAGGAGGTCAGAGAGAGCTCTTAGGGATGTGTTTCTCCTCCCTTGTAGTACTACCGTGAGAACAGTTTTTCATGTTTTGCTTCATTGCAGGGAGGTACTCTTTTGGTAGGTTGTACAATGTGTAAAACCTTTCACTTCCAGGTATAATAACTATGGTAAGGAAAGAGCAGTGAAAGGCAGCCCTGTTCAGTTCATGTCCCGGTCAGCACTGACAGTTGTGCTTCATGCAGATTCTCACTGGGCTGATGCGCTTTGGTACCAAAGCACTGGGTCTGTCATCCTTAAACTATTGATGGTGTGACTGAACTGCTCCCTGCTCTGGCTGTGCAGTTTGCTTTCTTGACAAATATCCCCTGCTCAGGAAAATGGGTACTTCTGAGGGAGCTGCTGCTGACAAAATAACTTCAGTTGCTTATCCTTTTGAAGAAAGGTTTCTTGAGAACCTCAAGGAAACAGTCTGTTTAACTTTTATCTCTTTGCAGACAGTCATGTTTAGTGGAGAGAAGTATTTCAGCCAGATGCCCAAGTGGTAGTAGTAGTTTAGGCTGTAAATTCATAAAAGTCACACCAAACCATGTGCTCTGTGTTGGTAACATCAATACCCTTGCTGGTTTCTAAAAAGTATTTGTATTTCTGGATAAAGAAAGAGCTTCTATGAAAGTTGACTCAGCTGCTTTAGAAATCTTGTTTTGCTTCCTTTGGATTCACTGTGTGTTTTAGAAGCTCTTAGGAAGGGACATGGTACAATCTGGTCACACTCGTAAATAATTTGCAAATATACTTCAGGTACAGAAGCTGGAGAATCATTTCCCTCTTTGGAGAGTGCATCTGATTTTGTATCAGGAGGTGGAAATAATCTGATGAGTGTGTTACTTGTGTGAAAAGGAAGTGTGCTGCCCTGTAGTGGAAAGATTGCTGTTCAAACATCTGAAGAGCAGCCTTTCAAATGTTTGGAAAGTAAGATAAAGCAATTTTACAGAGATTTATGCACCTTGAGAAAAATTAGATGTTTAAAAAGCACCATTAATATTCTATTACCTAGTAATCAGCAGTCATGAGGTAGAAAACCAATTTGTGATGCATTTTGTGGTCACAATTTTTGGAAATGAGCCTTCAGTAGCAGAGCTAGATATAAACCATTTCTGTCAGTGTCTTGGAATTGGGATTTGTGAAGTTTTATCTGTGGTGGGTTTTGTTACTGTTTTCTTACTTCCTCTGGCAACTTTTGTAAATTTGTGATACTCTAAAAGAAAGCACAGTTATCCCTATGTTTTCAAATGGACCAAGAGGCTTTTTGTTCATCTTTGAAAGGCTCACAGTAAAATGAATTTGATTGAATCTTTCAGGGGTTTTTTTGTATGCACAATTCAGCAAAAAAAAGTCTTGGTAATGAATTGCTGTTTCTGATCCACAGGCTGTTTTTCTCCAGTCAGACAGTGGTTCAATACCTGCTTTAGATGTTTACAGATCAGTATATTAATGACACTCAACTGTGCATTTATTCTCACTGGAGCAGTGCCCATTCCTACAGAAATGCCCAGGAGAAACACCCAGCACAGAGCAAGCAAGACCAAATGTCAGTGGTCAGAAAGGGGGGAACGCTTGAGAAACTGCTTAAAGCTTTCTCTCCGGTCCCTTAAAGTGTGGGAGTGCCTTCCTGTCCTTTCCCAAATTCCTTGGTGTTTCAGGCATTATTGAAATCACTGATTTGGGTTTCGTGGTGAGTGATGGATTTAAACCTCCTGCAAACTAAACCTAAATGTCAGTCTGGGATAATGCAGAGAACAAAGCAAGTGAATTGTGGGGACAGCCTCAAATTGCTGATGTCCGCCAACAGAACTAGTCAGAGGGAAAATGTTAATTACTTAAAAAATTTGGTAATTCTAAAAGCATAAAGGAGAAGCTGTTTTCAGAAAGGATTAAGCCGGTCTTTGAGATAGGACAATTACTAGGATGCTCAACAAAACCAGCATTTGAAAGAATTGTTTGACGTAGCAATGGCACTTAGGGTAGAATGCAGTTTTCTCTCATTCTGACAGTATACTGGATGTAGGAGGAACAGTGAAATTAAATGTGGAAAAATTTAAGTTAGTCACCTTAGCAAAGACAGTTTTCTGCACCCAAACAGAGGAATTTGTAATTCTGCATGGAATCCATGAGGGACTTTGCTCCCAGTACTTCCCCTTCTTAAAATAGGCGCAGATATCAGGTAATATGGGCGTTTTAAACACTGGCTGGGTAAATCAACCCACCCTAAACAGAGCAGCTCCTGTGCATCAGCTGCCTCATGGGAAGGGTCCCTGAGCAGCCACTGGCCTTTGTTCCTCACAGTTTGTGCTGTGGAGCTGCTGATGTGCAGATACACTTGTCTGGTTTTCTGTGAAATTCTTGCAGATGTGGATCCTAGTGAGTTTGGATTACAAAAATAACTCGTTCCTTAAGCCATGTTGCAACTGATTTTAAACCTAACTGCTACCCTACATTGACATGTTTGTAAGGCAGCTGTATAGAGTACACTGAACAAGCAGAAAGGACATCCAACTCCAGAATTGCCATTGTTATGCCCAATGGCATCCATGTTCACGTGCATAAACATAGTGTACAGCAGGTAATTTTCCATCTTGCTTTCCTATGGTCTGTAAAAATATTACAGTTTCTGGTTGGGACTGAGACATTTGAAAGCATCCACGTGGTTAGTGGAAATGAACGGCAGCTTTAATGATTAAGCCACTTGGATACTTGCTGGCTGGCACACTTACTAACATTTTATAACCAGTTTTAGTCCACCCCTCTTTATGGGAGTTGGGAGGGAGAGTAAAATTCAGGTGTATATTTTTTAAGGAGAAATAACTGATCAATAGGGAAGTTCAGTCAGGAACTTGAGAGAATTGCTCACCTACAGTTAAATTAGTTTAATGTGATGCGTAAAGCTTCATATGCAGTGAATGTCTTCTACCAACACCAAACCAGGAGTGTTTCAGCTGGAGTATGAAACAGCTCAGTTACAATTATATGCTGGTAAATTAGTGTCTCATCTTCAAAAACAGAGCTTTTGTTATTTATTTATTGGTAATACTTGGATGCTGTGTCATCCTGAAGTTGCGACACAGTTTGGAAATCGATCCTTAGTGGACCTAGAGGTAGAACAGACTGCATGAGTTGTAGGACATGGCTGTGATTGAACTGAACGGGGAGCAGTTTTTAGTGTAGCCTAATGACACCTGCAGTTGTTGGGTTTGGTGAAAATACACAGGTATAAATAAGCCCTTTTCTTAAGTAACTGCAAATTGCATAAATCTATATCTCCGAGTCTGCTGTATTATCCTACCACTAGTGATTTAAGGCTTGAAATAACAAGTATTTGTGAAATGGATTTAGAAAAGTTGCCTTATCACTGAGCTTATATTTTTTTCTCAAAGCCTTTGACCTTTGGCATTGATATTTTATCACAGGGGAAGGCATTTCCAGTAGGCAGTGCTGGTGTGGCTGTGCATGCGGGTGTGTGCACACAGCCTGGTGTGGACCCTTGTTTGTTTTGCAGGTGTCCTGTTAGCTTGGCTGTTTCCTTCTCCTTCAGCTGTAGGACAGAATTTTCTCGTTGGCTTGTTCCCTCCTTAAACTGTCTTTCTCCCTCCTCTGAGGTGCTGCTGTGCTGCAGTCTCCTTATGACGTTTAACAGGCTGCAATTAGCCCAGACACAGAAGTCGGGGTTGTCTGGGGCAGCATGATTCCAGTGATGAAAAGGCGTAATAATAATTCCCCCTCAGTCCACTTGCACTTGGTGCTGTTTGATCCTGCGACTCAATCAGGAGTGGACAACATAGCTGTATTTTCCTGCTCACTTTGCCTGATTAGTGACTGATCTGATTTCCCCCAGGTTTGTAATTAATTTTCCCGCAGAAGTATGCTTAGGTTTATGGCTTAAATAATAAGTGATGGTGACTTGTGCTACTGTCTACATGTCTTAATCCTTTTCCACGTCTAGATGGACTAAACAAATGCATAGTTGTTGCATCTGCCCTGCTGTAATGATTACTGTGGTGAAGACTCTTTTTTTAAATTTTTGTAAGCTGCTGTTTTATTTTGCAAGAAGTTATTGAATTACACCTCCAGAAGGCTACTAAAGTAAGAGGTTTATGGCTTTTATTGTCCTTCTGTTCTATGAACAGTTAATGGACAAGTAGGTAGAAAGTACTGAAAATTTGGGTTCTACTGTAAAAATGGCATCAAACCCAGTCTTTCCTGGATACAATTATTGAGGTGTATAGTCCTATGTAAAAAAATCCCAAGCATTAAAACCTGAAGCAAAATCCCCCAAGTCACGAGTAGCTACCGAAGAAAGAAGTGAAGGCAATTAATATTTTGGAGAGGCAGTGAATGCAGCACGATGAGCATGACAAAATGTCCTGGGAGTTGGGTGCGTGTAAGAGCCAAATCTGTGCTATTGATTTATACTCTGAGTTTTCTGGGTGAACTTGGAAAGAAAGGCAGTATTGTTGTTGGGAAATGTAAATTGCTGTATTTCATTTCTCTCTAAGGGAAAACTTGTCTCTTCAGGAATTTCCCATCCAGTATTTACAGCTGATTCTATCACTTCTGACTGAAGTTACTTTTCCAATTGTCTTCTTAGTCAATCTTTTTTAAAAGGTTGACTTTTTGCTAGAGTAGTTCAAGATGAAATGCTGTTTTGTGTGGTCAAAGATAGTTATGCTTGTTCTAGAAATTGTTTCATTTTCAAGGAAAACTTGTTGTAGGAGAATTTGAGTGAAATGACTATTTAAAGCTACTTGTCACAAGAGGAATTAGCTAGAGATTAACCTGTTGGAGCAGGACTTTTTTTTCTCTCAACTTCCATTTAGACTTCAATTTTATTATCCCTTGTTTTGGCATGAGTTTGTTTTCTTGTGTGCTTGCAGTTAATAGTGACATCTGACTTCTCTCAAGACGCTTAACCTGCTGTGTTAGAAGGAAAGAGAAATCTCTCCTGTTTCCATCAATATTGTATGGCTGATGAAGAAAAAGCAGTGGATATGCTATATTAGGGGGATGTATTTTTGTTATGCTGTTTCACTGTTGGACTCATGTCTGTGTTGCAGTGTAGTTGTGAAAGAGATATATATTTATCCTTAAAATAAATAACTTTTAATATGCTGAAGTCAAAGTGAATTCTCATGCTAGGTCGTATCTATTTATCAGAGATAATTTGGTTGGTAGAAATGCTGAACACTGATTATGTGGCTCCTCTGACTGCCAGTGGGTTTCTGTACCTTGTCCTATAAAGAAGGTAAAGCTGAGGATGCCCTGGTATATTTGCAATGCTACTGAAACTTAACAGGCTTCAGTCACAGCTGTTAGGAGTTGAAGGGAGGTACTTCTTTCCTAAAATGCCCTGTTCCATTTTACAAGTGGCATAAAGCATGAATGAGGCCAGATCTGATAAAAAACCACTGTACTTAAAACTCTAGCAAGACCAAGTTCCTTTGCAAGTGAAGTTCTTGGTATGTGGTACCAAGACCTGCATTTACATGCTTAGAAAAAATCCTTTTTTTAAATTTATTTTTCTGTGTTTAGAAACTACCCTTGTTTTGCCACCCTAGTCAACATAGAACGGTGTTTTGTGGGCTAGGTGATTTTGCTATTAAAATCTCACGTTATTGTTTTAAATGTGTTGTATTGAACAAAATAAAGCACCTGACTTTCAGCAGTACTTTAAATAACAAATAGTTTATATACAAAGAACATTTCTTAAAATGCCTCCCTGAAAGTAGATGTCCCTAAATATTCAGGGAGACCTTACATCCTTTGTGATTAAGTAGTGCTGAAATTATTTCAAAACCTAAATTTTTGAAATGCTGCTGTAATTAATGATTAATAGGGAGCTTAAATCCAGCTAAGTATCTGCCTGAGAAGTGCCAGTGCTGTGTGGTTTTCTGTGTTTGCCTCTCCTAGCAATGCTTTTTGTGTTCATGTCGAAACTGGAGGTAAACAGTTTACAGATAAAATGGAGCTTCCTCCATAAAACTGCGGCACTGGGGAGATGTCAGGATACATCCAGTTTGGAAACAAGCCCTTGACTGTTAACAAGAACAAACAAAGCGTGTGACCCATGCCGTGCAGCTGGCGAGGGGGCTCAGAGACTGTGCAGTGATTCTCCCAGCCTGATAGCTCTGGCAGCTGGGCTGCAGCACATTTTTGGTGTGGATTTCCTGCAGGGCCATGTTTATGTTGGAGGCGGTGCACAAGCTGCTGTGTGGACATCAAATTGTTCTACTGGTTTGAGGATCAATGAGGTTAAATTAGCTCAGTCGTTTACTGCACGTTTTGTTGAGGTTCAAGCTGTCCAGGCTGTTGCAGTTAATAGGAGCAGCCCAGAATGCTGCCGGTTAAATGTGAGTTACTCACCAGGGATCCAGAGTTCATTATTGGAAGGAATAGGTCAACTTTACTCCTGAAAAAGTTCAGGTTGTTGGGAATACTCTTCCCTGTGTTGTTTGAGGGGCAGAACTGGAGAGCGTATCATTGATCAGCAGCACAGCAGGATACCTTGATGATAGGTTTAGGGTGGATGTACTGCTCTCTTAATAGCTGTTGTACAGATAGAAGTATTGGTGATAAAATAAACTCCTTTGGGCCTTTGATTTGCATAAAAAATAATGTCCCGTTCACTAATGAACAAATTATTTGGAGCTAGAGGGAAGTGAAGAGCTTGGAATGAGTATCTCTGCTTAAAAGACAAACCAAGGTAAAGGCAGCCAACTGAAGCGTCTGTCAGAAGAGTTGGGCCCTGTTTGGGAACAACTGGAAGAGACGTTCTTTTCGTCTTAATCTTCTTCCCTTTCTTTTCAGAAATACTACTTTTAGAGCTATCCTGATAATACTTTCTAAGCCTAAGTGCATTGTATAACACATGGCATAAGTGATGAGAACATAGGCCATGGATCTGGTTCGATATTAAGGAGAGATCCTTGAATATACCGCATTGGGCAATTCTTTCCATTTCTGGATCCTTGGCTTCTGTTGAATGGCAGTGCTACAATTGAGTGCAATTATGTGGGATATGTCAAATAGAAACTTTGACTCTGTATCACTAAATTAGGAAGCCAGAATAATACTGTGTTTTAGACTCTGTAAGCTTTCCTAAGCATTAATTTGGTTGGCACTGGGTGCTTGCTATGGTTTTTTAACAACAATTTGCCTTCTTTTTTTTGAAGTTCAAAGACTCTCCACGGTTTGTTTGTGTTTTTTTTGTTTGTGTGTTTTAAATTTTTTATTGTAGCTTCTTTGCTTTCCCATTTCTGTGCCTATTAAAAAATACTGAGAAGCTGCTGGAGAGCTTAGTGATCCATCAGGACAGTTGGTGCGGTCAGTGACAACAAAGCCATCACCTTTGCGGGTCAGACAGTTTGGAGAAGTGAGTTCAGGAAGCAACCTTGAACACAAATTGTCCTCCTTATGGAAATGATGTTAGTGAGGCTGATGGGGCTGACAGGCAAAGTCTGCTGAAGGCTTTTTTTCAGGTGTTGTCCCTTTGTCACTTCTTCATTGATGCTCACGTGGGAGATGCTGTTAGTTATGTCTAACTCTTCAAATGGATTGGGAAGGTCTTCCTTTACTAAGTCTTTGTGATCTCTTCTCTTACCTGTTTTACCTCATCAGTCCAGAGTGCTTCTGGACCAGAAAGCAGATATCCCATAGAATGGATGTACAAAAGGAGCTGAGCAGAGGTTTTCTGGTGAAACAGGATTTATCTGGAGTGGGGAAATGTGATTTCATAAAAATGGGAGCTTGTTTTGTAGACTTCATTTCAGTGAAACTTTAAAGAGGGCAACCCTGCCACTCTCCCAGTTCCAGACTGTCAAATGCAGGAGGAGGGAAAGGGGAAGAGATCAAATCTTACATGTCATGCTTCTAGTTAATGCTCTGGCTTATTAAACCAGACTCTTGCATATTTCCTGGGGGTACATGAGAAGCAACCTAAAAACTCTGCACTCCTTTGGGAATAGTGGCCTTTCTGTGACTCGTGGAACAACTTCTGATCCTCCTGAATTTCATTCCATGTGAATGAGGGCAAGATAAAATCTCGGGCAAAAACTTATGGAATGTTGGAACAGCTCTGTTAAAAGCTCAGTAATAAAAAGTAATAAAACCTTGGGAGCTTTAGTTACAGCTTTTCAAAAGTTGCTTAACACTGTTATATTTTAATTGATATTGACTTGGAAGGAAATGTTTTCTGAATAAAACTTAGCATATTCTTAATATTTGCAAAAGTCTGTTGGCCTTTGTAGCCCCAAGGGCACAATGCTGGATCATGTTCAGCTGCTGTAACAAGCACCCCCAGGTCCCTTTTTGACTGGGCACTGTCCAGCAATTCTGCCCTTTTCCTGTAGTACTCCAGGAGGTTGTTGGGGAAAAAAAAAAAAAAAAAAAGGAAAAAGAAAAATAAAAAGGAAAAAAAAAGAGGAGGAAAAAAAAAGAAAAACAAGCAAACCAAAAAACACTGGCCCATGCAGCAACCCACTTGGATGTGTCTGCAGTCCTGGAAGCTTGAGTACCCTTTTTTCTCCTATGAATACACCTTGAGCTTGTTTGGGGGTGGTCTCACTTCCACGTGTCTGCAGTCCTGAAGGTTTGACTACCCTTTTATCTCCTACAAATGGACCTTGAGCTTCTTTTTGGCAGTCTAACTTCCATTTGTCTGCAGTCCTGGAAGCTTGACCACCCTTTTTTCTCTAAAAATTGCACCTGCAGCTTCTTAGAGGGGTGGCACTTTCATGTGTCTGCTGTCAACAAGCTTATGGTCAATTTACAAATGAAAAAATGGTAGTCAAGCTTCCAGGACTGCAGACAGAGAAAAGTGACACCCTCCAAAAAAAAGCTCAAGGTGCATTTGTATGAGAAAAAAGGGTAGTCAAGCTTCCAGGACTGCAGACACATCAAAGTGAGACCCCCAAAAAGATGCTCAAGGTCCATTTGTAGGAGAAAAAAGGGTAGTCAAGCTTCCAGGACTGCAGACACATGGAGGTGAGACCACCCCCAAACAAGCTCAAGGTCCAATTTTTGGAGAAAAAAGGGTAGTCAAACTATTAGGACTGCAGACACATGGAAGGGAGACCACCCCAAACAAGCTCAAGGTCCAATTTTTGGAGAAAAAAAAGGATAGTCAAACCTCCTGAACTGCAGAGACATCAAAGTGAGAACACCCTGGAAGTTTTGCTCCCCGTTTTTCTCCTACAAATGGAGCTTGAGCTTCTTTTTGGGGATCTCACTTCCATGTGCCTGCAGTCCTGGAAGCTTGACTAATCTTTTTTCTGCCTCATTTGGACCTTGAGGTTGTTTTGTGGTGGTCTCACTTTCATGTGTCTGCAGTTCTAGAATGTTGACTACCCTTTTTTCTCCTAGAATTAAACTTTGAGCTTGTTGGGGGGTGGTGCCACTTTGATATATCTGCTGTCTAGGTAGCTTGACTACCCTTTTTTCTCCTACATTTGGACCCTGAGCTTGTTTGTTGGCATCTCACTTTCATGTGTCTCTGTTCCTGGAAGCTTGACCACCTGATATTCTCCTGCAGATAAAACTGGAATTGGTTTGGGGTGGTCTAACTAATGTATGTCTGCAGTCATGGTGGTTTGAGTACCCTTTTTTCTCCAAAAACTGGATCTTAGCTTGTTTAGGGGCTCTCCCTTTCATGTGTCTGCAATCCTGGAAGATAGACTACCCGTTTTTCTCTTAGAAATTGGTTTTGAGCTTGTTTGGGGGTGGTCTCACTTCCATGTGTCCTGCAGTCCTGGAAGCTGGACTACTCACGTTCTCTTCCAAATCCACCTGGGCCTCGTTGGCTGCTGTATCTGGGGAGTGCAGGTACCATGTGCTGTTGACACATGAATGGTTTCGTCTGCTCGGGGGGGTTGTTCTCTGCAAGCAAACAGCTTTAGGATGGATGCCCTCAGACTTGGTGTTGTATGGGGCACTCATCTAGCCTTCCAAATCAGTTCAATCAACCATGGAGGTCAGTGAGGTGATGGATTTTTCAGCCAGACCGCCCTCATGTTCCACTTGGAATAGTGACCTTTGTTTCTGTAATACAGAAAAGCAAGGTTATGTCATTTGTGGCTGTCATTGTTTTAGCATGTAAATATCATTACATTTGAGGCTTGTGTTGCACAAAGTTTTACTCTTCGCTCCTGGCAAAGGCCTTCTACGTTTTATGTACAAAGTTCTTGCCATTTTTTCATTTCATGCCCTGTGTATAGTGTCACTCATATGTCGGGATGCAGAATAAGGTTTGAAATTGCCTACAGTTCTGATGTTGTACATGCACAGTGTGTTTCTGCTGATTGTCAGTGATGTGCTGTGGAAAATTTTGCCCTCTTGACTGTGCTTGTAGTCAAGAACTTGACTCTCTACTAAACAAAGAAGGTTAAGGCCTTCATGTTTTAGACTGTAAGGAGAGGAATGAGGTGGAAAAAACCATCAAAGCTATCCCAAGTATATTTAGAAATAATGAACTCTGATTTCATTTTGCTCTTGGAATAAGTCTGCTACACCTAATGACAAGTGGGTTTTCTGGAGGTTCTGAAATGTGACAGGAAGCTTCTCTGAGTTATATCTTGGGCATAAAGGGTCCTCATGCATGCTAGACTGGGGAGAGAGAAAGCAGCAAGAGGCTGACAATGTGGTAGGAAAAAGAAGTGGGCAGAAGTGACACAAACCAAATAGGAGTTTAGAAGGGTAGTGCCACTACATCGGAACAGGGAGTGAAAGATTGACAGTAACTGGGAAACGAAAAAAGTGATGGTTTCCTCCAGTGAGCTGCCAGGTACTTGTGGCAGTAGAGGATGGAGCTGCGTAGGAATTGTGGGGAAGTTGTAGGTGTGGGACTTATGATGCAGGATTTGTAGAATTTGTAGATGTAGAGTGGTGTTTGCTTTCAAAGGAAAAGGCTGAATAAATTTAGGAAAAGGAGGGCAGACAAGCCCTACTTGTACTTTAAACTCATCCAATATTTCTCTGATGTCAAACATACGTCAAGATAAAAGAAATAATTTTAGCCAGAAATGGAAATTAAAAGTTTTCAGACTGCAGTACAGTGGAAGATCTACAAATAGTCCCTCTGTGTAACAGGGCGGGAATATTGTGTTTTAGTAAAAGTTCCTTTTTTGACTATAAGATCACTAATGTGACTGACTTGTCAAGTAGATCTTGCTCCAGTTACAGGGAACCGTTTCTTGCCCTTTGCGTTTTAACTTTGCATTGGGCAAAAAGTGATTTGTGGCAAAGTCACTGTAGTAAAAATTAGCCTATTCTCATTTTTTGTGTACCAGAGAACACTTTTTTTTTTTTTTGACACTGTTGTGCTATTTTCATACCTTGATACAGTACACAAGAAGAGACAGCTTTTAGTGCACGTAGTATTCTTTGTATTAGAGCTTAATTTGAAATGTTTGCCACTTTGGAAAGGAGAGAGTAAAGGAACCTGGCTGCAGATTTCAGGGTGACTCATGAGCTTTATCTTTCTATTAAAAATAGAGAATTGCACAAAATCTAGTAAATCAGCAGAAAAAACCTGGCATTTTGTAACACTGAACAAAATCCTGTGTCTTGTGCAGCTGGCAGTTCTTAGCTGTGTTGGCTTAAATACAGCTCTCTTTAATGTGCTTTGAGTTTTGTTAGTTGACTTTTGACTTCCCTGTGTCTGCTTTTTCTTTTCCATTCCGTGCTGAGCTGGGTTGACAAAGTTCTGTTTACCTGCAGCTGTTTGTGTGTGTAATATTTAGACACTCATCTAAAAAAAACAAAAACCCTCAGGTAGTGGTGGATGGTTATGAAGGGGTTCTCCTCCATGTGACAAACTTGTGTCTTAACATGGAAATGACAAATTGAAGGTAAATAGTTTCCACATAAAGTAGAAACTTGAAGCTTCCTAGAGAGAGTTTAATTTGCTGCTTCTGTGGGGTGAGAATTTTCTCTTTTCTCTACCTTTGCATTGATATCATCTGAAACTCCGGTGTGATCCTTCAGATAGGCAGTAACAGGATCCTTTAATGCCCTCTGGATTGGACACTTGTGATGTGATATTGATCACTGCAGCTTTGAATCATCATTACAGACGTGAGCTAATACCTTAAGCTGAGTTTGATGCTGGATGATAACTCCTGTTTCCAGGCTAGAGCAATCTCTTTTGCTTACACCAGGAGATTAGAAAAGGCAGAGTGGCAATGAACAATGTGACTTTGTCTTGCTTAGTTGGGAAAATATTGCTGTGTTCTGCTGTGTTTTGAAACAAAAAAAAAAAAAAAACCAAAACAAAACCCAATGCTTGTTTTATTTTTCTGAAGGTGTTGTTATGCTTTGGGGAACTTGGGGATGAAGCAAGATATTATCAAAGAAGTGAAAAACTGTTCATACTAGAAGTAGTATTAGAACCAAAACAATTTGTAGGGGAATTCCTCTTACTTTACAGTCCTTGCAGTGTTCTCTTAATCTTGCTTTCTTTCCCTGTTAATGTGCAGAGGTTTGTATGTGGAGAGTTTTCCATAACGTAGGTTCTCTATAACACTGCTTTTGGGGAATGAGAGAGGAGGAACTTTGTCTTGAAAAGTATTTCAAATCTTCCAGCTGATGGCTCTGTCTGCAAAAACCCAGTTTTTCCCACCACTGCTAAGCTGCAGCTAAAAACGGTGGAAAGCCTGTTTTTTTGGGAGCAGAGGACACTGCAGCAACACTGCAGAACAGCTGAGAAAACTTGTGGAAATGTTTAAGGTTTGCAAATTTGCCTTGTGACAACTTGCAGTTCCAGCATTTTCCTTAAAGAGAATGATTTGAGGTTGTGTGGACTGCTCTTATGTTTCCAGGATTGTCCTAACAGTCTTCAAACCATTGTTTTTACTTGTTACTTCAAGAGACGGGAAACTTGGACATCTAGTTTTGTCCAAACTCTGGATGAAGCCTTTGAAGGAGTATCTTTCAAAACATATTTCCCGGGCCTATGGAGACATGGTGTCCTACAGTCCTTAAGTGTCCTGTAGGAAATAGTACTTTTTGTTACAGACTTCAGCTTGTAACGAGATTTAATATCAATGCTTTCAATAGATTCAAAATAATTTTCTGTCTGTGGTGGTGCATTCTTTTTCAGAGGTTTTTGTCTCACTGTTCTGCCTAACAGTGTTCCGAAGAAATGAATTTTCAACAGGAATTGAGAAGTTGTGGTTTTGAATCTTATTTCAAGGAGGCATCTCCAGGGATCAAGTTGAAGTGCATTACATTGGTTTGTTTCCATATCTGGGTTAGTAATTGGACAAATACGAAGACAGTTGGAAACACAGAAATAGGGTTTTTTTTCTTTTTGTATTGCTTCAAATTTAATTATTTGAAGAAACCAGAGTTTGCTCTAAGTTTAGTTTTTCCTGACTCCTGTCTATCCTTTCTAATAAGCGTTTTTCACTTTTTTAGGGCAGCTTTTTCTTAATGTTTAATTGTAGTGTGTCCCTTACTTGGCAATATTTTGCTCAGGGTGATTTGCAGAGTAAAGTAGCTTGCTCATGAAAGTTGATTTTTTATCAGGTCTGTAGAGCCATGTGCTTGTGTGTGGGGGTGAGAAGAGGGCAGAGAAAGGGAAGAAGGCAAGGATTAAGTGAGTCGATATATGTGCAAGAGGTTGCCTGAACTGCAGAGATTAAACAAACCAAAGAAGGGCTCTGTCTGAAATGAGGAATTAAATGTATTTGTGACAAATATCAACATCTATCTCTAATTTGTTTTTACTCAAGAACTAGGCCCTTAGAGATTTGTGAAATCTATTGGCAAACATCATGACTACATTTTGAGAGACAAGAAATGTGTAAAAGGAAGAAAAAAAAAATGGGGAAGGGAGAGGGGCAAGAGAATTATTCTGGTCTGAAGAGGATGGATGACTTTCTAGAGCCTATCTGGAAAAAAATATTGACAGATTCAACAGCAAATAACACATGGATGAGAGGTTTTTTTTCCAAAGTAATTGGTGCCAGATGTAGCCCATCCTTTAACTTGATAAAATAATAGTTTCGGTGTAGGAAGTTCATTATCTACACTTAAGAAACATGTCTGTGTAGTTCTCTATGGGGAATTACAAAAGAAGGTGTTAAAATGGTGGTTGGTAAGGTGGACAGGGAATGATTGAAGGGGAGAGCAAGAAGCTGTACTTGGAAGGGAAGAATTGGTCTGTTAATACAGATCCTCAGGGTTTGTCTTGAGACTGTTCTTCAGCATGAACTAAATGCTATGGCACAGGATTAAGAGACTTTGGTAGGCTGGAGGAGCAGATAATTCCTGGAAGAACTGGATGGTCTCAACAGCCTGGAATGTAAAGCAGGGCACAGTTGAGTAACATGGAGTGAAGTTGATGTGCTAGTGAGAATTGTTGTGAAGGAGAAGCTTTTAAAACAAAAAACCCACCCACCCAACAAGCAGCTGTGAAGGTACTGGGTCACAACAGGCTGGCCATAAGCAGGGAATGTGTTGATGCTGTGGAAAAGGTTTGGTTTCAGTGGAATGGAAAACCAAGCTGTTTTAAGATGGAGAGCTGACAACACTGTCAGGCCACAAGTCACATGTGGGATTGGCAGGGCAATGCCAGGTTTGACTTATTGCTGTTGATTTTCTCCCTAACTGAAACTATATTACTTACCTCAATTTTATAGCTTCTAGAAGGTTCTGGAAAAGATGTCCAATACTACTGTGTTTATAGACTTGTTAGTTTCAGTTCAAGAAAATAGTATTTGTAGTAGTTCTGAAAAGAAACAGCTTTCTTTTATTCTGGATCATAAATTTTAGTGTCACAAACATGGCATGTACAAGAAAATGGATCGAAGCTGAGAAACAGCGTAGAATTATTCTGAGAAACACTTGAAAAAACAGCATAGAATTATTCTTATTCTGAAGCAGGGATGTCATGATGAAGTGAGATCATCTGCAAGGTGTTGCTTAGAACGTGATGGAGGCATAAATCCCCTTAGTGGAGGCATTTACCATGAATTATTTCACTTGTAGATATTTCCATTTAAATATGGTGTGTGGAAGACTTTCTGAAATGAGTCTTTTCTCGTAGTTGTGGAATCCAGTGTAGGAGTCTGTCCAAGAAAAGTGGATTATTAATGTAGTTAAGGACTCTGTGGCCGCCATTTACCAAAGGTGTATTGAAGGCTTCTCTGAAGCGTGTCAGAAGTTAGGCTGTCTTTGTGCTTTTCCTGGTTTGCCTTTGTCTGGAGTTTCCATTTGGGGTGGGGAGAACATTGGTCTGACACCAGGATCATCTGTTTTCACAACTGTTCTAGAAGAGACAAGAACCTTGAATTTTTCTCTGGTCCTGGTATGTATAAAACGGGCTAGGAGGCTGTACTAGTCTTATATAGCTGCATTCCTTTTCCTCTACACCTTTCATTTTGAAGTCTGGATGGCTCAAACTCATTTTATTTGCTTCATTGGCATGTATTAGGGAAAGTATTAACACAAGCGATTTTTCTCGAGAAGAAAAAAAAAAGAGAAAAAAGTATTGTAAAATCAAGATGATGTATAAAGAAAAGTTGTTCTCTTCCTCTGAGTGTATTTGTCATCGCTTTGGATAGAAGACTGAAAGTATGAGAAAGGGACATCGATTTTAACTCTGAGCTATGTTGTGTTTATCTCCATAACAGGCAGGTTTTCTAGTGAATCCCAGTTAATCTAATATTGGATCCTTGGTGAAAATCTCCAAACCAAATAATAAAATAGGTAAAAGCTTTAAAATCCTTATCATAGCATGTGTGCACAGTGGAGGATTGGTGTCTTTCTTCTAAACAGAGCTTAGGAATCAGAAGAGCATGTTGGACTCAACAATGCTTCAAGTAGATGCAATAATAGGATGGTTTGAAGAGTGGGGATACTTGAAAGGAATCTCTTCATCTTCCATGTGAAATATAATCCTGAAGGAATTGATTTCCTTTTATGCTTTGATGTAAATTTGACTTATCTGTTTCTCTCAGATAAACATGGGTGATCTGAGGCAATTGGATATCAGCTCTTGGATTCTGCAGGCAGTGTCATTTTCATTCCTTGAGGGAGAGAAGGGAAAGGGAGGAGGCATTAGGTTATAAAGTAGTATAAGCTCATCCTTACATAGAGCTTCTTACAATACTAAATACATCTAAACCAAATCTTCTGCATTTCCAGCTGTTGTATTTTTCTCTGATTTCTATTGCTTTGTGTCATTCAGTGCTATCTGATCCCATTAGCCCAAATCCCTCTGCATGAAGTATGTAATGCTGCTCTAATAACAAAAAATGCCCAGTGGGGTTGTTCCCTGGGGGGCCTTGTACTGGAGGCGAGCTCCCATCACCTGACAGGGATCTGATGATCGCAGTGCTGTCTCTGGGATCAGAGGTGCTGGGCTGGCTCAGGCTCTCCTCCCAAACTCCATGGTGTTGGCTCTGTTTGCATTCCGTGCCTTTTCGTATGTCCTCGCTGTGACACAGGCATCAGGGGAATCACAAAGGCGGCAGATGGTCTGTGCACAGCTCCCTCAAGCGTAAAACAACATTTCTGTGCTTGTTGTCAGGACCTTAAATTGCACACTGTTCTGTTTGGTTATTTTCAAACCCTGTGTTGGCCAGAGGGGCTCGGATGAGAAATATTTGCATATCACAAAGTGGGAGCAAGGGCTGAATTAAAGTGGCAAGCAACTGGATTGAAACTAAATTCTAAGTGGAAGTTGTATGTGCTCATTTTTAACAAGGGTTTATTTTGTTATTTTTAATGAAAGCAATGACCTCTACTAGAACTGAACAAGACACAGGTTGTGTACAGTGTGTTTATGGGATTTTTTTGCTGCTTCCCCTCACCAAATATACTGGAGTTGTTAATTTTTGCACAAAGCCTGGACTCAACCCCCCCCCCCCCCCCCCGTAATACTGTAACATCTACACCTGAAATGTATATTCAAATGTAGGCTAAAGAACGTTCCAAATGGGCTTATTATCCTTAATGTTCTTCTGCTGCAGTTCAAGTAAATGTAATGTATTAGTTGCTCATTGAATGCGCAGTACCACTTTTAAAAATTCACTTTGCTGTGCAGGATTTTTCCCAAGATACATTAGATAATGTCAAGTTTAAATCTGTCCGTGAGTCTACAGAGATGGCCATGCAGATGGAGCTGTGGAAAGCCAAATGAAAGATTTTCATATAAGCACACTGGGCTTAAACAAATCTGTTTAATTTGTTTTCCTCCCAGCCCCTGTTTTCAACCACTTGAATTCCTCAGATATTCAAAGTTATTTTGGAAGTGTTTAACACAGAAAGTGAAAATGCAGCCTGAAGATAAGGATTGTTATTTTAAGAGAGGAATATTTGGAAAATGGTGGGAACAAACAAAGGTACAAGTTCATTATGACATGAATTTAGTCTCAGACTAAATGGTTTTCTTCTGTGTCCATGCTATGACAAAGAGATTGCTTCCCCCAGTTTGTCCTCCCCTTGCTGCATGAGGAAACTTCAGTTACCAAATACAGGATCTTGTGCATCTTCATGCGTCTTGGTACATAACGGCAATTTAAACACTTTGCTTTGTGTAATTTTGTCAGCGGATGGGATAGGGAGAAAAATCTGATTCGGATGATTCCTGGATATTTTTATCAGGTCAGGGCTGTAATATTGGCCACTGGTGAGTGGTAATTTGTATTAGGGGAGATTTCTTGTCTTTCATAGCTCCCCTAGATTAGTGTACAGAGGATATTGAGAAAATGCTTGGGCTGAGGTTGGCCAGAGTCTCATGGTCAGTCACTAGGTATTTCTAAGGGTTTTCTGAGCTTCTGTATCTATCTGTGCATCATCCTGTTGCCCCAATGCAAGGAATTAATTGATCCAGTCAGGATAATAAGCTGCCAAGAATAGCAATCCTTTGGTAGATAGATATACAAAATTCATTTTATCTGTCCAAGCACTGATGAAATGCAGGACCTGGGCTGATGCTTTGCTAGTGTAAACCAATTCTTGTGTTTGGTAAAGATACTTTCTTTAGGCATTAAAAAAAACCGCTCAAATTTGTCTCTTCAACGGGCTTTAGTACAATTACGTGGTAGTAAATGCATCAACAAATACTGGTTTTAGTTATTTTTTGAAATAGCTCTTAAAAAACATCCCAAATCTTGATAATTCATTGGAGCCTTCTGTAATTGTTTGGCATTTCAGTGTGTGCAGGCAGTAGAGCATGTGAGCAGCTGTAACCACGTTCATGCGGTCAGTTTTGCAAATACATGAAAAAACTTGCTTATGGGAGAGTCACAGCCCACTTGTGTTTACAACCTGAGACTGGTACAGTGAGTAAAAACAAGCTGGGATACTTGTAGGAACAACAAAAACCCAGGAAACCTTGAGAAATATTTGGAATCAAAATATTGTGTGTTTATGGCCAATGCAGTGCTAACAGAGCCAGGACATGTGGCATGCTAATGTTTGGGTTTGGTTTTTTAATGTCCACTTAAAACTAGTAACGTGGCTCAGATTTTTCAATACAGATCTCTTAGGTACTGGCGGTAGTTAAGTGTGTCATACTAAACACTCTTGGAGTTGAAAATGTTGCTTTGTGTGAGTATTTATGTCTTCTGAAACTCAGCTGTGCATGCTTTTTGTTCGCCGTTGAAATGCTGTAACCACAATTGAATTGAAATTGGTCGGTTCAAAGGAACTGATACAATTTTATCTGTTTACTCATCTAACTTACAGCAAGAAAAAGGCACAGACTCTGGACTGAGGGATGTTCACTAGTATGTTTGAAAATTTGTGTTTGATAATTGAAGTTAAATATCAGGAGAAAACCTCATAAACAGGGGTGAAATTCAACATGTAAAGTGCTTGTTTTCTTTTGTAGCCTTGTGTGAACTGTCTTGAAGATCAAACTTGTAAATCCTTCTATGTGAGTTAGTTAGCATTAGCAATAAGTGGCAAAGTCCATACTGTTGTTAAGAAGTTGGATGCTGTGTAGGGCAAATCCACCTTTTCACCCTGTTGTTTGGCCTCTCTTCTTACCATTTCTGTAATCATCAATGATTGAGTAAATCCCCAAGAACATTTTGTGGTAGTGATGCAACCACACTTGCCATTTTGTGAGTGTGTAATAAATATGTATTAAATGGTACCAAATGAGCTTAGCAGAGATAATAGGTTGTGTGCTTTTCTCTAGAGGCAAGAACACCAGGTGTGGCCTGGTGTTGGGATTGTGGATCACAGGAATCAGTCAATGACCTCAGTAAACACCAGGCTGGCTGCATTTGGTCTGCTCTGCTCTCATCTGGAATCTCTGCTGTATGTACAACTACAAACTCTTGGTTTATAAATTTACTTAAAATATTATAAATCTCCTACTGATGTAAGACTGCTCCTCCAAGGAAAGGTTTATTAAAGAAACAAATCTTACGTGAGAAGACTGCAGAGAAGAGATGCATTTTGCCATAGCTGTATGACTGAACCTATGGTGGTGGCTAGAAATTCTGAATCTTTTTTCCAGCCCCCGTGTTTGAGGAAGGGTTAGGTTGGAATGCTGCAGTTTTCTAAAGTAGTGTCTTGGAAGTGAGAGGAATGAGTCCCAGACTGAGCCTTCCTTTAGGAGAGGAACTGCAGGTCCTGAGGTGGATATCTGCAAGGAGTTTTAGCAGTGTTACTAGACAGAATATGTGTATTTTAAAACCAAGATAACTGTGTTCTGATGGATTCCCCGTATAATACTTCCCAGGTGTTGATGGTACGGTTCATAATCTGGACCTGTGCAACTGTAGTTGCTTTTCTTGACAGTCTCAGTTCCAATTCTGTGTTACTGGCTTTTATAGCAACTGGAGAGAGCCAAGTGGCAGAGCAGTTTACTGTGGACGGATGCTGAAAATGTCTGAGACTAGATTGCTAGTTGGGTTTGAGTTATTTTTCCAGTTATTCTGTAGAAGAAATCTCCTTTGAAAACTGCAGCTGGGTGAGTGGAGTTTCTCCAGGGTGATCTGGCCTGGGCTGTGGCTGTGGGTCACTGCTTATCCTGGCTCCAGCTGCTCAGAGCACCGAGGAGAATTTGGGGTTCAGGCTGGCAGCACACAGGTCCTGCAGGGAGGGCAGGAGTGAGATTCCTGGTATTTTCTGATCTTCTGCCTGATAGCTGGGCAGGGTGAGTTTTCAGGCCTCTCCTGCTTGAAATACAAGCTTGGGGTATAAAATATTGTTAAGTAGGGCACTCCACAAGCCACCATGCTTGTCTGCTTCTCTGCTTTCTTGCAGTGAGCAAATACAGCTGTTCTTTACAGATGGCTTTGCTACTACCCTTCATATTGGGCCATGATCTGTTCATTCATTGACGTTGGTGGAGGTTTGGTTGTGGGTGAGTTCTTTGGAGAACAATTACTATCCCCAACTACAGACAAAACCAAAATAATGAATTCTCCCACAAAATTGTGCCTCTGCTAACATGACTATAAAATGCAGTGATTACTGCTGCTGCTGCTGCTCACTCAGTGACTTGTGCGAAAGCTGGATGTTGGCTCATGGGGCACAGTTTTATGAAAAGTGTATTGGGAGTTGTGGGAAAGTTCTAGGGGGTTAAATGTGGATTTTATTTTGTTTGTCTGTTTGTTTTCCAGTAATGGTGATTTTAGTCTTTGTAGTATGAGGGAAGCATTAAGTTGTCAGGTGCCTTGAACTGTGTTAATCCTCTCTGGCTGGAACAATTAGGCACTGAGAATCCCAACTGGCGAATGGTTTTGGTTACTGTGCTTCTCAAGTACTCATAACAGAGCTTCAGGTCCACAGTCAGGAAAAACAGGAATTGCAAAGTTTAAAGTTTTCATTCTTCTCTCTCCCTTGCTGATGTTTTTGCTAATTTGACAGTGTTTTGAAGAGGCCAGAAAAGTGAACATGCACACCCTCCTCACTGTGTTTGGTTGTGTCTTGTTATCCAGTTAGATATTGAAGTGAGTATTTGGATTATTAATTGTTTAGGCAGGAGCAGAACTATTAAATATATGAATTCTTAAATATAAATTCTTAAATATATGAATTCTTAAATATAAATTCTTAAATATAAATTCTTAAATATAAATTCTTAAATATATAAATTCCCTTCTTTGTAGAAATGTTTTTCTAAAGATGTTTGCTGGATAAATCTTGTGTTTTATTTTAATTAAGATGAAATTATGGAATCAAATTTAGAAGGAGGAAGATAATTTGCTCAGGGTAGCCCCATTTTCTTCTTAAAATGGTACTTGGGCATTATTTGTAATGGTATTTTTCAAGTACTTTCTGGATAAAATGTACTAAGGAAACAGCATGGCGCTGTCTGTAGCAGTGCCTCAAACTCATGAAAAATCTACACTTAAGGGAAAGAAATAGGAAAGAATAGGCAGGCTGAGATGAAAAGTTATTGATCCCTTTGATCTCACCAAAAATCAGTGGGGGTTTTGACTTGTATGTTATTAGTAGCAGGAACTGACTTTAGCTAAATAAAATTAGCTGGTTTTGGGGGAAAACCCAAAACCAGGTGGCGGTGAAAAGTGGCCAAGTGAAAAAAAAAAGTGTAAGTTATTCTGGCTTAAAAAAAGAGGGTTTGTGGTCAGTGGGAACAAGGAAATAACCTTCACTTTTTCCTTTTGAAAAGTGCCTTTTTCAATACTAGTGCAAGTGCTTTACCTTGAGATGTGACCTTTGCGGTGAGCAGTTTTCTGAAACATCTTCCATGTGATGTGCCCTGTGGCACTGGCAATGAAAATGCAGTGTATTTTTAAATACTCCTAAAATAGGGATTGCTAAACTACTTCTCTGAAAGCATCTTCCCTTCATTTCACCAGAAATTACCACTTTGAGCAGTCAGGTGGACTGTATTGCTGTTTCTGCTTAGTGTTTTTAGATCTCCAAACTGAAATGCCATTTGAAGGCATTGTGTGTTGCTCAGTAATGTTAGTGTTGTTCTAATGTCATAATCTCTGTGTGGAAAGCGGGAAATGTCCGAACTGTAGATAAGTGGTCTAATAGACAGCAGAAGATCAACCTCTCAACTCAGCATGTGCCTTTCACGTATTTGGCTTATTTTTGCTCCTATTGTGCAGCCACTGCCTAAAGTTGTGTCAGGCTGCTGTGGTCAAGTTCCTTTTTTGTTTAGGGTTCACCTGGTTACCTGACATCAAAGCAATTTCATTCTAGGATGTTGGATGTTGGTTTTTTAGTATGTGGAATACCAAACTCGGCATGAGCTGCAGAAGTGAGCTGCCTTGGAGCAGAGCATTGAGTCCCAGTCTTGCAGATGTGCAAGTTGCACTCACAATTTCAGCTCCTTAGGTTCAGAAACGATTCTGTGGAAAGTTCTGCCCAGTGTTCTGCTATTTGGAGTATCTATGTGGAGAACTCTAAGGAGCCCTGGTCTTGGAATGGGTTATTCAGTTATCCTTTAAGTATTGCTGGAGTGCTGCTCGAAGAGCTGGCTGTGCTAGAAATGGCACTCTGCAACAGCACAAAAGTGATCCATAACACAAGTAACCCTTTGAGACAATGTGATAAAGGAAAATAGTGAATCTGTGTGTTCAAGATCATTCAGTTGTAGAGTTTAGTGGAGTTCTCACATCTGCAGTGCTGATTTATAGGCATCGTCTGTGGCGAAAGGCAAAGTCATCACAGACGTTAAGTGCAGCATATGGTTCTGTATAATAAAATTCAACTCGTGCTCTCTGCTTTAGCCTCTACCATATGGTTTTGACTTAATTTGTAGCCATTTGTTACGCCAGATAAGTTTAAGAAAAAGTTACACAGTGATTTATTATTCGAAGAAAACCTCCATGTTTCCTACCCTGTCATTAATGAACTTCGATCAAATTATTTGATCAGTCTACCAAAGTTGTATGGGTTTACCTATTAAACAGTTAAACAGCTATTAAATAGCTATTAAACAGTTCTGTTAAAGGTGTTAATAGCGCAAATAAGCATATAGTTTAGCTAGTCAGAGATAATCTGATATGGAAAACTTTGTATGTGATTCTCGTGACAGGATGAAAGAGTAACTTGGAGTTTGTTTGGTAGTAAAAGTACTTAATATTTTTTAGAATAGCTGTGTGGGGGTTGAGCGTGTGTGTTTAAATACTTCTACATGTCTACTCTGAGAAATGAGGGGTCAGACCTGTCTCTCCAGGGCTTTGAACATAATTCAGGTAATAGTTCCATGTTGTACCTCATCTTAATTTGAATGCATAGGTCAAAGTGAATCTTTCAGTTGTGTAATGTAAATGGTGGCATTTGAGTATTTTTGTTAACTATCGTACATGAAAATATAATACTGAAGAAGTAAGAGTGGCCTCATTAGGCTGAAATATGGGCGTCCATTGGTCTAGCAAAGTTTCTGTGCTTATGAAATACAGGAAATGTATTTTTATTTTTCTCCTGTTAGCAAGAGATTCTGTTAGTGATTCCTTCATGGATCTTTAGGGGGGTGCAGGTAGTCCTGACTGCTCTGCTTTCTGACAAATTAATTTGGTATGCTTTACCTTTGGTGGAAGATTAAAGGGGAAAATACTCTGGTATATCAGATTTTCCTTGGAGGCAACCTGTGACTTAGTAGTTTGGAACAAATGCTTTCCATGTGGAATAAGCAGTAAAGGGCTCCTTCTGTAACTGTGAGTGATAGTGAAAGAGTGCTTGTCACCTGATGCTTTGTTCCTTTAAGTATTGTGCATTTAGGGTATTTTATATTCTGTGTAAGTGTGTACAGAAATGCTTTTAGACCAACAAGTTTGTGTTAATATGAGCCTAAAAGAAAAGTCCTTATCTGGTGTAAATTTGATGTTTGTTGGTGGCTGTAAGGTAACACAGCTAGATGTGGTGTTAATACAGGACGAACACGCCTTCACAGGTGCTGGTTAGATTCTCCTTTATTTCATTTAGAATCTTCCTGACTGACAAGACAGGATTTCTTCACCGTGGCTTTTTATTTAGCATTTATTACATATTGACTGGCACTTTTCACTTAAAACAGCAGTGTTAGCTGGCCCCTTGTAACTGTATGAACATCTCAAATGTGAAGAGTTGAATCCAGTGCTTTGAACAGATAGCCAGAGCGCTGAGTGCCAGAGGTGGTGCTAATGTGGGCAATGGCTTCCTGTATGCCTGAAGCCAGATTTTATCTTTATACTTTGTATTGGGATTTATAAAATGTGATTGAGCAGTGTTTTTCTGGATTTGATGCATTTGGAAGGCAATTTTTCTTCTGAGCACGTCCATGTGTGTTGTTTTTGAAATTTTAAGGTGCCTGTCCTGGTGGGAAGTCAGTAATAAGCATAATAAGAAAAACCCAACCCTGTTCTTCAAATGAATTCATAAGCCCACTGGAACTCCTTGAGTTTGATGGAAAAGTGACATTAGTCAACAAAAACTACATTCTAGTCTCACAGCTCATGTATTTTTTGACACACTGCCATGTGCAGCCTGCCTGCTGCACAGCAGTATTGGGAACATCTGGAAATAAATTCGTGGGTAAAAGTGAAAATTAATTATGTGCCTAACTCATCTCTACATGCAGTAAATGATGATATGGAAGTATTCTCTCTGTTAAATGCTAGGCAGGTATTGGATTAGGTGAAGACAAAATTGAAGGAAATGGAATGTTTTGGTACTCCCAAGGAGCTCGAGCTCAAAGACTTGCCAGTCCTGGGAAAGAATAAACATTGGCAGTGGGGCTGCTCCAGTGCATAAGTGCTTCCCAGGAGTAGAAATACTGAAAACTGTACTTGCAACCTTGAAAAGGAATAATATCACCCTGATGCGAGTTCTGTTCTTAGTTTGTAGATGAATATGCCTGAGTAGCTCAAGGGGTAATTCAAATTGGATGACTGAAGGATGGGGTTGCATGGAGGAGCTCTTGGGGTAACATTCAAATGCTGTGGTTAGCTCTGTCTCGTGTTTATCTATATTTTCTTCCTTCACTACCTTGAAATACCAAATATTCCCTGTGGTCTAATGAGATGCTGCTGTCCTAACTTCCCTATGTTTGCTGTTGAGTAATATTTTCATGCTCATCATTTCAACAAAGAAAGATGTCGAGGCAAAGAAAGGCCCTCAAAATGAATAATGAGCTGTCTTTCTATTAAGTTCGTGTTGAACACTTAAGATTATTCATTCTCTATGCTCCAACTGTGCTTGTAATATTGTCTGATAGTGAAGTATGAGCTTCATACATAAGAACATGAGACTCTTGCAGTGTGAGAGCACAAGCTCTCCTGGGACCAGATCAGGGTGTGGAGGTTCTGGTGGCTTTTTTTTTAGAGCTTTGTTTGATATGTGGAGTTTCAGAGATGTTTTCAGTGACTTTTTTGAGCTCTGACAGAAGAGGGAGTATCTGGCTTTACTTTTCAAGACGAAGCAATAAGCTCAAAATGCGTATGTGTACTTTGTTAGCAATACCTACTGAAATTTCCCCAAGTGCTTTGATTGAACATCACGTGTAGCAAACTACAGAAACAGAATGATTCATGACTTTTATTGCTTTTGACTAAAAAGGGGAGATAGAAAAGGGTGTGTTTTATTCATTGATCATTGAGAATTGTATTGGCATGGGTAGAAGCACTTTTAATCTTTTGTCTCTGTTCCTTTGTTAGGCAACAGCTGCAGTCATTTGAAGTCAATTGTCCATTAAAGCACTCTTTTGGCTTTTGACAAATTGCATCAAACTGCCTCCTTCGGGGAGACACAGCCCTGAGTAGTTGTGCAAGTTTATTCTTGTTGTCAGAGGCAGAAATTGCCTGAATTTCAGAAGTCGCATGCACAGAGGGCAGCAGAAATAAGCAAAGGGAAACTTTGTTTCCGGTCAAGTGCAAGTAGAGACATAAGAAGCCTGTCCTTGTTTGGTTTGATGGCACAAAATTGCATTTTCACTCATATTTGTTTCAAATACTTGTCAATCTGTAATAATTTGAGTAACTTTTAGAACCATGGAAACATTCTTGGATGAGTATCAGTCCCGTGCTTGTGTGTCTCTCCCCTGGGATAGTCCCCCTTACCTGGAAAATGAGGAACTCAAACAGGGGCAGCACTGGGAGGAAAGTTGAGATGAGAAATTTAGAGATAGAACAGAGGCAGTCAGTTCTTTAAGCTTACAGTTACCAAAAGTCACTGCTGACTTTAAAGTGTTCATCTTGGACACCTACTGTAGAGTACATGTAAAATATTCACATTGCTCAAGCAATTAATTTACTATGAAATGGATATGTCTTATCAGCTCAGAATGTAACCTTAATTAGCACAGGAAATTTAGTCAAAATGTTCTATTCTTATGAAAATTTTATTGCCTGATCTCATTAGTCTGTTTTGTCTCATTTCTATGTTCATTTAATGGATTGGAAGCCTGTGTTTTCCCTAAATATGCTTTTAAGAGAAGCAATATCAGTTCAGCTCTTGTTCTTCCTACAGTTTGTGCCTGGGCAGGGACACTGCCCAGGGCATCTCAGCTCTGCAGAATGACTGAGTAGGAATTTCGTGAGTGTTGATAAGTAGTCAATCCACAAGAGGTCAGCTGTGATTAGGGCTGTGAGGGAAAACTGCAGAGGGGAGGAAAGACAACTTGAGCATGTGGCACAGGGGGAGTTTGAGCTGAGAACAAACTGCCAAATGAACAAGCCAGAACGAGTAAAACAGTAGGTTTTGGAGGAGAGCAGAGTCATGTCTGTACTTTGTGCATTTGCCAGTCATTGCTGGTAGTAGGATCTCTGCTGCCATAAAACAATGGGTATATTCTTTCAGGAAAAGTTTCTTTCTTTGATATTTAAATTTTTTTTGTGCTTGGGGAAGAAGGTTGCTCCAGCTTTTTGGAGGTAGTATCTTGTGTGCAGGTGTGTGTCCAAAGCAATAAAAACAACCTGAGTAACCCTTTTAGGAGGCAGAGATGCAAACAGAGCTTGACAGAGTTATGTGCCTCAGGCTTTCTTAGCAAAGAAAATCTCCCTCAGGGGGCCCTAGGGGCAATTAACAGGGAAAAAAAAAACCCAAACCAAACAAAATTAAAAAAAAGAAAGGACCCAGATGTAATTCATTCTCGAAACAAATATTTACAAAATCCTCAGCCTCAAAAAGGTGTTTAGACAGTGGAATGTTTTCTTATTTACGTTCAAAAAACTGCATGCAGAAGAGAAAAAGCCTTACTGGCCCTTAATAGACTTCCTTAAGAAAAATTTGATCATGTGAGACAAGATGGGACAGTCTTTGTTGGTTTTTGTTGGATTTCTGTGAAAAACAGAAAAACTCACGGGGTTTTTTTAAATGGACTCTAATGAAAAAGTGTACTATTGTCCACAGAGTCTGTCCAAAAGCTGAAGGCAGCTGCATCATGGGGATGGTTGTGGTTGGAAGGCACTTCTGGAGGTGGCTGAGTCCAACTGCTCTGCTTGGAGCAAGTTAACTGGGGCAGGTTGCTCAGTGCTGTGTCCAGCTGGGTTTTGAATATATATATATATACTTTGAATATAGCAGCAAGTTTGGGACTTGACAGTCATCCTGATGCTTAAGGAAGTTCTGTCTCTGATGCAGTCTGTCTGAGCACTTCTCCAGCCTGGAGAGGTGTCCTTGAAAGTCAGCACCACCAGCTTTTCTATCAGCCAGTCTTCCTAGTTTGGTATCTCCAAAGTGGTGAAGGCCTATGTGATCCCATCATCAGGGTGGTTAGTGAAGGACAGCAATATTTGCCCCAGTTTTTGCCCCTGGGCTCTACCACTGCTGACCTTTGTGCTGCTGACAACAACACTTTGAACCCAGCAGCTGAGCCAGTTTTCAATCCAACTTACCCACTCTGAACTTCAGCCTTTTGTTTGTCCTCTTTGCACATTTTACCTTGGCAGTAGAGATTGTTGTTGTGTAACTTCACTGCCAGCATCAAATTACAGAGGTTGAAATGCATCCTCTACTTTTAGCAAGTTTAGAGGTAGGTGCCATTGTATAACAGGATTTCTTCAGCCCCTCTGGAAAGGAATTTTAATTAATGCTTTAGGTGGTATTTAAAGAGTGTGAACTTTGGCAACTTCTTGAACATTTTCAAGTGGTTTAAACACATCCATACTGACTTGTGTTTTCAGAACTCGGCACTTGAAATATACTGAAATATAACAGCCTGAGAAGCACAAGTTGAGGATCAATAGTGATGAAATAATTTTAATAGGCAGGAGTATTTATTTAGCAGCAAACCTAAGGGCTCAGCAGTTACACTAATGTGTAGTGAAAAACCTCAGTTCCTAAAATATCAGATGATGTTCAGAAGTTGACTGTCCTGAAATCATTTCTGGAGTGCAGAAGCACAAAGCTGTTGAATACTCTCTTGTTCATGTAGAAGATATAGTTTTTAAAGTTTACAGTAGTCACAAATGCGGTGTGAAAGTATTTTTTCTTCATACTTTTCAACAAATATTATCTTAAATGACTTGAAACTGCAACTGAAGAGCAAAAGGGAAACTAGGAGGCTGGGAAAGAGAGGCACACCTTTTCAAATGTTTCTTTTTTTGTTTCTTTCAGTCACTTTTTAAGTGTTAGTCGATAGATCCATAATCATGTTACACAATGAAATGCATAATCTTCTCATTTATTGTAGGAGCAGTATTTTTTAGGCCAAGGAACAAGTTAAATAAAGATGAAACTCTCAGCTAGAGGGCTTGGGTTGGGCAGCTGAAAGCTATTGGAAAGGACGGTTGTTTGGTTGTTCATCTTCTGGAATAGAAAATGGATTAGGGAAGGCCTGATGATGCAGCGCATTGAATTTCCATGAAGGAGCAAAGGTAGGGAAGATCTAAAACAGGGACAATTATGCCCAGGAAGGAAGGGGATAAATCAAGGTAGTTTAATTGCTGCTTCAGTGTTGGTTGTTCTCTCTCTGTTAGCAGAAGCAGGGGTGGATTTTCCAGTTGACTTGCTTTGATTGACTGCGAGCCACTCACGCTGTGGCTAAGTGACACTGCTCATTAAAGATGGGTCTGCAGTTCCTGAAGGAGTGAGGAGTGTTGCACTTAAGTCAATGTTGTCACTTACCTATAACTCATTTTTAAATGTTCTTGCTAGCAGTAAAGAGCAAAAACGGTGAACAGAAGGCTGGTGAGGTATTTTCAAGACATTCAGGTGCTCAGTCTGACACAGACTAGCATTGATTTGGTCTCTGTCCTTTTACTTTGGGCTGTTGCTTTTGGGTTTTATTTTACTTCTCCTCTGATCAAGTGAAAAAATATCCCATCTCTGCTAGTAAACACTTCCACATCTCCATTAGACCTCATGTAACGTGGTTTCCAAACCACAGTGCTGTATTTCAGTCTCCTCACTTAAAAGTTAAGATTATTATCATAGAAATATTTTATTCTTGAGGGGTTCTGGAATTAAGGGCAGTTTTTTTGCAAAGCTCTTCTCTTTAGTAAGCATTGATGTTGATATGATATTTTATGAAATTGATAATGATTGGTAATGTAAAGCTAACCAGGTATTGTTTCACGTGGGCCCACTAGTATTTTTGTATAAACCCTTAACTGTTATGTTTGGCATAAAAGCACCTTCGCCCTTCTCTTTCTTTCAAGTCCACTCTGGCAAAGGTTTATTATCAGAGAGTCTGCAGTGCTTAAGAACACAAGGAAAAATTTAGGTCTTCTGGAAGAAACAGCCTGTTAGCAATCCAGATTTTTGGACAAGTTGAGGTCAATATGAAGATGAATTTTTGAAGTCTTTGAAATTATAGCCATTGGATAACTTCTTCTTTCTTGTGTTCTTGAGTATATTTTTACACTGAGTAGAATTCAAATCATATTCTTAATTTGGCAAAGGCAGGCATGGCTGAGACAGTAACTGGCTGCTGGAATAGCAAAAAGAATACATACAGTAGAAGTACTGCTTCTCTGACTAGAGGGTTGCTTTATTAAACCATTTCTTAAGTATCTCCTTTAATTAAAATTGTTCTAGCAGAGTATTTACTTAGATTTGGTACCTAATTATGCTGTAATTGTTCATTGATATGAAAATTTTGAAAACATATGTTTAAATCCGACCAAATAAAACAATTGTGATTATTCTTATACAACCATCAGCTAATGATGATCTTAACTTCCAGAGATGGGATCATAAGCCTAATGTGCCGCAGTTTGTTTGCTTCCATCTTTGTCTCCTTTTGTATAGAACACTAGGGCACAAGAAAAAGATTAAAGACATGGAAATAACTCCATGAAGTTGTGCTTTCCTGAATGTAGTGATGTGCTGCTTATTCATAGAGTGGAAGGTTGCGACAGATGTGGGTATCTGAAGTGTCTGGGTTGTTTGTGCAACTAGCTGGAATGGCATTTGTTGAAGTGCCCCCATCAAGGTTCAGAGAAATTCTATACTTTTAGTAAGCCATTTATCTGGTCTCTTAATACCTGGCTTGAAAACCCTTAGAAATATTGAATATAAAAACTTAAGGTCCTATATGGGATAACTTGAAAACCATCTGCCATCTATATAGCAGGGACAAGAAACTTGAATGCTTCATTTTCATGGTCATAGTTGCAAACCAGGCAGAGAATGCACAGTCACTGGCCTTTTTGGTTAACAACGCTAATTTCAGGCGCCTTGATGTATTCTGTGACGGCGTCCAGAAAATTATCCTTAAAAAGGCAGTTACTGCCAAGTTAATGGTGAATATTCAGGAATCAGTATGCTCCTTTATTGATACTATTTTGATTAGGTACCATGGTCAAAACTTTTTTCATTTGTTTTTATACTCAATTTGGGAAATTGTTCAATTGCCCAAATTTCTGGGGGGCTGAAATATATATTGCAGTGAAAGGTACTTTGTGAAAGTTGCAAAGTGTAGAAGAAGCTGGTCATTTTGGGCACGGAGTACGAAACTGAAGACTTGGGGCATCTGCCTTCCCCTTTATTTGCTGCTGTTAAGGCTTTTGGTGGGGTTTTAGTCTCAGGGTAGGGAGGCGGCAGCAGACTGGGAATAACACAAACCCAGGCAAAGAACTTCTCAGAAGAGTGCTGCAGCTGAGCATGTCTATCCATGGAATAACAGAATAATATTTCTGTCCATCCACAGAAATAACAAAGTGTGCATTTTTCTTATTAGAGAGTCAGGTGACTGTAAAGACTGACAATCATAGTAGTTTTAAATTTGAGCTTTTATGAGATTAATTTGTTAATTTATGTCCTCTAATAGTATCCAGTAGCACTGAGCTGAGGTTGTACAGACAGCACTGATGGCTCTGGTCCTCATTAGTCCTTAGCCTGTGAGGTCAAAGCAATGAAGCTTGGTAGCAATTTTGCAAGAGAAGTTTGAGATGAAAGAGTTGTTTTCAGCTTTGGGCAGGAAGAGCCAGCCCTGTGCTCTTGCATCCCCCAATGCTCACTGTGAAAGTAAACACTGTGCAGTGGAAGACAACTCTTTTCAAAGTGCTTAGTGCAGTTGGAAATACTTCTGAAAGATGTTTTCTGAGCTAAGAGTGGAAGCAGGGTTTTACTTATATGAAGATTATTAGTGCTCTGTTATATCGTCACAAAATACAGTGATGCTGCCCTGCAGGCCAGAGCTTTTCCAAACTGTGCTGTGTCCATGCTGCAGGGCTGCTTAGATATGAGTTGTATTTAGCAGTAAATGTGTTGTGAATTTCTGTATATGAAAATCTATTTCATGTGCCTGCACTCTACTCTTTACAGGTGCTAGTACTGAATCTGAAACAAAAACAATACCCAAATGAACCAAAACAGTCAACCAAACAAAAAAAACACCAACAAAAAATTCCCCCAAACCAACCAACTAAAAACCAACAAAAAAAAGAAATCCCTCAAATTAATCAACCAAAAAACCAACCAAAAAAAATCCCCCAAACCAACCAAATGAAAAAACAACCAAAACAAGAAAAAAATCCCCCAAACCAACCAAATGAAAAAACAACCAAAAAAAGAAAAAAATCCCCCAAACCAACCAAATGAAAAAACCAACCAATCCCCAAATCAACCAAAAAACCCCCAACAAAAGAAAACAAAAATATCCCCAAAGTAACCATAAAACCAAGAAACCAAAACCCACTCAAATAAAATCCACAAACCAAAAATCCCCAACCAAAATCCCCAAAACGAGCACATGAAAAACCAACCAAAGAAAATCCCAAACCAACGAAACAAAATCCCAACCATACAAAAAAGCCACCAGACAAATCCCGGCCCCAGAAAAAACAAACAAGATGAAAAATTCCAGTGAAGAAATGACCTTAAGGGACGAAGACTTTTCTGTGAGCTCATCTTCCTTTATGTAATGTTCCTGAAATAGATGATTTGTAATGAAGTAAACAGGTGGTGCTTGACCCTCCCTTTTGTGACCGAGTTGAGAATATTCAAGCATTTACATTTTTATTCACTAGAACTAAACCTGAAATAAGGCACATCACTCCTTGATAAGAATTTCATGTTAAGAGTCAACATTGGATGAGACCCTAGTGGTGAAACTGAATGTTAGCATGTGTTTAAGCTTTCAGCCTGGCTATCTGGAGATGGAACTCTGCTTTTTCTAGTTTGTAAAGGCTGGTACCCTGAAAAGGCTTTCAAGAAAGGAGAAGTTATACTTATAAAATGCCTAATCAATGAAAGGCTGAAAGGCCGTATGGCAATTTCCATGTAGAGAGGAGCAAATTTTACTTTGATAAAAATGATCGTGCTAATGAACAGTAACCCATGAATAACAGCAAAGATTAGTCCCTTTTAATCAACCCAAAAAACATTGGAATTGGACACTCCCAGACTCAGTTTAAAGATGAGTGGGTCTCCTATATCTTGCTGTCATCTCATTTAAAAAAAGGCATTTTGTAGCTTGCAGGGAAGATGGATTTGAGGATTCATGCCTATTGTTTACTGCAAATATAATCTGTATGCATGTGTGGAGAGTGTGATTGATAACTGGCTAGCTGCAAAAGGTCACGCAGACATGAGAGAGCTTTGCTGAGCACACAGGCACTCTCATGAGAACCAGCAAGGCGGTAAGCTTCGTATGTCCTTGAGCACAGCTGCTATACGATAACAAGACCTTGTAGCTGAAAGATATGAGGGAGAAGCACAGTAAAACAAAAACTTACTCAAACTATGTAACCACAAAGAAATGTAGAAAGAGGCGTAGCTGACTTTTAGTCTGAGCACCAATCCTGAGCTTAACTTTTGCAATGTGCATGAGCTTATTAGTGTTATTATAAAAGCATTGTGTGAATTAACAATAAACGAGCTTGGCTGACGACCACCTGGTGTCCGCCTCTCCCTTCTCCAACATGCATGTATCGCCCGTTGTACTTAATGCTGGTGCATAATGCCCTGTGGTTATTCCCTAGTGGATTCCTCTGCTGAGACTAAGGTTTAGAGAGAATATTTCAGCAATTTTGTGGTCCCCTGCCTGGTTAGTAATTTAAGGAGTGAGCTTCCTGAGCTCATTGTAGGAGAGGAGTTGTCTTACTCCTTCCAAAACTAAGCAAATAGCTATCTGCCTAGTAGTAGTCTATTTGTGTCTTTGGCAGCTCCGTTTTTTAATTTCAAGCATTTGTTCAGCTCTTATTTAAGATGATCTTCAGGAGTGAAGTGATTGTTTAGTTAACTTCATCATGTTGTGGATGAAGACTTTGGAAGACAGTTGTCTCAGTCTGAGAACAGATAAAAGCTTCTCGATAATGAGGAGAAGTAACAAGGCTCAGCAGGCTGGAGTGCCTCTTATCAACAGCAGCTGATGTATTATGAAACAATTTACCATCTGTAATGTCTCTGGAGGGCCGTTTTGTGCTGTGACTGACAACTGGGGAGCCCTCTTGGTAAAGCTTTCAAAGAGTGCCCTGGATGGTGTAGGACTTTTGTCTCCTGTGCAGAGAAACGATTCATTTATTCCAGTGGAAGTATCATCTTCCCTCTGACCTCAGTGCATTTTGCATTAGGCAGAATGATTTTTCTAGGGGAGCTGGAGCTGATTGCTTTCTATGAGGTTTGGAACGAACCTTTGCCAGCACTATGTCGCTTATTACAACTGCATCTGTGACTTTGGAAAGGCTGGGGAAGAAGGGAAAGGGAGAGAAGTAGTTTTGAGTATATAAAATGAGTGTTTTATTGTTTTTCTAAGAAAGAGTGATGAAGTTGTTAGCAAATCATTGTTAAAGCACTTGTACAGCGTGGTTTCCCTGATATACTGTGTTTTCTGTAGCAGAATCACAGGAGTCCTAAGTATATTCAATGACAAAATTACATTTATTATCAAGAAAACACTGTAAATTGTATTCTGCAGCCCTAGAGCCAAAAAAACCAAGCATGAACAAGGGTGTTATTCAAAAAGGCTGCTAAATAGAGAGATGAGAGTAATTAAATAGTTAAGTCTTAAACATGCAGGTATTTAAATAAATGCATTGCTGTTTTACTTAGAGGGGGGAAAAGCAAACATGAGGAACTTTAAAACTGAGGTAGAGGCGACATCTAAGACACAAAAATCCTTGAAAATTTTGAACAGAATTTGGTACATAGCACAAGTTATGTACACAAAGTGGTAAGAGGTAATTAAAAGGTCACATATAGGCCTGGTTTTCAACTTCATTTGTGGTTAAACTTTGCTAATTTTCTCTACTTGGTAAAAGCAGGGATGGAATGACAGACAGCAGAAATAGCCTGGGAGATCAGAGTGGGCAACCACCCTAAACTGATATCATGTGGAAAGAAACGCCTGGATTTTCTGTTCAGATCAGTCACAAACAATTATGTTTCGTGTCAATGTTGATGGAGGAGGTGAAGAATCTGGTTCTGGTCCTCTGGACTCACACTAAATGAATTTTTGATACACTTTTATAGCTTTCAGTGTAAATGTAGGATTTTTGAATATTTATGAGCTGCTTATCAAGTTTGTGTTGTGGAAGATGCTCTAAAAACTCTATTACTGTTTCATCAAATCATTAAACTATTTGCAAGTGATAGTAAGGATTAACTGAATGATTGACTTATCCCTGTTTTACAGACACAGCACCTAATATTTACTTCATTTTTTTTTCTTAAATCAAGAACCAAAATAGGAGGGGAAGGATGAGAAGAAAAATAATCCCCGCTTGATCCTTTGCAGTCAGTAATTCCATGTTCATTTTTCAGCCCTGATTTCTTTCCCCCACCCCATTATTTGGTTCATTGTTTCAATGTATCCTATTTCCTTGTATTTTCTCCTCAATGCAAACTGCCAGGCTGAAATAATAACTAGGCAAGTAGATTACACTATAAAAAGATTCTCATTACGAGATCTTGGTTAACTCCCAACCACAGTTCACATCAGGGAAACATCACCAAGAACAGGAATTGATTCAGCCTCTGGAACAAGCCATCATATAAAATGCCACGGGCTTTTCTCAGCCCATAAAGTAAAGCAGAAAGAATGCAGAGACAGAAATGATTTGTCCGGAGGGTTTAGGATGATGGAAACAGTTCCAACAGCTATTAGGGTGTGGTTGTTTTCCAGTTTACTGGTCACCTTTTCTTCACACTTACGACATGTAATTTTGGTTGTTGTCCACTAAAGACAGTGCATGGTTTGGTGTTCTGAGTTCTGGGATATGTGCGTGCACTGAACCTAAGTGTTATGGGGCTTGCCTGCCTTTGCTCTCTCTGGGGGATAGTTTATATTGCCTTTCTAGCCTAATTTTCTGTTTCTTCAAAGTTTTCTTTTGCTTTATTTATTTGTTAATAATACTTGACCATAAGTATTTGTTCACCTAAGTGCACTATCAAGGCTGGCAAAAGCAAATTGGATCTAGGGCACAAATAACCTGAGTTTCATTTGCGTACTCTCAGTGTAATAAATAGTTCTCTTGTCCCCAACTTCCCTTTCACATGTTGAAAGCACTTTGTAGCTCTGTGGACCAAAAGGGTATGGCACCGTGTCAGGGTCCGCAAATATATGCGGGGAACCTGATGGTTCGTTTTAGGGATCTCAAGGCACAAAAGACACAGCGGGGGACAACTCAGTTTGCTCAATCCAAAATGCAGCTTTATTTAGTGCCAACAAATGCGATAGAGGGAGTTTGAAGGGAAGTAAAAGATAGCGAGAAAAGAAAGAGGGAGTGGGTTATAGCTACCAACGGAGAGACGAAATCCTCATGGTCCAGCCAATAGACCCGTCTTCTTCTGTGGGGAGATCTCAAAGTCTGTGCTTAATTCAGGGGTCCTTATAGTCCTCTTTGAAGCGACAGGCAGTTGGCCAAACAGGTGGGGGAAATCATCACAGCGTGTTCATTTAGAGAACTCAGAACATGTCAGCCGTCAGCAGGTACAGTGTCAACCAGAACGAGTCAGCAGTCACTTCACCGTGACTTGCCCATTGTTTCTGCTCAGGTTCTGATGTTCCGATAGAAGTGCGTGCTGGGTTTTTCCATCGAACACACCTGCAGGCAGCACTTGGCCAACATCCCACCAACCTCAGCCAGGCCAGAACTCCTGTGTTGAGATTTTAGAGTCCCTTTTAGGGGTTTCAGTCTCTGTCCTTGACGATGGTCGTGAGGCAGATGAGGGATCTTCGTACCGTCTCTTACACACCAGCACCTCCCATGTCAGTGATGTTGTGCTTCAACTCCTGTGCCAGTGTAAATATGTATTTTAACGTGTCATAACTATAGAAATACATTTTAGTAGAGGTGGGGAGAGAGGCAAGGGAAGCAGCAGTTGGAGCAAAAGCTAGTGTCTTCCTGGTATTTTGAGGAGGAAGTTGGAGAATAATGTGTTTTCATAGAACTTGGACACAAACTATTTGGTAGTTCACATGTGGAGGGTCTTGGGTGTTGCCATGCTTTTCACTTTTCCCTGGGGCATTTTTCAAGTTTGACTTAGCTAAACTGAATTTAGGATTGGGAAAAAAACACTCCCATCCCAAAAAGACATCTTTTCCCAGATGAGAATTGGACTGTCTAAGTTCTTTGTTTGTATCCCAGAATTGCATTTGTTGTCATACCTAACAGAATTTATAATCATGGCTCTTGCTTTCAAGGGTGCACTGGTGTATGTGCAGGTGGGGAAATTATTACCTAGAAATATCAGAAGTAATTGATGAAAATTTGAACCTCTAAGCTTAAAGAATTTTAAGACTTTTTTTTTTTTCTTGTAGATGAAAAGAAAAAAGGTTTTCATTTCAGTGGAAATATTGAATTTTGTGGAGTTTGGGACTCAGAAGAAAATCTTGGTGCACTTAATTTTCGTTACATTTGGTATTTGTGTTAGCAGCCACGCTTGTGATGTTAGGAATAAGACAGAATTTTTATTATGCACTGGAAATTTCTTTGAAATATATCTGTAGTGAAAATTGTTGCTGAAATCAAGAATGAATAAGCAACTTATTGCATTTGTTTGAAATTAATTCTTGGCTGTTGTAATTCTGCAGATTAATAGATATGTTTGCGAGTATTATGAGAACATAATGAACCTAAGATCCCAGTAGTAATAAAACAGTAGTTCTGTTTAAAGAATAATTGTATGGTTTATAGAGAGAGCCTGTTAATTTGAAAGATTGCATTTAGCTGTGTTCCTTTCCCTGCTGGCTGAATCCAAACTGTGAGCATGAATTAGTCATCAATGTTTTGAAAGGGAAGAGTAATACTTAGTTTATTACTAAATGCTTTTGAATGTAGAATTAGATCTTCAAGCAGAGTGCCAAATTTTCAATCTAATGTGTAGTTCTTACTTGTAAAATCATATTTTGAAATAAGCTTGAGGAGCTTTGTTACTGTCACAGGCTCCACCAGAGTGCCAGGTTTTCTTGACTCAAACTTATTAAAGGACTGAGGACTATCTCTGTAGGATTTAGAGATCTGCTCAGTTTTTCCATGTCCATCTTAATGTGTCTGTGAACCGTTCTCTAATTGCACTGGTTTGGAAAACTGGAGAATATACACAGTAGTAGAGTGTTGAAGGTGAAGGAAATCAAATTTTAATAACTGCACTGAAAATCCTTTCCTTTTAGTAACCAGTGTGTTGACTGGCTTTGCACAGTGCAAAAAGATTTTTCATTTTTTGCCCACAGATATTTTTTCATAAGTACCCTGCCCACAAGCATCTGGACTAATATTCAATTACTGCTGTACTTATCTGGTGCTGGAATATTCAGTGTTCTGTAGCCTACAGGAAAATGTCATAGAGAACCCAAAAACCACAGAATGAACTTAAAAATAACATGATGACTCATTCAATAGATTAGAGCTGTTTGTATTCACAATTATGGAGTTTCAAAATAAAATAGGAGTGGTTGAGATAAAAACTAAAGAGTGTAAAAGGGCCAAATTAAGATGAAATAACTTCTTTTATTGAATCAAAAAGCAGGGTTTTGTAGCTGAAAACTGGAAGCAGTTTAAAAACCTGTGATTTCAGCATAATAAGCGATAGCCTACAAATACTGGGAAGGTATTTCCAAAGATTTTGTAATACTTCTCATTCCTGCTTAAAACATTGAAGAAAACTTGTGTGGCCTCAGGAATGGTCTCCCGTGTCAGTGTCAGCAGATGTTTTCATACTCACATGACCCATCCAAGTTTCAGTTGTCTATAAAACAGGCTTAAAACAACCCTGGTGTGTCAGGATGCCCTTGGCCCTTCCTGTGACAGGGACAGCTTTGCTTCTGCAGCCCAGAAGAAAATGTGGTTGGCTGAAGGAGACACTGGGTCTGTGTTTGCTTATGAGTGCAAAAGTGATGAAATTAAAGGTAATGTGGGTATTAATATACTTAGTACATGTTTCTCACTTAAATGATGTGAAATGACATCCATGTGATAGGAATTTATTTTCTGAGGCATAATGAGGCATAATTTCCTGCATATAAACCTTAGCATAACAAGATTTGACAGAATTTGATTTTTCTTTTCCATAAAACCAGTTTCTCAGGATTTTCAGGATCTCTGTTGGTCCTGCTCGGTGTGACATTGAGTCACTTGGATGTGGTGACCAATTGGACAGATGCTCTTTCCTGCTGTGCTGGCCTCTGGTCTCTGTTTTGATGCATTAGACTGAGGGTGAGAGAAGTAACTGAGTGCCAGAAGTTCATTTTGCATTTCTGATAACAGGGTTTTTTGAAATTTAGGGAAATCACCTGTACTTGGATTGTATCAGTGATTTTAGACTTAAGTATAGGTGACTTGTTTCTACTGGGACCAAGAGCTGTTTCCTGTCTGCAGCAATTTTCCTTTAATTACACTTTCATTCACTGTCTAAATAGAACCTATCGTCCTTCTAATCTATATTTGGTTCAAGGCTTATATGATGAAAGAGTGTTTGACATCAAATACTGATGTGTGAAAATACCAAAACACAATTAATGCATGCCTTCCTATGCCTAAAAACCCCCAAAATCTAGCATGTAATCGTTAAAGTCAAAAATTCTTTGGGGTCTTATCTGATAATATATTTGTTACTATTGTATTGACATATATTTTGTGAAAGCTGGTGCTGGATATGTGATATGCATGGACTTTCCCATGGGTCTTTTCTAAGTGTTTAGGTTTTGCAATAACTTTTCAAAACTTCATTCCTATGACAATGTCTTAGTACATACTATTGGGGGTGAAAAACAGCAAGGATCCAAATGCAGGGGGGAAAATACGGAAACTGCAGCTACAAAAAGATTTCTGCATCCAACAGTTCATGTGATTACAGTGTTATACCCGGGCTTGTGCTTCACTTGCCTTTGAAAGGGAAATGTTCTGTCAGGTTTTTCCTTTATAGTAAGTTAAGCTACTCTGTGACCTTCTCTGCATTAAGCAATTTTCTTATGAACCCTACTGAAAAGCCCAGTAAATCAGACCTGTAACTTGATATCTCATTTTCCTCTTGTTCTACTAATTCCCCCTGTGAGCCATTCTAGGCTTCTTAATGCCTATGGAACAATTTCTTATTGAATGGTGGCTATCATCCTGCAACTGGCACCCTTTTAACTTGATCTGACTTTGATGTTTTTATTGTTCAAGCATTTTGCTGCAGCTCTGCAGTGCCTGTTGCTTGGAGCCAGTGATGTGGCTTGTGATGATTGTACAAAGGGGCCAGTGGGAGTGACATGGATGCTACAGTAAAGGAAGAGACAGTATTCTGCATGTGTTGGAGCAACTGAGACTTTTCTAGTTTATGATGAACTGTTAATCACGTTTTCTACAATGAAAAAAGCACTCAAGGTCATTTTCTTGATAAACCTGATGCCACAAGCCATGTCAGTCATGCATTAGATGCAAATACAGCAGTATGATACCTTTGCTCTAGTTTAGTTAATCTGTCTTCAGCTGGAATCTGCCAGAAATGTCATCTGCATAGTGTAACTCGGGTCAAATATTGAAAATTGCAGTAGTGGCATCTGGGCTCTGCATCCAGCTCTGGTATTGTGCAAAGCACTTGTGAGGACCTGCTCTGAATGCAACTGTGTCCCTTGCTGCTGCAAATTGCAGTTCCATTAGCTCTCCTGGGAAGTCTTTTCCTTCTCTGTAACAGGAGATATCTCTGGCAAGTATTTATAACTGATTTGAGGTAACTAACTGGAGTGCTGGGATTCTTCTGATGTGGATGTCTACTTCTGTCTTTAACTGTTTTATAAATTACATTGGCTCCCAATTTTATTCAGGCTGAATGATGCCTGAATTGATAAACCAGCTTGGGAGCCTGGGGGCAGTGGAATGTAACAACATGTTAATAAAGTCGCCAATAATTTTTCTCCTGAAGTCCATTGAAAACATGGCAGAAGCATCCCCTGTTTCTGTCAAATGGGGTGGCTCTCGGTTGTCTGGGATAATGGACTGAAGGAATACCCCAAGGAACAGAGGAAAAGCATGGGCAGTCAAGGTGCAAGAAGAACGGGTGTGGAGATTTAGGAATGATTTGTGACTGCTGTCCTGACAGGGATCAAGTAGTCCAAGGGGCAGCATGGTAATGTTGGTGTGATGCTGCATTTGTCCATCTTGTAGATCCGTCTTGATGGGCATTGTTAGCCCAGGAGTCTGCTGGCCTGATTTGTTTGCTCTGTTTTGGGAAATAACCGACTGATACAAAGACGGAAGAGTCACAGTTACACAGTTACAAGAACATGTTAGCTGTTGGGGAATGCTTGCTTTCTGTGTCATTTAGACTTAAATACGCTTGAAAAATATCTTGTAAATACATTTAGAATACATTTAGTTCATTGTTTTAGTTAGTGAAATGCTGGAAAACTGTTTCTGTAGTGAAGTGTTGGAACTAAAAAAGCATTGACTTATTTGTAGAATCTAAATTAATTCAGTGCTGAAGGCCCTTGTAAACTTAACTCAGTGCAGAGACCATGTAACAATAACACATGTGCAGCAGCTCACTAGGTCTGCAGTCAGGCAGTAGGATGGCTTTGCAAGTCAGCTGTGTGAAACCAGTGTTGCTCTGCAAAAATCCTGCATTTTGTAGCCTCAGTTAGTGCTTTTTCAACAGCAGTTCCAGTTTTCTGATTGATATGATTTGTATCATGCCACTCGTGTTCCTCTGGCTGCCCAAATCCAGTCCCATAATGTTGCTGTCTGTCCAGTGTGGGGCTCTGGTTCCATCTCTGAGGTGTGTGATGCATCCAGCTGGCAGTGCTGACTGACAGCTGGAGTCAGCAGAGGCATGGGTTAGTTACTCTCCATTCCATTGCAAAGGAATTCCTCTGCTGCAGCCAGGTGTCGGAGGCAATAACTGTCCTGTGCTGCTGATGCACTGCCTTCTCCAGCTTATTTAGTGATCTGTCAAAAAAAAAAAAAAGATCATTTTGCTGATTTGAAAAGCAACACGCTGAACAGATCATTCAAGGTAGGAGGCTATTTCACATTTGGGAGACTAAATGTTCTTTCAATGTTGCAGTTCTGAGTCAACTAAATATAAACATGTTTTCTTCCAGCTAGAAGGAATGTCACTCTCTATTTTCATAGAGTTGATAATAAGTTGGAAAATAATGTAGTCTCCTAACGTTCAAGGAGTGCCAGAAATATGGCAGGATTTTCTGTGGTTTTTTATGCTCATTTCTAGTGTAACTTGAATGTATTCCAAAATTACATGTTGGTGGTACATTCAGGCCAACATTGAATTGACTGGATTGTGTTGGTGGGTCCATGTGTAGGTTTTCCATATATTTACATACACCTTTTTCAAGAAGGGAGTTGTATTTTGCATTTCCATATACCTTCTAAAAGAAGGGAGTTGTATTTTCTGTGACTCCCTGCATAAATCCATAAATCTGGAGATCCTGTAGGGCTTAAAGGACAGTCTGGGGAGCAAAGCCCTCTGAACCCTGTGTCTTAGACTAAATTGACCATTAATCCTCCTGGTGTCCACATCTGAGAGCCATACCCTCTGCTTGCTGCAGGTTTGTCACAGCTCTTTGGGGTCACGATGGCCTTCGTGATCTGAGTAATGCTGTACTGCTCCTGCCTGCTCACCTCTGCTCAGAGAGGTTCAGTATTTACTAGCTCAACTCTTATGCAGAAATTTACCAAAAATTAATGTTAATTAACCCCTTCTGATGGGGTTAAATGGAACTATGGGCCTGATGGTACACTTGCATTCCTAATGAAAACTAATATTTGTTATCAATATCTTAAGTGTTAGTATTGTTTCTTTCATGTTGGCTATTGGGTTTGTGGGTTTCCTGTTGTTTAAATGACTTCTGCCTTTCAACATTATCAAGGTACATTAAGGTGTTTTCAAAATTTGTTCCCCCCATTCTTGTTTCTATATCTTTGAGATATATATATATACACACACACACACACACATATATACATTATTGAAATACTACGTAGTTCCTTAAAAATGCAGCTGCTAATTTCCCATTTTTCCTAAGCAACTGTTAGGATTTCCTGAATACATTTGTGAAGCCTGCTTTATGTTAATATTTCCAATTTTTCTTTTTCTTAGTGTATTTTCATTTTGATTTGTTTGCTGTGTCACCTAATTTACAAGAGCATTCACATTCAATATCCATAATTTTTGTGCCATTTTTTGTGTTTGTTAAATTGCACAGTTAACCTAAGAGAGAGAGAAAAATATTGCATGTGGGCCTGGCAGGCTAAGTTTTAGTTGTACATTTGTATCCATGTGTTTGCCATAGTTTTTTTTGCATTTGGAATATTCTGTCTATGCATTTAAATATTCTTTTAATGTGAGTTTAAAGGGATTGAATAGAAAGATGAAACTGAGATCACTACACAGTCTTGATGCTGAAATCAGTCCTTTTTAGTCTAAATAATATAAGTGTGTAATATAAATGATACTTTCTTAGGAAGTTGTAGAAAAAAGCAGATAAATAATTCCTTTTAATGGTGGAGTTCTTCAAAACAGAATCAGAAATACTGCTTACTGTGTGCTTTCCTTAAAAGGTCTTTACATGAGGTAGCAGGAATAGGCATCAAGAATCCAAGCTTCTGGAATGTAAATTTCTTGAGTGTGTTTTGAAATATTTTATGGAGTGGGTTTCTGTTATCTTGCATCTATCTGGGAGCATATGAAAAGTCGTACACCCTTACTAATAGAAGGTAAAAAATAAAGGGTAGTTTTTTAGCAGCTCGTCTCCATGGTGTTGTCACAAGGTGCAGCAGTCTGTACCTTAGCAATGTGCTGAGGAACAAAAATGTTCTATTTGAGCGTGTACAGTAATTTAAATGCTCTTCTCTCTGAATTGTCTCCTCAGCTGGTTAAGGTTATGTTGGAAACTGTTGGAAGGTGTTATTTTCTTTGTTGTACCCCGAAAGGAACACTTTATAGATCACTTGTGTTACCAAAACCACGTCTAACTGAAGGTATGTGTATCTCTATTCTCCAGCAAGCAGGAAAAACGGGCATTTTCTTTTCTCGTGCAACTGATGAGCAAAAAGAGTACGTGAAAAGGACTGAGGAGGGTGGTATTTGTTTGGCTCAGGTTTCTTCAGTGTGACATTAGGGGACACTTGCCAGCCTTGGGGTCTATGTATGAAATTTATTGCACTTAATTGATTTTGTCCAAGACAATGGTCTGCTTCAATTGAAAAGTTTTACATCTGAATACCAGTAGCTTTGCAGCTGATCTGATCCTAACATTAACTCTGGGGAGAAATTCAGTCTAGGGAGAGCATTTCTGTATTTTGGATGCTGTGCTTTGAAAGTTTGGACGTGTAATCTTAACAAAATGATGGAGAAAGAACTTTAGAAAGTCTGCACTGCATAAGCCATTGAAATGTACTCTTAAATGTCAGTTCAGGGGTGAAATTCTCTGCTCTGTTTGGCATTTATCCTAGGCTACCTATGTCCTGTGCTATCAAGCTGTACTGAAGGGGCTGCCTCACAAGAATTTTGGATATTAGTTGTTTATATCCATCGTGGTAATGGCTGATGTGTTTTCCAGATCAGCCACTAGAAGGTGTGAAAATTGTAAACTGATGAGCACAGAGAGGGTCTGACAGTTTCTCCTGCAGAAGGCAGTGATACATCTGTCCTCAAGCAAATGCTGCATAATCCATACAATTTATTAGTGAATCATGCCTTGAGCTTGGGAATTTCACAGGAGCGGAGCTATTCAGGGGTCTGACATGTGCATACAGTGTTTGTGGAGAGTCTCTTTGCATCCTCAGCAACCCCATCCATGCTTGTCCAGCCTCCTCCTTCCTCCAAAGCAGGGAAGAGATCTCTGAACCCATTGCTGCAGGAATTTACCCCGTTTGATTTATGATGGAAGCAAGCTCAGGTCTGTCAGAAGATCTACTTTCATCCCTAAAATGTGGGAGTGAGGGAAATGTGATTAGGAACATTACCTGCCCTCAGACAAAACTAATTGTGTCTAATGTTTGCTAATACTTAATGGCACTTTTCAACAGTCAAACTTGAATGAGTTGATGATTGCTTAATGTACTTTGTGTAGAAAAGCTGTCAGTGGCCAGCGCAGGAGATGGGAATTACGTGGTCAAGGACTTGTACAGTAGGAATAGAACATGTGGAGAGTGTGATTGATAACTGGCTAGCTGCAAAAGGTCACGTAGACATGAGAGAGCTTTGCTGAGCACGCAGGCACTCTCATGAGAACCAGCAAGGCGGTAAGCTTCGCATGTCCTTGAGCACAGCTGGGATACGATAACAAGACCTTGTAGCTGAAAGATATGAGGGAGAAGCACGGTAAAACAAAAAACTTACTCAAACTATGTAACCACAAAGAAATGTAGAAAGAGGCGTAGCTGACTTTTAGTCTGAGCACCAATCCTGAGCTTAACTTTTGCAATATGCATGAGCTTATTAGTGTTATTATTAAAAGCATTGTGTGAATTAACAATAAACGAGATTTGCCGATCACTCATATTGAGTGCCACATTTCTCCCGCTGCGGATTTCCCACAAGAACGGACTTTCCAGTTCTTAAAACCTTCTTAGTAGGAGGTGTGATGGTGCACTTTGACTAAATTGTGGTCAATTCTGTCTCCTAATAGCTGGCATCTTCAGATTCTACCGGCGGTGTTGGGAATGTCTTTTCAAGAGTTGAGAAGGAAAGTTTCTTTTAAGGATTCTGATCTTCCAGTGTGATGCGTGGATACCAGTCAACATGTAGACAGATGACAGGCACAGACAGTATTCTTGACAATTGCTTAGAAAATAAACAAAAGATCAGGCAGTAGAATAATCCTGACAACAAGGAGGATAACAGTAACTTTTCCAAGGGACAAATGTCAATGTCACTTTCAGTTACATTGCAGGAAAAAATGGTAAAAGAAGTGGGTGTGACCCAGAATTCCCACAGCCAAGAGGATATGTGAGTACCAGTTTGGCTGAAATGACTGTTGCTTGTCATTCCCCAGTGACAGTTTGGAGAAGTCATCACAGGCTCTTTTAATTGATGAATACTGATGTGTATAAGTCAGGTGTCGGTATATGTATTTTCACATCCGTTTTTTTTGCTTTTTCCATTGTGCAGCAGGTAATCTCAGAACAGCAGTGGCTGTGCTGAAGCAATATAAATAGTAATCTCTGATTTTTTCCAATGATGTTTGATTGCCAAGTGATATCCTCAGCAAAGTTGGTCAGACCCTCTCCGTCCTACTCCTTGTAGCTACTGAGTACTGAGATTGTGGAAGGCCTTACTGAAGCCGACAGAAGTAATTTTCATTGCCTTCAGTGACTTTTAAATTGGGCTGAAAGTGCTGGTTGGTCTCAAAAATACTTTGTGAGCTTTGATCTAATGAGTGGAGACCAGTGGTAAATCAAAATGGAAGGAAGAGCTTTGTGGGCAAAATGCAGTACAGGTTAATTTGCTTTTTCAAATTCTAACTTATTTAAATTTTACATCAAAAGTTGTGGAGGTCTAAATCCCTACTACCACCTTAAGGCATCTCTGCCTCATCATTGCTTAAGACACTGACTGAATGCACATAGTTTAATTTAAAGTTGATTGCATTTAACAACAGAATTTTTTAAAGCCTTTAGTCATGTAATAATGGTAGATAGCGCTTAATTTAGTCAAGAATGACCGATACAGTTATCTATCATTTACATTAGCAATGTTGAACCGACAGTAAATTCAATAATTCTTCAATTTTATGCTCTTAACATTTAAAAACCTAAATCCACTTTAAATCAATTTGCATTATTTTGAGGATGGGATTCTTAATGTTAAGCTCCTATTAAATCCGCATTTTCTCTACTGTAAGGTTGCTTTGAATTTTTTTGTCATGTTTTTGTGGAATGTTGGTCTTAAGCAGTTTTTGTGGGTTTGTCTGTGACTTAAGGAGCTCTCTATTGGATACTGATCTATGCAGTTGAAATAGAACACTGGAAAAACATGATTTATAACAAATGTTCTCATAGCAGACCAGGAGGTTGGGTTGATATTTCTTCTTCTTCCATCAAGGAGCACCCATGGCTGTGGGCTATAATTTATAACAACAGTGTTGCTTTGACCGGTTTTGGTTACTGTGGGCTTGTTTTCAGGAATGATGAGTATGTAGTTATCCCATCTTGAAAGAAATACATAGCACATGTGCTTATTTTGATTAATTAGTATGGTTTTATATCACAGTTGATAGAAAGCTGGAAGAAAAGCCCAAGAATAAAGGAATAAAGGAGGCCAACCAAATAACTGAGGGTTGTGACTGTGGTTAAAGTCCCTTATGAATTCTGAGTGCTCCAGCACCGGTTTTCTGTGAGTCACTCTTTGAAGCTGCATTGTCATTTTGTTATATATATTCCAATATATGTAAGTCCTGTCAGACCCTAGAGAGAACACTTGCAGTGAGTAATTTCAGGTCTGAGTGCCACAAGCAGGCTGCTGAGAAAGCTGGCCCAGCCTTTTTTTTTCTTGGTGGTTCTGATGGTTTGAGCTGCAAGTTCACTCAGTTGAGCTGCTCTGTGCTCCAGCTCTGTTTCTTTAGTGATGCTGCAATACTTGCTGCACGGCAACTCAGTTGGAAAACAAAGAAATTAATGATACAGACAGAAGATCTGTTCCCAAAGCAGGGTGAAATTCTGGTGGAAGGGCTTCTGCTGCTTGAATTTTAAACACTGTGCTGTGAAACCTCTCACGTCATCTGTGGGTTAGTGGTTGTATCACCTGGGATAGTCCATCCAGGCCCTGTTGATGCAAACGTGCTTTTCACTGGTGCTGCTCCCTATCTTGGAGAATATCTGAAAATAGGGGGTGAGCAAGTACTGAAAATTTCAATTTTTGCTCCTATTTACCCACTTGCCTGCTGTTTTAATTTTGAAGTAGGGTGTCAGATAGAATCTGTCTAATGGCAGCGGTGTAAAAAGCATGCCTTCAGTTCCAAACTGAAACCCCTTGCAATCAGCAGATGTCCCAGCTCAAGGAAAATGGCTTGCAAGCCCAAAACATTCACTTTCCCTGCCTCATTTCTTATGGTCTTACCAAGGAAATAGCAAGACTTGGATTGTGCTTACTCTTTGCACTGAAGAAGTTGTTAATGCTGCGTTTTCATGCTCCCATCGTCGTTGTACTCCAAATGTCTGTTCTGTGGAATGGGCAGGATTAGGCTGTTTAAGACAAAGCCACTCCACATTTACAGTGCCTGTAAGGTCCACAGTAAGAGCCCTAAATGGAAGTATCATTTTCAAGATGCCTTCTATTTTACAAGCAGCCAAACAGAAAATGAAACCCTGGGTTGAATTGTAGTCTTCCTGAAGGAAGTGTCAAAGCCTAACAAGGGAGCTTGACCCAGCTTTGTTCTTGTTGTTCAGTGAAATAAACTTTAATTGTTAATGAATCCAAACACTGTTAATGAATCCAATACTACTACTTTACTGAGAAAAGCTGTAATTACTGGACAGTCCCCTGATTTTCAGCTGCTGTAAATCACTCTATCTTCACAGAATGGAGAGGGACACTTCATTTAACAACACTGAAGAATTAAGACAGGGAAATGGCGTAAAAATCAGAAAGGATCTTAGAATTATAATCAGGGGAAACAGAGTAAAGAAAAACATGTAAAGTTGGGCATTGCTTCTGTGTGAAGAGAAGTTGTACATCCATGTACATGTAGTTGCATTAAGGAAAAGCATTAGTATTCAAGCCGAATGATGTCGTGGAAAAACCGGTTTGTTTTTTTTAAGCATGCAAAACTTCTGTCAGTTGAAAGGGGATAAGAACAGCATATTAATCAATTTCCCTCCTTACCTGTTGTTTTGTGAAGTAGTTAGGATTGCTGGCATTATCCATCTGGAATTTTATGCCAGTGGCAGATCCCTGACTGTGATGGTAGAAGGGTAAGGACCTCATCCAAATGCATCAAGAGGAATAGTGTTTCACTGTGAAACTGCCAAGTATTTCAGACCGGTGCCTAATACGGCAAAAACTTGTTGCAATTATGTGTAAAGTGTAATTTATCTAATGTAATTATGAGATGTTTAGAGCCAGTCATTTGAAATAGACTCCACTCCTCTGTTAACTTTTGACATTGGAAAGACTGTAATCATATTGCAGACCATCAGCCCTTGGATTAAAATTTAAACCTACAGTGAGCTTCAAACTGCTTTGCATTTACCCTTAGAAGAAAAGGGAGGTTGAATAATTTTTCTTACGTTGATTTATCTTAGGAAAATGGGTGTCAAGGTTCTGAATTACAGTAATTATTGTAAGCACGTAAAATATTATCAACTACAAGATACGTCTGATGTGGTGTGGATGGATTAGTGCACATGCTAAGACCAATTTGAGAACATTTCACTTTTTGCTACGTTTGCTAGGGCTAGTTACATCCACTTAAAATACAGATTGGCTCTAAAATGGCAGCGGTTTGCAGGTCCTAAGTGTTAGGACTTTGGTTAAAGCAAAAGGAACAAAATAATACTTTTTCTTTTAGCTTGTCATGCAGTTTGTGCTAAGGCTTTCAGTAGTACTTTATTGTGACAGCTCATTTTCCTTTTCATTTGATGCCCTCATATACACCTTGTCACTCTATTAAACTAGAAAGATTTAGTTTCTTAAAGAGCCTTCAATGAAGCTGTTATAAAGCCTTTTCTCAAAACAACAAATATGGAGCCTGAACACATGAGATTACATTGTTTTAGTTTATGTTGCTTTTTTGAGGAAATAAAAACAGGAGAGAGCAAGAGTTTATTGCCTAATAAGTATCAGCTATTTTCATAAAAAGGGTTCATAATTTTGAGTTTCATTTTTATTTTGACCAGAACGCTTTTAGATAATAAATGTTGCAATTGAATCTTGTTTTTTTTAGGAAGTTGTTAAAACAAGCTAAATGCTTTCCATTTATGGATAACAAACAAGCACGGGAGCTTCCCACAGGCATCAGCTGCGTCAATCATCAGCTGTGCCTGGAGCTCCGGCTCCTCCGTCTCCAGGCGGTCTCATCTTCTGTGGCCCCTGAAGGTCTTCTAAGGCCACCGGTTTTTCTGAGCCAGCAGATGACTGCAGTTCTGCAATTCGCTCCTCGAACATCAGCTGGACAAAGAGGCTTATCTGGGAGGGGCTGTCGTCGTCTCTCAGGGCCTGAAGAGCTGGAAGAGACAGGCACAGAGCCCCGGTCAGAGCCCGGATGTGCGGGAGTCCAAGGAGACCCTCCTGCCAAGGGCCATCCGAGCCAGCTCCTGCCGTGGCCACCACAAGAGAGGAGAGAGGGGCCAACGGGATTCGCCGCAAGGTGCTAAACACGAATCGCCCCGCCCGCGTCCCCGAAATCTCTCCGTGTTCTGCGCACGCCAGCCCTTGTCCGCACAGGGAGCCAGGCCCTCCGCAGCCAGGACAGGGATTGCAGCCCCCTGCGCGAGCATTGCGGCTCCCCCCGGCAGCCCCGCTGAGAACCCGCTGCCCTCACTCACCCTCGCTGAGGGCCTGGAGCTCTTCCTTCTGCCTCCTCAGGCGCACCCCGGCGATCCCTGGGAACACAGAGCCTGTCAGGGCCCCAGCGGCACGGCGCCCTGCCAGCGGCGCTGCCAGCCCTGTGGCCACACGGCCTCCTGCCCCGGCAGGGCTCGGCCCGGGCCCTTGCCGCATCCTGCCGCCCAAGGGCACGGCCGCAGAGGGCGGCAGCAGCCCCGAGGGCAGGCGCGGCTCCACGGCGCCGGGCGCGGATGCCGCTGCCGGGACGGGGGCTGGGGCTGGGGCTGGGGCTGGGAGGGAGCCCGGGCTCGTGGCTCACCGATGAGCTTGATGGCCGCCTCTCGCAGGGGCTCCTGTGGGTGCTCCAGGTAGGGCAGGGCCAGGCGCAGGTGTTCGGCCGCTCGGCTCCTGTCGTCTGCCAGCTGGAGAGAACGGCAGGAGAGAGGGAAGGGTTGGCGCGGGCTCAGCCCCTCGGCCGGGCGCTCCCGGCGCCCAGCCCCGGCCTGCGCTGCCCGCACAGCCCCGAGGCCCGGCCAGCGGGCGCCGGGCTCCGGAGGGGGCGGAGGGCCGGGTGCTGCCCGGGGAGCCGCGGTGCCGCCCCGCCCCACGGCCCCGCTGGGCCGGCGCTCCGTCGGCGCCCGACTCGGGGCACAGGAGCCTGGAGAAGAGCCTGCGCGGCCCCACGGAAGGGAGCGGCGTGTGGGGCGCAGGCCGGAGCCCCTGCGTGCGGCGCTGGGCAGGGGCCACGGCTGCCAGCCCCGCACACCGAGCCCCGCCGTCAGGGGGCTTCTCCAGAGGCCGTCCTTACCACGCACTCGGCGAACTTGAACAGCTTCTCCGTCTTCAGCATGTGCTGGAGGTCGCTCCTCTTCAGGAAGCCGGCCGCACAATGCAGCGTTTCCCGAGAGGCCTGGGGAGCAGCAGAGACGGGAGCTGGCAGCGCAGCCCAGCCCAGGGCACGGGCCCTGCGTCCCTGCGCCAGGGCCAGCAGGAGGCTGCGAGCCGGGAGAGGTGCCCGGGCAGGAGGCAGCCGAGCCCCCTGTCAGGGATGCACCGGCATCACACAACGCCTCACCTTGGCCACGCGCTCGTTCACCTCGTGGCAGTGCAAGTAGAGTGGGAGCAGGCTCTGGCTCACAACTGTGTTCAGTGGCTCTTTGCCCTCATCCGCTACCAAGCCCATCACCTTTTGGAAAAGCTGAATGGAGAGCAGCTGCACGTGGCTGTTGTCCTGAAGGAAAGGAAGCGGAAGAGGCCTCAGCGCCAATTTCTCCAGCCCAGCCGGGCAAAAGCCTAAAAATCCCCAGGGCACAAAGTTTCTGGGCAGCAGCTAATGCCCGTGGCACGCAGAGCCTTACGTTTCCAAAGAGCGACAGGAGGAGGTCGGCTAGCTTCAGGGCAGTGGTCCTGCCGATCACGGAGTCTTTCCGCTGGCACACATTGGTGAGCACAGCGAGGGACATGGCGACCACCTCTCCGTCGGCATCACCAAGCTGCTCCAGGAGGCTTGGAAGCAGGCTGCATACACCTCCGGCCTGTATGGAACACAAGGCTGTGCTGGGAAGCCACCAAGAGCTGCAGCGCCAACACTGCCCTGGCTCTGCTAGCCCACCCTGCCGCTGCTGGGCCCAGAGGCCAAAGGCCTGTCCCGAAGCACTCGAGCAGCTGGAGCAGGAGGCAGGAGAGCTGGGAGCAGCTGCCTCAGCTCCTGAAGCCCAGCCAGCCCAAGGGGCTGCTTTCCCCAGCGCAGCTTCAGCCGCTGCCCCCTTCTCACCATCGAGGGCTCCTCGCTGAGCAGCACAAGGCCTTTGAGCGCCAGGTGACGTCTCTGCCTGCACGTGCCCCGCAGGTGCCTTGACATCTCCTCCAGGACACGGCCTGCGCATTCCCTCAGGTCCAGGTCCTTGATGACCTGAAAGGCACAGGGCAGTGACAGGTGACCCGAACAGCAGGAGCCCAGAAGCGCACAGGGCCGGGCCCAGGCAGCAGCAGCAGCAGCAGCAGCAGCACAGGGCTCGGGCACCGGCCCAGGCAGCTGCAGCTACGAGAGGGCAGAGGGCTGAGAGGCAGCTGAGCGAGGCAGCGCTGGCTCACCTCCACCAGGAATGCCAGGGAGGGCAGATCCCAGCGTGGCTCCTCCCTGCTTAGTGGCTGGAGTAGGTAGAAGCCAATGCGGGAACAGGTGTGGCCCAAGTGACGGCGCATCTCCCTGTCAGGGGGAAAAAGGCAGCAAGAGCCTGAGGTGGGGGGGACAGTCTTCTCCCAGGAGGTCTAACTCACAGGTCCGGTCTTTCCCCAGTATCTCTGGAGGGGGATGTGGGCGCTTTGGGAGGCGGCCCCTTCTGGGCACCCTCCTCTGCCAGCCTTTTCCAGTTGGCTTGGCCGTCCCTCGGTGACGAGGCCCTCGAGGCCATGAGCACAGGGACTGTGTGGGGCACAGGGGACAAATGTGGGAGAGAAGGGGTTCTCACCTGGCCAGCAGACCCACGGCATAGTGCTGGGTGTCAGCACAGAGCAGCGTGTCCCAGCCACGCTTGCGCTCCATAGCCATCATCTCTGTGTTCCACCACATTTGGCTGAACAGAGCCTTCATGGCCTGCACTGCAAACCTGTGTGCAGAGCAAAACCCAGGTCACACGGCGAGCGCTGGCGCCGGCCACAAGGACATTGAAAAGACAGGAGGACTGGCACCTGTTGGGGTTGCTGGGAAGGCCGTGTTCCTCCTGGCACGCTCTCCAGAAGTCAGCAACTTCCACTGGCATCTCTTGTGTGGTGATGACAATGTGGAAGAGGAGAGCAACAAACAGACGGGCTGAATGAAGGAGCACTGCCCTGTGGCATTTGGGAACCTGGATAGTCAGCCACAGCCCCAGAGTTGCCTGCAAAAGAAGCAGCCCGAGACAGAGCTCAGTGCTAAGATGTCCGTGTGGCAGGGCCCGAGGGGAGACGCAGGGGGAGCGACGGGCCTGGAGCCCCCTGAGCCTGCCCTAAGCCAGTGCCTGAGGCAGGGAGAGGACGGAGAGCTGATGGAGAGGCGACCGGGGAGCGAGCAGAGGCCGGTTCCAGAAGCTCACCGCCAGGGCAAAAACGTCCTCGTCGTCGCCATCGGAGGTGGTCGTTGTATGCAGAGGCCAATCCTCCATCACGCGGATGAGTGCTGGCAGCACCTTCTCCGCTGTCACAGCCGATGAGCCTATGGCTCTCCACATGCTTGCAGCAGCTCTGTGGGATTGGAGCTCTGTGTCAGGGCCGTCTCAGTCACAGTAGCATGCCCTGTGCAGCTGTGGAGGCCCAGGTGACAGAGCCCTGGTGCCCTGAGGGGCAGGGAGGGAGCATGGCAGCAGGCTGGTGGAACAGAGGGGCCCAAGGGTCCTGGACCGCTCCGCCTGTCTGGCAGAGCCCATTGGACAGGCTCTGCAGGGCAATGGGCTCTAAAGGCTGCTGAGCCCTGAGCTCTCAGGGCAGGTGGGCCCCATACCTGTCACACGTTGGGGCACAGCGCAGGAGGGTCAGCACAACGTCAGCAGGTTGGTCTTCGGCCAGCCTCAGAAAGTCCAAGCGCATCCTGGCATCCAAAGTGACACAGGCCGCCAGTCTCTGGTGAAGGTCCTTCACCATGGCTGGCACCTGGAGGAGGCATGGGGAAGACCTGGAGCGCTGCCCAAGGGAGCAGCTTTCCCCAAGAAGTGCTTCCCCTCCCGCCACACTCTCCTGGCCTCCAAGACTCAGGGTCTCTTTTGTGTTGGCGTTTCTGAAGGCCACGGACTCAGTCACTGCCATGTCCGTATTTGCTGCGTCATTGATTGCAGCATCCAAGCGCTGAGCCAAATCTGGGCTGACATTGGGCTCTGCCTGGAGCTCAGTCGGCCTGCGGTCAGGCTCAGCTGTTGCACGACTTCTGGTCATCCTACGCCGAATGGGCACGAGCCTCCGGAACATCTGCAGGAGAGCAAAGGACAGGGAAGAGAGACACGTTCCATGGAGTGCTCCAAGCGCGGAGCTCGGCCGAGCAGTGACAGCAGGCCCAGCCCAGGCGGGGATGGCTGCACGTACCTTCAGTGATCTGCGGAAGCGGCCACGGGTGGGCTTCTTCTCCTGTGTCTGCTCCATGGTTGCATCTGGCAAAGAGCGAGCGCAGCCAGAGCTGAGGGGTTGCAGGAGCGGCCAGAGAGGCCAGCCCTGCTCTCCCCAGGCAGGGACAGCCCCGGGATGCCCCAGGGGATGGAGCACAGCTGCTGCAGGGGCAGCCTCGGCCCCTTTTCCATCCTGTCAGTGGGCGGAATGGGAACGGGGATGGGATGGGATGGGGCCAAGCTGTCCGCAGCCATCGACCTTGTGGCCCGGCTCTGCCACTCACCATCCTGCTGTGGCTGGAACTGCTCCAGCTCTTGAGGGGGTTGTGCTGGAGCATCTCCAGGGCTTGTATTTCTTCTCCTCCAGCAAACTGTGAAGAGGTCGCGAAATCTGCCCGCCATGTCAGCGTTTGGCCTCGAGGGCACCTTCAGACAGATGCCTCTGAGGAAACCAGGGAAAACCCTGAGGCAACAAGTCGTGCAGTTGTGCCTTGAAGGCACCTGCGACAAAGAAGCCTCAGGAAGGCTGCAGGACAGCAAGTCCTGCACACTGGTCTTGAGGGCTCCTGCCACAACGACAGGAGACTCCTTGTGGTGCTTCAGGTCACCAGATCCTGTGGTCTGGCCGCGAGGGCACCGACCGCAGGGTTGGGAGATGCCTCGGGAAAGCTCCGAGTCACCAAGTCCCGCAGTCTGGCCGCGAGGTCAGCTGCAGGAGCAGCGCTTCGGAAAGGCTCCGGGTCGGGCACAAACGAGCGGGCTGTGTGGGAACTCCTCACAGCACCTCTCTGGCGCGTCCTGTCCCGTGGCGTGCTCCAAGCACTGTGGCGTGGCTGCGTTGTTGCCAGCACCTATGTCACCGCGTGTCACAAAGGCTCCTCGGACACCCTGTGCCTTTCCCTGCCACGGTGACCACGCTGCTGCACCGTGTCACAAAGGGCCCATGCACACCCTGCCACCTGCCCCGGCCCTGCCCCCGCTCCACCCAAAGTGGCCCAGGTCGGAAGGAATCCCTCAGCCCAAGTGTCTAAGAGAGCCCAACAGGACCTTGAATGATTTGATGGCTCGAGCCATCGGCAACCGCTGCCCTGCTCTGCGGGCTCAGGGCGGCAGAAGGAGCCCCCAGGGCTGCCGACGCAGCCGCAGCGGGAAGGGCACGGGGCCTGCCACAGAAGCTGGCACGGCCTCCCTTCTCTCAGCTGATAATTGTCTTCAACCAAAGTCAGACTTTCACTTCAAACCCAGCTCAGTGCAGGCAAACCCTTGGGCAGCTAAGATCTCCAAAGGGCTGCTCGATCCAAAATGACCAATTCTTCTTTAATTTCTCTTTTTGGGTCACTGCTGATCCTCTCCTCCTCTTCCCCCTTCCACTCAGCTGAGTTGGCAAAGGCTGGATTAGCCACTTTATCCTTATGGATGAGCATGGCAACTTGTTTTGGTTTGGGAAGACAGGTATTTGCTAGGTAAAAGTTGGAGGGTTTTTTGGAATGGAGAGTGTAAACTTTTTTTTTGCTAAATTATAGATTTACAATTAGAGGTTTTTAGGCAAAGATTTGGGAAATAGGAATAGCAGTTTTTTATTAGTATGTATTACAAAGTAAACAAAAAACCCCCTTCAAATAACTACAGTGTTAATAACAAAAGAAAAACAGTATTAAGAACTTTGAGGGCTTTGTCTTACAAAACTTAGGGCAGTTTGGTTTTGGTGTTCTTGCAGGATTTTTAGAGCAGCAAGCTGAAAGAGTGGAAAGTTTCGGGCTGGTAGCTGGGATGGCAGGGTGTCCCGGCAGCGCGGGGCTGCAGGGTCACTCTGCAGCAAGAGGAGCAGCGCTGAAGAAGCCGAAGGCGGGGCAGGGCTGGCTTAACTCCTGCGGGTGGCAGAGAAGGCTCCGGATTCCGGCTGAACTGGCCAGAGTAGATTTTTGAGGACTGGATTTTTTTTGGCTACAGTGAAACTTTTCCAGTTAGCAACAGTTTAGCCGGTGTTTTTCTTCTTTTTTTTGAATGTCGGGGAAAAAAAAAAAAAAAAAAAAAAAAAAGGACAGCTTCTAGCTGCTTTAAGGTTTGTTTTTTACTTGCGTGGGGGTTTTTTGTTACTTTGTTTCTGTTTTTGTTTCAGCTAAGTATTTTGAAGTGTTTAACATTTGGTCTCTTTGGTAACTTATGGGGAAAAAATTCTTTAGAGAAAGAAGGAACAAACCTAACTCCCAACATTATCTACTTTGAATTTTTTTTTATACTAACATATTATATTGAGTTTAAACTGTTAAAATATATATATATATTTATATATATATACATGCAAATATGGATACAGTCACATTGTCATGGGTAGTTTACTTTAAGACAAGGTTTTTTTGAGGTATGCATTGGGGTTTTTTTATTATTTTTTTGCATTATTTGCCAGGTGCAACTTGGTTTCTGAGAGAAGACAATTTCACGGATGAGATTGTTTTTGCTGGAGGCAGGATTAATTTAAACAGGTTTTTTCAGTATACTTTTCATGTGTACTATTGGAACTTTATTTTTTGTTGTTGTTTGCACGGGCTTAGATTGGGCAGGATTTGCTCGGTTGGTGGAACTTTGAGTGTTTACTAGCTATGTGGCTTTTGCTAAATTAATACTTTAGGTTTTGAAAGTTTTTTTTACTTAGTGCTTTTAAGGTAGCTTTAAGCAGGTTATTGCACTGTTTAATTTTTTCGACCGCTGGTGCATGATAAGGAATATGGCATACTTACTTAATGCTATGTTTTTTAGCTTAGGTGCTTATAAGACAATTTTTGAAATGGGTTTTATTGTTTGATTTGATTTTTTCAGGGGTGCTGTGTTTTCACAGGACTTGTTTTTTAGGCTCAGAATGGTGTTTTGGACAGTAGCATGAGGCACAGGGTAGGTTTTTAACTATTTAGTGATGGCTTTTCCTATTGTTAGTACATAGCGCTTGCCCTGGCGGGTTTGGAGAAGGCTGATGTAGTTAATTTGTTAGGGTTTTTTATATTTATATTTGGACTACTGCTTACTTTACCATAAGGGCTTTACTTGCTTGGCTTGCTTGATTGCAGCACATGTTTTATAGTTATGGATAACTTGAGAAATGCTGTCTATGGTTAAATTTACTTCTTGGTTTTGGGCTCACTTAGAGGTGGCATTTTTGCTTGGATGATTCGAGGCATTATGGGCTTATTGAGCTAGGAACAACTTTTTTCTGTCTTGCTAATTTAAATTTATTTTTGATACTTTTATTTTGGCAGCTTGATTGACTTGCTTATTATTTTGGTGTTTTTTATTAACTTGATTTTTGGGAACATGGGGATTTACGTGGCAGATTTTTACAGGTAATTTTTTTACGCGAGTGGCAATTTTTTTTTTTCATCAGCAGCTTAGATTGTTTTTTTTTTACATTGCTAATTGGCCTTTTTCTTCTTTTTTAGCCAACTCTACGGAGCATTGGCTGCTACTTACGAATTAGTGTAGAGGTAGAGCTTTGGCTACTCTTTGTTTTTAGCAATGTCAAGGGTTAATTGGACAGCTTTGAGTTTAGCAAGCTGACACGATTTTTTTTTTCCTTTCAGTGGCTTTTGCAACTTGTTGTGTGGGGTTTTATATGGCTGCTTTCTACTTGCGGTTCATTTTTACCATGCGACAGGAACGGTCAGTGAAAAGGGCGTAGCGTGTTTTTTTTGCCGGCAGTTGGTTGTACGGAGGAGCTTTTTTAGCTTGTGTCACTTGTTCTTGCTTTTCTTTCTCTGTGAGACTAAAGTCTTGGCTTTTTTTCTGGTCAGTTTGTAATTATTTTTAAAATTTATGGGCGATTTGGGTTTTTAATATGGGTGCGCTGTATGATGAGGGCAGTCTATTTGCTCTATGTGGCGTCGGTGGCATGGTGGGTGGAGGCAAATGAGGATTCGGTACCTTCAAATGTTCACAGAATCATGGAATTCCACGCTGGATGGGTTGGAAGGGACCTTAAATCTCTCATTCCCAAGCCCTGCCATGGGCAGGGACACCTCCCACTGTCCCAGGCTGCTCCAGTCTAGCCTGGGACACTTCCAGGAATCCAGGTGCAGCCACAGCTTCTCTGGGAATTCCATCCCAGCCCTCATCACCCTCCCAGGGAGGGATTTGGGTTATAATATTTGGGTTTGGCTTAGGATATAAAAGCATGTCCAGGACGGGTTAGGTAATTTGGGTTTTTTTCCAAAACAAAAATCCCTTCAGAATTGTGGAATTTTATTCTTCCAGGTTCCAGAATGTGCTGAACTATTTGTATGGATGAAATGAATGAAATTATCCCAGATGAAATAATTTGCTGCCAGTTAAGAGCCTGCTGCTATAATTATTTATTAAGCATAGATCTCTTTAGATTGGTGATGTGTTTACCAACACCACAGTGCCACATCTACATAAATTATAAATAAACACATCTATATACGTAGTGTAACCCATGATTGAAGTGATGTTGTGCCTGAATCCCTGATATCACCCACCTTTCCCTCTGGCAGGATTTTTAATTTGAGTATTTCAGGGAGAACTTTCCCCTTTCTGTGTGTGTTAGCCACTGCAGAGTTTCCCTGCAGAAAGCTCCAACCTGTGCTGACATTTTGCTTTCCTTTTTTCCCCTGATCCTGCCTGCCCTTGATTCCAGAGGAGAACAATGGGAGGGGAGTGAGTGCTGAGGGTATTTACAGCACAATCGTGGGAAACGCTCCCATCACCACCGAGCCCTTTTCCTTCCCCTGGCAAATCCTCTGGCTCTGCTCCAGCCTCGGGATCCATGAGCCTCTTCCCTGAGGGAATTGTTATCAACCTGGAAAACTCCTGTATTCCAGTGGCACAAGGAGACATCCGAGATCCACCTTCCTGGTGCATTCAGAAGGTGCTGCTGGGGGAGTTACACTGATCTGAACAGCTCCAAAGGTCAGAGATTTCTTTGTAATCAATTCCTTTTCCCAGCCTTCTGAAGTCTAATGATCAGCTTTCCATGTTTGTTGTGGTGGTTGCAGGGTTTGAGGGGCAGCAGAGTAAATTGGATTTAGGGATAAATTGCCATTTCTTCACAAGACTCTGAAAAGGGAGGGGAGGGATGTTAATATTTCATGTGGCTGGGAGAGAAAACGCCTGGCAGTGCCAGGGGAAGAGTCACAGCACCTGGGCTGAATTCACCCAGGTTTTTTTGGCAGCATTGCTCATCATGAAGGGAACAGAAAACAATTCTGCCCCAGGGCAAGAGAAGCCTGGCTCAGGAGGGGCCATCACTGCAGTCACAGAAGGTTTCAGTGAGCTGGAGAAGGCAACAGAAATGGGATGTGTGCTAAAAGAAATGTGAGGGGGTAGAAGGTCAATACCAAAAATCAAACCAAATTAATCCTTCCTTCTTTTGTTTTTGCTGTGTTTCCATCTGTTTCCATCTTTCCATTTGCTGTGTTTCCAAAGCAAGGAAGGGGCAGGAGTTTAGGAGGGGCTGGTTCAGCTCAGCCTTGCTGATAAAGCAATTTGGGTTTTCCCTCATCAATCTGTTTCATTAACTACAAATGCAGAATTGGAGAAGTTGTTGGATATTTTTGCATTTTTCTGCAGCTGGCGGCAGGAGACTTTGCTCAGACTGGGGGTTGGGGCTGTCCAGCCTGGAGAAGAGAAAGAGCTGAGGAGATTTCATTGGGGCCTTCCAAGACCACAAGGGAGCCTGAAAGAGCTGCAGAGGGACCTTGGACAAGGACCTGGAGAGCCAGGACAAGGGGGAATGGCTTTAAACTACAGGAGGAGAGATTTAGATGGGATCTTGGGAAGGAATTCCTCCCTGGGAGGGTAGGGAGGGCTGGGCTGGAATTCCCAGAGCAGCTGTGGCTGCCCCTGGATCCCTGGGAGTGTCCAAGGCCAGGTTGGAGCCCCTGGGACAGTGGGAGGTGTCCCTGCCCGTGGCAGGGTGGGGCTTGAAGGTCCTTCCATCCCAAATTCCATGATTCCAACCCAAAGATAACCTGGATTGGAGGCAGCAGTGCCTGGGGGCTAAAGCACCTTCCCAGCTGTTATCAGAACAGGAGTTGCAGACATTTTATCCCTGGGTTTTCTTCCTTGTCCCTCAGCTGGGAGGTGATGGGAACGACCAGCAGGAGCTTCCCCAGGCCCTGGGAGTGGGACACTGGGAAGGGGACACTGGGAGTGGGACACTTTGGGAATGGGATACTTTGGGAGTGAGACACTGGAAATGGGACACTGGGAGTGGGACACTGGGAGTGGGACACTTTGGGAGTGGGACACTTTGGGAATGGGACACTGGGAGTAGGAGACTGGGAATGGGACTCTTTGGGATACTGTGGGAATGGGACACTTTGGGAATGAGACACTGGGAATGGGACATTTTGGGACAGTTTGGGAAGGGGACTCTTTGGGAGTGGGACGCTTTGGGAGTGGCACTTTTACAACCACTATTGGCTTTGTGGTTTATCCTGAGACAACAGACCCAACCATAAATTGTCACTTCAGGGCCAGCATTTAGTGCCAGCTCAGGGAAATGCAGGGTGGTTGTGGCAGGTATTAAACACCCCCAATAAATCCTGGAGGAGGATCCCAGGGTAACAATGCCTGCTTGCAAAATCTGTTTGCAGAGCGCACAAAAGCAATGAGGAAAACATTGCAACAGCACAAAGGTTTTCTCACAGCTCCACCACAGGCTTCTGCCTCAGCAAAGCTGATTGTTGGTGCTTTTCTTCCAGCCCCAAACTGGGATTGAGCCAGGCCCTGCATCCATTGGGACTGGGATGCTGTGGCTGTAGGATAAACCCCCAGCCAAGCCCCGCAGGGAGCCATTTATCCTGTTTGGAGCCCGTTTATTTTTCCTCCTTCCCCTGAAGATGTGTGTGAGGAGCAGAGATTCAGCCAGGCCCTCTTCCCAGGCCCATGGGATGTGTGTTTCTTTCCCGTTTCCTGGAAGCGCTTGGTGTTTGGGGAAGGTTGCTGGGCCACGAGGAGCTGCTGGACACCATTCACAGCCCCTCTCAGGCATTTTCTGCTGGGTGGGACTCCCTGAAAATCCCTTCAGCTTTGTAGGGAAAGCACTTTTCCTACGGGGCACACAGGGTGTGAGGCTGGCTCTGAGAAAGAAATATTCCCAGGGAAAAAAGGCTGGGAACGTGCTGACGGCAGCACTGCTCTTTCAGGTGTCACTGTAAGAAGCTTCTAAAAAGCTCCATTTCTGCTTGGTGGGCAGAAAGTGCAGGAAAGAGTGCTGGGAATGTGTGGAGTAGGAGCTGAAATGATGTTGGGACAGCTCGGGCTGGAGGCAGGAATGCTCACCAGGGATGAACAGGCAGCCTTAAAAGAAGAGAAAGCTTGAACATGTGAATTCTAGACAAAAGAATTTATACAGAGCTGATGAATTATGACCGATTCGCAGCGTGTTTGGGCTCCTGAAGACACAGATTTGGGGTCCCTGACTGTCAGAGCTGTGCTGTGAATTTTGTGGTGGTGCCATCCCCTCCTCCCCAGCACCCCCAGAGCAGGGCTCAGCTGGGCCTCATCCCACCCCTTATCTCCGGTGCATCTGCTGGCTCCAATTCCCCGCAAGAATCAGATTTGAAGGAGTGACAAAAGCCCTCATCGGTTGTTTCTCCTCTTTGGGTGGGGATGTAAACTCAGAGAAGCCAAGGAAAAGAGCCCAGTGCTTCGCAGGGCTTGGGCAGAGTCCCAGGGGTGAATTCCCAAAGGAATGAGGAGTCTGTTCCCCAGCAGGCTCCATGTTCAGTTGGATCCAGGGAATTCAGCTGGACATCCTGGAGCCAAGGCCTGCCCCAAAGCTTTTCTTGCTGGGGTGGAACATAAGAAGTGTGAGTTCCCAGTTTGCCAGGCAGCTCAAACAAGGCAGCAAACACCCCACTGCAGGCTGGGATGTTCTGACTTGGCGTGGCTCTCTAAAGCGGGATTTTTATCCGTTCCCTTTCCTGAGGTCACTTTTCTCTCCCCATTTTCCCCTCCCTATCGCTTTCCAGAGCCATACCCTTGGCACTGGTTGGCAAATGTCAGATATTTCGACTTGGAGTTGTGTTTTCTATGAATGTTTTGTGATGTGGATCTCAAATTTCCAGGAAAAAAAAACCACCAACAAACAAACAAACAAACCCAACAACAACAACAACAAAAAACAGTATTTACATTCCAGATAAGGAAAAAAAAAGGAAAAATTCATTCCTTTTTTCTTCAGTTTCTTCTAATCTGACTTCATCTCCTGGTTCCCATGCAGGGAGTGGTGGAGGCCCCAGCCCTGAAAGGGTTTCACAATCCTGTGGATGTGCTGGGTTAACAGCTGGGCTGATGCTCCTGGAGGTCTTTTCCAACTTTAGGGATTCTGGGATGATTCTAAAAGGACAAAGAACTGGTGGTTCCAAAGGGTTTCAGCTCCTCTGGCTGTAACCCAAGCAGATTCCACAGGAGACGTGCATGGCCAGGTCAGCCTGGTGGGATTTCCTTCCCCATCCAAGGGGAAACTGGTTCCTATGTGCAATCACAGTCATTTACATCTTAGTATCTCTGGGAATGTTGTTCCCAATGGAAGCAGGCAGAGGTAAAATCCCTTGTGGCCTTCCCAAGTCTCTGGGATCCATTCCTCGTGCTGGTGGTCAGGGGTGGGTGGAATTCAGGATTTGCCCAAATGGAAGAACTAAAAACAGCAAGAAACCAAGTTGTGAGGGAAAGCTTCTCACAATTTCCACTAAAACAATCCGAGAACTTGCTTTACTCATTTCCTTCTGCTCAAACCAGGTTCTTGTCAATGAATCCTGTTCTTTTTCCTCCTTCTCAAGGAGCATGTGGAGCCCAGGCCCAGCTGTGACTCAGGTGAAAGCACAGCACCATTTTTCCTGCCTCGGGGGAAGAAGGTGAGTCCTGGAGGTCCCCTAAGAAATGACCAAATTTTGCAAGCCAAGGAAGCTGGGATGAATCTTTCCTTGAAACTCTGGGCTGGGAATAATTCCCTTCACATTTCCTGAGCGGGGATGAGCTGGTTGTGGTGCCAGGAAAGGCCAGGGGAATATCTCAGATACTCACCTGTAGGATTTGTGTTTTATACACTTGGCATTTGTGGGGAACAGCAAGGCGAACACACTCGTTTCCTTCTCTCAGGCCGTGAATAACACTGAGGAAATTGTTTGCACTTGGAAACCACAAGGTGGGGAGCTCAGGGACATCAAAATGCAAAGAATTGTAATCTGTGGGTGAAACTCTGAAATCGAGTGTTGAGCAAGATGCTTCTAAAGGAAACAATATATTTTCAGAATTAGATCACTAGTGATTTTTTCTGCTGCGCAAAATAATTTCTCATTCACTCTTTGAAGGAAATAAAGAAGAAAATTGCGTTTCACCTCCCTCTCCAGCTCCTTACTTTAATGTATACCTAGGCAGAATTTCTTGTCCTCTAATTTGAATTATCAGTTTGTGAAATGGTTTTTTCCTCCCCTCTTCCAGCTTGTTTCCAATTCTTTGCCTATAAGGAAATGATTGTGCTCCCCCTTTCCCACCCTTTTCTCATCCAAATTAGAGCTTTTTGTCATTTTTTTCCCCCATGGTATCACTTTCTTGGGTTATGAAGCAAAGCTTCATGCTCTGAGATAAACCTGGATACGTGGAGATGACTCAGGATTATTGGAATAATTGTGACTTTTCTTTTTGGGTTTTATTTTAAACCATCTCAACCCAATGAGAATATTTAACACAACCATGTCAGCTACAGGGGTAGAATTTAATTGAATTTCCTCAGATCCAAGGCCTGGCAGAGCTGCTGAGAAGGAATTCCACAGAGGGGAGGAATTAATCTAAAAGTGAGGGATCAGGTGTATCAGCAAAGGAATTCAAGTTGAGGAAACAAGGGGAGCACTGAATCAAGTTGTCTGCTTGGGAAATTCTCCAGGCTGCAGCAGAAAGAAGGAAAGAAACCCAGCCCACCTCAGCCAGGTCTTGGAAAGTCTCCAGCAAAGTTCAGGCACTGGAGGGCAGAGGAAATGCCTGAGGAGGAACTGCTGGATGTGCAGAAAATGCTCAGCCCTGGGCGCGGGAGAAGCAGGAGCCTGCCTGGAGCTCTGCCCTTGGGATAAAGAACTGAGGGAGAGAACACAGAGCTCAGAGGGGACAGCAGGAGCCTGCAGTGAGGAGCTGCTGGGCTGTCCCACAGCCCTGGATTTGGGAACAGGATGGTTTCTGTGTCAGCCCTGCCACGTGGGGAGCAGTTCCCTGTCCCATCCATTCTGTGCTCCCAGAGGATGAGGAGCCCTGGTGACAACCAGCTCTCCTCGGCCCTCAGCCAGAGAAGGGAAGCAGAGCCCTTGCCCAGGCTGGGAACTTCCTTCACTCCCAGCCTGGGTGACACCAACCTCCAGCATCTGATTCAGGATCAAAGCTTCCTCCTGCAATTCCAGCCCTTAGCGACGCAATCCTTCGTGTCCATCCCGCTGGAAGAAACTGCAGAGTTTGAAGGAGTTTAAATCTTTTCAGAATGCATCTTTTCAAAGGTGAACTACCCAGGAAATGCTTTGCTTCAGTGGCTCTCAGGCAGCTGCAGTTGTTCAGGATTTCCACCAAATAACCTGGAAGATCCTCCAGGAGTTTGTGTATCCTGAGGAAAACAGGCACAACAGGAAAGTTTGTGCATGGAGCCAAGTTCAGGTGTTACCTAGAAATTCAATTCCGGTCCCCAGAGCCCAAAGCTCTGAATTCCCAGGATCAAGGAACCCCAGACTGGTTTGGGTGGGAAGAGGCCTTCAAACCATTCCCCACACCTTCCACTCGACCAGGCTGCTCCAAGCCCTGTCCAACCTGACCTGGAGCATCCAAAAAAAAAAGAAAAAAAAAAAAAATTCCTCCTGGAAGTCCTGGCTCAGCTGAGAAGCTGCACAACATTATTGGTGCTCCTGCACTCTCCCAGGGGGTGTTTTTCACTCCATTCCCTGAGCTGGCTGCTGGAGAAGGAGCCTGGCACCAGCTGCCCTCGGGAAAAGCTGTGAATTTTGGGGAGGATGCAGAACAGCATTTAACAGTGTGGGACAGCCATAAACCCACCCTGCTGGTGTGACTCAGCGGAGTCAGGAGCTGTTTGCTTTGGCACAGGAGCTTCCTCAGGCCAGGATCTTTGCTCTCACTGAGATTTGTGGGGCAGAAAAGCTCTGTCAGCCTCTTCCCAGCACTCTGAAGACATCAGACTTGTCTTGGGATGGTGCATAAACGCCCAATAACATTCGAGTGACACAGAGAGGTTTATAATAACCCATTCCTCAGCACATGGAGTGATTCAGAACTGTTTGCATGCCTGCGTGGGACAGATCCTTCATCCTCTGAGGGGAAAACGTGAGATTTTTCCTCCAGAAACTGGATAATGGGGTACTGATGGTGGAGTCAATTTGATCACGTGAAATACAGCTCCTGCTTGGCTGCAGTTTTGGAGCACCTTCCCAAAGACAGCAATAACTCTGAGGAGCTGAACCCTGAGACTCATCCTTGTCTCCTGGGAGTTTTTACTGCCCTCAGTGCTCCCTGCACCTGCACTGCAAGGAGGGCAGGATTTTATGGCCCCTCTAAAGTCCTGTACACAACTTTTCCTGCATTTACTGCTGCTAAACACAGCCTTTGTGGGATCATATGGCACTTTAAGTGCTCTGATTTACAGAGAGGCAGCAACTCCATCTGTAACAAACATCCTAAAGCTGAGTTTAAGAGCGATCCACTGTATTTATTTGGCACATAAACACTCCCCTGCAATGCATGTGCCTGAACTCACAGGAACATCATGGGCACAGCAAGGTCACAGCCAAGCTGAAGGTGACAGGGGAGAAAGGCAAATCTTGGGAATTAGCAAATGGAAAACCGTCCTTTTCTCCTGGTAAATATTCCGAATACGTGGCTTAAATTTCTTACTCAGATAAAGAGCCTGGTGTTACACAGAACAAGAAAAAGACAACCCCAGGCTCGGTTTAGCTTTAGCTTTCCAAAGTTACGCGTTTTATCTGTGGATAGAAATTGTTTCCCTGGAATTAGGAAACTCCAGGTGGCTCTGCGAGGTCAATTATCTTTGAGCTCCCTCAAGTGGCACTGAAACCTTGGGGTTTGTCACAGAAATCCTTGAGTTTCTTACAAAAAATTCTCGAGTTTGTCATAGAAATTCTCGAGTTTGTCATAGAGATCCTGGAGTTTGTCATAAAAATCCTCGAGTTTGTCATAGAAATCTTGGAGTTTGCAATAGAAATCCCCGAGTTTGTCACTGCAATCCTCAACTTTGTCACAGAAACCCTCGAGTTTTGTACAAAACCCCTCGAGTTTGTCACTGAAATCCTTGAGCTGGTCCCTGAAACTTCCCAATTTGTTGCACAACTCCTTTCCTAACGAAGCCCTGTCATTCGAGCCCGTGTTTTTCACAGCAGCTGTAGCAAACAGAGATGCTTGGGTTTCCAGGAATCGAAACCACTTCAGAGCAGTTGAAGGCGATCCATTTAATAACACAGTTCTCTTCTGACAGATCTCTGAAAAGACACGGATCAAGGGAAATGAAGCGTTTTATGTCCAAGAGGAGTTTGCAGCTGATTCCCAACATGATACCTGCGTGTTGAGAGAAGTTGTTTTGACCTTTTTTTTTTTTTCTTCTGTGGTTCCTTCTCAAATTCATGCCTGAGTCGCTGGAAAGTGAACGTGTTGTTCAAAATCTCAGGTAAAACTCAGCCCTTTGCTTTCTACACCTTGAAGAGGTAAATAAATCCTCTGGCTTCAATCCAGAAGTTTTTTAACGTGGTTTTGCCTCGTTAAAAGCACATTTTATTTAAGAAGAACATCTTTTAATCAGAAAGCAATTGATGGGCACACAGGATTCAGGTCGTTTTTGGTGTAAGGCGATGAAATTTGATAGCAGACTGGAGCTTTTCACAGTTAAAAAAAATAGCTTTTTCAAGGGTTTGAATAATATGGCAAGAACCTTTTGGAGCAAAGAGCTCAAGAACAAAATGACTTTGGAGAAGAGAAAACTTGCAGTGTTTGAAAGATCTACAGGGAAACCGGAGTGGGAGTGTTCATCAGGGACTGCCAGGACAGGAGGGAATTCATTTCCACTGTGTGAAAAACGAGCTCCACTCTCTTTTCAAATGTTTATGAGTTGAATAAAAATTAAAGACAGACAATTAGGAGACATAAGAGGAAACATTTCAGCTGGGGTGCCTCACCAGAAAGCACACACCCTTCTCTTTTCAATGGCTGTGTTTTTAAGGATTGCTGTTTGACATATTCAATAGATATTAAAACCTTTTGTTTGCTTGTTTTAAGTTTTCCTAATTATCTTATTTGATTGATTTGTTTGTGGGCGTTTTTCTTGTGTTTGGTAACATGGGTTTTGGCTGGTTTTATTTTGATAAAGAAACTAGAAATCCAGCAGCTTTTATGTAGGGTGATGACCTCTCCCTCATAATTGTTGGCTTGGTCAGTCTCAGATGTCACAAAGAAAAAAATGAATTTTTCTGCTATTCACACTCTGTCCCAATCAGAAAATACACTCATCACCTTTCTAAACATTGACATTTATCTTTACATTGACACTTCTGAGAGGAATGACAGGTTTGTCTTTACAAACAAACTCTGGGTCTGCTGGTGGATAAAACCAGCACTGAGAGAGAAAAGAAACAATGGGAAGGATCCCACTGATTGATGAATGGAAAAGAAGACGTTTGCCTTCACAAACAAACGGTAGGTTTGCTGATAAATGAAAATGGATGTTGAAAGATGAAAGAAACAATGGGGAAACCCCATAAATTCCATAAAAATTCAAAGTTTAAAGGGGGTTGTACGTTAAGGAGGAATTTTGGGTATTGGGCACTCCGGGAAGTATGTAACTCTCAAGCACCTCAGGCAACAGGGGAAGAGAGGGAAACGGGGCCAGGAAATTGGGATAAATAGGAGGCTGCGTCCTCCAAAATTTCACAGACCTCAGGGGAAATGCCCCATGGCCTCTCCCTTTATTCTTTTATTATTAATTATCATTTATAAAGTAAAAGCACTCCTCTGGCTCCTTTTCGCACATAAACCTGTGTCGTTTGCGGGTTAATTTTCCTAGCACTGACATTCACGCTTACACTGACACTGACATATTTTTAATATTTATTTCACGTTCCTATTTCCCAGAGTTCCCCCCCCCCCCCGGCCCTCAGGCCTCAGTCCGGCGTTGCCGTGGCAACGGGGGGTCACGTGCCGGGCGGGTCACGTGCCGGGCGGGTGACGTGCCGGGCGGGTCACGTGCCGGGCGGGTCACGTGCCGGGGCTCACGCGCGGCGGGCGCGATGGCGGACGAGGAGCAGCGGGCGCTGCTCGGCGCTGAGGGCGGCGATGGCGGCGGCTCCCCGGGCCCTCCCCGCGCTGCCCGCCGCCTGCGATCCCCGCCGCCTCCCGCACCGCCTGCTCGTGCTGGCCCTCATGCGCTTCCTCGGCTTCGGTGCGGGCGGCGCGCGGGGGATCCGTGTGGGGGCCGTGTGAGGGGGGGGCGGGTGTGGGAGCCGGCGCGGAGCCCTGAGCCGTCCCCTTCTCCCCGCAGGCAGCTGCTACGACAACCCGGCCGCTCTGCAAACGCAGGTTCAGCGGGTGAGTCGCTCTCGGGGCGGGGCTTTAAAACAACAGGAGGAGTGATTCTTTCCGTGGGTGTGGGCTAACGGGACAGGGGGGGAGGCTTCCAACTAGGAGAGATGGGATTTTGGGAAGGAATTCCTGGCTGGGAGGGAAACAAAAAAAAAACAAACCCCCAAAAACAAACAAAAACCCCAACAACAACAAAAAAACAAACCAGTATTTACCCTCCAGATAAGGAAAAAAAAAAAAAAAAAAAAAAGGAAAAATTCATTCCTTTTTTCTTCAGTTTCTTCTCATCTGACTTCATCTCCTGGTTCCCATGCAGGGAGTGGTGGAGTCCCCAGCCCTGAAAGGGTTTCACAATCCTGTGGATGTGCTGGGTTAACAGCTGGGCTGATGCTCCTGGAGGTCTTTTCCAACTTTAGGGATTCTGGGGTGATTCTAAAAGGACAAAGAACTGGTGGTTCCAAAGGGTTTCAGCTCCTCTGGCTGTAACCCAAGCAGATTCCACAGGAGATGTGCATGGCCAGGTCAGCCTGGTGGGATTTCCTTCCCCATCCAAGGGGAAACTGGTTCCTATGTGCAGTCACAGTCATTTACATCTTAGTATCTTTGGGAATGTTGTTCCCAGTGGAAGCAGGCAGAGGTAAAATCCCTTGTGGCCTTCCCAAGTCTCTGGGATCCATTCCTCGTGCTGGTGGTCAGGGGTGGTTGGAATTCAGGATTTGCCCAAATGGAAGAACTAAAAATAGAAAGAAACCAAGTTGTGAGGGAAAGCTTCTCACAATTTCCACTAAAACAATCCGAGAACTTGCTTTACTCATTTCCTTCTGCTCAAACCAGGTTCTTGTCAATGAATCCTGTTCTTTTTCCTCCTTCTCAAGGAGCATGTGGAGCCCAGGCCCAGCTGTGACTCAGGTGAAAGCACAGCACCATTTTTCCTGCCTCGGGGGAAGAAGGTGAGTCCTGGAGGTCCCCTAAGAAATGACCAAATTTTGCAAGCCAAGGAAGCTGGGATGAATCTTTCCTTGAAACTCTGGGCTGGGAATAATTCCCTTCACATTTCCTGAGCGGGGATGAGCTGGTTGTGGTGCCAGGAAAGGCCAGGGGAATATCTCAGATACTCACCTGTATCTGAGGATTTGTGTTTTATTCACTTGGCATTTGTGGGGAACAGCAAGGCGAACACACTCGTTTCCTTCTCTCAGGCCGTGAATAACACTGAGGAAATTGTTTGCACTTGGAAACCACAAGGTGGGGAGCTCAGGGACATCAAAATGCAAAGAATTGTAATCTGTGGGTGAAACTCTGAAATCGAGTGTTGAGCAAGATGCTTCTAAAGGAAACAGTATATTTTCAGAATTAGATCACTAGGGATTTTTTTTTTCTGCTGTGCAAAATAATTTCTCATTCACTCTTTGAAGGAAATAAGTTGCAGTAATTACTGCAATAATTACAATTTTCCACATAATGTCCGTAATAACTCTTAGTCTATCTCTTCGTAGTTCTGAGTGAGCTTCAGCTTCAGTTCGTTATCACCTGGTGTGATCTTCCAGATTCCTTCTGGGGCTTTCTTCACTCGGGAGTGATGGATCCAGGCTTTCTGTTCTTTGATCTTGATTGCAGTGAAGGTAGTAAGAAGCACCTGGAATGGTCCTTCTCACTGTGGTTCCATGGTCTTTTCTGCAAAAGACTTAACACATACATACTGGCTTATCTAATTCTCGGTTTTGAGCTTCGGCCACGTATTTCTCAATTTCTCGAAGTTGTTTATTTAAAGCCTTTATATACTCATGTAGGGTTTCTTCCCCTACTTGCATGGGCGTTGTTCTTTTTTGAACTGCATATGGCCTTCTATACAGTATTTCAAAAGGGCTTAGTTTCTTTTTTTGCCCTTGGTTTTGTTCGAATTTGCAATAGTGCCAATGGGAAAGCCTGGGGCCAGGGCAAATTTACTCCTTGCCCCAATCTCACAATTTGTTGTTTAATCAAGTGGTTCATTTTTTCCACTTGACCACTAGATTGAGGGTGGTATGGGGTATGCAATTCACAATCTATTCCCAGGTGATTACTTATTTGCTGCACAGTTTTTGAAATAAAGTGTGGCCCTCTGTCTGAGGATATGGTGGCTGGAACTCTAAACTTCGGTTTTATTTCTTGTAACAGTGCTTGTTTACCTCTCGGGCCTTAGCTGTCCGGCCGGAAAAGGCTTCTGGCCATCCTGAGAAGGTATCAGCTAACACCAATAGGTAACGATGTCCTCCCTTCCTGGGCAGCTCTGTAAAGTCAATTTGCCATTGTTGCCCAGGTCCACAGCCTTTCCCAATTTGTCCCACTTTAGGCTTTGGAGTATTTTTGAGATTAGTTGGGAGGCAAAGGCTACACTGACGAGTTACTTGTATCACTGTGCCCTGCAATTTCCTGGCCATGATCTTTTCTTTGAAATGGTTAGACAGGGCATCCATTCGCCAGTGTGTTTTCTCATGCTCCGTCTGTACTAATACCCACAACAAATAGGAGGGTACTACAAGTTTCCCTTCTTCTGTTACAGCCCATCCCTCCTGGTTATAACTTGCCTTTTCTGCCTTAATGAGTTTTTTATCCTCTTTATTGTATATTGGCTTACCCTCAATAGAAGTTTTTCCATCTGGAATTAATGCTGCTTCAATTGTCTCATTAGGTATCTCACTTTTTGCTGCTTCTTTTGCCTCTCTATCTGCCAGCATGATCCCCTCTTCCAATTCCGAGCTCACCTTCTGGTGTGCCTTGATATGCATGATGACTGCCTTCTCAGGTAGTTGTACTGCCTCCAACACTCTCAATATTTCTTGTGCGTGTTTAATATTCTTCTTTTGTGAGTTTAGCAGTCCTCTCTTTCTCCAAGTGGCTCCGTGGGCATGCACAACTCCAAATGCATACCTTGAGTCTCTCTGCTTGAGGTAACTGCATACTCAGCATGCTTTTTCCTACTGTTGACATAGCTGCTCCCATCAGTAAAGCAGGTCTGGGCATTTTCAAGTGGGCTATCTTTCAGATCCGGGCGACTGGAGTAGGTGGCGTCAATGGTCTCCAGGCAATCATGGATCACTGGTTCTCCCATGCTTCCGCTGAGGAAGGAAGCTGGGTTCACAATGTTAGTTACCACAATCTCAGCATCATCCTGTTCCACCAGTATAGCTTGGTGCTTCAGGAATTTCTGTGGGGAGAGCCAATGCCCCCCTTTCGCTTCCAGGACTGTACACACTTTTTGAGACACTAGCACCGTCGTCTTCTGGCCCAGGGTGAACTTGCGTGCCTCTTGGATGTTCACTGCCACTGCTGCAACGGCTCTGAGGCACCCTGGCCACCCCTTAGCTGCCGTATCCAGCTGCTTAGAGAGGTAGGCAACTACCCTTCAATACGGGCCCAGGTTTTGTGCTAGTATCCCTAAAGCGATTCTTTGCTTCTCGTGAGAAAACAAAAAGAATGGCCTACTTACATCTGGAAGTCCCAAGGCTGGTGCTGACATGAGGGCTTTCTTTAGCTGGTCGAAGGCTTGAGCCGCTTCTTTTGTCCACTGAAGATCTCTGCTTCCTTCCGTGATCAAGGCATACAGAGGTTTAACAAGTAATCCGTAATTATAAATCCACAGTCTGCACCATCCTGTGATGCCTGAGAAGGTTCTCAGTTCTTTCACTGTCTGAGGCTTTGGGGTCTGGCATATTGCCTCTTTGCGATCTTGCCCTAAGGTTCTCCGTCCAGCACTCACTTCATAGCCCAGGTAAATTACTGTTTGTCTCACCATTTGGGCTTTCTTCTGGGACACCCGATACCCCTGCAGGCCCAAGAAGTTGAGGAGGCTTACCGTCCAGTCCACACATGTTTCCTGGGTCTGGGTGGCTATTAGGAGGTTATCCACATACTGGAGCAACTGTCCTTCTCCTGGTGGAGGTTCCCAAGACTCCAAATCTTTTGCAAGCTGTTCCCCAAATATGGTGGGGGAGTTTTTGTACTTTTGAGGCAAACACACCATGTGAGCTGAGTTTTTCGTCTACTTTTGGGGTTCTCCCGCTCAAATGCAAAGATTTTCTGGCCGGCTTCATGGAGAGGGAGGCAAAAGAAAGCATCTTTCAAATCTAAAACAGTAAACCAGGTTAGTTCAGGGATTAAATGAGTTAAAAAGGTGTAAGGGTTAGCAGCTACTGGATACGAGTCTTCAGTTATCTTATTAACAGCCTTTAAGTCTTGTACTAGCTTGTATGATCTCTTAGGCTTCTTCACTGGCAAGACAGGAGTGTTAAAATCAGACTGACACTCTTTTAGTAGTCTTATCTTCAAATGTTTTCAATAATTGGACTAATCCCTTCTCTGTCTTCCTTCTTTAGGGGTTATTGTTTAACTTTTACTGGCTGCCTTCTTTCTTTAAGTTTGACCTATACGGATAGTGCATTCTTTGCCCTGCTTGGTATGTCAGAAGCCCACACCCCAGGAAACACTTGATTAATTATTTTTTTGAAATTCTCTTCTTCATTGGCAACTTCAGTTTCTTTGGTTATCATCATTAAGCTTAACAGTTCTACATATTGTTGATCTTTTACCTCCAAAATAATTTTCCAATTCTTAAATACTATTTTTGTCTCCAGCTGCTCTAGCACATCTCTGCCCAAAAGTGCAGATGGAGCTTTAGGCATATATGAAAATCAATGAATTCTTCATTGTTTTTCAATTTATACTTCAATGGTTTGCAAAAAAAGTAAGCTTTTTCAGATTGGCCAGTTGCTCCTTTTACCATAACATAGTCGTTGTTTACAGGTATTAGGGCCTTATTCAGCACTGAAAATGTTGCCCCTGTGTCTATTAAGAATTCTCTTTTTTTTTTTTTTTTTTAATGCTTTTTGATCTTATTCTAATTCTTAAGTTTCACTTGGTATTATTCTGGTACAAAAATATGCTGGCCACACTCAACTTTAGGAATTTGTACTGGTTTCTTTAAGATCTTTGAAATTTCGTTTTCCAGCAACTCAAATATTTTACTGCTGCGCGGGCTTATGGTTCCACTCTTAGGTACTAGCCACTTGTACCCTTATCGGACCCACGAGCCTTGACAGACTGCACCACGAAGCACAGTCCACTGCTTACAGTAGCAGCCCCTCCTTGGGCAGGGGAACTCTTTTGAACCAGCTTCCCAATTCTTGTGCCTCCTATTCCTGGGCATATATCAAAATCAACACAAGAGAGAAAAAACAACAAAACGAAACAAAAACCAGTTTGTTGACTTTAAAAAGGAAAAAGTTAGCTGTACTTTCAGCTGTTGAGGAAAGAATTATGGTTAAAAAGCAAAAAAGGAAAAATCAAAACAAGGCTCGAGGCATAAAAAGCAAAACAGATGTTTTCAAACTAAGGCTCGAAGCATTACCTGTTGAGACAAGAACTTATGGTTAAGAAAAGGATAAACGTCTTTTTATTAAAGCAAACAAACGAAAAGCAAAAACAGACAAACGAAAACTTTTCCAATCAGTCAGGCACAGTTTTAGGCTCGCAAAGGAAGCAGCCAAGGTGGGGGGGAGATCCTCTATGACTCTGAATACATTCTTAAAATCCTACAGACTTCGGCCGGGACACAGCACAGACCCTCCTGCAGGAAAGGGGGGGCGGGGCTCAATCCCACACTCCCCCTTCGCTCTTCTGCAGTTGCAGCCGAGGACTACAGCACTTTGAAGATATTATCACACACTCTGGCAATTGCAAACTTCCACTTGCCAAAAATCCCTCGGCGTTTTACAAAGAGCTGGGAAACATAGCCTTAGGCTGTGAGTTCAGCCTGTTGTCTGACTACCAAGGTGACACTAAGTACCCTTGATCACCAGCTATGTCAGGCATAGATAGAAAGAGAGGGGAAAAAAATCTCCTTGCCTGTTTTGTTCCTTTTTTTTTTCCTTTTTTTTTTTTTTTCCTCTACAGTTTATTCACTCAGGGGGCTTTTCTACTGAACAACAAACTAATTGAAGTCACACTATCAGTTAAACGATCAAAACTAGCACACAGCCTTCCCGTGAGACGCCACAGCCTTCCCAAATCCCTTCTCCTTCTCAGACAGAGGTATCTCTCCGCCAATGAGCGGGGGTTTTAAAATCTCTTCCATGTTGCAGAATTTCCAAAAACACAGAGATTAGAGATTAGTAGCAGATTCCAAAATGACACAAACAGAAACGACTGCTCTACAAGCTTTCACAAACCGCAGCACAAACGGTACAAAATTGATTCACAATCACAAAACCTCGGGATCGCCAAGCAGACACAGATCTGCCCGCAATACACACACACACATCCGGTGCGCGGGCCCACGACTCAAAACGGGACCCTTTGCATCTCAAAACTCAGGCTAGCCCCTCAGATTATGCTTTACCAAGGTGCACCTTTAAACTACAAGCCGAAACCGGAGCTAGTACTGCTTTAGAACCAACAAGACCCTAGACCAGCGGCTCTGCTGCCGCCGTTGCTGCCCCGCCACTCGGGATGCAGCCACCAACTGCCAGGTTCTTTACCTGGAAACAAAACAACCATCTACGATACTCCGCGGAGTTTTTCCAAAACTCATTCAGGCCTCTGCTTTGCATAAGACGTCTCTTATGACTTACAAGCTGCCTCTATTCAAAGGTACCTGTCTTCAGTATTTGTTCTTTACTTTATTTTTTAAACATACCTTTTTGTCCGTAGTTCCAGCAGGCTCTGGTCTGTCTCCGGGGGCGTCAGGGGGTCGCAGGAGCCTTCTACTCAGAAAATCCTGGGGGGCGCCCAAAAGGGTCCTAGACCCCGATGGCCCCCTCAGCGAGAGAGAGCAGGCTCCTGCCTGGCTCGCCATAATGAATTATTAAAAAAATATGAATATCGCCCTAATGCCGATATCCAACTATGACGGACAAAAGACTCTCTAAGAGTTTAAAGTTAGAAAGTGTATGTTTAATTACGATGCCGGGCAGCCTGCGGGATAGCTCCCAAACACACGCGCGCTCACAGAAGATCACAGGGTCTTTTTATCTACAGAAGTATTGAATACCCAAAACACAAATGTATATTCATGACTTTAGTACATCCCATTCCCCGCTTCGTATGGTAATTAGCCAAAAGCTATTAAGCGTGCGTGGTTTGTTCTTTGAAATGGGTCGGTGGTCTTTTTTATGGGGCGGGGTCTCAAAATGATGAAGTAAGTGAGTCTGCTTTGACTTTTTAACCTTTTAGTGTTGCGTGACAACTGAATCCTGTTTTCCCAGGAGTATTTGATTTATGAATTCATTGTCCTTCTTGAAGCCTATTGATTAGTCAGAATACACAAACATAAGTTGACAGGCCCCATGATTTATCAGTTCCTTAAATCCAGCTTCTGCTTATCAAAAGGGAAGTCTATCTGTCTTACTTCAGCAATATCTGGTTCAACTAAAATCTTTAATTCTTCAAAATGAATGTTTCAGGAATGGAGCTGGAGCACCGGGAGAGGCTGAGGGATGTGAAGGGGCTCAGGAGGGACCTCCGTGGTCTCTACAGCTCCCTGACAGGAGGGGCAGCCAGGTGAGGGTCAGGCTCTGCTCTCGGGTGACATGGTGAGGCAGAAAGGCTCCCAGAGGAGGTTTAGGTTGGATCTGAGGGAAAATTCCTCCTGGAAAAGGCAGTCTTGGCCCAGGCTGCCCAGAGCAGGGGGACTCCCCATCCCTGGGGGGGTTTCACAGCTGTGTGGATGTGGCACTTGGGGACGTGGCCAGGGGTGACCACAGCCTTTTCCAACCTCAGCCATCCCCTGATCCCTTTGGGACCAAACACCAAAAACTCCGGGTTAAATTGTGCCTCCCCACCCCGGGGGGCTTTCCTTGGCCTCTCCCCCCAGCCTGCATCCTGCCTGCCCTGCTCTTCCCTCCCTGGAATCCTCCCCCTTTTCCTCTCCCCAGGTGCCGGACGGAGCGCCCCCTTCCCCCCGGCAGGACTCTGGGGTGAGTGGTGACCCCCCCCGGACACTCCCTGACCCCCGTGTCCCCATCCCTGCACCCCAGACCCCCCCTCACCTCAAACCTCACTCCCCCCATCCCCCCCCGCTCGCCGGGGCAGCGGAGAACGCGGGGGCGGGTGGGATTTGAGGGGGCCGAGCTGGGAGGGGTGGGGGACAGGGCAGGGGGGTGCCGGGGAGGTGAGGGGGGCAGAGCAGGGGGGCATTGAGGGGGTCAGGAGGGGCCTGGGGGGGGCAGGGGGCGCTGGGAGGTATGGGGGGGGGGCACTGGGGGGCTGGGCACAGCGGGGACAGGGGAGGCACAGCGGGGACAGGGGGGCGCTGCCCGTGTCCCCCCATCCTGTTCAGGTCCTGTCTCCCCCCCACGCCCCCGGGTCCCACCCAGGAGGGGAAGCAGCATCTTATCTTATCTTATCTTATCTTATCTTATCTTATCTTATCTTATCCTATCCTATCCTATCCTATCCTATCCTATCCTATCCTATCCTATCCTATCCTATCTAATGTAGTCTAATCGCCCATCTCTACGAGAGATTTAAAGGGGTCGTCCACAAAGTCCATGACATCCGTGTTGGGCAGTGAGGCCTGGATGTTTTCAGCCCCTTGCTCCAGGAGGCTGCAGCTGGGGAGGAGATTCTCCGGTGTCTCCTCGTTCCAGGCAACCTCCAGGAAAGCCACGGCCGTCAGGTTTTCATCCAAGCCCGGCGTGGTGAGGCCGGGCTCGGCGGGGATTTGCTGCTGCTCTTGCTCCCCTGCCGGGCACAGGGGCAACACTTCAGCCAGGGTGGAAGGTGGCAGCTCCAGGTTGTCGAGAGCGAGGAAATCTTGCTCCAGGGAGGGGCTGAGCAGAGCCTCCCAGTCAATGCTGCCCATCAGTGCGGTCAGCTCGTGCGGCTCCTCGGGGTCGCCCGGGGCATCGCTGGGCAGGCAAGAAGCCTCGGCCACCAGGGCTGTGGGGCAGGGCTCTGGGAACTGCTCCGGGAACTGTTCTGGAAACTGCTCCGGGACCTGCTGCGGGAGCTGCTGCGGGAACTGCTCCGGGACCTGCTGCGGGAACTGCTCTGGGACCTGCTGCCCCTCCTCGTTCCCCATGGGATCGCTGTAGAGGTTGCTCCCAAACTCCTCGAACTCTTGGAGCAGCTGCTGCAGCTCCGCGCCCACCTCGAGGCTGCCATGGGCCGGGCTGGGCGCACGCTGAGCTGCTGGCTGGGCTCGCTTGCTGGAGGCTGGCGGGATTTGCTCTGGAAACGCCCCGCGGCCCTCGGAGCTGCTGCTCTTGGGCCACTTGGTGTATTGAGGGTGAAACTTCCAATAGGCGCCTCTGCCCGGCTCCCCCTTGTCCCAGGGAACTTTGACGAAGCGCTTGTTGACGCACAGGTTGTTCCGGATGGCGCTCTAGATGCAAAAGAGAACAAACCCCAGGGTTGAAGTCCTGCCAACGGCTCCTACCTGCCAGCTGGGATGAGCGCGGCAGAAGTAGCTGAAGTTGTCGCGGATCCACTTGCAGATGGCGGCCAGGGTGAGCTTGGACTTCCCGCTGGCTTCCATGGCCGTGCAGATGAGGGTGGCGTAGGAATAGGGCGGCCTGACGTGCGGGTTGGTTTTGTAGTCGACGTCCTCGGCGGGCGGAGGGGGCCTGGGCACGGTCTGGGGCAGGGACGCAGTCACCTCGCCTGCGCTGGAGGCGGAGGAGGAGGACGCGGCCGTGCTGGGAATGTCGAGGAAGTCGCAGAGCTCCTCGGAGGTCAGGGGAAAACCCGGGCTCTGGAAGTCCACCAGGCTCACCAGGTTCTCCCAGATGCTGCAGCGATCATTGGGATCCTCGGAGATGGGAGGCAGGCCGAGGTCGGCGCCCGTGAGATTGACCAGCCACAGCATGTTGGGCTCCTCGCGGCGCTGCTGCTGCTGCTGCTGCTGCTCCTGGCTGGAGCTGGATTGCTCCTGAGCCTCGAGCACGGGGCTGGGGCTCGCCATGGCCTCGGCGCCGGGCAGGGCTCACGTGGAGGCAGAAAATGCACGGGGCAGATGCTGCAGGGAGAAGAGGCAGAGGGTTGAGGTTCAGCGAGAAGCAGCACCCGGACAGCGCCGGGTGTCCCCGGTGCCGCTGGGTGACACGCGTCCCCGGGGCGCTGGGCGCGGGAGCCGCAACGTCCGCCCCGGGGGGGAGCTTTAGCAGCCCCGAGCCTCGGGGAAATTCCCTCGAAGCCTCGCGACCCCGGGCCCCCCAAAGCCAACCCCGCCCAGTGCCCGGCGAGGTTTTGGCCGCAGAAAGAACGAAAGAAAATCAACATCCCCTCCCCGCCCTCAAACAACACGAATCCAGTCCTGCCCTCCCACCAAGCAAGGCGGTTTCTCACACCTGCCACGGGTCAGGACGGCACCTCAGAGTCCGACACCTCCACCCTACGGACCCTAAACCACTCGTCCATCCCCTCCCGCCCCATCCTATCCCATCCCCGCTCCCTTCGCTCTGCTGCTGTTCGTCATTCCCCCTGCCTCCGGTCCCCCAAACTAACCCGGAGCAGGGATCCACCCCAAGCGCGGCGTCCCTCGGAGCGACCCGGCGGCTTCAGCCTTGGGGAAATGCCGTGCGGGGGACGCGGCCTTGGCTCCGGCCTTGCAAAGCCGGGATGCCGGCGCTGCTTTTGGGCCAGGAGACCGAGAAACGGAGAGAGTCAGAGTGCGGCCGGAGCGCAGCAGCTGCCGCTGTGCGGGCTGGAGCGGCTCTGGGGCAACGGCAGCGCTGCCGAGCCTTGGGCTCGAGGGGGACGCTGCCACCAACGGGCATTTCCCCGCCCGGCTGCTGAACGGGCTCCTCTGGCGCCGTGCGGGGCTGAGCCCAGCCCCCGCCGCTTCCCGCAGCCCCTCGAGGGCAGCCCCCCGAGCTTCACAACTCCATTTCCGGCCATGTAGGCATGGTTTATTGACGCCGTGGGGGGAGCTTGATGCTGATTGGGCCGTAGGGGTGGGGCTGCTCCACTTGCAGCCAATGAGCGGCACCGAGGTCTGGGGGAAAGGGGGCGGGGCTTCAGTGGGCAGAATGTAAGTGGGAAGTGAAGTGGGAGGAGCATAAAGGGGTGGGGTTATAGCAGGGATAATGAAAGTGGGCAGGGCTTGTGTGAGCGGGGCTTAAAGTGGAAATAGGCGAGGCTTAAAGGTAAAGGGGTGGGGCTTAAATGGGTGTGGCCAAACGGGAGTGGGCGTAAAATCGTGTTGAGGAAAGTGGGCGGGGCTTCGGTGGGGGGGTTTGAATGACAAGTGGGCGTGGCGTAAAGTGGGTGGGGGATAATGTGGAGGGAAATGAAGAGGTGGGGCTTAAAGCATGGTTGAAGGGGAAGTGGGCGTGGTTTAGGAGAAAGGGGCGTGGCCAAAGCCCACCCAAGCTCGGCCACCGGGGGCGTGGCCACCCGGCTGAGGATGGCGCCAAGCTCCGCCCCTTCCGGGGGCTGGGCGTGGTCAAGGAGCAGCCTGGGAGGGGGAGGAGGAGAAATTTGGGGAAAAATTCCCAAAATTCCCCGAAAAATTGCGAAAGTTCCCAAAAAATTCCCCCCAAAATTAAAACATTGTAATTAAAAGATCAGGAAAATCAGGCAAAGTTTGGAGAAATTTTGGCCAAAATTTGGGAAAAATTTAATTCAAATTTCATTAAATTTCAATAATTTGTTTTTTAAAATTTGTTAAAAATTGATCCAAAGTTCTGACTCAAAAAATCGCGAAAACTTTCTCCAAAAACACCAGAACTGAACTTGACCAAAATCATCCCGAAAAAGTTTAACAAAACATTCCCTAAAATATTCCAGGAAAATCAGGAAAAAATTCCCGAACTTTTCCCCGAGTTTTCCCAAAGTTTTGATGGTTTTGGGATGAATTTTTGAAGAATTTTGATTCAATTTTTTTACCAAATTTCTACAAATTTTTTTCTTCACAATTTTTCCCCCAAATTTTCCCGATTTTTTCCCAAAATTTTGATGAATTTTGGACAAATTTTAAAACAATTTTGACAAAATTCCAACAAATTTTCACTGACCCCCCCAAAGGATCTCCAAAAAATCCCAAAATTCTCCCCCAAATCCCAAGAAACTTGGAACAATCCCCAAAAATCCCACAAATTTTCCCAAATTTCGCCCTCAAAATTTCAGGATTTCACCTCGAGATCGAGCGTCGGTGGCTCCGGAACTTCCGGGACGACCTCGGGGGGCGGGGCCGGAAGGGGCGGGATGGTAATGAGGGAGAGAAGTCGTGACATCATCAGGACACGCCCCCTTGACATTCTCACCCTGAGCTCATTTTGTGTTTAAACGCTGTCATGTCCTTTTTAAACCACGCCCACGTCCACTTTTCACGCCGCCAACTTCCTGTTGAAGCTCCTCCCACTCATTAGGGACAATTAAAATTGCCAGAATCTCAATGTCCGGATTTCTCCGCCCACTTCCAGTTCAAAGCCCCACCCATTTCCTGTTTACACGCACACACTTCCGGTTTAAGCTCCACCCGCTGTTGGCCGCCACGTTGGGTTTTTCACCGTTTTATTTTATACATTCTCTCCAGAATTTCTCAATAATTTTACGATTCCTTTGGGAATTTCGCCCCATCTTTGGTCTTGGCCTTGCCCCCGAGTCTCGTTTGGGGCTCTGGCTCCTCCCACTTCCGTTTTAGGCCCCGCCTCTACGTGGGCTCCTCCTCCAGCGGCTCCAGCGAAAGCTCTGAGGAGGGGGAGAGGCAGAATTAGCGAAAAATTCCCAAAAAATCCCAAAATTTCCCCAAAATTTTCTCAAAATCCCTCAAATTTCCAGACATTTTCCTGATTTTCCTGAAATCCCCCAAAATTTTCCCCCAAAATCCGCAAAAAACCCCCAAATCACCAAATTGCACCAAATTCCCAAAAATCTCCCAAAATCCATAAAAATTCTCCAAAATTTCCCCCAAATCCTCCAAATTTCCCCGGAAATTCCCGATTTTCCTGAAAATTTCCCAAAATCCCTCAAAATTGTTCCAAAATTTCCCCAAAATGTCCCAATTCCCAAAAATTCCTCAAATAATCTCCCCAAATCTATTAAAATTCCCCCAAATCTTCCAAATTTCCCCAAAAATCCCCAATTTTCCCTAAAATTTCCCCAAATTACCTAAAACCACCAAAATTCCCCCAAATTATCCCAAAATTCCCCAAATTTTCCCCGAAATTCCTGATTTTTCCCCAAATTTTTCCCTAAATTTTCTCAATTTTGGACCCAAATTTTCCCAAATTTTCTGAAATTTTTCCCAAATTTCACCAGTTTTGACCCAAGTTTCCCAAATTTCCACCAAAACTTCCCAAAAGCTCCCAAAATCCTTTAAAATTTCCCATGTCCCCCCAAATTTCCCAAATTTCCACTAAAATTTCCAGAATTTTTCAGAAATTTCCTAGTTTTTGGCCCAAATTTTTCAAAATTTACAATTTTCCCCCAAAATTTCTCCAAATTTCTCCATTTTTACCCCAATTTTTCCCAAAATTACCCCAAATCCTCTAAAATTTCCCATGTCCCTCTGAAATTTCCCAAATTTCCACCCAAATTTCTCCAATTTCCCCATTTTTTACCCAAATCTGAGGGATTTCCCCCCATTTCCTCACGTAGGGGGAGGGGCAGCTCCAGCTCCGGCGCCTCCTCTGCGGCAGGAGGGGAGGGGAGAGAAAAAGTCACAGAAATCGTCAAAATTGACCCAAAATTGACCCAAAATGAACCAAAATGTACCAAAAATGATGAAAAGACACAAAGTGGTTCAAAATTGACCCAAAATTGACCCAAAATGGCCAAAAAATGACCCAAAAATATTCAAAAATGAGTCAAAATTGTCCAAAATTGACCCAAAAGGAGCCAAAACCACCCAAAATGATAAAAAGATCAAAAATGTCAAAAATGTCCAAAATTTGGCCCAAAAGGAGCCAAAAAATAAGCCAAAAAAAAAGATCAAAAAATTGACCAAAATTGACCCAAAAAAATGAGGAAAAAAAAGGTGAAATGCAATAGGCGAGCAGGGGCCGGCAGCCAGCACGGAGGGGCAGAACCCCGCAGCACCGCTCGGAGCCCCTGCCTACAGCAAGAGGCACTCGAGGGCAACAAGAAGAGTCTTGGTGGGGGCCAGAACAGTCTGCAGACAGTCCAGCTGCTTCTAGCCGAGTGTTCACACCCCTAAGTCACCCAGATGTCTGATCAATTATCCTTCTCTGTGCTGCCAAATTCAGGTCCCTTGTTTTGTGTACAACGCAAACAGTACCTGCAGTAAGACGGATTCTCCCCACACTCCCCATTTTGATTAAAGTAGCTAAAGCATTGCTATTGTAAATGTACATTGACTCTTTTTTACATGGCAATAGGAAGTTCAAGTATTTAATAAAAACCTGAAGTATGTATTTACACGGTGATCTGATCAATTGATTTTGGTCAAAAGGTGATAGATACAGAAACTACACATTTACTGCTGGAATAAAGATATTTCAGATCCTGTACATTACTTATCCTGGAATTCAAATGTGAACATGATGTTGTGACTAAACCAAACCTTGTCACTCTTCCCCCATCACCCTCTCAGCCACTGAAGGACTAAGCAACAGTTTTCAGTTACTTTGACCAATTAATTCTTCATGACAGTAAAATCAAGGAGTCGCACAGATTTCTGTGCCACTTTCACAACAATAGATTAGAATCCCATTTAGATCTATTTCTTATTTCTTACCAATATTGTCACTAGTTAGTCTAGTCACAGCTAATGAGAAAGTTTCATTAGCTTCCAGCTGTCTTTGAAAACAGATGTAATCATCATGTGTGCATATACTTACATAGATTTACAATGGGCAGCTTAAATTCCTTCAATGCTGTTAGTGATGCAGAAGCCCAGAGAACTTTATTAACCAATTATCTGGTATCAAACTTCTTTTGATCCGCATGTCTAAGGATCAAGGGTTTACAAGATTTGCTGAACTGACATTGGTTTCAACTAAATGAACTCAAGAACTGAATCAGAACACTTTCAAATTCTCCTTAGTTTTACTGTTGTTTCACTCCTCTGGAATAAAGAAATTGACCAGTTGAATGTTAATCTAAAGCAAAAAATATGCAATATTATGGCCACCACTTAAAACCCAAACTTTTGTAATAAAGCATTATTCCATGCACATGTCAAAAATGCTTAATCAACCCAAAGATCAGAAATAATATGCAAGAAAGGAAATAAACATCTGAAAGCCTTTAAAGCTCAGTAACACTGGATATGTTCAATAGCAACTAAGACATAATTGGCTTTATTTTTTTTTCAAGCTCCATCATTAAGAGACTGATTAATTACACAGTGCAGAAATTAAAATCTCATGGCAACTCACTCCAAACAGTCTGCACTGCAAAGCATCTGTAATTCAAATAGAAGTTTCAGATAAATGTAGTGTGCAGTGAATTCCAGCAGTACCTCAGGCTCTGGGGTACTGGGTAGACGGAACCACACAGATGCCAAACCCTGCTGATCTCTCACACAAGTGAGCCTATGTGGCCAAAGGCTTCTTTTGCAAAAACCCAGATGCTTGTGCTGGCAGGCAGAATGCAAAACACAGTGGTCTGTAGCACCTGCCTCTTCTGCATCTTCACATTGGTTAGTCCCCAGAAGTTTTAGTTATGTCTGCTTTATTCTCTGTTCCAGTTCATGCTTGTGTTTAATAAGCCGTTCTATTTCTGTTCCTAAAGTTTGCAGGTTTTCCTTCGTGGGAGGGAAAAAAATGATAAGATAAGTTATACAGGGAAATTAATCCATCAGCACAAAATACACTAATAAGTCAAAATTAGTGTTTATGTCAGCAGGTTGATACTTTCAAGTATCCAGAACAAATGCAAATTATCAGAGTCAGAAAAAAACCAAACTCATTTCAATAAAAAACTCAAAGCTCTTGGCAAGTCCTTTTTTGCAGTTACCAGTACTCCACAGGATGCCCAGAAGGTAGAATGCTAGTTCCCCTAAGCATTTAAGGGAAATGATGATTACAGGAAGAGATCTCCAGCTTGTGCACAACCCTGCAGCCCAGCTGGCAGCCTGCACACCATTTTCCAGCCTGCCAGCTCTCCGTGGCAGCAGAGGTGCTGCCCCAGCAGCTCAGGAGGGCCAGGCAGGCAGAGCCCATGCTCCTGGTTCCACATGCCCAGGGGAGAGCATGGAGAGACCCTGCCCTGCTGAAGGCACAGGCACTCCAGGTCTTATCTCAAGCAGCAGCCCATTAGTGCAGCATACTCTGAGGGTACCAAACTGGAGGAACATGGCATCATGTCACGTAACTCCCCGGTTAACCTCAATGCTATCAGTGGCACCAAATCACAATGAGCTGACTTCTGAAAAGCCTTTCACAGCATGCAGTGAAGGAAGCATCTAAGAACCACAAGAATGTGCACAAGAACTGGCACAGCTACTCACTTTCAATGTAATATTCTTCAGGAATGTATCTTCTAACACAGCCTGAAGCTTCCTGTTTATCTCTAAGGAGAGTTCCAAGGTGAGCCCACTGTCTGCAGGGTGAGATGTATACAGAGATGCCATAATCCCACCACGCCTGCTCAAGTGAACTTTGTTGAAGTCAGAGGCCTCTGATGAGAGGGTTCCAGCCTCTTCCCTCAAAATATAGCTCTGAATAATTCTGGAGGATAAAAAAATAAAAAAAACAACATCATAGCATTGCACGGCAGAGAAGAGTCTGATGCTGAAATAACTTTAGATTCCTGACATGAGTAATTTTACTTTCAAGCAGTACTGTATTACCAAAAAAAAGCAGTAAAAGTTTACTCCTGCAATTTCTATGCCAGAGGAAAACCTGGGATACCAGTAGTGATACAGGAAATGCTGGCAAATCAAGAGACTACAATGTGCAGCATTTACTTATTTAAAAGTATTCTGAAAAGATACTGGGACAAGAAAGATCTTTCTGGTAAAAAGTCTACTTTTCTTTGCTGAAGGACTCCAGACACGGAATCTTAAGCTTTCTACACATGAGAAAAAAATTACAAAGTCACTTCTCAAGAGTTTAGGAGGGGCTGGTTCAGCTCAGCCTTGCTGATAAAGCAATTTGGGTTTTCCCTCATCAATCTGTTTCATTAACTACAAATGCAGAATTGGAGAAGTTGTTGGATATTTTTGCGTTTTTCTGCAGCTGGCGGCAGGAGACTTTGCTCAGACCGGGGGTTGGGGCTGTCCAGCCTGGAGAAGAGAAAGACCTGGGGAGATTTCATTGGGGCCTCCCAAGACCACAAGGGAGCCTGAAAGAGCTGCAGAGGGACCTTGGACAAGGACCTGGAGTGCCAGGACAAGGGGGAATGGCTTTAAACTACAGGAGGAGAGATTTAGATGGGATCTTGGGAAGGAATTCCTCCCTGGGAGGGTGGGGAGGGCTGGGCTGGAATTCCCAGAGCAGCTGTGGCTGCCCCTGGATCCCTGGGAGTGTCCAAGGCCAGCTTGGAGCCCCTGGGACAGTGGGAGGTGTCCCTGCCCGTGGCAGGGTGGGGCTTGAAGGTCCTTCCACCCCAAATTCCATGATTCCAACCCAAAGATAACCTGGATTGGAGGCGGCAGTGCCTGGGGGCTAAAGCACCTTCCCAGCTGTTATCAGAACAGGAGTTGCAGACATTTTATCCCTGGGTTTTCTTCCTTGTCCCTCAGCTGGGAGGTGATGGGAACGACCAGCAGGATCTTCCCCAGGCCCTGGGAGTGGGACACTGGGAAGGGGACACTGGGAGTGGGACACTTTGGGAACGGGATACTTTGGGAGTGAGACACTGGGAATGGGACACTGGGAGTGGGACACTGGGAGTGGGACACTTTGGGAATGGGACACTTTGGGAATGGGACACTGGGAGTAGGAGACTGGGAATGGGACTCTTTGGGATACTGTGGGAATGGGACACTTTGGGAATGAGACACTGGGAATGGGACATTTTGGGACAGTTTGGGAAGGGGACTCTTTGGGAGTGGGACGCTTTGGGAGTGGCACTTTTACAACCACTATTGGCTTTGTGGTTTATCCTGAGACAACAGACCCAACCATAAATTGTCACTTCAGGGCCAGCATTTAGTGCCAGCTCAGGGAAATGCAGGGTGGTTGTGGCAGGTATTAAACACCCCCAATAAATCCTGGAGGAGGATCCCAGGGTAACAATGCCTGCTTGCCAAATCTGTTTGCAGAGCGCACAAAAGCAATGAGGAAAACATTGCAACAGCACAAAGGTTTTCTCACAGCTCCACCACAGGCTTCTGCCTCAGCAAAGCTGATTGTTGGTGCTTTTCTTCCAGCCCCAAACTGGGATTGAGCCAGGCCCTGCATCCATTGGGACTGGGATGCTGTGGCTGTAGGATAAACCCCCAGCCAAGCCCCGCAGGGAGCCATTTATCCTGTTTGGAGCCCGTTTATTTTTCCTCCTTCCCCTGAAGATGTGTGTGAGGAGCAGAGATTCAGCCAGGCCCTCTTCCCAGGCCCATGGGATGTGTGTTTCTTTCCCGTTTCCTGGAAGCGCTCGGTGTTTGGGGAAGGTTGCTGGGCCACGAGGAGCTGCTGGACACCATCCACAGCCCCTCTCAGGCATTTTCTGCTGGGTGGGACTCCCTGAAAATCCCTTCAGCTTTGAAGGGAAAGCACTTTTCCTACGGGGCACACAGGGTGTGAGGCTGGCTCTGGGAAAGAAATATTCCCAGGGAAGAAAGGCTGGGAACGTGCTGACGGCAGCACTGCTCTTTCAGGTGTCACTGTAAGAAGCTTCTAAAAAGCTCCATTTCTGCTTGGTGGGCAGAAAGTGCAGGAAAAAGTGCTGGGAATGTGTGGAGTCGGAGCTGAAATGATGTTGGGACAGCTCGGGCTGGAGGCAGGAATGCTCAGCAGGGAAGGAACAGGCAGCCTTAAAAGAAGAGAAAGCTTGAACATGTGAATTCTAGACAAAAGAATTTATACAGAGCTGATGAATTATGACCGATTCGCAGCGTGTTTGGGCTCCTGAAGACACAGATTTGGGGTCCCTGACTGTCAGAGCTGTGCTGTGAATTTTGTGGTGGTTCCATCCCCTCCTCCCCAGCACCCCCAGAGCAGGGCTCAGCTGGGCCTCATCCCACCCCTTATCTCCGGTGCATCTGCTGGCTCCAATTCCCCGCAAGAATCAGATTTGAAGGAGTGACAAAAGACCTCATCGGTTGTTTCTCCTCTTTGGGTGGGGATGTAAACTCAGAGAAGCCAAGGAAAAGAGCCCAGTGCTTCGCAGGGCTTGGGCAGAGTCCCAGGGGTGAATTCCCAAAGGAATGAGGAGTCTGTTCCCCAGCAGGCTCCATGTTCAGTTGGATCCAGGGAATTCAGCTGGACATCCTGGAGCCAAGGCCTACCCCAAAGCTTTTCTTGCTGGGGTGGAACATAAGAAGTGTGAGTTCCCAGTTTGCCAGGCAGCTCAAACAAGGCAGCAAACACCCCACTGCAGGCTGGGATGTTCTGACTTGGCGTGGCTCTCTAAAGCGGGATTTTTATCTGTTCCCTTTCCTGAGGTCACTTTTCTCTCCCCATTTTCCCCTCCCTATCGCTTTCCAGAGCCATACCCTTGGCACTGGTTGGCAAATGTCAGATATTTCGACTTGGAGTTGTGTTTTCTATGAATGTTTTGTGATGTGGATCTCAAATTTCCAGGAAAAAAAAACACCAACAAACAAACAAACAAACAAACAAACCCAACAACAACAACAACAACAAAACAGTATTTACCTTCCAGATAAGGAAAAAAAAAAAGGAAAAATTCATTCCTTTTTTCTTCAGTTTCTTCTCATCTGACTTCATCTCCTGGTTCCCATGCAGGGAGTGGTGGAGTCCCCAGCCCTGAAAGGGTTTCACAATCCTGTGGATGTGCTGGGTTAACAGCTGGGCTGATGCTCCTGGAGGTCTTTTCCAACTTTAGGGATTTTGGGGTGATTCTAAAAGGACAAAGAACTGGTGGTTCCAAAGGGTTTCAGCTCCTCTGGCTGTAACCCAAGCAGATTCCACAGGAGATGTGCATGGCCAGGTCAGCCTGGTGGGATTTCCTTCCCCATCCAAGGGGAAACTGGTTCCTATGTGCAGTCACAGTCATTTACATCTTAGTATCTTTGGGAATGTTGTTCCCAGTGGAAGCAGGCAGAGGTAAAATCCCTTGTGGCCTTCCCAAGTCTCTGGGATCCATTCCTCGTGCTGGTGGTCAGGGGTGGGTGGAATTCAGGATTTGCCCAAATGGAAGAACTAAAAATAGAAAAAAACCAAGTTGTGAGGGAAAGCTTCTCACAATTTCCACTAAAACAATCCGAGAACTTGCTTTACTCATTTCCTTCTGCTCAAACCAGGTTCTTGTCAATGAATCCTGTTCTTTTTCCTCCTTCTCAAGGAGCATGTGGAGCCCAGGCCCAGCTGTGACTCAGGTGAAAGCACAGCACCATTTTTCCTGCCTCGGGGGAAGAAGGTGAGTCCTGGAGGTCCCCTAAGAAATGACCAAATTTTGCAAGCCAAGGAAGCTGGGATGAATCTTTCCTTGAAACTCTGGGCTGGGAATAATTCCCTTCGCATTTCCTGAGCGGGGATGAGCTGGTTGTGGTGCCAGGAAAGGCCAGGGGAATATCTCAGATACTCACCTGTAGGATTTGTGTTTTATACACTTGGCATTTGTGGGGAACAGCAAGGCGAACACACTCGTTTCCTTCTCTCAGGCCGTGAATAACACTGAGGAAATTGTTTGCACTTGGAAACCACAAGGTGGGGAGCTCAGGGACATCAAAATGCAAAGAATTGTAATCTGTGGGTGAAACTCTGAAATCGAGTGTTGAGCAAGATGCTTCTAAAGGAAACAGTATATTTTCAGAATTAGATCACTAGGGATTTTTTTTTTCTGCTGTGCAAAATAATTTCTCATTCACTCTTTGAAGGAAATAAGTTACAGTAATTACTGCAATAATTACAATTTTCCACATAATGTCCGCAATAACTCTTAGTCTATCTCTTCGTAGTTCTGAGTGAGCTTCAGCTTCAGTTCGTTATCACCTGGTGTGATCTTCCAGATTCCTTCTGGGGCTTTCTTCACTCGGGAGTGATGGATCCAGGCTTTCTGTTCTTTGATCTTGATTGCAGTGAAGGTAGTAAGAAGCACCTGGAATGGTCCTTCTCACTGTGGTTCCAAGGTCTTTTCTGCAAAAGACTTAACATATACATACTGGCTTATCTAATTCTCGGTTTTGAGCTTCGGCCACGTATTTCTCAATTTCTCGAAGTTGTTTATTTAGGGCCTTTATATACTCATGTAGGGTTTCTTCCCCTACTTGCATGGGTGTTGTTCTTTTTTGAACTGCATATGGCCTTCTATACAGTATTTCAAAAGGGCTTAGTTTCTTTTTTTGCCCTTGGTTTTGTTCGAATTTGCAATAGTGCCAATGGGAAAGCCTGGGGCCAGGGCAAATTTACTCCTTGCCCCAATCTCACAATTTGTTGTTTAATCAAGTGCTTCATTTTTTCCACTTGACCACTAGATTGAGGGTGGTATGGGGTATGCAATTCACAATCTATTCCCAGGTGATTACTTATTTGCTGCACAATTTTTGAAATAAAGTGTGGGCCTCTGTCTGAGGATATGGTGGCTGGAACTCTAAACTTCGGTATTATTTCTTGTAACAGTGCTTGTTTACCTCTCGGGCCTTAGCTGTCCGGCCAGAAAAGGCTTCTGGCCATCCTGAGAAGGTATCAGTTAACACCAATAGGTAACGATGTCCTCCCTTCCTGGGCAGCTCTGTAAAGTCAATTTGCCATTGTTGCCCAGGTCCACAGCCTTTCCCAATTTGTCCCACTTTAGGCTTTGGAGCATTTTTGAGATTAGTTGGGAGGCAAAGGCTACGCTGACGAGTTACTTGTATCACTGTGCCCTGCAATTTCCTGGCCATGATCTTTTCTTTGAAATGGTTAGACAGGGCATCCATTCGCCAGTGTGTTTTCTCATGCTCCGTCTGTACTAATACCCACAACAAATAGGAGGGTACTACAAGTTTCCCTTCTTCTGTTACAGCCCATCCCTCCTGGTTATAACTTGCCTTTTCTGCCTTAATGAGTTTTTTATCCTCTTTATTGTATATTGGCTTACCCTCAATAGAAATTTTTCCATCTGGAATTAATGCTGCTTCAATTGTCTCATTAGGTATCTCACTTTTTGCTGCTTCTTTTGCCTCTCTATCTGCCAGCATGATCCCCTCTTCCAATTCCGAGCTCACCTTCTGGTGTGCCTTGATATGCATGATGACTGCCTTCTCAGGTAGTTGTACTGCCTCCAACAGTCTCAATATTTCTTGTGCGTGTTTAATATTCTTCTTTTGTGAGTTTAGCAGTCCTCTCTTTCTCCAAGTGGCTCCGTGGGCATGCACAACTCCAAATGCATACCTTGAGTCTCTCTGCTTGAGGTAACTGCATACTCAGCATGCTTTTTCCTACTGTTGACATAGCTGCTCCCATCAGTAAAGCAGGTCTGGGCATTTTCAAGTGGGCTATCTTTCAGATCCGGGCGACTGGAGTAGGTGGCGTCAATGGTCTCCAAGCAATCATGGATCGCTGGTTCTCCCATGCTTCCGCTGAGGAAGGAAGCTGGGTTCACAATGTTAGTTACCACAATCTCAGCATCGTCCTGTTCCACCAGTATAGCTTGGTGCTTCAGGAATTTCTGTGGGGAGAGCCAATGCCCCCCTTTCGCTTCCAGGACTGTACACACTTTGTGAGACACTAGCACCGTCGTCTTCTGGCCCAGGGTGAACTTGCGTGCCTCTTGGATGTTCACTGCCACTGCTGCAACGGCTCTGAGGCACCCTGGCCACCCCTTAGCTGCCGTATCCAGCTGCTTAGAGAGGTAGGCAACTACCCTTCAATACGGGCCCAGGTTTTGTGCTAGTATCCCTAAAGCGATCCTTTGCTTCTCGTGAGAAAACAAAAAGAATGGCCTACTTACATCTGGAAGTCCCAAGGCTGGTGCTGACATGAGGGCTTTCTTTAGCTGGTCGAAGGCTCGAGCCGCTTCTTTGGTCCACTGAAGATCTCTGCTTCCTTCCGCGATCAAGGCATACAGAGGTTTAACAAGTAATCCGTAATTATAAATCCACAGTCTGCACCATCCTGTGATGCCTGAGAAGGTTCTCAGTTCTTTCACTGTCTGAGGCTTTGGGGTCTGGCATATTGCCTCTTTGCGATCTTGCCCTAAGGTTCTCCGTCCAGCACTCACTTCATAGCCCAGGTAAATTACTGTTTGTCTCACCATTTGGGCTTTCTTCTGGGACACCCGATACCCCTGCAGGCCCAAGAAGTTGAGGAGGCTTACCGTCCAGTCCACACATGTTTCCTGGGTCTGGGTGGCTATTAGGTTATCCACATACTGGAGCAACTGTCCTTCTCCTGGTGGAGGTTCCCAAGACTCCAAATCTTTTGCAAGCTGTTCCCCAAATATGGTGGGGGAGTTTTTGTACTTTTGAGGCAAACACACCATGTGAGCTGAGTTTTTCGTCTAGTTTTGGGGTTCTCCCACTCAAATGCAAAGATTTTCTGGCCAGCTTCATGGAGAGGGAGGCAAAAGAAAGCATCTTTCAAATCTAAAACAGTAAACCAGGTTAGTTCAGGGATTAAACGAGTTAAAAAGGTGTAAGGGTTAGCAGCTACTGGATACGAGTCTTCAGTTATCTTATTAACAGCCTTTAAGTCTTGTACTAGCTTGTATGATCTCTTAGGCTTCTTCACTGGCAAGAGAGGAGTGTTAAAATCAGACTGACACTCTTTTAGTAGTCTTATCTTCAAATGTTTTCAATAATTGGACTAATCCCTTCTCTGTCTTCCTTCTTTAGGGGCTATTGTTTAACTTTTACTGGCTGCCTTCTTTCTTTAAGTTTGACCTATACGGATAGTGCATTCTTTGCCCTGCTTGGTATGTCAGAAGCCCACACCCCAGGAAACACTTGATTTATTATTTTTTTGAAATTCTCTTCTTCATTGGCAACTTCAGTTTCTTTGGTTATCATCATTAAGCTTAACAGTTCTACATATTGTTGATCTTTTACCTCCAAAATAATTTTCCAATTCTTAAATACTATTTTTGTCTCCAGCTGCTCTAGCACATCTCTGCCCAAAAGTGCAGATGGAGCTTTAGGCATATATGAAAATCAATGAATTCTTCATTGTTTTTCAATTTATACTTCAATGGTTTGCAAAAAAAATAAGCTTTTTCAGATTGGCCAGTTGCTCCTTTTACCATAACATAGTCGTTGTTTACAGGTATTAGGGCCTTATTCAGCACTGAAAATGTTGCCCCTGTGTCTATTAAGAATTCTCTTTTTTTTTTTTTTTTTTTTTTTAATGCTTTTTGATCTTATTCTAATTCTTAAGTTTCACCTGGTATTATTCTGGTACAAAAATATGCTGGCCACACTCAACTTTAGGAATTTGTACTGGTTTCTTTAAGATCTTTGAAATTTCGTTTTCCAGCAACTCAAATATTTTACTGCTGCGCGGGCTTATGGTTCCACTCTTAGGTACTAGCCACTTGTACCCTTATCGGACCCACGAGCCTTGACAGAGTGCACCACGAAGCACAGTCCACTGCTTACAGTAGCAGCCCCTCCTTGGGCAGGGGAACTCTTTTGAACCAGCTTCCCAATTCTTGTGCCTCCTATTCCTGGGCATATATCAAAATCAACACAAGAGAGAAAAAACAACAAAACGAAACAAAAACCAGTTTGTTGACTTTAAAAAGGAAAAAGTTAGCTGTACTTTCAGCTGTTGAGGAAAGAATTATGGTTAAAAAGCAAAAAAGGAAAAATCAAAACAAGGCTCGAGGCATAAAAAGCAAAACAGATGTTTTCAAACTAAGGCTCGAAGCATTACCTGTTGAGACAAGAACTTATGGTTAAGAAAAGGATAAACGTCTTTTTATTAAAGCAAAAAAACAAAAAGCAAAAACAGACAAACGAAAACTTTTCCAATCAGTCAGGCACAGTTTTAGGCTCGCAAAGGAAGCAGCCAAGGTGGGGGGGAGATCCTCTATGACTCTGAATACATTCTTAAAATCCTACAGACTTCGGCCGGGACACAGCACAGACCCTCCTGCAGGAAAGGGGGGGCGGGGCTCGATCCCACACTCCCCCTTCGCTCTTCTGCAGTTGCAGCCGAGGACTACAGCACTTTGAAGATATTATCACACACTGGCAATTGCAAACTTCCACTTGCCAAAAATCCCTGGGCGTTTTACAAAGAGCTGGGAAACATAGCCTTAGGCTGTGAGTTCAGCCTGTTGTCTGACTACCAAGGTGACACTAAGTACCCTTGATCACCAGCTATGTCAGGCATAGATAGAGAGGGGGAAAAAACCTCCTTGCCTGTTTTGTTCCTTTTTTTTTTCCTTTTTTTTTTTTTTTTTTCTCTACAAACAGTTTATTCACTCACGGGGCTTTTCTACTGAACAACAAACTAATTGAAGTCACACTATCAGTTAAACGATCAAAACTAGCACACAGCCTTCCCGTGAGACGCCACAGCCTTCCCAAATCCCTTCTCCTTCTCAGACAGAGGTATCTCTCCGCCAATGAGCGGGGGTTTTAAAATCTCTTCCATGTTGCAGAATTTCCAAAAACACAGAGATTAGAGATTAGTAGCAGATTCCAAAATTACACAAACAGAAACGACTGCTCTACAAGCTTTCACAAACCGCAGCACAAACGGTACAAAATTGATTCACAATCACAAAACCTCGGGATCGCCAAGCAGACACAGATCTGCCCGCAATACACACACACACATCCGGTGCGCGGGCCCACGACTCAAAACGGGACCCTTTGCATCTCAAAACTCAGGCTAGCCCCTCAGATTATGCATTACCAAGGTGCACCTTTAAACTACAAGCCGAAACCGGAGCTAGTACTGCTTTAGAACCAACAAGACCCTAGACCAGCGGCTCTGCTGCCGCCGTTGCTGCCCCGCCACTCGGGATGCAGCCACCAACTGCCAGGTTCTTTACCTGGAAACAAAACAACCATCTACGATACTCCGCGGAGTTTTTCCAAAACTCATTCAGGCCTCTGCTTTGCATAAGACGTCTCTTATGACTTACAAGCTGCCTCTATTCAAAGGTACCTGTCTTCAGTATTTGTTCTTTACTTTATTTTTTAAACATACCTTTTTGTCCGTAGTTCCAGCAGGCTCTGGTCTGTGTCCGGGGGCGTCAGGGGGTCGCAGGAGCCTTCTACCCAGAAAATCCTGGGGGGCGCCCAAAAGGGTCCTAGACCCCGATGGCCCCCTTGGCGAGAGAGAGCAGGCTCCTGCCTGGCTCGCCATAATGAATTATTAAAAAAATATGAATATCGCCCTAATGCCGATATCCAACTATGACGGACAAAAGACTCTCTAAGAGTTTAAAGTTAGAAAGTGTATGTTTAATTACGATGCCGGGCAGCCTGCGGGATAGCTCCCAAACACACGCGCGCTCACAGAAGATCACAGGGTCTTTTTATCTACAGAAGTATTGAATACCCAAAACACAAATGTATATTCATGACTTTAGTGCATCCCATTCCCCGCTTCGTATGGTAATTAGCCAAAAGCTATTAAGCATGCGTGGTTTGTTCTTTGAAATGGGTCGGTGGTCTTTTTTATGGGGCGGGGTCTCAAAATGATGAAGTAAGTGAGTCTTCTTTGCTTTGACTTTTTAACCTTTTAGTGTTGCGTGACAACTGAATCCTGTTTTCCCAGGAGTATTTGATTTATGAATTCATTGTCCTTCTTGAAGCCTATTGATTAGTCAGAATACACAAACATAAGTTGACAGGCCCCATGATTTATCAGTTCCTTAAATCCGGCTTCTGCTTATCAAAAGGGAAGTCTATCTGTCTTACTTCAGCAATATCTGGTTCAACTAAAATCTTTAATTCTTCAAAATGAATGTTTCAGGAATGGAGCTGGAGCACCGGGAGAGGCTGAGGGATGTGAAGGGGCTCAGGAGGGACCTCCATGGTCTCTACAGCTCCCTGACAGGAGGGGCAGCCAGGTGAGGGTCAGGCTCTGCTCTCGGGTGACATGGTGAGGCAGAAAGGCTCCCAGAGGAGGTTTAGGTTGGATCTGAGGGAAAATTCCTCCTGGAAAAGGCAGTCTTGGCCCAGGCTGCCCAGAGCAGGGGGACTCCCCATCCCTGGGGGGGTTTCACAGCTGTGTGGATGTGGCACTTGGGGACGTGGCCAGGGGTGACCACAGCCTTTTCCAACCTCAGCCATCCCCTGATCCCTTTGGGACCAAACACCAAAAACTCCGGGTTAAATTGTGCCTCCCCACCCCGGGGGGCTTTCCTTGGCCTCTCCCCCCAGCCTGCATCCTGCCTGCCCTGCTCTTCCCTCCCTGGAATCCTCCCCCTTTTCCTCTCCCCAGGTGCCGGACGGAGCCCCCCCTTCCCCCCGGCAGGACTCTGGGGTGAGTGGTGACCCCCCCCGGACACTCCCTGACCCCCGTGTCCCCATCCCTGCACCCCAGACCCCCCCTCACCTCAAACCTCACTCCCCCCATCCCCCCCCGCTCGCCGGGGCAGCGGAGAACGCGGGGGCGGGTGGGATTTGGGGGGGCCGAGCTGGGAGGGGTGGGGGACAGGGCAGGGGGGCGCCGGGGAGGTGAGGGGGGCAGAGCAGGGGGGCATTGAGGGGGTCAGGAGGGGCCTGGGGGGGGCAGGGGGCGCTGGGAGGTATGGGGGGGGGGCACTGGGGGGCTGGGCACAGCGGGGACAGGGGAGGCACAGCGGGGACAGGGGGGCGCTGCCCGTGTCCCCCCATCCTGTTCAGGTCCTGTCTCCCCCCCACGCCCCCGGGTCCCACCCAGGAGGGGAAGCAGCATCTTATCTTATCTTATCTTATCTTATCTTATCTTATCTTATCTTATCCTATCCTATCCTATCCTATCCTATCCTATCCTATCCTATCCTATCCTATCTAATGTAGTCTAATCGCCCATCTCTACGAAAGATTTAAAGGGGTCGACCACAAAGTCCATGACATCCATGTTGGGCAGCGAGGCCTGGACGTTTTCAGCCCCTTGCTCCAGGAAGCTGCAGCTGGGGAGGAGATTCTCCGGTGTCTCCTCGTTCCAGGCAACCTCCAGGAAAGCCGTGGCCGTCAGGTTTTCATCCAAGCCCGGCGTGGTGAGGCCGGGCTCGGCGGGGATTTGCTGCTGCTCTTGCTCCCCTGCCGGGCACAGGGGCAACACTTCAGCCAGGGTGGAAGGTGGCAGCTCCAGGTTGTCGAGAGCGAGGAAATCTTGCTCCAGGGAGGGGCTGAGCAGAGCCTCCCAGTCAATGCTGCCCATCAGTGCGGTCAGCTCGTGCGGCTCCTCGGGGTCGCCCGGGGCATCGCTGGGCAGGCAAGAAGCCTCGGCCACCAGGGCTGTGGGGCAGGGCTCTGGGAACTGCTCCGGGAACTGTTCTGGGAACTGCTCCGGGACCTGCTCTGGGAACTGCTCCGGGAACTGTTCCGGGAACTGCTCCGGGACCTGCTCTGGGAACTGTTCTGGAAACTGCTCCGGGAACTGTTCTGGGAACTGCTCCATGACCTGCTCTGGGAACTGCTCCGGGAACTGTTCCGGGAACTGCTCCAGGACCTGCTCTGGGAACTGCTCTGGGAACTGCTCCGGGAACTGCTCCGGGAACTGCTCTGGGAACTGTTCTGGGAACTGCTTCGGGACCTGTTCTGGGAACTGTTCTGGAAACTGCTCCGGGACCTGCTGCGGGAGCTGCTGCGGGAACTGCTCCGGGACCTGCTGTGGGAACTGCTCTGGGACCTGCTGCCCTTCCTCGTTCTCCATGGGATCGCTGTAGAGGTTGCTCCCAAACTCCTCGAACTCTTGGAGTGGCTGCTGTAGCTCCGCGCCCACCTCGAGGCTGCCATGGGCCGGGCTGGGCGCACGCTGAGCAGCTGGCTGGGCTCGCTTGCTGGAGGCTGGCGGGATTTGCTCTGGAAACGCCCCGCGGCCCTCGGAGCTGCTGCTCTTGGGCCACTTGGTTTATTGAGGGTGAAACTTCCAATAGGCGCCTCTGCCCGGCTCCCCCTTGTCCCAGGGAACTTTGACGAAGCGCTTGTTGACGCACAGGTTGTTCCGGATGGCGCTCTAGATGCAAAAGAGAACAAACCCCAGGGTTGAAGTCCTGCCAAAGGCTCCTACCTGCCAGCTGGGATGAGCGTGGCAGAAGTAGCTGAAGTTGTCGCGGATCCACTTGCAGATGGCGGCCAGGGTGAGCTTGGGCTTCCCGCTGGCTTCCATGGCCGTGCAGATGAGGGTGGCGTAGGAATAGGGCAGCCTGACATGCGGGCTGGTTTTGTAGTCGACGTCCTCGGCGGCCGGAGGGGACCTGGGCACGGTCTGGGGCAGGGACGCAGTCACCTCGCCTGCGCTGGAGGTGGAGGAGGATGACGCGGCCGTGCTGGGAATGTCGAGGAAGTCGCAGAGCTCCTCAGAGGTCAGGGGAAAACCCGGGCTCTGGAAGTCCACCAGGCTCACCAGGTTCTCCCAGATGCTGCAGCGATCATTGGGATCCTCGGAGATGGGAGGCAGGCCGAGGTCGGCGCCCGTGAGATTGACCAGCCACAGCATGTTGGGCTCCTCGCGGCGCTGCTGCTGCTGCTGCTGCTCCTGGCTGGAGCTGGATTGCTCCTGAGCCTCGAGCACGGGGCTGGGGCTCGCCATGGCCTCGGCGCCGGGCAGGGCTCACGTGGAGGCAGAAAATGCACGGGGCAGATGCTGCAGGGAGAAGAGGCAGAGGGTTGAGGTTCAGCGAGAAGCAGCACCCGGACAGCGCCGGGTGTCCCCGGTGCCGCTGGGTGGCACGCGTCCCCGGGGCGCTGGGCGCGGGAGCCGCAACGTCCGCCCCGGGGGGGAGCTTTAGCAGCCCCGAGCCTCGGGGAAATTCCCTTGAAGCCTCGCGTCCCCGGGCCCCCCAAAGCCAACCCCGCCCAGTGCCCGGCGAGGTTTTGGCCGCAGAAAGAATGAAAGAAAATCAACATCCCCTCCCCGCCCTCAAACAACACGAATCCAGTCCTGCCCTCCCACCAAGCAAGGCGGTTTCTCACACCTGCCATGGGTCAGGACGGCACCTCAGAGTCCGACACCTCCACCCTACGGACCCTAAACCACTCGTCCATCCCCTCCCGCCCCATCCTATCCCATCCCCGCTCCCTTCGCTCTGCTGCTGTTCGCCATTCCCCCTGCCCCCGGTCCCCCAAACTAACCCGGAGCAGGGATCCACCCTAAGCGCGGCGTCCCTCGGAGCGACCCGGCGGCTTCAGCCTTGGGGAAATGCCGTGCGGGGGATGCGGCCTTGGCTCCGGCCTTGCAAAGCCAGGATGCCGGCGCTGCTTTTGGGCCAGGAGACCGAGAAACAGAGGGAGCCAGAGCGCGGCCGGAGCGCAGCAGCTGCCGCTGTGCGGGCGGGAGCAGCTCTGGGGCAACGGCAGCGCTGCCGAGCCTTGGGCTCGAGGGGGACGCTGCCACCAATGGGCATTTCCCCGCCCGGCCGCTGAACGGGCTCCTCTGGCGCCGTGCGGGGCTGAGCCCAGCCCCCGCCGCTTCCCGCAGCCCCTCGAGGGCAGCCCCCCGAGCTTCACAACTCCATTTCCGGCCATGTGGGCATGGTTTATTGACGCCGTGGGGGGAGCTTGATGCTGATTGGGCCGTAGGGGCGGGGCTGCTCCACTTGCAGCCAATGAGCGGCACCGAGGTCTGGGGGAAAGGGGGCGGGGCTTCAGTGGGCAGAATGTAAGTGGGAGGAGCTTAAAGGGGTGGGGTTATAGCAGGGATAATGAAAGTGGGCGGGGCTTGTGTGAGCGGGGCTTAAAGTGGAAATAGGCGAGGCTTAAAGGTAAAGGGGTGGGGCTTAAATGGGTGTGGCCAAACGGGAGTGGGCGTAAAATCGGGTTGAGGAAAGTGGGCGGGGCTTCAGTGGGCGTGGCTTGAATGACAAGTGGGCGTGGCGTAAAGTGGGTGGGGGATAATGTGGAGGGAAATGAAGAGGTGGGGCTTAAAGCATGGTTGAAGGGGAAGTGGGCGTGGTTTAGGAGAAAGGGGCGTGGCCAAAGCCCACCCAAGCTCGGCCACCAGGGGGCGTGACCAATCCGGCTGAGGATGGCGCCAAGCTCCGCCCCTTCCGGGGGCTGGGCGTGGTCAAGGAGCAGCCTGGGAGGGGGAGGAGGAGAAATTTGGGGAAAAATTCCCAAAATTCCCCGAAAAACTGCCAAAGTTCCCAAAAAATTCCCCCCAAAATTAAAACATTGTAATTAACAAAATCAGGAAAATCAGGTAAAGTTTGGAGGAATTTTGGCCAAAATTTGGGAAAAATTTAATTCAAATTTCATTAAATTTCAATAATTTGTTTTTAAAAATTTGTTAAAAATTGATCCAAAGTTCTGACTCAAAAAATCGCGAAAAATTTCTCCAAAAACACCAGAACTGAACTTGACCAAAATCATCCCGAAAAAGTTTAACAAAACATTCCCTAAAATATTCCTGGAAAATCAGGAAAAAAATCCCGAATTTTTCCCCGAGTTTTCCCAAAGTTTTGATGGTTTTGGGATGAATTTTTGAAGAATTTTGATTCAATTTTTTTACCAAATTTCTACAAATTTTTTTCTTCACAATTTTTCCCCCAAATTTTCCCGATTTTTTCCCAAAATTTTGATGAATTTTGGACAAATTTTAAAACAATTTTGACAAAATTCCAACAAATTTTCACCGACCCCCCCAAAAGATCTCCAAAAAATCCCAAAATTCTCCCCCAAATCCCAAGAAACTTGGAACAATCCCCAAAAATCCCACAAATTTCCCCAAATTCCCAAATCTCGCCCTCAAAATTTCAGGATTTCACCTCTTGAGATCGAGCGTTGGTGGCTCCGGAACTTCCGGGACAACCTCGGGGAATGGGGCCGGAAGGGGCGGGATGGTAATGAGGGAGAGAAGTCGTGACATCATCAGGACATGCCCCCTTCTTGACATTCTCACCCTGAGCTCATTTTGTGTTTAAACGGTGTCATGTCCTTTTTAAACCACGCCCACGTCCGGATTTCACGCCGCCAAATTCCTGTTGAAGCTCCTCCCACTCATTAGGGACAATTAAAATTGCCAGAATCTCAACATCCGGATTTCTCCGCCCACTTCCGGTTCGAAGCCCCACCCATTTCCTGTTTACACGCCCACACTTCTGGTTTAAGCCCCGCCCACCCGGCCGCCATTTGGGTTTTTTCTTTCTCTATCTCAGTTTTCCTTTAAAGTTTCCCAAATTTTTTTTGTGGAATTTCTCCCCATTTTTGGTTTTTGGTCCCGCCCCGACTCAAGTTCTGCTTAGGCCGCGCCCTCTTCCGGTTTAAGCCCCACCTGCTGTTGGCCGCCATGTTGGTTTTTTTCACCGTTTTATTTTATACATTCTCTCCAGAATTTCTCAGTATTTTTACGATTTCTTTGGGAATTTCGCCCCATCGTTGGTCTTGGCCTTGCCCCCGAGTCTCGTTTGGGGCTCTGGCTCCTCTCACTTCCGTTTTAGGCCCCGCCTCAACGTGGGCTCCTCCTCCAGCGGCTCCAGCAAAAGCTCTGAGGAGGGGGAGAGGCAGAATTAGCGAAAAATTCCCAAAAAATCCCAAAATTTCCCCAAAATTTTCTCAAAATCCCTCAAATTTCCAGACATTTTCCTGATTTTCCTGAAATCCCCCAAAATTTTCCCCCAAAATCCCCGAAAAAACCCCAAATCACCAAATTTCACCAAATTCCCAAAAATCTCCCAAAATCCATAAAAATTCTCCAAAATTCCCCCAAATCCTCCAAATTTCCCCAAAAATCCCCAATTTTCCCTAAAATTTCCCTAAATTACCTAAAACCACCAAAATTCCCCCAAATTATCCCAAAAATCCCCAAATTTTCCCCAAATTTCCTAATTTTTCCCCAAATTTTTCCCTAAATTTTCTCAATTTTGGACCCAAATTTTCTGAAATTTTTCCCAAATTTCACCAGTTTTGACCCAAATTTCCCAGAATTCCCTATTTTCCAAAAAAACCCTTTCCAAATTTCTCCATTTTTGACCCGAGTTTCCCAAATTTCCACCAAAATTTCCCAAAAGCTCCCAAAATCCTCTAAATTTTCCCATTTTCCCCCAAATTTCCCAAAATCACCAAAATTTCCAGAATTTTTCAGAAATTTCCCAGGTTTTGGCCCAAATTTTCTAAAATTTACAATTTTCCCCCAAAATTTCTCCAAATTTCCCCATTTTTGACTCCAATTTTTCCCCAAATTACCCCAAATCCTCTAAAATTTCCCATGTCCCCCCGAAATTTCCCAAATTTCCACCCAAATTTCTCCAATTTCCCCATTTTTTACCCAAATCCGAGGGATTTCCCCCCATTTCCTCACGTGGGGGGAGGGGCAGCTCCAGCTCCGGCGCCTCCTCTGCGGCAGGAGGGGAGGGGAGAGAAAAAGTCACAGAAATCGTCAAAATTGACCCAAAATGAACCAAAATGTACCAAAAATGATGAAAAGACACAAAGTCGTTCAAAATTGACCCAAAATTGACCCAAAATGGCTGAAAAATGACCCAAAAATATTCAAAAATGAGTCAAAATTGTCCAAAATTGACCCAAAAGGAGCCAAAACCACCCAAAATGATAAAAAAGATCAAAAATGTCAAAAATGTCCAAAATTTGGCCCAAAAGGAGCCAAAAATAAGAACATCAAGGTTTGAGAAGTTTGACATAGAAAGAACAGCTGAGAGAAATGTTCTTGCTCAGCTGTCAGAAGAGAAGGCTCAGGGAAAGCTTTAGCACCACATCCCAGTATTTAAAGGGTGGCTACAGAGAAGGTGGAAAATCCTTTTTTTATATGGACTCCCATGGAAAAGACAAAGGATAATGGATTCAAACCACTTCTGGGGAGATTCCAGTTAGACACAGGAGTAAAATGCTTCGCAATAGGAAAAATCAGCCATTGGAAAAATCTCCCCAAGAAAGTGGTGGATTCCCCAGCACTGGGCAATTTTAAGATTCAGCTGGACAGGGTGCTGGGTCACCTTGTCTAGATGTTTTAAGCTACAAGAAAGCCTAAATTTTTTAAATTTTTTTTTTTTAAGAGGTTTGAATGACAGAGAAGTACTTCTTAGTGCCTTATTTCTTAGTTCTTCCTAGGCATGAAGATTACTGGGCTAATCTTAGGGACAGAGGGACAAGGGGCAGGGAGATGATGAAGGCGGTATGATCATGATTGCCCTGTCTCCTCGCAATCTCCCACATAACAAGTGTGCCTACTCTGATATGCAATGCTGAGTGCTTTGGCAAGTGGATTTCTTGAAATCCCACCACATCCCACCAAATCCCACCTAATTTTCCTTCTCCTTGTAAGAGCAGCCTCTGATCCACCCAGCTTCTGCTCAGGCTAGAGCTAGGGGCTGGAGGTTCATGTAAGCCAGGAGAAGCCTTTCCTCTGACTTTAGTAGGTGGTATCTAAAGCACTGAGAGAAAACTCAGCAGTCCTCAGATGTGTTTTTCACTTTTGAGAATGCTTAGTTTAGCAGACAGGATCCTAGACTTAAATACAGATGATTTAGACTGAAACACTGTCACAGCCAGATGCCAAATGACTTAAGGCAAAATAGCCGTGCTTCAGCTACTTCTCTGTGAACAGAGATAATTATTCCCTGCTGTACAGAACATGTAACAATAAAATCCATCAGTGATTTTCTCCACTTCAATAATAAGTACAACAATTTAGGCACTAAAATAGATCAGATTAATTTAGTTTTTGGTGAAAGCTTAATTGCACGGCATTGGGAACACCTGAGATCACGTCTGACTAGCAGCATAAACCTGCAGCAGTCTTGAGGATGAAGTGTATTTTCCCATGAAGATAGAGACATGGAGGTGGGAAACAAAAGTTGAAGAAAAGGGAAAAAACACCTTGTACAGAAGAGAAAGAGGAAAAAAGGACAAAGGAAAATGAGAATAGGTTGGAAATGGGAGATGAAGTGATGTACGTTCTCGGCTGCAGGGCAAAATTCAAATACTTTAAAATACAAATGCATCAATTTTATGTATCAAATCTCAGCTTTTTGCATAGCTCCCACAGCCATTTCCTGAACTTGTATGAAATAAACTTGTGTTACTGGTTCATCTGTGGGTAATTATGCCCACAAGAATGCTCAGAGGCCTGGAGCGCCTCAGCTATAGGGTCAGGCTGGGAACTGGAGTTGTTCATCCTGGAGAAGTCTCTGGGGAGACCTCAGAGCACCTTCCAGTACCTAAAGGTACAAGAGAGTTGAAGAGGGACTTTTTACAAGGGCACGTTGCGATCGGACTCGGGAAAATGGCTTCAAACTGAGAGAGGACGGGTTTAGATTAGATATTGGGAAGAAACCCTTTGCGAAGTGCTGGCACAGGTTGCCTAGAGAACTTGTGGATGCCCCATTCCTGGAAGGGCTCAAGGCCAGGCCGAACGGAGCTTGAAGTAACCTGGATTAGTAGAAGACCCCTCCGACCTTCCTCCCTCCTCCCGGGCCGCGATGGCGGTGCAGCGAGCGGCCGGGCAGCACACGCCCCGCTCCGCCCCTGAGGGTCGGGGTCCCGCCTGGGCGGGGCGGGATGGGCGGCCCGGACCCGCCGGCCCCGGCTGGAGACGGGCCTGGCCTCCGGGGGCGGCTGCTTCCTCTCTTCCCGCCCGTGCGCCTCGAGTGAGCGGCCGGCCCTGCTGCCCGCGTGGGGCGGCGCGGACGGCAGGGAGGAGACCGGGGTGAGCGCTGCTCTGCGGGGATACAGGGGCAGGGGCCGGCCCGGGGTGAGCGCTGCTCTGCCGGGATACAGGGGCAGGGGCCGGCCCGGGGTGAGCGCTGCTCTGCCGGGATACAGGGGCAGGGGCCGGCCCGGGGTGAGCGCTGCTCTGCGGGGATACAGGGGCAGGGGCCGGCCCGGGGTGAGCGCTGCTCTGCGGGGATACAGGGGCAGGGGCCGGCCCGGGGTGAGCGCTGCTCTGCCGGGATACAGGGGCAGGGGCCGGCCCGGGGTGAGCGCTGCTCTCGGGGATACAGGGGCAGGGGCCGGCCCGGGGTGAGCGCTGCTCTGCGGGGATACAGGGGCAGGGGCCAGCCCAGGGTGAGCGCTGCTCTGCGGGGAGAGAGGGGCGGGCGGTGGTCTCTCTGCTGTCTCACTTGTGCAAAACTGTCCCCCAGACAAAGAGATTGCACTTAGGGATACAAATGCAAGTAGCAGGAACCCAAATGCTCTCGAGTCAGAGCTCAAGGCCTGCATCTGCACAGGGTATTTGGGCTGCCCCACTCGTCCTTTGGTTCTGCCTGCAAATGCCACTGCCCTTTCTGCCTCAAACACAAGTGCCACAGCTAGGTAAAACCCAGCCAGTGGGCCATATTCCAAAGGCACTGCGGTCTGGAGAGCATGATGGAAGAAGAGCCTTCCCCCCCTTCAAACCGTACCAAAGAAGGCATCAATGTCACATTCCACCTCTAAGCAAAAATGAACAGTTCAGAAGGAGATGTTGAGCATTCTCACAGGCTCAGAAGGAGGGGAATCTTTGAAAGGAGTTGAGGTTTCACAAACTTTGTTTATAACCTATGCTACAACCCTACACTAAAATCCTTGCTACAATCCTACTCTAAAATCCTATCTATAATCCTACTCTACAATTCATCTCTAAACTGGTGATGGGCATGACAGTTTTAAAGTAGCTGTCACATTCTTCTCTTCTCTTCTCCTTCCCCTCCTTCCCCGCCAAGCTGTGGCGCCTGGCGAACAGCCCCCGCGTCTGCTCCGTGCGCTGGGACAGCGGGAGCTGCTCGGCCCGGGCGGCTCCCGGGGGCCGGCCCCGCACACCTTCCGGGCCACGCGGTTGCGCAACTTCCTGCACCAGCTCAACTGCTACGGCTGCCGCAAGGTGCCGGGCTGGCTTGGCGCGGCCGCGCCGGGCGATGCCGGCGCCTGGCTCCACTACGTGAACCCCTGGTTTCTCCGCGACCGCCCCGACCTCCGTCTCCGCTTCAGGCGCCGGAGCGCGGCCAACAGGCAGCGGCCGGCGGCGGGGCGGGAGGGGCGCAGGCGCCCGCCCTGCGGCTCCCAGCAGCTCCCCAGGGAGCGGCCGCCGCTGCCGCCCGGGCGCCCGCCCCACGGCTTCCTTCTGCTGCACAGGGAGCGGGTGCTGCTGGACGGCCGGGAACTGCGCTGTCCCCGGCTCGGCCCCTTCCAGCAGCCGCCCAGGGAGCTCCACAGGCATCAGGAGATGATCGTCCCTGAGTGACTCCCCTGTTTTCCCTTGAGCCCAGGGACATTCCTGTTGAATGATCAATAAACCCCTTCAGCAAATCCAGAGTTGTGTCCCTCTGTGTGTGTGTGTGTGCGTGTGTGTGTGTGTGTGTGGACGTGTCTAGATGTCTACTGTCCTAGTATTTGGCTTGCCAGGGCATTGCAGAGACCCTCTGTGGGGACAAGGGCCCTTGGGGAGCTGTGGGCAGGTCCCAGCCTGGGGCAGTTAGAGCCTTGTTGGGGATGGGATCCCTGGGAGTCTTTGTGCGGGGCAGCTGTGCAGAGAGGGAGCCAGGTACTCTGAGATGGCAGAGTGGCTGCAGGTGTGACAGGGCGAGAGGCAAGGCAGGGTATGCTCCCATCTGGAATCTGCTCTGGGGCTGGAGACAGAAGCAGTTTGGTGTCTGCAGGGTTGAGAAATGGGGCGCTGTGGATGTGGCAAGTGCTACAGCTGAGTAATTCTCAAAGCTTCAGCTGTGTCTGCAGGTGTTCACCATTCCCCATTGCCTGGAGATCCCAGTTATGCGGCTGATCCTATTAGCCATGACCCCATTGTTCTCCCACATTCCACTTTGGGGCTGGGTTCAGCTCTAGAGTGTCCTGCAGGGAAAGCTCCCAGAGGGGAGGAGCACTGGGAGATGCGGGGATCTGGGGGACTGTTGGAGGATGGATAGTGTTGGAGTAGGGATCCACTTGCCTTCAGCTCCCTGCCAAATCCCTTGGCCCCCAGAGGTACTTGGGCCCTACAGGGGCAGGCGGCCCGTGCAGGAAGTCGGCGAGATGCCAGGGCCGCAGGAGGGATGGACTCTGTGCCAAGGCTGGGCTCATAGCCAGGGCTGAGGGCTGTGCTAAACTGGGTTTTGGCCTGAGGCATGTACGGGAGGGGGCAGGGAGAAGTTCTGGAGGGGATTAAGGTGCTCCCGCTCTGGTGCCACCTCAGCCAGAGCTGCCCAGTGTGATAGGAAGATGAAGGTGGCTCTGCTCAGCATGGCCCTGCTCCTCCCCATCCTGCTGTGCCTCCCAGTACAGGCCAAGATGAGGCCCAATATCACAATGTCCCTATATCCTACCCTATGTAGCCTACCATCCCATCCTTTTGGCCTCCTCAGACATCTCCTCTCCAGGTTCTCCTCTTGGCTGGATTCCCTCCCACTGATCATTCCCAATTCTTTTTCCCCCCTTTTCCCCCTCAGTCCTTTGCCTATCTCCCTGTCCACGGCAGCACCATCTCCTGATGCCATTCCTGGACTCCTCACCTACTCCCAAACCATCTCCCAGCCTCTCTGGTTTTGTCCTCATCTATCCTGTTTCTTCTGTCTCCATCAAGCCCCTCCCTTGCAATCCCATGTCCCTACAATGGAATTCCTTTCTTCTCCCCTGTATCCAACAGGGCCCCTTCCACACCCTCAGCCCAGTCCCTTGGGCTCTTCAGGTCACCCCACTTCAGTGTCTTTCATCTCCTTGGAGGCTCTCAACCCCCATCCCATTGTCTGCACCTCCACCCTGATCCATGCACCCGTGTCCCCCCACAGCCCTACAAGGCCCAATCCAGCCCAGACCTTTGCAATCCTTTCCAGGCACTCCTGAAAAGGGCTGAAAATGATCACTGGATGAGGAGCGGGGTGCTGGGATTGGAGGGCATCCCCTCTAGGAATGGAGGGGCAGTTTGGTCCTATTGTCCCTTGCTGACACTAGGGTCATCCCAGGGACCTGCAAGGTCTCCTGGTCCCTCTGGAGATTGATTTAGACAATGTTGAAATAGTGAAAACACTGCTTGTGGGTATCATGAATTCTGCCGGCCTCAGACCCTACCCCCACAGGGCCACCACACTGCAGGTCATCCCAGTCTGTCCTACACGGCCCAGTGCACCCCTGCTGATCGCCTAGACACCAGCCCTGCCCCATGGAATTTTCCCAGGGAACCCCCTTTCCCAGGGCCCCTGTTGCCTTCTCGCCCCTGTCACCCCAGGACCCCACTGGATGACTCAGGACGCAGCCCCTGCCCCATCTGTGCCTCTCGGTCAGGACCCCACAACTTCTGGGCAGGAACACAGCAGCTCCTGCACCCCCCCATTGCTCCCCACAGGCTTCTTCCCAGGTACCCCCTTGCTTTCCCCTGCCTCCCAGTCCATCCCAGTGGCCCCAATGTGTCTCTAACGCTGCCTTTGTCCCTTGCCCCCCCACAGCTGAAAAGCTGTCAGGGTCCGCAAATATATGCGGGGAACCTGATGATTCATTTTAGGGATCTCAAGGCGCAAAAGACACAGCGGGGGACAACTCAGTTTGCTCAATCCAAAATGCATTTTTATTTAGTGCCCAGAAGTGCAATAGAGGGGATTTGAAGGGAAATAAAGGATAGTGAGGAAAGAGAAAGTGGGGGTGGGTTATAGCTACCAACGGAGAGATGAAATCCTCGTGGTCCAGCCAACAGACCCGTCTTCTTCTGTGGGGAGATCTCAAAGTCTGTGATTAACTCAGGGGTCCTTATAGTCCTCTTTGAAGCGACAGGCAGTTGGCCAAACAGGTGGGGGAAATCATTACAGTGTGTTCGTTTTGAGAACTCAGAACAAGTCGGTCGTCAGCAGGTACAGTGTCAACCAGTACGAGTCAGCAGGCGCGGTCACTTCACCGTGACTTGCCCATTGTTTCTGCTCAGGTTCTGATGTTTCAATACGCATGCTGGGTTTTTTCCATCGAACACACCGGCAGGCAGCACTCGGCCAACATCTCACCTCAGCCAGGCCAGAACTCCTATGTTGAGATTTTAAAGTCCCTTTTAGGGGTTTCAGTCTCTGTCCTTGATGATGGTTGTGAGGCAGATGAGGGATCTTCGGACCGTCTCTTACACCACCCCGTGACTCACGATTGTCGTCAAGAGAGCTCCTTCAGCAGGATTTCGTAGTCTTGCGAAGTCTTCAGGACTCGTCCACGTTGGTAGCATATCCCAGAAAACAGAGACAGTAGAGAGAGTGACAGAGAAAGAGAGAGAAAGAGAGGAAAAGGAAAAATAGGGAAAGGAAATAAAAGAGAAACAGAATCAATCAATATTGATTAGAACAATTTCTGAAAATAATAATTAGCAAAAGTACAATCAATAATAATTTAAAACAATTTTTAAAAACCATTTTTTTCAAATAATCAAAACAAATCACAAAAATCCAACATCAAATCATCCAAACATCAAATCATAAAAATCAAAACTAATCATAAAAACTAATTTTCACCTAAACATAATCTATTTATAGTTTATAATGATGGATTGTGTACATTCATTATAGACATCAATTGCGTTAACCATTTCATCAATCTCCAATTCATAATGAATAAGATTGCTAAGAAAACAAAACCAATCAAAACTAAAATCAAAAGAACAACAATGGGATGACACACTTTGTTCAGGATACCTGTGGCAGTAGGTGACCACCCAAAAAGGGTATCCCACCACCTGTGTTCAGCATCTTTTCTTACCCTTTCCATGACATAATGTATTTTTCTCACATTGTGATGAATAGTTACCAGGGTTTTCTGTCTGTTTTTCTTGATCTTTTCCAAAACTTCAATTAAGTCCTGATGAAGCAACAATTGCTTCACCAAAATAAGATTCATCCCAACAGGGGGAGGCAATAATTTGTGCATCACTGTATAATCAGATTGTAAAAGGTAATAAGAGGTAACTGGGGCTATGTAAGGAAAATCACATCCTATAATTTTGATAAAGTTACAAACAGTAATTTGAGTGATTTTTAGTATCCACCATTACATTTTCTAAACTACAACACCAGAAGCAGTTCTAGAGCATGCACACCCATTGCCCATATATATTAGCACTGTTACAAAAGTCTGGTTAGGGTGAATTTCAAAGTGGCAGATATTTTGTTCTGTGTCCAGACAAATATCTTGAGCGATAATTGCATTAACAGTATCAGGTGCACTGAGGCATTACGTATGGTTATTATAATTGAGGCGGCAACTGACAGCATAACACAAAAACTGTGACTGTGTTTGTACTGAGGTTGTAAGTAAAATTCACTAAAATCCACCAGGATTGGAAATCTCTTTCAAAATCATTGGCATTGTCCCAAACTATTTTCCGAATTTCAGCAGGAGAAGTGCCTTCCTCTCCTTCTCTTATAATTGAGGCGGCAACTGACTGCATCCATAGCTGTGCCTGGATACAGCTGAGAGCCAAAGAGACATTGCTTTGTGTGGCACCAAGTGTATCGATTATCCATTTGTGATCATTCACATTTGTCTTTTCCCAGCTTGGTAATATGTTTGATAGCAACCACTGATGTGTCCCCAAAGCCAAGAAGGATGACTGCAATGGTTGTTATAATTTGGCCAAATCCCTAGTTGTAGCAGCCAATGTGTTCATTAATACTTCTGAGAATTCCCAATTTCAAATATTTATCATGTTTTATATGGCCTTCATGTCCCTCGAAGTTCTCCTGTGAAAAGTAAGCACAACAGAATCTGCCACCAGAAGGCAGAAAGTTAGAATGATGGGCTTGCTCTTCGGGTCACAAAAAGGGGCACAAGGCCTTGTCCACGCATGGACACGAGGGTAGGGAGGGACCCACTACCGTCTCGGAAGGGCGACACTGCTCTTCAGGCCACAAATTGTGCACCCGAAGCCTTGTCCACGGGCTATAGTTGGACAAAGTCAGGAGAGCGGAGAGGGCTGCCTGCTAACTTAGAATACCCTCAGCTGTGACCTTGCCCGCGACTGTGTAATAGGGCACGAGCAGTAGGGAGGGACTGACTACTGTCTCGGAAGGGCAAACTGCTCTTCAGATTGAAAAGTGTACACCTCTACCTTTGTCCACGGGGTACAGTTGGAAACAATCAGTAGCTTTTGAGGGACAGCTACTGTCTCTGATCTCCCTCAAGGCACAGTAACATCGTGGCGGGAAATGGTGCAATCACTTGTGTTACGGTGCATATCAACTGCCACTCAGACTAACGATTTAGATCTTATAGTTAGGCCAGCTGATAGTCCTATCAAAGCCCAGACTGTAAGCAAGGAAGAATTCCATCTGGCTAGTTTGGAATTCTTGAATTCTGAACATGTATATGTAGATGGGTTTCATCATGAAAAAGTCTGGGAGGGACTAGCTGAGTTCCCAGAACCTTATGAAACTCGAGTTATCAGAGAGAATAAGGGAGATGGGACTGAGTGTGCAGGAAAAGGGCGTGAAGAGCAGGATACATCTGCAGCTCTTCCTGGGAAGAACACAGCGGATGGGCCTTCAGTACCACCTATGGTTTCTATTTCGGATACCATTCCGCCTTGTCCGTGCTGTTCAACCCGGTTCACGAGAATGCTAGGCCTTATTGAACACCTAAAAAGGGCTCATGGACATAAAAACATCATGTTCCAGTGCTCAAAATGTGGGAAACAAAACACCAAGTACCACAGTATTGCATGTCACATGCCACGTTGTGTCGGCGAAAGAGATGTGGTTCAAATGGGTGATTGGAGGTGTGAAGTATGCCAACAACAATTTAACACCAAAAGTGGCCTCAGTCAACATAAGAGGCACGCTCACCCAAAGGTGAGGAATGAGGAAAGGATTTCCTCTGGTAAGGGAGCCACCTCTGCGAAGGGAGGCCGTAAGAGGGTGTGGACTGAAGAGGAAGAATCCCTCCTAAGACAATTAGTGGTGACCTATGCCGATGAAAATAATATTAATCAGAAAATAGCCGAACATATTCCATCTAAAACGGTCAAACAAATTAGCGATAAAAGACGCACCTTGAATAATTCCTCCAAAAAACGTAAAGTTCATAAAGATGCTGAGAAAGAGGAGATTGATGGTGCTCCTAAGAGATCTATATTTGGCTTATCTGGAGAAGGTAAACTGAAACAACATTACCTAAATGTAATTAATTTGGAATTGGCTGATGGCAGGTTCCCTAATTACCAGGAGGCGGTTCAAAAAATACTAGATGGGTTAGATCTGCAAAAAGTGGTTAATGAGGTTTATGAAGATTTTATTGAAAGACGTTTTGGTAAGCTTAGCCAGAAAAGCAACACCAAGCAAGGGAAGAAGAGTAAGAAAACATCTAGAGTGAAGGAAAGGAAAAAATCCAAGAATAAAACCAATTGGATGTGTAAGAAGACGTTGAGAAAGGCCAAGTACTTAAGGTATCAGAAACTATTCCAGGACCATAGAGGAAGGCTAGCGCGCCTCATCATGGACGATACGGAGGCTTTGAAATGCCCTATTCCATCCGAGGTTGTCCACCAAACCTTTAAAGAAAGATGGGAAACATCCGTAGAGTTTAAAGGCCTCGAGGATTTTCCACCGTACCATGAGGCTTTTAACTATGCTTTTGAGACTCTAATCACTAAGAAAGAGATTGACAAGAACTTGAAAGAAATGCGTAGAGTCTCTGCTCCCGGGCCAGATGGGATTACGGTGGGAATGCTTAATAAGGCAGATCCCGAGTTTTCCCTGTTGAAAGAGATCTTCAACATATGGCTGTTTACTGGAACATACCCTGATGCACTTCGGGAATGCACAACGGTTCTATTACCTAAATCCACCGAGGTAAGCAAACTTAAAAACATCAATAACTGGAGACCCATTACCATCGCCTCCACTATTTGGAGGTTGTTCTCCAAAATTGTTACCGCTAGGGTAACCAGTGCATGCCCCATCCACCCAAGGCAAAAGGGGTTTACCCGTGCATCAGGTTGTTCAGAGAATCTTAAGCTATTACAGCTTTTGATGAAGCATTGTAAACGGGAGAAGCGAGAATTAGGGGTGGTTTTTGTGGACATTGCCAAGGCATTTGACACCGTATCTCATCAACACATCATTTTAGGATTGATGCAGAGGGGAGTTGATCCACACGTGGTTCAGCTCATCGAGGAAATGTATAAGAACATTACCACCTGTATTGATTTGAAAGGAACAAAAACCAATCCTATTAAGATCCTAAGAGGCGTTAAACAGGGTGATCCGATGTCACCCTTGTTGTTTAATCTGGCGCTAGACCCTCTTTTATGTAAACTGGAAAGGACCGGTGTGGGGTTCCATCAGGATGGGTTCAAGTTAACAGCAATGGCGTTTGCCGATGACTTGGTGTTGCTTAGTGATTCATGGGAAGGAATGTGCTCGAACATAAAAATACTGGAGACCTTTTGTGAACATACTGGTCTCCTGACGCAGGGTGAGAAATGCCACGGCTTTTACATCAAGCCTACTAAGGACTCTTATACCATCAATAACTGCCCTGCTTGGAAAATCAATGGCACCCCCCTTAATATGATTCATCCAGGAGAGTCCGAAAAATACCTGGGGGTTATGATTGACCCATGGACTGGCTTTGCTGACTCCAACCTCTTCGGTAAATTGGAAAAATGGTTAAATTGGATTTCGGAGGCACCACTTAAACCTCTTCAGAGGATGGACATTTTGAGAACGTATACCATCCCGAGACTTATGTATCTCGCTGACCACACCGAGCTTAGATCATGGCTCCTCGCGACCCTTGACTTGCTGATTAGGAATAAGGTCAAGGAGTGGCTTCACCTGCCACAATGCACTTGCGATGCCATCTTTTACGCGGCATTTAAGGATGGAGGGTTAGGGCTACTCAAATTTGCGGCGCTCATTCCAAGTATTCAGGCGCGTAGACTGCACAGACTTGTGCACTCAGCGGATACGACTCTACATGAGTTTTTGAGAAGGGAACAAGTCGAGAAAGTGTACGAGAAATTATGGATACAAGCAGGAGGGGAGAAAGAGTCTATCCCATCAATTTGGGAGCCTATTCCGAGTAATGGAAGTTTTCAACTAGGAGCAGTGGTGGGGTCTGAATGGGAGGTGCCTTTCCATAAAATCCAATATCCTAAGCCATGCGACTGGCGAAAGATTGAGTTCAATCGCTGGAAGACACTAAGTGTCCAAGGGCATGGTATCCAGAGTTTCGAAAATGACACCATCAGTAATGCGTGGGTGAGGCATTATCGGGGCATACCACACCGCCAATTGATAACTGCATTGCAATTGAGAGCTAATGTCTACCCGACAAGAGAGTTCCTGGCTAGG